>NC_081408.1:285767542-286967542 GCF_030272615.1 Cryptomeria japonica | reverse complement strand
GATTGTAGCTGGAAAATCCATCCATTAGTGAGTACATCTCATACCCAGCTGTCATGTCGATTATCATATCAATATTTGGCAATGGAAAGTCATCTTTCGGACATGCTTTGTTGAGATCTCTAAAATCTGTATAAACTCTGATAGATTTATCTACCTTCGACATAGGTACTATGTTGGAAATCCATTCAGCATAATCTATTGCTTTGATAAATCCAGCTTTGAGTAGTTTCTCTAGTTCATCTTTGACCAATAGTGCGACATGCAGGTGCATCTTAAGAAGTTTTTGTTTAACTGGTTTTACTCTTGGTGTGATTGAGAGATGGTGCATAATGAGATCAGGATCCAAGCCTTGCATATCAGAGTACGTCCATGCAAAGTTTATTTTCTTCTCTAAGAATAGCTGAGTGAAATCCTTCAATTCCTTTGCTGATAGTGATTGAGCTACATGAATAATTTGTGGTGTCTCTTAATTCCCGATATTCACTGGCTGAGTTGGCTCAATCAATATGGAAGACCGCTCCTAAAAATGACTGGGCAGTATACCAAGTATCTCACCTTCAAGCACCTCAAAGAGGTTTTCACCTTTAGGTACATCCTTTATTTTCTCTTTTTTAGATTCTGACATCGCCACAATATGGTTTTCGCCATCAGATCTTTTATTTTTATTTTTCTTGTTTTTGCAACTAAGATACTTGATATCCTCTTCAGTCATATTTTCACTCCATTCATTGGTGGAAGAGTTCATAGGTTCGACTGCATTGAGATAATAGGATAATGTATAGTCATTGGCAAAAGTAGGTATATCCATGGGTTGATTCTGTAAAGTACAGTCAATCAATTTGGGATGTACTAAGGACAAATTTTGAATAGGTTCAAGAGCGTTCACGGTATTGTTATCACAACTATGGATCAAAAAGTTGAGTTCTAGAATGATACTTTGCGTAAGTGTCTCCAGACTTGGAAGAGTCAGATCATGATTATTAAAGTTCACATTAATATTTAATCAATCTAATCTAATAGACATACTTGTAAAGTCATTTACTACGCCGGACTGGACGTCATGTCATGGTTTAACAACAATAAGACTAGTAGGCAAATTTTCATTGTTTGTATCAGATGATACAAAATTTGAGGATGACTCGGTATCATCATGAACAGGACTGTCATCAGAGTCATCAGAATCATCAGAGTTATCGGATGAAGTTTCCAAGTCTCTTTCAAGTGATTTAGTAAGCATATGTATGGTATCAATACTAACATCTTTAATGCTACAAGTTTCTTCATATTGTGGTTCATTTGTCATTTGTATCTGACACACCCATTGACATGATCTCATTATTTCTGTGATTTTTTGTCATCTACTCCATTCAGCTTCATCTGGACTGATAACTGGTTCTTGTTCGGCAACTTTTAACTCTTCCTGTGTAGTGCTATAACTGATTTGTTCTGTTTTAGGATAAGGACACATAGATGAGAAGCTTTCTGGTATTGTTCCTTCTTTCAATGCTTGTTCATAATTTGCTTGTCTCTTTTGTCTAATTTCTTGTATTTCCTTCTCTAGTTTTATGCACATCAGCTCTTAAGTATCATCTCTGACACCACTAGATTCTTCTGGAGTTTCTGTAGTGGATATGTCTGAAAGATAGTCAGGACCCCATTCATACTCATTTGAATCAGTATCTTAATCATCTACTTGTTGCCTGCCAGTATATGTGACTGGAACTTTTAATGGTGCAAACAATTCTCTGATTCTCACAACTTCCTCTCTTATATCCTCAGGAACCTCAACTTCTTGTATTATCGTAGCTGATACCGTCGAAGCTTGAGCACTGACTATTTCTTCTTTCTTGACCGTTGATTCCTCTTTCTCTTTTCTACACTCTACTTTTGTTTATTTAGTGTCTACTTCATGTAATGTTAAAGGCAATATCTTTTTCGAGCCTTTAGACTTAGAAACATGTTTTTGTTCTGATGTCTTTTTAGGATTGTATCCCAGTCCAGCCTTATCATGTGTGGATTTGGTTTGTAGCTGAATTGGTTCAGTAATACCTTCTTTTTGTTTTCCCAAAGGACTAGTACCTGAGTACCCCATGCGCTCAATCATTTTGTAACCACGACCATATTGGTTTGAGGAAATCTCACAATGTCGTACCTCCTCATTTGGACTATCTTCCTTAAAGAGCCAGTTAAGCACAACATCCTCTTCTATTTCATCTGCCAAGGAGGTAGAAGACTGTATGAAGAGACCATCATATATAGTATTCGGAGCTAAAGTTTGTGTCCTCATAGCCTCTGATGGCTTGCCCAACTATTTTGGTGATGGAGGGAGAGAAACTAATGATAGTATCGATTCTATCTTGTAGCCATCCATGCCAGTATCTATAATCTTCAATCTCTTTTCTAAGTCTTTCATCAATGTTTCTGGATCTTCATTTGGAGAGGCTACCCTATTATGAGGCACAAAAGTATCTGCACCTTTTGTCAATGCATTACAGATGACATTTGTATCAGCAAGAATATTGACTTCAGCTCTGTTTTAAGGAAACTTTAAGCATTGGTGATGTGTTGACGGTACTGCCTTCATTTCATGAATCCATGGCCTACCCAGTAATATATTGTATGACAATGGAATATCGAGAACCTGGAAAAGGAAATCTCTCTCTACCAGTCCCACTCTAATTGGTAATGATACCAGACCTTTGGAGGTCCTCTCTTCTTCATCATAGGCTTTAATTGTTATTTTCTTGCCTGGATCAATGACATTTTCAGAGAATCCTAGTTGTGTAAGCAGATGATAAGTACAAATATTCAACCCCCCGCCTCCATCTATCAAAACACATTTAACTCTATGTTTGTGGATCATGGATTCAATATGCAATGGCTGGTTATGTGGATGATTTAATGAATTGTCATCTTCCTCAGAGAAGGTCAAATAGTGAGGTGAAGTTAGATGACCCACCATAGACTGAAACTGATCAATGTCTAAATCTTTTGGAACATTGGTAGTGAGCAACGCTTTGTCTAGGATTTCCTTGTGAGCAGATGAGAGCTATAGCAATTCAAAAATTGAAATTTGATCATTTATCCTTTTTAACTATTCAACCACACTGTATCCAGAGGATGATGATGAGGTTAATCTTTTAAATTTATCCAAGGTTGATTCCTTTTGTTTGTTTGGCAAGGCTATTGAATTTGATGTTTCTTGAGCCGGGTTGGAAGAACTAGCTCCTTGGAGGGTAACTTTCTTTTGAGATCTGGTCAGAGCTTTTGCGTATCATGATTCATTTGGTTTATCTTGAACTATAATCACATTGCAATATTCTGAGTGTGAAGGTTCAATCATGTTGATAACGTTGTCCTGGCTGGCATAAGCATAATTTACCTTGCCACCTCCTTTGGTCTTTGAGGAATCACCTTGTTCATAAGCAAGCAAAGGGCCTTTAAATTCTTTATGATCAGCATTGGTTGGATGATTCCCAACAACAACTTTACCAGCGTCTATGAGATCCCGAATCTCATGTTTTAGCTTCATGCAATTGTTTATGTTATGACCCTTATTCTAATGGAAGTCACAGTATTCATTTTCTCTCCACCATCTTGGTTTGACATTCGGATCATATGGTCTGGAGTTATCTGGTAGTGTTATCAAGTTGTTTACCAATAGAGTTTTGCAAGTGAACTCATATGATTCCTCAAGAGGAGTAAAATCACGCTTAGGTTTGGAAAGCTAAGGCTTTTCTTTGAACCATTCCTTTGTTTTCTTTGGCGGATTCTCTGCTGCAATCTCACCAACTTTAAGTGCTTGTGTACCACTAGCCAGTTGAATATTGTGGATTTTGAGTTGGTTTTGACAGTGTCTACTACTCCATCATTAACAACATTCTTGTTGTTGTCTTTGGCGAATTTCCAATACTTGTTCTTCTCTTTGGAGCTAGATCTTGTTTGCATTTCTTTCCAAGGTGTGATATCTCCCTTCTTTATGAGCACATCTTCCATTCAAATGGCATTATCTACCATTTTGTTAAATGATGGGTGTACTTGCATTTGTACACTATATTTCAGTTCGGGGACCAAGTTATTGACAAATATATCCATTTTCTCAAAGTCTGGAATAGATCGTGGGTACCTAGAGAATATCCTCCTCCAGTGTTGGAGAAAAGTAAGAAGAGGTTCCCCTATTTTCTGTTGAGTATTACAAAGATCGATCATAGTCACAGGATGTCGAATGTTGTATGAGTATTGTTGTAAAAATAGTTGGATTAGTTCTTCAAATGTTTTTATTCCTTTGGGTAGACTTGAGAACCATTCCATTGCTTGACCCCCTAAACTCCTTGGGAAGAGACGTGTGAGGTACATTTGTTCATGCATGAATTCCATACAAGCAGCACTAAATTCCCTAACATGATCTTGAGGATTTGAGGTACCATCATATTTGTCAAATTTTGGGATTTCCACTCGTGAAGGAAATGGAGGCATGTGTAGATTTTTGTCAAATGGAAAGGGACATATTGTTTCCAAAGAATATTGTTTCGAGGACTTGTCCTTTTTCTTTAGCTTTGTGAGCTCCATCTGCAAAGCTAGTAACTATTTGTGTACCATGATTATAAGTGATTCTTTTCTCTTAGTAACAAGTGTCTGAACATCATATCCAATAGGAAGTTTGGCACCTTGATTTGCTAGTTCTAAGAAATAGTCTTCCTTTTCTCGGGTCATGATAGTTTTCATCATTTTTCTAAAGTCTTTGTCTTTCTGACAATCAAGGATTTCTTTTTCTAGAGGTTCAACATCTTTGTCAATCTCACTTGATGATGAGGAGTTATTATGATTTTCAGGAATATTATAGTCATTTTTGTTTCCATCATTGTATTCCCTCTCATGTATAGTGGGAGATTTCGGTTCATCAAAAATTGGTCCGCCTGATGACGATGACATATCAGTGAGTGGATCCTTCACGTAGAATGGACTATCTTGATAGGTGAAGGTTTGTTCTTTGCCTTTGGCTTGTTTCTTATGAGAACTCCTAGTTTGAATAGACATTTTTATGGATTAGTGTGACCTAAAGTCGTTTTGTGATGCAGAGGTCAAGATCAATTTCAGAGCCAGTTGTTTTGTTTAGAGTATTGTTTGGGAGAAACAACTAAGATTTTGTTTGATTTCAGGAATGATCTATCATGTCTAAGACGTTATCCAAGTTGATTCTAAGCATAGTGTAATATGCATTCTGGTTTGAGGAATGATCTATCCTATATAAGACATTATCTAAGTGACTAAAATTTGATAGGTAGCTGATTGAACTAGCTGAAAGGTGATCTACCAAATCGTGCAACACAAATGGCAGAGGTACACTATCTTGATTTGTTTATGCTCAGAAAAATGATAACCAGTATTATGTTTGTTGTAAGTTGTTTCTAGGCAAGTTTGACTGTTCTGTTCTGACAAAACCAGAGACTCGTACGACAGGATTTTTTGGACCGAATGATAATTTAGCAGCTACAAGATGACAATAGTTATGTTTCATACAAGTTACTACCTCGTACCGTATGACAAATGGGCATGTACAGGATGATAGAAGACTGAGAGAAGTTCTATTTCATACGACATAGGATACAGAGTCAAATGACAGAATAAAATGACTAGTACGACACAGACTTGGGTCGAGGATGACAAACCAAAAAACTCGTATGACACAAGATGTGATATAGGACGATGAATTATTAGACTCATACGACTGTTCACAGGACAGAGCCTAGAAATTTTGAGTTTTTGTGATTGGTGAGTATGACCAATTCTGAGATGGATTGATTTTTGACCAAGATAGACTAGTTTCTGACACAGACAAAGTTTTGGCTAGTTTCTGCACGGAAAGAGTTTTGACTTAGGATGGACTAGCTTCTGACACAGACAGAGTTTTGACTTAGGATGGACTAGTTTCTAACATGGATAGAGTTTTGACTTAGGATGGACTAGTTTCTGACATGGACAGAGTTTTGACTTAGGATGGACTAGTTTCTGACATGGACAAAGTTTTGACTTAGGATGGACTAGTTTCTGACATGGACAGAGTTTTGACTCATTGAGTTGTTTCTGGTCTTCACTGATTTTTGGTATTCCAGTTTTTGTTTTAGGGATGAAAACACAAAAAACTAGTATGTATAGTGACTCCAATCACATCATGCAAACCCTAAGGAATTTGGTGAGGAAAGAAAACCTTTGCTTGTAGACTCAGGTACACACCTAATAGCTAATTAGAATACGACCACTGAGTCTCACGCAATGGATTCTCAATGCTGTATTATCCGACTCCAAATGCTAATGGGGGCACGAAATGACAAGTATCTTGGGAGAGTTACTATCTCTCTTGCACAAAGATTATCCCCCTTTCAGAGATGAACCGGGTATCTTCTAATTTTAAATTGGATTTAGTTAGGGATACGTTCAGCGTGTCAAGGTATAAACTCAATTAAGAGGTCTCCTAGCCTTGAAAACCAAGGTGTAATATACCTGAAGGTATGGAGGAGAGCTATTCCTGGGCACTGTCGTTGACTTGATTTTCATCAAATCATGTTTATTTTATAGTGGGTTGGAGTACTTGGCATCTAGCCATTCCCACTTAGGTCATTCCCCTCACATCGGCCATAATGGCTTTAAGAGTTTTCCAACCCCTCAGGAGGGTAGGCCTGCTAAAGATGTACAAATCTCAAACAAAGAAAAAGCTTCGAGGGTCTGGATTTCTGATTGTCTAGAAAAAGACAAGAGCATACTCTCCTACCTCTCAGAATCTTCTAAAAGCACAAAAGACAGATTTGTTCTTTAACCAGATAGAAAGTTAGGTTCCTAAAAATGAATTTAAAGAATACACAATGTTTAGTCGATTCTTCTTCAGGCAACCTACAAAGAAAATGAATCAGTAGTCATATTGTCTTTGTGTGACAAGCATATTCTTCGACAAGCATTCAGTAAAAACTAGTTAGGCTGTGAAAAATTCTGAGATAGACAGATAAACAGTCAAGGTCAGTCATTTGAATAATCAATCAGAAATGAAAAAAATATGAAATTTGACTCTTTTACCAGAAAATACATAATCATACGATAGACACTTGACTCATATGAGACAGGATGCAGTATCGTACGAAAGAAGATTACTGATGATGTCGGCTCGTATGATAGAGGATTTTTGCTCGTACGACAGAGGATCTGATCGTATGATAATATATTTGTAATTTGTGTGACACCTGCAGTTTGTCGTTTCAGCCTGTAAGAATTGTTGTACGAGATGTACCGACGAAAAACTGAAAAATATGAAACCTAGAAAATAACAAAAAATAAAGTAGTCAGTCTAGGAGGCCGAAAAAATGTAGTCTTCGGGCCCCACAGTGGGCATTAGAGATGTGTGTGTGAAAAAGTGAACATGTAGCTGCAAGCACAACACTTCAATTAAGTCATTATATGCATGGTTACTAATCAATAATCAATAAGAAATAAACCATAGCAAAGCGACTAATTGCCTTCTAAAAGACGCGAGTATAAGATTGCTCTCATATTTTTATAAGCAATACCAGTGACTAGACTACACCAAGATGAAGGATTTAATCTATATGATATTAAGCTATATGGATGCAAGATGGATGAATAATTCAAGCAATAATAACCAATTCAAGCAACAATGGATGCAAGCAATAATGAATGTAAAATGGATGCAAATAATCTAAAAAGAATAATAATTTTCAATGACTCCAGAGCGAAATTAGCATGATAATAATCTCCAAGCGTGTTCTCAAAAATTTCTGGGGTGAATTGGAATGAGAGCTGAAGACTGAATTTATAGAGAATCAGAAGAGAAAAAGCTCAATTTAGGATTAATTGAAATAATTAAGAAATCAGCAGATTCAATTAACCTTGAGATAGATTCCAATTATAGTTTAATTGAAATGCATTCAAATTAGAAGTCCAAGTTGCATTGGAAAATAATAATAAATTAATTCCATGCATATCTGATAAAAATAGATAATTCTTTAATTTATTCAAGAAAAAGATCTTTTCAATGCAACTGAACTTCTTTTTCTGAAAAGCTTTAAGTTCCAATTTTAGAGAATAATTCAATAATTCAATTAAATTGCTTTTCTGATTTCAAGTTCTAAATTTAGAAAAAGAAATAATATCTCAAGTTTGATTTCTCTCTCAATTCAATTCTTTTTGTTTTATTTTCAATTCAACTCTTTGTAATAAATTAATCCTTTTTGCATGATTGAATGGAAAATTTATTAATTAATTAAATATGCAAGGATATTTAATAAATTAAAATGAGACAATTTGATCAAAATGATATTCTTGGAAATGATTTGATTAATTAAATAAATATTTAATTAATGTTGAGTAGTTGATTTGCCATGTGATTTTTGATAATTAAAGAATTAATAATGTGCTCAAGATTAATTTAATTGCCTTTGGTTAGGATCTTAGTGATGTTGTCGAGATTAGGGGCCCATGGTTTAGATGACCAATTTTAGGGTATTACATTGCCATACTTCCTCCGATACAAAATTATGTTGAGTGTGTATACTGTTATATGAATTTCATCTTTCCAATAGACTTCAAGTAACTCTACACCTTTTATCATGGTTCTGGCTGCTTCTTGTATAGTTTGGTTCATCCTTTCTACTACACAATTTTGTTGAGATGTCTAGGGGGCTGATAACTATCTTTTGATGCCATGCTTTTCACAAAAGTCATTTAACTCATTTGAGATATATTCTCCTCCTTTTTTAGACCTCAAACACTTGATTTTCCTTCCAACTTCATTCTCAACTTTTTCCTTGAATATCTTGAACTTTTCTAATGCTTCACATTTTTCTTGTAGAAATGCAACCCAATTCATTCTACTATAATCATCAATCAATAACTTGAAATACCTCTCACCTTGCAGATCTATGGTTAGTGGATTGTTATATCTCACTCAAACTAGGCCTGACATTATGCATGTTGTGTGTATGGTTGCTAGATATCAAGCTGATCCGAAGGAGAGTCATGTCACTAATGTTAAAAGGATATTGAAATATTTAAAGGGAACTGTGGATTATTGTTTATGGTATCCAAAGAATGATGATTTCATATTGTGTACCTACACTCATGCAAATTGGATGGTGATGTAGATGACCAGAAGAGTACTATCTATGAAGCATTCTTTTTAGGTAAGAAGTTGGTTTCGTGGACTACCAAGAAATAAGACTCAGTATTTTTATCTACTACTGAAGTTAAATACATTGTTGTTTCTAGTAATTGCACTTAGATAGTTTGGATGAAGCAAATGTTGAAAGATATCAAGGTTATTCATGATGAGCCTACTGTTATATACTATGATAATTCCAGTGCTATACACATGTCAAAGAATCCGATGCAACATTCAAAGACTAAGCATGTATTAATCAAATTTAACTACTTGAGAGAGCAAGTCAGTGAAGGGAAAGTGAAGCTAGAGTATGTATCTACAAAGGAACAAATTTTTGATATTTTCACTAAACCTTTGACTACAAATACATTTGTCTACTTGAGTGACAAGTTAGGGGTATCCACCCCTCCCAATGCGAACTATATGCATTGAGTTGCATCGATCCGGTGAATTTTAGAGCCTTATTCTTTTATCTGGATTGATGAGTTGATGTTGCTCCTCTACTGGAGTGGTTTGTTGATTTGGTTGTGTGTCTTAGGCGAGAGATATTCATGTTTTGTTTTGGAAGATTTTGGTTTTCTGTTTTGGAGATCTTTGGCATTGTTATCAAAGAGGGAGAAAGTGTTAGCAATTTAGCATTATAGTAGACAATGGAAAATTGCTGGCATCTCAATAAGAATATTGAGAAGGTTGTTGATGATTATAGATATAACTGATTAAGGATGTTCATTGTCTTGATATTAATTTTGTCATTGATGTTAAGAAATTGATTTTCTAATTCAGTATGATGTTGCCATATCTTGAGAAGTATGATTTGAAGAGTATAAAGATGTCGATAAAAGACACAGAAAGATTATGATGAATAAGAGGATGAATAAGGTATTCAATGGGCAGCTATTATCGAGTCAGACAATGATGAGATCATGATGTTTAGATTGTTTTGACATCATACATATGTTGTAAATTGTAAGGTTAATACTATACTATGTTACCAAGCAAAGAACCTAATCGGTAAACCCTAAGGAACCTAGTCGGTAAACCCTAAGGTTATCGCTATCAGTTAATGAAGGCGGAATGTCTACCGAGTGAAATTTAGTATTTACCGAGTTGTTACCAAGTTGTAACCGAGCTGTAATAGAATGCTTTAAATGTTTACATGCATTATTTAATGAAGGAAGCTGATGAGATAGAACTGATTAAATGATTGGTATGTCGTAAATATAGTTTGTTAAGAATCTATGGCAATGGAAGATCGGCAGGAAGATCTACAACTCAGATTGAACTGCAATACCCTAGCACAAGTTCCAAGAAATATATGCAAGCTCCAAGAAAAGGTAAAACATTTTTCAGATCGAAAGATACATTGAACATAGTCAAGCATGAAGATCTGATGGCTATGATTGATCATGTGAAATATGATCAAGGAGATTAAGTAGTTAGCTAATTGTTTATAAATAGGGAACTGTTGATAAACAATGCATGCGGGCAAGTGTATGCATAGGGATGCTACATAGTGATTACCGAGCACAGAAGCTTGAAGAGCTATTTGAATAACAGAGTATAGAAGCCCATTAGATGGACAAGATTAGATTTATGTCTAGATTGTATTGAGAAAATAAGAATCTTCTTTAGCATTTTAGATGTGAAGTTGCAGATAGATTTTATTACTGTTATTTTGTGAAAGTGACAGAAAATCTCTTAACCGAGTGGACTTAATAGTCTTATTTGTAAAACCCTCTAGCAAGGTGACATTCTGATTGAGTGTTTGAAATCCTTTAACAAGGTCACTTCTAACAAGGTGAAGATCCTAACAGATCTGAGGGAGATCCCTTAACCGGGTCACATCTAGCAACGTGTTTGTAATCTTTAACAGGATTTGCTTTTAACCGAGCATACTCTAGAAGAGTATATTTCTTAGTGGATCCGAAATCCCACAATGGTTTTTCCCTATTTGGTTTTCCACGTTAAATCTGGTGTTATGAGGTTTATGATGTTTATATGCTTTTGAGTTTGTATGTTTAGCAGTTTTGGTTATATTACTGAAGTATATGTTACCGAGGTTGAATCTGATGTTTTTATGGAAGATTAAGTTTGTATGATTCACCCCCCCCCCCTCTCAACTTGTTGGCTATTGAATTTGTACTTATATTAAGTATCAGAACTATCAATTGGTATTAGAGCATTGGACTCCAAAAGAAAAGTTTAAAGGCACTTGAGTTAGAGATCCAAAGATGTATAAGAGGGATGCACCGAAGCTGAACAAGTCAAGTTTCTCTACATGGCAGAAAAGGATGAAGCTACACCTATCAGGAGTTGGAGAATATGATGTATACTATCTGGAGAATGATTTTGTTACACTGACCACCTATCCATTGACAATGGAAGAGATAAAGGCAAAGCAATGATTGAAATAACATCTACATTGACCGACTCATAGTTTAATGACCTAGAAGGCTGCAATGATGCAAAGGCAATATGGGATAAGCTCATATCTGTGTATGGAGGAGATGAACATGTTCAAAGAGAAAAAGTAGATAGTCTAAGAGGACAACTTGAATCCATGAGGATGCATGAAGGTGAGAACATAACTCAGTACAGTACAAAACTAAAGGAGATTGTCAATCAAATCAAAGGAGCAGGTGGATCTATTGAAGAAAAGGATATAACAAGTAAGTTGCTAAGAACCCTTCTACCATCTTATGCAATCTGAGTCTCTACAATCAATGAATTGAGATCTGTACCTAATATGTCACTTTCTTTAGATGCTACTATTAGTAAGCTACATGCATTTGAGTTAAGTAACTTTGATAACAGTGGATCTTCGGTAAATAAAGGTGAATCTGCATTTAGTTCTTTTCATCTTGATGAATCTAATGATTACAATAAAAGTAAGTATAAGTACTTTGAAGGAGATCATGGTGGAGCAAGTGAGAGATTTTGTAAGAACATGGAAAAAATACACAAACTGTATGAGGAAATGAGAAAGAAAGAAGAGTTTGAAGCACTCTTAGCTAGAAGGTTACCTAGAGGCAAAGGTAATTATAAAGGAAAACTACCTTTGAAATGTTTGAATTGTGATAAAATAGGACATATAGCATCTAACTGTCTTGAAAAAGATTCTACTGAAAAGAGAGATTACCAAGATGATAGACAGAAAGACAATCATTACAGAGGACACTGAGACTTCAGAAGAAGAGATAGAAAGACATGCTTAATAGCCGATGAGGAATCCAACAATGATAAATCAGATGAAACTGATACAGAGGAAGTAGTTTATGTGCTATCAAAGATGGATCAGATGAAGAAAGGTATGAAGAAAAAGCCCTAATATCTCACATAAATACTAATGATTCTTGGATCATAGATAGTGGATACTCACATCACATGACAAGTGATAAACTCAAGCTTGTTAAATTAGAAGATTATGATGGAGGTTATGTAAGATTTGGTAATGATGCACCATGTCCGGTAAAAGGTAAATGATCCATAACACTTTTTGACAATGCTAAATGTAATGATGTTTATTGGGTTGAAGGATTGAAATACAATTTGTTGAGTGTATCAGAACTAAACAACACAGGTTACCAAATAGAATTTCAGAAAGGAATTGTCAAAGTTTATGACAAAAATGGAAAGTTAGCTACTACCGGGACACAAACAAAATGTAACACATTTCACCTTGACTCAACTCGTAACAAGTGTTTGTATGCAAAGAAAGACGATACCTGGTTATGGCATAAAAGGTTTTGTCATGTAAATTTTGATAATATGATTAAAATAAGTAAGAAGCATCGAGTAAGAGGTCTATTGAGTCTTGAAAAACCTGAGCATGCTATGTGTCGAGGATGTCAGATGGGTAAGATGACAAAATCAAGCTTTACAAGTAAGTCTTACACTTCTAAGGGAATTTTAGATCTTGTAACACTGATCTTTGTGGTCCTATGAAAGTTCAAAGTTATTATGGTGATAAATATTTCATATTATTTGTGGATGACTATTCAAGGATGATGTTAGTAATGTTTTTAAAAGATAAATCAGAAGCTTTTCAAATGTTTAAATGGTATAAGGCAAGAGTTGAAAATGAAACAAGAAGACAACTGAAATGTCTTACATCAGATAGAGGAGGAGAGTTCACATCTGATGAATTCAACTTATTTTGCAATGACCATGGTATTAAAAGACAAATTTCTACACTGAGAACTCCACAACAGAATGAAATAGCTGAGAGAAGAAACAAATCTATTTTGGATTATGCTAGAACATTGATGATTGAAAAGAAAGCGCCACAAACATTTTGGAGAGAAGCAATAAGCACAGGAGTTTACACCCTGAACCAAGTACAATTGAAGAAAGGTACTTTGAAGACACCATATGAAATCTGGTATGATAAGAAACTTAATGTAAGTTATTTTAAAATCTTTGGAATTAGATGCTATGTTCACAAAAATGATAGGAATGATAAGTTTGATTAGAAGAGTGAAGAAGGAACATTTCTAGGTTATTTTTCTAGAAGCAAAGCATTTAAATGTCTGATCAAATCATCTAACAAAATAGTAGAAAGTGTGAATGTGAAAATTGATGAATTTGTAGAAAGAAATGATGAAGGAAATTCCAAGGAACTAGAAGACTATGATGAATTTGTCTATGTTCAACCGACAAGTCCTACCGAGAAGACTGTTGAAAAAAATGAAGAGAATATCCAGTTACCGATTGATGAAGAAGATCATACAGAGCCTACCGGGCCTATATTAGCCAAGTATGTCAGAAGACATCATGCACCAAGTCAGATTATAGGAGATAAGGATGATCAAGTGATGACAAGGAACAAACTAAGACAAAACACTGTCTAATATCTGAATTTGAACCGAGAATAGTGAAAGAGGCATTTAATAGTAAAGATTGGATAAATGCTATGACAGAAGAGATTGATCAAATCAAGAAGAATGACACATGGACACTAATCCCAAGACCGAAGGAAAAAAATGTAATCGGTACAAAGTAGATTTTTAGAAACAAGATAAATGAAAAAGGAGAGGTCATTTGAAACAAAGCAAGACTAGTTTGCAAAGGTTATGGTCAAGAAGAAGGAATTGATTATGGTGAAACTTTTGCACCTATTGTTAGACTTGAAGGAGTAAGAACATTGTTGGCATATGTTTCTTTCAAAAACTTCAAGGTATATCAAATGGATGTCAAATCTGTATTTCTGAATGGAATATTAGAAGAAGAAGTTTTTATTTAAGACAAGAATAAAGATCAGGTATGTAAATTGAACAAAGCTTTATATGGTTTGAAACAAGCACCTAGAGCATGGTATGAAAGATTGCACTCTTATTTGATTAAGATTGGTTTTATAAGGACAAGTGAGAACAACAATATGTACATGAAGAATGATGAAAATGGAATACTGATCTCAGCTATATTTGTTGATGATATTATATTTTGTGGAAATGACTCTCTATGTAAGAACTTTGGAAATGAAATGAGCAAAGAATTTGAGATGTCATTAATTGGTGAGATAAAGTATTTTATAGGTTTACAGATACTGCAAATGAAAAATGAGATTTTCATTACTCAATCCAAGTACATAAAGGAAATCTTGAAGAAATTTGGAATGGAGGATTCAAAACCAGTAAGTACTCCTATGACTACCAACTATAAATTATCAAAGAATGATGAATCTACATCTATTGATGAGACACTTTACTGATCCATGATTGGAAAGCTAAAATATGTTGTTCACAGCAGACCAGACATAGTACATGCAGTAGGTATAGTTGCAAGATTCTCTGCAGATCCTAAGGAAACACACATGACAGTAATCAAAAGAACTTTTAGATACTTGAAAGGCACTGAAGATTATGGCTTAGTATATCAGAAAGGAAATGATTTTGATTTAAAAGTTTATACTGATGCTTATTGGACAGGCAACATTGATGACAGAAAAAGCACAAGTGGAGGAGCTTTCTTTTTAGGAGAAAGACTAGTGAGTTGGCTTAGCAAGAAACAAGGATGTGTTTCATAGTCAACAACAGAAGTTGAATACGTTGCTACAGCATTGAATTGTACCAACATTGCATGGATCAAACAACTGTTGGAAGGTATAAATGAGAAAGTTACCAAGCCAATAACTATATGCTGTGACGATACTAGAGCCATTAACATTTCAAAGAATCCTGTTATGCACTCTAAGACAAAGCACATCTCTATCAAATATCATTCTCTTAGAGAAGAAGCTCAAGAGAAGAAAGTGGTGTTGGAGTATGTTAGCACAAAGGAACAAATAGCAGATATCTTCACCAAACCACTACCAAGGGAAACTTTTGAATATCTCAGAAGTGAGTTAGGGGTCCTACCCCTATCTTCTACACACTGATTGAGTTTGGTGAAAGCATCAATCCGATGACTTTATTGAATATCTTTTAGAAGTTGATGCTAACTTACACACTTTAGGATGTTTTCTAGAGGTGTACAAGAAATATTACAAGAAATAATACAAGAAACAATACAGGGAACAAGAATTGAAGACAAAATGCTCTGACCGAGACTAAATTGACACATTACAGCAGGAATTCACTTCATATAGGAAGAAATTATGTTTTAGTTCTTTACTTTTTGGCATTGTTATTAAAGGGGGAGAAAACTGAGAAAGGGGAGAAGACTAAAGATTGGAAAGAAGACAAAAAAAGAGAGGAGAAGTCTAATGTATGGGGGAGAAGTCTGATGACAACAAGAGAGAATATCAACATTTTAGAATCACAACAATCTGAATCTTTTAAGGTCAAATCAATTGGTTTTTCCATCAATGCCAAAGGGGGAGATTGTTAGAAATTTAGTATTATAACAGATAATGGAAGATTGTTGGCATTTCAATAAGGATATTGAGAAGGTTGTTGATGATTATGGATATCACTGATTAAGGATGTTCGTTGTCTTGATATTATTATTTTGTCATTGATGTCAAGAAATTGATTTTCTAATTCGGTATGATGTTGCCATATCTTGAGAAGTATGATTTGAAGAGTATAAAGATGACGGTAAAAGACAAAGAAAGATTATGATGAATAAGAGGATGAATAAGGTATTCAATGGGCAACTATTACTGAGTTAGACAATGATGAGATCATGATGTTTAGATTGTTTTGACATCATACATATGTTGTAAATTGTAAGGTTAATACTATACTATGTTACCAAGCAAAGAACCTAGTCGGTAAACCCTAAGGAACCTAGTCGGTAAACCCTAAGGTTATCACTATCGGTTAATGAAGGTGGAATGTCTACCGAGTGAAGTTTATTATTTACCAAGTTGATACCAAGTTGTCTACCGGTAGAGACTTAGACAGTTGATGATTGTCATCAACTGGCAGAATTAAAAGACAAATCTTTTACTCCGGTCCTTGATGAGGAAGCTACTTCTCAGGGGGAGTAGTTGGTATTTTGTATGAACTTGATTTTTGTAACTTTGGCATTTGATGTCAAAGGGGGAGAGATATCTATTGAAAAGCAGATTATCTTTTAAGGAGAGATTGGTATTGAAAATAAATCTTTGGATAAACACATGTTTCTCCAAGGGGAAGAAATTGTTGTCTAAGGGAGATTGTTGGTTTTTGGTATTTGGCATTTCTGTTTTGGCACATAGATGGTTTTTCCATCTTGTGTTGCCATCAATGCCAAAGGGGGAGATTGTTGGTATTTTGGTATGGTTTTGTCATTGATGTCAACACCTACTGAAAACAAGCGCTTTGGAGATCCAACAACATTCACCGTCAAGCAAGTAACTATTGGATAGTTACTGGTATATGGTTCACCAGTACCTAGAATAATATGGAAGACACCTGATAATGTCAAAAACATCATGTGGACACTTTGTTTTGAAGAATTGATCATTGGTATATTCATATTTGCATATTTTCTTTTACCGACAAATAGGTCCAGGGTTATCCAGGGTTACACCGGCAGGTTTATCTTTTCCAGATTAGCATGGCATGATATGGAGATGATTTATTGTTAACGTAAATGCATTAAGCCAACATGTTTAATCAGTTATTGCATCAGATATTATATTGTATGTAAAATGTTTATTGTAATATCTTGTAGAGCCAACCTACTAAAATTGGTCTTAGGTTATGGTATAAATGTAAGATCTTATTTGTAAGATCAAGTGTGGAAAGCAAAAAAGAATTGAGTGAAGGTATATGTGAGATTAAGAAGAGCTATACACAAAGACATCATTTGAAGGTGAAGCTTGGTTTCTGTATAAGCATATCAGCATTACACTAGTACCGAATCCAGCATATGAAGATGCTATTTTGTGTAGTACATTCTTATTGGATTTAACCATCCAACTATAGTCAGTGTGACTCCCATTTGTGATTGAGCAGTGAGCTCTAGGCTGTTGGCCTTTCTGCATGTGTAGACCCCATTTATGTACACTTACTATCTGCAGTAGTATCATCTGATTGTGGGTAAGGTTTCCCACCGTGGTTTTTCCCCTTACAGGGTTTCCACGTACAAATATTGGTGTTATGTGTTGTGGATGACTTCATGTTTATGTTTCATGCATTAATCTTTACCGGTATAGCAATTTACTATTATCACTGTCTACCGACATATTTAACTGGTTTACCGGTATTAAGCATCTAGTTGGTTAATTGGTTTTTGGTATGAATTTATTTGACAATTGATTCACCCCCCCCCCCCTCTTAGTTGTCTCTGGGACCTAACAGCAAAGAACCTAGTCAGTAAACCCTAAGGAACCTAGTTGATAAACCCTAAGGTTATCGCTATTGGTTAATGAAGGCGGAATGTCTACGAGTGAAGTTTAGTATTTACCGAGTTGTTACCAAGTTGTAACTGAGCTGTAACATAATGCATTAAATGTTTACATGCGTTATTTAATGAAGGAAGCTGATGAGATGGAACTGATTAAATGATTGGTATGTCGTAAATATAGTTTGTTAAGAATCTATGGAAATAGAAGATCGACAGGAAGATCTACATCTCAGATTGAACCGCAATACCCTAGCACAAGTTCCAAGAAATATATGCAAGTTCCAAGGCAAGGTAAAACATTTTTCAGATCGAAAGATGCATTGAACCTGGTCAAGCATGAAGATTTGATGGCTATGATTGATCATGGGAAATGTGATCAAGGAGATTAAGCGGTTAGCTAATTGTTTATAAATAGGGAACTGCAGATAAACAATGCATGCGGGCAAGTGTATGCACAGGGATGCTACATAGTGATTATTGAGAACATAAGCTTGAAGACCTGTTTGAATAATAGAGTATAGAAGCCCAGCAGATGGACAAGATTAGTTCTATGTCTAGATTGTATTGAGCAAATAAGAATCTTCTTTAGCATTTTAGATGTGAAGTTGCAGATAGATTTTATTACTATTATTTTGTGAAAGTGACAGAAAATCTCTTAACTGAGTGGACTTAACAGTCTTATTTGTAAAACCCTCTAGCAAGGTGAGATTTTGATTGAGTGTTTGAAATCCTTTATCAAGGTCACTTCTAATAAGGGGAAGATCCTAACAGATCTGAGGGAAATCCCTTAACCGGGTCACATCTAGCAATGTGTTTGTAATCTTTAACAGGATTTGCTTTTAACTGAGCATACTCTAGAAGAGTATATTTCTTAGTGGGTCCGAAATCCCACAGTGGTTTTTCCCTATTTGGGTTTCCACGTTAAATCTGGTATTATGAGGTTTATGATGTTTATATGCTTTTGAGTTTGTATGTTTAGCAGTTTTGGCTATATTACTGAAGTATATGTTACCGAGGCTAAATGTGATGTTTTTATGGAAGATTAAGTTTGTATGATTCGCCCCCCCCCCCCCCCTCTCATCTTGTTGGCTATTGGATCTATACTTATATTAAGTATCAGAACTATCAGAAAGATCATGTGAAAAAATACATTATCCATCTTGATATTAGGGGGAGTTTGGTGGTGATATCTTCTTTCTTTGCATTGATTGTTTTTCACATTCATAGGTTATCATCAATGCCAAAGGGTGAGATTGTTGGATTATTGGGTAGTTTGTTAGATTTTTTTGTTCATTACTATTTCTAGGATATTTTGTTATCATTGATGTCAACATATTCCCTTAAGTTATTTCGGTGAGTTTGGGAAGATATTTTGATCCAATTTTTGGTAGTTTGGTTTTGCTAATCACTATTTTGGAGGAACCAATATTTCCTTTGGTATATTCTGGTGTGATCAGATTGTGTACTGAGACTTTGGATTATTGTTTGGGATGATCTTGTGTATCTTAATTTCATATGGTTCATGATTTGGTGCTTGGCAAGTTATCTTTCCTGATTATAGTTGTTGATTGGTTGTATTCTTGAGATTTGAAGACATTGACCGATGAAGATTTGAAAAGAGGTGTTGGTGCAACTATTTTGGATGATTCTAATATGCATACTAGTGTTTCCCAGTCATGTCCTATTTGTTATGGTGATCCAAATTGATTGTTGTGCGAGTTTCACTGATTTTCTATGAACCGGTAATGACTTTCATGTTATGCGATATTTTTGGTGGTGTAGCGTGTTGCGGTTTATCTTGGCGTAATTTCCAGTGGATGTGATTGTTTGGGAATTTGAATTAGGTCCATACTATGTAATGTAAATCATAATATTGGTTCGGTGGTTGATCTTTGTATTGTGTAATGTAAATTTTGTAATTGTTAGTTGAGGGTTGAGGGTTTAGCCGACCTTGTTATCAAGGTTGATGATTTCTATATATAGGTGAGATAATTATGTAATTTAGGTGTCAGTATCATGTTTGCATTATTAGAGAGAGTTGAATGTGGAAAAAGGAGATTTATCATTTGGTGAAGTGTTGTGGTGAGATTGGTGTTATAGAGTAGAGAATTGTGCTTAACTGGAATTGTTATCAGGCATTTGTAGATTGTACCATTACAGTTCATTTTTTTTTTGGATTGTAGTTTGAATCATTTTGTAATTCAGTGAGACTTCCCTAAGGGTTGTAGCCTTCTGGGCATATATCTTTTGAGCAGTGATCTCTAGGTACTATGCTTGAATGCATATGCATTCCCCATTGTAATATTTTCACATACTATTATAGAGTATCATTTTATTGTGGGTAGGTTCCCACTGTGGTTTTTCCCTTAACCTAGTTTTCCACATTAAAAACCTTGGTGTTATGTGTAATTTTCTTATCCATTTGTTGTTGCAGTTTATCAATTTATGTTTAAGAGTTTAATTATGTATATTCCAGTGAAGACTGATTCAACCCCCCTCTTAGTCTTCCTTCTTGATTTCTGCTAACACCCTTCACATAATAAACATTGTCAGTGTTATTCTTTCCATCAAAGGTAATTGAACCATTACCAATCATTTGTGCTATCTGATCATCTCCAAATATAACTAAATCTCCATCACACCTTTCAAGTTAAATGGATTTTCTTTTATCACCAATCATATGATTTGAGCATCCACTATCAATCAACCATTCACTCTTATCTCTTCTCGCATGAAATGCATTAGCAATAGCCTTAGAGATATCATACTTATGAACATACTTTTATACCAAAAATAAACAATCACCATCCTCATAGTCTAATTCATCATCTAAGATATCAACATCATCCTTAAGATAATATGCCTTCTTATTAGACTTTACCTTGTTTCCTTAAACTTTTGTCTATTTTCTTTTTCTGGACATCTAGTTGCAATATGACCAATACCACATATAAAAAATTTAAAGGGTAACATACCTTTGTATTTGTCGGTGCCTTTCTTCAACTTCCTTACAAGGTTCTCTTCTACCTCATCTGAGGTTTCCTCATCATGCAAACTATCTTTAGATGTCTTGAATGCAGTTTATGACTTGTCGTTATCCTTTTTGAATTTCCTTACTTCAAATGTAGTTAGGGTACCAAATAGTTTCTCTCTAGTGAACTTCTTTAGATCATAAGTTTCTTCAATTGTAGAGATCTTCTCATTGTATATTAGTAGTAATATGATCAAAATCTTGTCAATTACATCTTAATTTATCAAAGTGCCTCCACACTCTCTAATCTCATTCACTACGGTATCAAACTTCTCAAAATAGATCACAATGTCCTCTCCTTCTATCCTCAGTTTTTCATATCTTCTCTTAGTAGTTAATCTCTTTGTCAGCTTGACTCTCTAATTTCCTTCATAAATATCTTTTAACTTCTTCCAGACTTCATAAGCAGTATTCAAAGAGATAACCTTAGTCAATTCGGTTTTTGATAATGCACTAAAAATAACATAACTTGCTTTTTCATTTTCTTCATAAGCTTGAATCTCATCCAAAGTATTGAGTCCATTCATTGAAAGAACATGCCCCACAACCTTCCAAGTATTGTAACCCAGAGAAACCAAATAACCTCTCATCTTCACTTTCCAAAAACTATAATCAGATCCTTCAAAGATAGGAATGGATAACTTGTGTGCCATCAAATTAGGATCTACCTCAAGTGGTTAATCTCTATGTCAGGAACCACAACTGTGATACCTATTGTTGAATATCTAGGTAACTGAGGTGAGAGGTGAATTAGTTGACAACAAATTTAATAATGTTAACCTTAATGTATAGATCCATAATATTAAACAGAAATAATAGAATTAGGAAATGCATGTAGAATCCAAATTAGACACAAGAGACACCAGAATTAATGCAGAAAACACAAGAAGGAAAAAAACCACAAAGAATGCTAATTATAAATATATAAACAATGGTTAAGGTGACACCAGTTAAGGTGATTTTTAGAATGGGTGGCCCATTGCCAATTTGCTTATTGTAAGTGGGCTTGTTGCCCAGAAAGGCTCACTACCAATATACTCACTATAGATGGGCTCACTGCCTTGAAAATATCACTACCAAAGAAGAAAGAAAGACAAAGAGAATCCACCATAACAAAAACATAGTTTGTACTATCAGAACTCCATCTGGTAAATATCTCACACTATCACTAGAATCCTTCAATCTTGCAAGTCTTCAACACAAAAATCCATATCTTGAATCATCAAATCAAGCTCCTATATATACTATCTTCAAAAATGGTAATTCTCAATTTCAATTGAGAAAAGGATCTAAAATAGGTCTCCACTAAACATTCTGATGGTGGCAAGGAATGAAAAGTGAACCATATCACACTATTCCTCCTCCAACTCATCAACACACTACATACATCACCAAATATTGACCAAAAATATATCCACAAGCTATACATCCTCAATATCCAATCTAAGGCCTCAAGCTCCGGATCAGACTAGACCCAAAGATGATATAGAAAGACATCTTCTAAGATACCAAATGTATTCAGTGAAATTGGGAAACCTTCAAATGCACAACATGCCTAAATTGAACACTCTTGCTCATCATGTCACATTAGGACTTAATCTAGCCCCAAAGGATTTGACATCAGTGACATAAATGAAATGATAACAAAATTTTCCCCATAGAATGAAGTAGAAAACTATCTTCAAAAAACTTGTCAAAGTCCCCAAAAATGATAAAGAGTGAGTATTGTTTGCACAAATGATAAGAAAATGGAATAGTTTTCTGGTTTGGGAATTACAACACAAATCATTAACAATCCATGTGGAAGTATGTTTTTGAATTTAAAAAATTTGGTGGATGCAACATGTTGCACACATGTCTGCATGTCACACTCTCATCTAGGAATTTTTAATTAAAATAAAGAGCATAAATTGCTAACATCTCCTTCTCTTTAAATGTAGGATACAATATTTTATAAGATTTTTTATTTTAAATTATTAATGTACAAACTAAGGTGGGTTCAATATCTAAATGTGAAATTGCATGACTTTTGAATTTTGACACTACATTTTTTCCTCACTTTAGTGAGATGGTTGTACTAAGAAATGAGCTATACCAAAGTAAATTATAATATGAATAAGATATTAAAATAAACATTTTTCAAAAAATGATATTGTAGAGGATGTTGATGCTCATTAAGTTTATTATTGATGCCTCCAAATTTAGGTTTGACAAAGCTCCACAATATTCAATCTTAAAGCATTGCATGGTTTATTGTTAAATACTTGCAAAACCAAATGTATTATTTTCCCAATATCAAAGGAAACTAATATGGAGAGAAGAATGTCTCAGAAAAGAAGATTCAAAAGGATTTTCAAGAGAAAAGGTGGATGTGTGACTCTTCGTGTTTTTGCCACCTTTAGTAGGGACAATAATAGGAAAGTTGATTTACCCATGAGAGAAATTATGTTATATTTTTAGAAAAAAATAATTTCATATATCATAAAAAGTCAAATTTTTACTATGCACTTTTACTATTCACCCTAGTAGTTTCATAGAGTTTATAAAAATTCTCTAGTAAAAATGTCACATAGACAAGTGTTTTGACGACCCAGTCTAGACAAGGTTCTAGAGGGAGTTGAGCAAGGAGTGGTTCTTCATGAGGTAAGTAATTTTTTTGTTTTACACCATTTTTACTTATTTTAAGTCTTAGTGGGTCCTACTATGAGCATCAACATCCATTAGTCATGGTAATATCCAAACAATGCATATGCATGCTAGCTCACCCAAAGGACATGTTGTCATGCATTCATAGTGCTAGCATCCAAAGGGTACTAGCATCTAGGAAAAGGATTATTTTTTTTGGACTTAAAATAAAATCTTATTCTTAGAGAAAGTTGGACTATGATACTAAATTTGATAAACTATTTTTTAGCCTTTTCCTAGAATGCAAGAGCACGAGGGAGGAGGATAAGTGTGTGTGCCCTTGGTCAGATATATCTTGATTGAATTGTAGCCATGCAAGTGGCTATATATGGATGTGGCACACACCCTCATAGGGCCTTGTTCATACTATTTGATCTATGGAGGAACATTAAATTGTGTTTACATAGGGGAAAACATGCTCACACACTTACATATTATAATTTCAGCCATTTTGTATACCATAAAGGCTTGATTTTGATGACTTGTACTCTATTATTAGTGCGAGGATTTGAGGACATCACATGTACCAAGCCTAAAAGTTACTAGGCCAAATTTTATTGGATGCACCATGTGCTTATGCTTATCCACCATGTTGAGAAAAGAGGTTAAATAATTTATCTTTTTGAGATAGAGTTTTGGTAGACTACATAGCACTAAGATTGTGTGATGACCTTAGATTTATATGTAGGAATGGCCACAATTTTTTGATGGCCTAGATGTAGAGATATTGAATTTGTGTAGGGATATATGACTACATAGTGATGCCTTTTTATGGCTAGTGAGTGATGAGGTATTTCAATAAGGTGCAACATGTTTCTAGAGTTGTATAAAAACATGTGTGCTCAAACCACAACATGGTTAGAGTGGGGATCTTCCTCTACCCACTATTTTTTATGTCACCTTAGGTGACTATAGTAGAAAGGGAGAGAATAATCACCTAGTTTTAGAGGTTGATTATGTAGGGGTCACCTAGGGCTTCAATGGTGGTATAGTACAAGGTAAATATCTATTATTCCCATGAATTCTCTTGGAGGAAATTTGGTTCATAGGGATGGAAAGGTGAGTAGAGTCCTACCGAAGAGGAGAGGCCTTGGGTGTGGTAGATAATATGTGGGTGAGCTAGATAGAAAGAGGGGAATTGAGTAGTGCTCTTATTATGAGACCCACCTCTATGCCTTTGATGAATCCAAGTGGAGTTACTACAAGTGTTCCAACTTCCTAATATCACCACTAATAGATTATAGATCCACGTAATGTTATATTTACATTATTTATTTCTACATGCATCCATATATATAATTATTTTAAAATTGAATTTATATGATGGCTATGATGATATATTTATGTAGACTTTTTTTTTATTTTTGTAGGGCTAACATGAGAGTAGTTTAACTTTATTGGGTGAGTCATAGTTGAGATGATTCCTTGTGTATAGTTAGGGGGTGTATTACAAGTATTTCATAGGATACATCACACTCCTAGCTAAAACCTAGAGATTTTCAAGCCCATTGTGAACATTAGAATGATATATGAGGAGTCTTAGGTTTAGGAGATTCAATGGGATATAAATCTTGTGATCATTATCATAGAGAGGAACCAATAAGTAGTAAATGTGTACACATTGATTGCAAGGGGGGAACAACTGCCAACTGACACCATGAAATTCATAAGAGAGTGAGACTATGTAGTGACGATAGAAGAGTGTTGAGAGGGTACATAACACTCTTTAGAGCTAGGTATAAGCTATGAGGATACCTTTAGAAGGAATAATTTGTGGATCTTATTGATTTGGACCACTTGCAAGTACACTAGTTATGCATGTAGTGTGAGTGATGAGGGAGTGTGAGTCAAATCTTAGGGAGGAGATAGATTGACGGTGAAATCAGAGGTATGCAAGATACATCATGGAGTCATATGTCCAAGTGTAATGGTGAAAAATTAGGGTTTTCACCCAACTAAGGTAAAAACTACTAATTTTAGATTTAGAAACCACTAAATTAAAGAGAGGTGAACCCAAGAGATCTAGCCACAAGTTAGCAAGGATAGGGCTGAGAAATTCTCTGGGATTCACTGGATTGGTGATTGATTCCCTATTTTTAAGTTAAATTGTTGAAATGTTGAAATTAGGGTAAATGGGTTGGAATTGAAGTAATTATGCACAAAAAGTGAGCTATAGTCACCAAATCGGGCCACAAACTTGGATCTGAGTAATATAAGAGTGTTTGGACCTATTCCTAGAAGGAGCTCCTAATTTTTTATGACCAGAATCTTTGTTGCTCTAGTCCTCCACATTTTTCATCATCCAAAGGGGAACCTATTCATCTTGATAAATAAAGCCAATTTTGAAGATCACAACTTCATACCCATTCCTACGCACACTAAAAAAGGGAAAAAGGGTTGGAATAGGGGTTTTCCTAAGTCAAACCTTGGTTTAGGAATTAACCTTGAATGAAATATTGCAAATACTAAAATAAATAATGGAAAGGTATACCTCAAATATACAATTGTTGATAATGATGCTTTGCTTCTTGAATGTAATTACATTTGATGTATTAAATGGAATGAACATGAAAAAACTCTACTCACACACACATGATTGCATATGAATGATATAATATGTGTTAGCACCCCTCCATTTTTAAACTTACAAATACCTATTTACATTTTATCACGTGCACCATAGTTGGTAAAATATTAACATCTCAAAACCATGTT
This sequence comes from Cryptomeria japonica, assembly GCF_030272615.1. NCBI lineage: Eukaryota > Viridiplantae > Streptophyta > Pinopsida > Cupressales > Cupressaceae > Cryptomeria > Cryptomeria japonica. Next base: position 286,941,170 of record NC_081408.1, on the reverse strand, counting down.
CCAAAGTTCCCAAGTTCTAAAGCAATCCAATATTGTAACCCTAAAGGAGAACCACTACCTATCAGACAGTTAAGAGATAACTAAAAGCCCACATCACTCAAAGATTTATGTTTCTTCTTTGATGACTAATACTATCTTTTGAGATCGATGATTGAGCACAAAGAGTTCAAAACCTCTTTTTTCATTCACTGTATGCTCCCAAATCAACCTGTTGTCATACATTACATGACTCTCAAGGGAAAAATGAAAGAAGATTTAAAAGTACCCTCATTAATGTTGATTAAATGGTTAAAGGCACGTAAAGGTGGTGGCATGAGTTGTAGCATTTGATTTTGTCACCTTTTTGCAGATAAAATTTAATGCACCATCCCTGGGAGTTGGCCAAAATAACACATGCTATCATGAGTTTCCTTTGTCAGAATGGTTTTGCCTTGTGATGACTAGTTGCTAGTTGTTAATCCTGACTTGAATTAGCTAGAAAGTGAACAAGGGAATATTATCCAATGGATGCGCTCTCTTGCATGGAAAGATCAAAATAATTTTACTAGATATACAAAGGTAACTACCTTATTGTCAAAAATTGTATAACAAACTAAAAATCACAAACAACACTTACAAGAAGAAATAGTTGTGAGGAGAGATCCTAGCAATTAGTTTTTCAGAAGACAAAGAAGATGTTGCTGCAAGGGAAAGCTTTGGTGATACAACCAGATGTTAACATTGACATGCAAGATGACATCCTCTTCAATTTGATCGACTTTTCCCAAGAATATATACAAGATGAAGATGAATTTACAACAATTCTTTGGGTGTTGATTGAGGAAGAAACAAAGACTGAAATGAGTGATAATCAAATTGTAGGAAGGAATCCAATACCCAAAGAAAGGGTAGAAAGTTAAGATTATTTATGGTATGGGTTCAGTGTTAATGTTTTTCGATGAGTTTTGTTTTGTCTAGGGTAATTTTGGAATGGTCATTTTCAAAACCATTACTCTTCAAGAACCATTACTTTGAAATGGTAAGGGGGACAAAGTTTTTGGGAATGTAGACTTTGTGTTTTTTTTATAAAAAAATTGGTTTTAGTTAATAATTTGCTTTAGTATCAAGTATGGGAGTTTATGAACAATTTATTTGATGTAACTAAACTTTGTGCTACAATATATAAATTTTCATTCTTCTTATGTGGATGCTTATCTATTCAATTTTTTGTGCTTTGAGTGTTAAAGCTTTATTTTTCCATCATTAATCACTATTGTATGATGTTTAACTTTGAATAAATATTAAATATTAGTGATAGGAATTGATGATTAGTTAAAATATCTTTCTTTCTTTGCATGTTATCTTTTCCCCCTTTATGTCCTTTAAGGCTTTCTGGTTAAAAGCACAACTGAAAAAACCAAAATTTATGTCATAAGAGGGAGCTGCACCTCTCAAATTCAAAGGAAAGGTTCAAAAGTAATTGCAACTTATCCAATTTTTGTTGATAGTTTGTTCTCTTGTCTGGGATGGGAGTGAATATTGTCATATTTTTGAAGAGAACAAAATTTATTAACCAACAGATTTTTTGGCAACTCTACTGAGGAGATGAAAAGGTCAATGCCTTCTTGCTTCAAATATATATTAGTGCTTCCCCAGGAATGGAGGATGGAAACTCTATTTAAATAAAGATCTTAGGAGAATGGCCCAGTGCCATGCAAATGTAAAAGACCAATTCAAACTAAATGATGGCCTGCACCAGCAATCAAGGAAATACTGGTTGAAAATGACTAGATACTTCATGCTTTTTGGAATTCTTTTAAAGAAAGTATCTCTGAGGATAAAAGAATGAAGTTATTCCCATCAAAAGATTACAAATCTACTTCGCTTTTGAAAAGCATATATCGAAGATACTCTCATCTTAAGAATCTTGAAAGAAAGATTCATCAGTCATAAGCTCCTGTGAATGGAATAGAATTGTTAAAAGAAGATAAAAGATTGGTGTCCTACAACTTCTATGTTCTTGGTGAGCAGTATATTGTGCAGACATCAGTAGAACCATAAATTCCATGGGGCGCTAATCAATAAAACAATAAATTTTTGCACCGAGCTGAAGATGGAAGACCTGAGTCTTTTTCACCACGCATGCATACAGAGAAAATGTAAAAATCATTTATCCTTATTAAAGGATAAGTTCTACCACGTGAAAATAAGATTATTTTTATCCTGAGTTGGTTTTTGAAAGATTCCCAAGGCAAATTTTAGTGTGGAGTTGAGGATAAGAATGGTCATGTTAGCAAGATAGAGATAGAGGAACTCATTCATAACTCTGACAATATTGGGAGCAGTATGAATATCATTGTCTAAATTTTTTGATAAAAGTTCTAAAGAAAAGAGAATATAAGGAAGAGAAATGCATGCATGTAGAAGTTGTTCTTTTGAATCACTGAAAGAAAGGGATAATTGGTTTCTTCAATCTTCTAGCTTCATCAATGAGGACTTTGTTTGTGAAAGAATAAAAGATGTGATTTCTGATAAATTTGATCCCATGATAGTAAAGTGACATTAAAATAGTTACAGTCATCAAATATACATCTCAAAATTGATCCATCCCATAGCCTGCAAGAACAATCTATGATTTCTGAAGATGAGATTCTGATTAATGTTGCACTAGAAAAGAATGTGCAGGAACATTTGAGGAAACTTGAAAGTTGAAATGGTCAGATAAAATTAAATGCAATGTATCTACCAACTCTTTCTTATGAAGATTCAAAAGTTAAAGATGATCCTCTCTTTGAGATTTCTCATCCTTTTGAAACTGATTTTAGACAAAATGGGTTCAAGTTTTGTCAGTTTGAAAGCTTTTAAATTAATAAACAAAGAAGTAAAGATGGAATGGGATGAGATATTTCTAATGAAAAAAGAATGGTGCTTTCAACAAGGAGAATTTGCCAGTCAATAATGAGTGTTGATGGTAAGATGGATGCATTGATAATACCAAATTGTCAAGTGGTTGTTTTCAATAGTAATTTTGGATCTAGAGATGTAAACTCTAATCTCCATATTGATGTTACACATGATTTCACTGGTAAAGCAGATTTTGATTTAAATTTTTTTTATGAAGAATGGTTATTTGGGCATGAGTATTTGCTAAAGAAGTTTTTGCATTTCATCAGTTCGGGGTCTAATATTGCAATGGTTGTAGGGTGGCAATTATCTCCTGCTGCATCATATGGTCATAATCCATTTTTTTGCATGGGTTCCTACTTCTCCTAGCCTATTAATGAATTCATTTGAACAAATTTGAACACCTTCATGATAGGGCCTTTGGGATGTGTGCATATAGTTAGGAATTTTTGGTGTGCGGTTAGTTTAGTTTCCTTTTGCCTTGTCTATTTTTTATTTGTGTTTAGTCTTCCCTCTACTCCTCTAGAAAGTACTTTCTAATGCCTACATTTCTTGAATCTGTAGAAGAATGGATAATGCACTAGCCTTACTTGGGATTCTAGGTCCCTTGCTGCATCCTCCTAGTCCTTGTCCCCAATCAGAGCTAGTTGTTAGCACCCCTCCATTTTTAAACTTACAAATGCCTATTTACATTTTATCAAGTGCACCTTGGTAAAATATTTGTTAGGATTCTCACAGATACTGAGAGGGGGGGTGAATTAGTATCTAATCAGTATATTAAATTTCTTAACTTAAAACATGGAGAACATATTAATACTGTGTACCAGTAAGCAGAAAGTAATGCAATAAATAGAGATAAAAATAACCACATGAAAAATACACCATAACACAAGGATTTAATGAGGAAACCCGGTGTGGGAAAAACCTCAGTGGGATTTGTGACCCACAATATTCACTTACTGGCCAATAAGAGAATATTACTGCTATAAGAGGGGCCTGCACATGCAGGAAGGCCAACTACCTAGAGCTCATTGCTCAAATACAAAATAGGAAGTCTCACTGACTTACAAAATGGATTATATAAATCCAGTGTCTTGTACTGCTTCAAAATAGCATCTATAATGCCAGATCCAGTAACAGTTTCTTCTCCGCTTCTTACATAAACCCTTAACCTATAATTCACATAATAGCTCTACCTTATTTAGCCTAATTACATTCCTCTTCCTTACTTACAAATGTTCTACAATGATCTCTCTTATATAAGAGTCATTTTACAACTTTCCAAGTTGGCTTATAATGATTTTATAAATAATAAACAAAATATATTACAACAAAAATCCTGTTGGCCTCTATGCCGGTATGCTTCCTTTCACTATTGTTGTCGGTGATCTGAGTGCCAGTGTAGAGTCTGATCTTTCTAGTGTCAGTGGAATGCCTTGCTGGTGTCATAGGATTGTAAGGTTTCCATCAATAACAAAACCTTAAATCACCTACAATGTCTCATTGGAGTGTGCATATGCCAACAATCTCCCCCTTTGGCATTGATGGAAACACTCATGAGAAAATTCTAAAACTTGTAATCCAAAAATTGTGTACCAAAAATATGTGAGCTCCCCCTGAGCAGATAAGTCTTTTGCTGATTATTTTCTCATACTACTACTCCCCCTTTGGCATCAATGACAAAGGTTGTCAAGGTGTCAAATAGAGTTGTAGTTTTTATGTCTCAACCTGGTAACTGGGTGGTTACAATTTGAAAATGATCCGCCAAAACCAAATTTATGCTTTCCATAAAATTCTTACTATCTTTTATTGCTACCTCTATTCTTTGAACTATACTGGTGAGGTGCTACATATGCTCTCCCGGTGTTTTCTATCCTTGTACTAATGCCTCAAACATTTCCTTTCTCAAGGATGCTAGATAGTCCAGTCTAGGACTTAGTCTTAGTCTCAAATTTTTAGCCTTGTTTATTATCCTCTCCTTTTCTCTCTCTAGCTTTAGTAGTTCTACCTCAGAACTAGTTATCTTTTGCTCAAAAACTGATAATGTATCTGGTGAATTAACAAAATTGTCTGCAAGTTTATTCATTGCTTCTTGTACCTTGATCATTTTCTTATCTATGTCCACTGTCAGAAAGTTTGTCTTGCAAGTATCTTTGTACAGAGTCTTACATTCCTTCAATATGTTGCATAGTTTCGGTAGAAGTGTGTCAAATTCCCTAGTACACTTCTTTATTTGATCCTTAAAGAATTTATGTTTTTTAATTTCCAACCTGTCTTTGAATAACGGTTCCTTTATCTGTTCAACTGTCACTGTGTTGTCAATAATGTACTTCGACAAAGTGTCAAGTTGACTTAAAGAATCCTTATTATCTATGTTGCATTTAAAAGCTATCATCCTCAAAATTGGGATTGTGTCATCTATAGCTTTATAAGCTTGTGAACTACAATTAGTTATTTTCTTCAAAGAATCTAAAAGAACTTCAGTTACATTGGTTGATTTATAGCCTACAGAGGAGGAACCAACATTTTGAATTTTGCCAATGGAGGAAGTAACCATGCTTGTAGTGACCTTTGGTAGGTCAGTCCGTGTTTCCATTTCCTTAAGCAAGGGTTTTTGTTTCTCTCTTGTTGCAGGTGGCACTATTTGCACATGAGCCTATTCCTATTCCAGAGCCTGTTGCTTTTCTTGTTTCTTTGTCTATGTCTCTATCTTCCCATCTGTCAGTTTACCTTCAGTGTTATCAGTGTTGTCAGCTACTGGTGGCTCACTAGCCATGTCAGTTTTACCAGTTGTGTCCTTGTCTATCACAATGTTGACCTTTTGAGTGTCAACATCCACTGTGTATAGTACCTCAGGATTAGGATTAGTATCCTCTTGTGGTACATGCATACTTTCATCTGTCGGTTGGTCTTTTGTTGTTGTTACCAGTGGAGTAATCAGAGGTGGTGGGGATAAGTTATCTTTTATTTTGATACTAGGAGGTCCACCAACCTTTCCTTTACCCTTATCTTTGTCTTTCTGATAGACTTTGATAGGCTTAGGGTTCCTGTATTCTTTTTGCTTTTCTTTCTCCACAAGAAATATATCCCATCCATTTTCTATTTCTTCTGTTACCTCATTTACTCTTCCTGCCTTTAGTGCAATATGTCGGTGTGCAGTAGAGAATATTGACCGGTTGGCCTTTGGAATCAGATCATCTATTTCTTTTGGAGAGTTGACTGGGTAGACAACAAGTAATTTTTCAATTTTGATTTTCTTGTCAAGTTCTACAACAGATTGTCTTCTTGCTTCTAGTCTCTTGAATAATTCATCTGGTAGTTCATCTACAACTTCCATAAAAAACTTCTTATAGATATCTAGGTGTAAAATAACACTGTTTTCAACTTGCTCTTTCTCATCTGCTGATAGTGTATCATATAATTTTTTTATGTTCTTGAGTTTTCCTTCTTCTAGGATTTCATCCAACAGTCGGTCAATCAGAGAAATATTCTGTTGAGTCCTTTTCTTCTTAGGTGTTAGCTTTTTCTTTGGAATTGTCTTCTTTACTGGAGACCTCACTGCTTGTTGTTTTTGTCTAGTTCTTCTAGGTGAGGGTATGGATACGGGTGAAGGTTGTCTTTTCCTTACAACTCTTTTAAATTCAGCTGGCATGTCACTCTCTGAAGAAGTTGTTATTGATGGCAGGTGAGTTTCTGGTTGTTCTTCCTGTAACTCATCTTCAGTGATACCGGTTTGTTTCAGTACATCTTCTTTTATAGCCTTAGCCTACCTTGAACCTCTCCTCATAGTTGCTTCTACTTTCTTTACTCTCTTCTTAGATTTAATTTGGCTTTCAATGGTCTCAACACTACAAATACTTATTCCTTAGGTTCATTTGGTGCTTCCAGAAGATCTTTTGCATATGTTTCAATGATATGGTCATCAGTCTCATAGCCCATCTCAGTAACCCAAATTGTTCTTGGGATAACTGCTTCCATCCAGATCTCATCCTTTTTAATCACAAAACATATATCATCTTTGTATATGTTAACAATTTCTTGTGATAGTCTGATTCTTTTGTTCATTATGGCCTTTAGTGCTTGAAAATACTCATCAATATTCTTTCCCTTGTTTTCACCCATGTTGCTAAATAACTCTATTAATTATTTTCCTACCGGTATGTCAAATCCAAGATTTTTGTTGCCTATACCAAGCACCTGTTTGGTTATATGTAGCATTAAGCATACAAGTAAATTACCAGATCTAAAAGTTCCTTTCTTATCCTTCTTGATCTTCCCTAAATTGTCAATCAATTCATCCTTTAGCCATTCACATACATCAATTTTCATATTTTCTTTTACCATATCATGTGCACTTTTTATGCATAAACTGGAAACTGAGTTAAGTCTATTTACATGTGTTTCTTTGTATCCTAAAATCATGCTAACAAATCTCACATTTATGTCAGTCACATCATTAACCCTTAGAGACCTTCTGTCGGATGTTGCACCAGTTAGGTTCATTACCAGGTCATTTGAGACCTTCTTTGTTTTGTTTGGTCTACTACCAGTGGAGGGTAACCCTGTTACAACTTTCACTGCTTCCTTGGTAATTTTATGGATTGAATCGAACCAAAAGAATGCACCATGTACTCTGCTCAATACTATCCTAATAACTTCCTTGGGGAAATCTGGAATGCTGAGAATTTCTATGAATCCTAGGGTTTTAATAATTTGATGTTCAGGTTTTACTTTACCGAAATCATCACAGATAATAGATTTGTCCATGTTCTTGATTTCTTCATCTCCCAATTCTTCTATATGGAAATGGATATAGATTCTAGTGTCTTCTGCATAAACAACTCCTTTGGGAATTTGGAAAAAAGCACCTACATTGTCATCCTCTTTAGCTATCTTGGGAACTAGCTGAAATACGGGCCTAGGGCATTTGATTACCTTGACTACAGTAGGGTTTGCTATGAATTCAAGTGAAAAGGAGGATGCCATGATTAAAAATACCTATTTTTGCCTTTGGAAGGATTGATTGCTGAAATGCTTTGCCTCTTTGCTCGAATTGCCTTAGCTCTGGAGATTTCACGCTCTTTGAATGTTTGAATGCTCGGTGAAGTAAAATGGAGCCAAAAACATTAATTTATAATGTCAATTTGCCAACTACCACATTTAATTCTTGCCGATTAAGTAATCACTTAACTTTGTCTGCCGGTATAGAAGTAATTTCAACTTCTTACCATCAACCGAGGGAATAATAGCATATGTCTCATTGATTGACAAACCTTCAAATAAATTTCTTCAATTTGATGAAGAGACTCCTATCGATGGAGTGCTACTCTGTTCTGTTGGTGGAGTGTTGCTTGGTTCTACTAATGGAGGAGTATTCCTATCCACATTCAGTTCTGATTTCCTGATCCATAATTTTGAAAATTCTTGCTTAACCTCTTCAACTTTTGCTTTTCCTTTCAAACTAGGACCTTTGTTGTTTGCCGGTGATCCTTTACTTCTACAAAATTTAGCAATATGCCCAATTTTGGTACATGCATAACAAGTCACATTATTTCTCTGAATACCCTTTCCATAACCTATGCTGGTTTGTGTTTTGCATTGATTAGATAGGTGTCCAAATCTTCCACAAACATAACATCTCACATTCATTCTGCAATTCTCAGAATTATGACCAACTTTGTTGCATTTTGAACATTGACCAGTGGGGGTGTTGATATTCTGATAATTTCTAGATCTACATTTATTTTCTCTATGACCATACTTATTACAGTTAAAGCATTTGCCATTGAATTTATAAGTAGTGGGTTGTCTTACCAGTTTGCTATGATCCTGTGTGTTTGTAGTACCGGAGCTTTCACCAACTTCAAAGCCAATTCTAGAAGTGTTACCTTTAGGTTTTTGATTCTTTAGCAAGTTACCAAGTTCCTCTGAGCTTTTCTTGAATTTTTCTTTATGTTGATTTGCAGTATGTAGTTCTGTTTCTAAGAATTCTTTCTGTCTCATCAATTCATTGGAGTCATTCTAAGTGTGCATAATTGAGTCTTGTGTTTTCAATTGCAGCATCACTTAGTCTTCTAGTCAAATATTCTTCATTCTTCTTTCTATCTTCAATTTCTTTACAAAATCTCATAGTCATATCCTGCATCTCATTCTTTATTGTCATGTTCTCTTGCTTCAACTTGTTTATCATATCATTAAGAGTTTCTTTTTCATCATTCTCATTTTACATCTTTTCACAAAGCTCTCTTCTCTTGTTTCTTGAAATAGTAAGATTCTCTTGAAGTGCTTGAATAATATCCTGAGTAGCCTTTAGATCATCTTCAAGTTTGATATTTTTCAATTTTTTTGCATCATAGTCTGAGAGAGCTCCTTCAAGTTGCTTCATCAAAATTTCCATCTCTACTAGTGTCAAGATCTTCCTCAAGCTGTTAGGCTTCTGAAAATAGAGGACCAGGCTCTGATACCAATTGTTGGGGGTCCCACAAATACTAAGAGGGTGGCGGGGGGGTGAATAAATCAAATAAGATTTGAAAGTACCCTCATTAATGTTGATTAAAAGGAAAAATGAATGCAAATGTGGTAGCATGAGCTATAGAATTTGATTATGTCACCTTTTTGTAGATAAAATTTAATGTACAATTCCTGGGAGCTAGCCAAAATATCACATGCTATCATGAGTTTCCTTTGTCAAAATAGTTTTTCCTTGTGATGACTAGTTGTTGCTTGTTAATCTTAACCTGAATTGGCAAGGAAGTGAACAAGGGAATATTATCCAAGGGTTGCACTCTCTCGCATGGAAACAACAAACCAATTTTATAGGATATAGAAAGGCAATCACCTTATTGTTGAAAATAGAAGAACAAGATAAAAATCCCAAACAATGCTTACAAGATGAAATAGTTGTGAGGAGACACCCTAGTAGTTAGTTTTTTAGAAGATGAAGAAGATGGTTCTCAAAAGAAAAGCTTTGGTGATACAACCAGATGTTAATGACATGCAGGACAACATCCTCTTCAACTTGACCAAATTTTCTCAAGAATATCTATAGGATGAAGATGAATTTGTAGTAGTTCTCTGAGTGTTGATCGAAGAATAAATAAAGGCTAAAATGATTGATAATCAAATTGCAGGCATGAATCTAGTACTTAAGAAAGGGTAGAAAATTAGGATAATTTATGATATGAGTTTAGTGTTAATATTTTTCGATGAGTTTTGTTTTGTCTAGGGTAATTTTGGAATGGTTATTTCATGACCGTTATTCTTCAAGAACTGTTACTTTGAAATGACAAGGGGGAGAAATTTTTGGGGAATGCAAACTTTGTGTTGTTTTCTAAAAATCCTGGTTTTAGTTAATACTTTGCTTGAATATCAAGTATGGGAGTTTATGAATAGTTTATCTGATGTGACTAGAATTTGTGCTAAGATAGAAAAATTTGCATTCTTCTTATGTGGATGCTTATCTATTCAAATTTTTGTGCTTTGAGAGTTAAAGCTTTATTTTTCCTCCAATAATCACTATTGTATGGTGTTTATCTTTGAATAAATATTAAATAAAAGTGACATGCATTGATGATTAGTTAAAGTCTCGTTCTTTCTTTACATATTATATTTTCCCCTTTTTCTATAATTTAAGGATTTCTAGTTAAAAGTCTCACCTTTCCTACTTTCCAGTTAAAAGCAGATCTAAAAATACCCAAATTTATGTCATAAGAGGGAGTTGTACCTCACAAATTCAGAGGAAAGTTGCAGAAGTAATTGTAACTCATCCAATTATTGTTGATAGTTTGTTCTCTTGTCTGATTTGGGAGTCAATATTGTCATATTTTGTTAAGAGAAGAAAATTTGTTAACCAACAATATGTAGACTTGAAAATATCGAAATATGTTTGATGATAAATGCATGATTACTTGATTCATAACTTGAATTGATATGGAAACATAAGTTAAAATAAATTTATTGATGTCTTTATATATGAGATCCTAGGTCAATTTACTGATTAGGTTGACCTTGAATGGTCATACAAAGCCACCAATTTCATTTCCTATTGGAGAGATAGGTCCCATCCTTTATTTGAAAATTGGGTCCAATTAAGGGGGACTAGGGTGCTAGGTTCTCTAGTCGTAAGACCAGGGCACAAGCACCCTAGTCATCCTCAATCAAGGACCATGATTTAGTTCTAGAGAGGAGGAAACCCCTCCAAAGAATCATTTGATTGGTGTATGTGGCATCAAAACTAGAGTTAAGGAATTGAAAGGACCCAAATAGGAGATGAGAGGAAGACACACTAAAGTAGGGGCACAAAGATGAGGTGTGAATTGTCCCAGGGTGAACCCACAATAGCGGGTTACACTTTTTTGGATAAAAGAAATTGTCTCTTTTATCCAAAACTCAATTTTAGCCACATTCTATTGAACCCCCTTTTGATCGAATGCAAAAAATGCATTTAATCGAAACCCCCTTTTGATTGAATTCAAAAGAGCATTCAAGACAAAAAAAAATTCAAGGGGGTTCGATAAAAAGGGGGTTTGATCGAACCCCAGGGGGTTTGATAGAACCCCTTTCGATTTAATATATGTTATATCAAACCTCTATGTTAGATATCTCCCTTAAAACTCTCTGGTTTTTGAAAATTTCTAGTCTTTGAAGCTCAAATTGGGGGTTCAAATGGATGAATTTTGACAAAATCAAATGAATGATAATAGTACTTGAAGTGAGATTTCTAAGGATTATTATTTTAAAATATATTGAGTTTATTATTATCATCATTATTATTATTAGTATTATTATTATTATTTAGATTAAATAAACATAGGTTTCACACCAAGCATCAACTCTTGAGTTCAATTCTTATGGAAAAATAGTAAACAAGTGAAAAAAAATTCTAAAAAATATCTATGCAATAGGTATTGAAGGCCTCTTTCCAACAAAAAAAGTAATTTTGATACATACATAAGTTACGAGTGACCAGATGAACATATGTCAAAATTACAGTTAACTGAACTTCAAAACTTCATAAAATATGAAATATTGAAGATAATGTTATGAAACCAATTGAAAACATTAGATATGGATGTTACAAAACTAAATTGATTCCATTTTTTTTTTAAATAATATATTTAGAATCTAGACACAAAATTCCACAAATAAGTAGTTCATATCATCTACAAATTCCTTATGGTTAAGTAGTAATAGGTGTCCAAATGTGATTTTTTTTTCTTAAAATGAATATTGTAGTGTAAAAGTTGGCAAAAAAGTGTAAACCCACTATTGTGGGTTAACCCCTTGGTGATAATTTATGATGTTAAATTTAGCCCCACTTGAATGAGAATATGAGACTATGGAAATACTCATAGTAAAGTAGATGAAAGAGATGAAATAGAGGAGGAATGAGGAGCACAATCACAAGGAGTATAAGACATCACTAATTTCGAGGAACCAAGCCCACAATCTTAAGATCAAAACTCTCTCAAAGGCATGAAAGGGAACACAAAATAAGACAAAAAGGAAATTAAATACAAACAAAAGGAAAAAAAAAAAAAAAAAAAGATAAAAGGCAAAAAGATACACTCAAGAAGGCCAAAAACTAGAAACAAGACCTCAAGTCAACTAGCCAAAGAGACCTTGATATCACAATGTATCAACTACTAATATCATTCTTGAAAAATGACATCTCAAGAACACAAGTGATCACATAAAAGAGAAAGATCACACATCATCCATGAATGAAAAATAGACAAACTATGAGATCATGAGAAGAAAGAAAGAAGCATGGATACAGATTCTAGATTTGTTTTTCTAGGTGATCCATGTTGGGGAGGAGAGTAGGAATAGTCTAGTTGTTTTTTGCTAGATCCACTCATCCCCATGTGTGTGTGTAAAAGTGTTGTCTAGTTTCAAGTATATAGCACCCCGTATATTAGTTTGTTTTCTTTGGTTTCGAGCATGCTTAACCTTATTTAAGACATTTATTGAAAAAACGCAAATGCCAAGGGGCTATTCTAGTTCTAGGTACATCTCATATAAGAGTTTTTTTTCTCTCGTTTCAAGAATGTGTAACCGCATACAAGAAAAATACATGTCTGGTTTTGAGGACATCCAATGTAAGAGTTTGTTTTCTCTATTTTTAGGAATGCGCACCCCGTCTAAGACATATATGAATGATGTGTCTAGTTTTAGGCATGAAGCATCTCATATAAGAGTTTTTTTCTTTGGTCTCGAGAATGATCACCCCATTTAAGACATGTAAAAATATAGTACAATATGGTATGAAGAGGGTGATATGTATGCCCCCCTTAATATGTCAATATAGCCTTATGTTGATGTTTTAAGGAAGCTAGAAACAAGGATACCCACCTTCAACACCAAAGAGATAGCCTTTAGGAAACAATATCATAAATTCAAGCCAAAGAGGGAATACTCTTACAAACAAGGATAAGATAGTTGAAAAAGAGATATCTTGCAACAAGTGTAAATAATATCCTTGGAGGAGAAGAGATATTTTCTCAAAATACATCTACCTCCAGGAGGATTTATTGAACAAACATAAAACCTTCTACCAAAAGAAGGGAAGGAGAAAAATAATACCTACCTTCCTCCTATTGCTAGGTGAAAGGGATTCTTGATGAAGGATGATACACTTTTGACCCAATGTGACCAGTAAATTTATAATACATATACATTGCCAAGAGAAAAATAAGTTGTAGCCAATGAACTACACCTCTAGCACAAGAGAGAATCCTTGAGAAAAAAATAACTCTACACAAGGAATGACATCAAATCATAAGCAAACACAACTCAACAAGAGAAAAGTGGATCCTTGGAAAGGAGGGAGAGAAAGAAGTCATTCCCCCCCAAGTGTAAGGGCAATGAGAATAATTGTAAACAACCTCTAAGGAGAGATTAGACATAAGAAAATGCACAATATACTCACATAAAGGAATATTAAATGCAAGAAAAGACATTAATATATGCAAAATGCAACTCTAAAGAAGAGGTTTTCTTCAAAGAGAAAGAGAGGAAATTAGAAGAAGGATAACACACCCCTAATGAGAGCTTAATCATAAGAGACATACCATTCCATGCAAGAAAGGATATCAAAGTATGAAAAATATAATCCCTAAAGGGAATAGTGAAACCCTAGATAGAGAGAAGAAATAAGATAGAGGCAAGAATGAATGATGTTGCTGCCCCAAAATGTTTTTAATTGAAATAGAACCACCTCTTATGACATAGAGACCCCAATTAAGTTAACTACTTCTATCATAGGGTGAAGAGCAACATGAAGGGTGGGTAGAGTGCTAAGGCACTACTTTTTCACCAAGAAAGAGAACCAGATTGATTGTGTGAGATATGTGAGCCCTATCATATAGTTCTTGAAAAATGTTTTAAATGATTTAATTTCCAAGAGAATAAGAACAACTATGATAAAAAAGACAACATTCATTACCTTCCTTATTTTTATTAGTGAATTTTATGAAAGTAAAAACAATATTCTTATCATGCTTCAATCTCCAGAAGATTCTAGTGGCCAATTTCTCTTGATCATCAATTGGATCAGGTTATGTTTCTCAAGATGTAGGGAAAGGGTTGTTAGAAGAAGAAGGTTTTTCATCTATGATTTTAACAGTTCCATTATCAACTAGTTCTTGCATACTTTTTTGAAAGTCTGGACAATCATTAGCATGATCATGATGAGTTTGATGGTATGAACAAAAAGAAGTGTTTGAAATAGAAACACCCTTAGATGGACGATAAGTCTTATGTCTTGCAAGATAATCCTTAAAATTTTAAATTCTAAGGAGATCATCCACATGGGATTCATGATAATGTCCTAGACCTTCATTATTAGCTTGTGTAAGAGGGTTTATAGGGACTCCAATTCTTTGTTCAAATTTCCCAATTCCTTGTCCTCTAAAACTTTGTTTTGATATTATATTATAGCCACTCCTATAGGAAGTTCTTAATTGAGGAGGAGGAACATTATAATGGATCTCCTTGAAATTTTTAGTGTAAGTGTATTTAGAAGGAACAAAGGGAAAAGTATATGAAGAAGGAATCTCTTGTGTAGGGATATTTTCCTTTCTATCATCATGCATATCCTCTTTGATGGGTTGGGAAGAAAGGTCATTATCATCTAAGGACTCATCTTTATTTCATGTTATGTTGGGAGATAGATCAAGGATGAAATGCATAACATCATATTTTGTACAAATGGTTTGATGACTAGTATAGGCTTCAGGAGAATAAAGAGTATCTAGAGAGATTGAAATGCCAATATCTTGATCTTGCCCCCCTTGAACTAGGGTATGTGTATGAGAAGAATATGGTGCCATGTTTCTCTTCAATGATTTCTCTCCATTAGAGAGATCACTGGTAGAATTTTATCTCTTTCTTCATTCACATTATCTACCATAGGAGAAGTATAAGTATTAGGTTTTCCATTAGGATCTCTAGGATTAGAATCTACAAAACCTTTAATGTGATTTATATATTCAATGCATTTTCTTAAAAACATCATCATAAAACAACATGCACCATAATTGAAATCTTTGAGATCTAATTGATTGAAAGGAAGGAATTTGGAAATTCTAAAAATGCAATATGCCAAAGTGCTATGAATGAAAAGAAGCAATGTGAAATGAAAGAAACTATTATCCAACACATGAATATGATAAATGTAAGTAAAAAAAAATGTAATCATATTTGAAATAGAAAATAAATCAAATATATTAAGTGCCATTATGAATGATTAAAATTGGATCTAAAAGTCAAAGTGATGAATTATGCAACCCACAAATCCAATTAACCAAAATAAATTAGGTTTTTTTGTGAATAAACCTCTAAATTTATGTAATTTGATTAAAAGAAGATCTATGAATGTATATTTGAAAAATATCCCCAAATCAGATCAGAAATAGTTAATCCAAATTAGACAACCCAAGAGCCAATTTTAAAATTAAAAATTAGGGTTTTTATTGATTTAACCTCTAAATTTTTATAATTCAATTGGGAATTAAACTTGTAAATATAAATTAGAATTTTGAATTGCATAAAAAACTCATATCTTAGAACACAAATAAAAAATAAAGGGTATAAGGAGTCGGGTTCACCAAAATGTAATGGTGAAAAATTACTAATTTTATGTTTAGACACCACTACATTAGAGAGGGTTGAACCCAAGAGATCTAGCCACAAGTTAACAAGGATAGGGTTGATAAATTCTCTTGGATTCACTGGATTGGAGATTGATTCCCTCTTTTAACTTAAATTATTGAACTACTAAAATTAGGGCAAATGGGTTGGAATTGAAGTAATTATTTGCAAATAGTGAGGTACAGTCATTAGATCGAGCCACAAACCTAGATCTGAGTAATATAAGAGAATTCAAACCTATTCCCAGAAGGAGCCCCTGATTTGTTTGGACCAGAATACTCATTGCTATGGTCCTCCACACTTTTCATCATCCAAAGGTGAACCTATTTGTCTCTATAAATAAAGCCAATTGTGAGGATCATATCTCTGTGCTTATTCCTACACACACTAGAGAAGGGAAATAGGTTGAGAATAGGGGTTTATCTAAGCCAAACCCTGATTTAGGAATTAACCTTGAATGAAATATTGTAAATACTAAAATAAATAATGGAAAGGTATACCTCAGATCTGCAATTGTTGATAATAATTCTTTTATTGAATGTAATCATATATGTTGTATGAAATGGCATGAAGACTATAAAACCCTAGTCATAGACACATGCTTTCATGTATGAATAGGCAACGTTGAAGATCTTTGAAAAATACTTGATGATGAATGCATGTATACTTCATTGATAACTTGAATGGTTATGGAGAATTAGAATGAAATGAATTGATTAATGTCTTTATAAATGAGATCCAAGATCAATTTACCAATTAGGCCACCCTCCAACGATCATATAGAGCCACCAATTTCATTTCTCATCAGAAATTTAACCCCATTGAGGGAGACTAGGGAATGAGGTTCTCTAGTCCTCCTCAATCAAGGACCAAAATTTAGTCCTAGAGAGGAGGACACCCCTCCAAATAGTCATTTGGTAGGTGTATATGACATTAGAAGTAGAGTTAAGGCACTAATAGATCCAAATATGAGATGAGAGGGAGACATGCTAAAGTAGGGGCACAAACATGAGGTGTGAATTATCTTGGTGATAATTTATGACACTACACCAATACAAACTTATGACTGCTAGTCTCCGCCCTATATAGATATCCACCAACATCTGAGGGGTCTAATACTCATGCATCATGATGTATATTACTGAGTTATGATATTATTTTAATATAGATACACCACCTTCACATGTATATGTTTTGATGTAAATGTTCAATTAGATACTATGTTGTTTCAATAAAAACTAAGATAATTTTGATTAATTAAAATTCTATGATGATCTAATTGAACTACATATGCTAAATAAAATCAAATAAAATAATATAACTAAAAAGGATAATGAACTAATTAGCATGAAAATGTTGAACACAATATACCACTAAGAGGGGGGTGAATCAGTGGTTTCCAAAAACTCTTTCACCTTTTGATCCTAAGAGAGAGTATCAGTTAGCAAAGCAAACACAAGTAAACCTATCAGTGAGATAATGCAAGACAACAAAATTCAATCACACAAAGGTACATCACATGACATTGGTATATTTGAGGAAAACTTAAGATGGGAAAAACCTTAGTGAGAAAAGTTGTTGGAGTCTATTGCTCCAATCTAGCCTCACAATGAAAGAACTGGTTACAACATTTAGGGCACCAACCCAAGGAGCACCACTCCTGATTTAGGGCACCAACCCAAGGAGTGCCACTCTTGATTTAGGGCACCAACCCAAGGAGCACGAACCCCTGCACCGAGATCCAACTCAATGAGATACAATATATAAAATCAATACAATAATCATTATAATCTGGTTACAAATGAGATCTGTAACCTCACAGATATATTTCTTAATCAGTCCACCTCTACTCTACTCTCTATCGGTTCTCTTCTCACTTTCCCTAACTCTTCCTCTACTTGGTCTCTACCTTGTCTGGTCCCCTCTCACTTTTGTCCTCTACTCACCTCTTCTCACTACAACTCCCTTATCGATTCAATCTCTACCAGTTGTCTACCTTTTCACCTAGTTATCAGTTGCTTCTATAGTACCAATTAAACCCTACTTAATCCTTACATGTTGTTGTTTCCTTCCTCGTGCTACTTCTTTCCTGCTGCTTCAAACACTAGTAGTTATCTTGACTAATTCACTTCTTGTATCTTACTAGAATTTGAAAACTTTATCAGTTGATCCCCTGCTAAGCCTTCTTGTCGGTTGCACCTACAAATGATCACTTGATTAACTCTCACAGTTAGATCAACTCTTTTATTTCAACTGGCATCACACCTTATGGCCGCATCCTCCAACAACACCACTTTCATCAATTTTGACTTGCATATTTATCAGCAAGTCTTCTCGCCAAAACCCAATTCAAACTTCAGTCAGTTAGGGCTTCTTCATTGACCTTGACGAAAACCAGATCCAATTAGATCTCCTTCTAGAGATCGACCACCTGCAACAAATCAATCAAGCTCCAACAATTTCATGGCTTCCAATCTATGTTCACTAAGTTTAGCAAACATAGACAGTGTATCAGAAAGGCACTAGGTCAATCACCATAAATGGTTTAGCAGATTGAATCACTAACCTCGTTCTTCACCTAGACATTTCACATCGATCAATGAATACTAAGAAGAGGGGTGAATTAGTATGCCAAAAATCTTTGTACTTAAACACTTTGCAAGACTAGCAGTAAACCGGTAAAACAATTTAATAGACAAATTGGTTAACAAACATGCAAACCAAATAGCTAATAATGCATTCACCCATAGAAGCACAAACACCATAACACAAGATATTTTGACATGGAAACTCAAATGAGAAAAACCACGGTGAGATGGAACTCACAAGTAACTATCTACAAAATAGGAACTAGACCGGTTAAGGTCAGACTAGTTAAGGTCTTACAATGTTCTTTACCAGAACAGATCCTGTTAGGAATCTCAATCTCTGTTAGGAGATAAGTTCAATTAAAGCCTACCTTGCTAGAGGATTTCAGATCCACAGATGTGAACCACCTTGTTAGAGGATTTACAAAAAGGCTTTTGGGCCTACCCAGTTAAGGGCTACAGACTTGTCAAAGATGTGAGTAATCAACAAGTGTTTGATCTATCTAATAGCACAGTCGGCTTGGTTAGATCCTTGATAGCTCATTCTTAATGCACTCCTACATTACTTCAATCTTCTACACATTCATATTCTTTTCCTCTACTCAACCATCTTAAACCCTAGCAATAATATAAACTTTTGTTGTGACCTCATCAACAACATAAAACCCTAGACATGATGTCATTATAAAGGAATCTGATTTCATGTCGGTCCAATAGGATTACATTACAATTTCCTAGGTTCAATGAACCTGGACATACTTGGTACCATGACACAAAAAGCATCGTTAATGTGTCGGCACCATCAAACAATCGGTGGATGGTAACTCATCACAAAATGCCAGTTGGTAACTCATCACAAAGTATTACCGGTTGCTGGTTTGACAAAAATGAAGACTGGTAGAAATGTGTTATGCCGCTTTGGTCCTTCGTACTGCTTGGGGTCAACATGTCACCTTAGACTGGGAAACAGATTCTGCAAAACATCAATAGTCTAAAGACTATAATTCAACATACCGGTTGGAACAAATACCGGTTGTGCTCTAATTCATACATATAGAGAGGATCTCAATGCAAGTGTGTGTCCATCAATGACAATCACAACATAAACATAAAAAATGCCAACACACCTTTGTTCATCCTTCCTTGAGCTATATACCTCTATAACATATCCCATGATTTTGGAGGTCTACATTTAATGTTGACCAACTCTACAACAACCTCGTCGGTGCATATACCATCTACTACTGCATGCATGTTTTCTACCTCAAATCCACATTTCACCTTTGTTGACATCCACCTTAGCTCACCATGTCGATCCAACATGGTCACCGACCAATTACACACAACTAGTGTATGCCTCATACTACTAGTCCCTCTTTGCCTACCGCTTCTCTAACTATGCTAGTATATCTTGCCTTATTGGATAACCTCCATACCTTTACCTTCCTTATGCCAATGGATTATGTCATCCTGGTCATCAATCATGTCAGTCTTAGCAACAATCTCAGATGACTCATCGTGTACATCTTCATCAGACAAAGAGCACTTCACTTTTGTCTCTCAATCCACATGGCAGTATGTCGGTATCCTACTTTTTTACTAATTGGCATGTTTATGCCTTCATACCAGTAGTGTGGATGATATCTTCATGCCATCCATCTCCAATAATTATGCATCTGTAGAAACACCACTTTCCATCTGCATACCAGTAACTCCATGTGTGCAGCTACAAAGCCTCATCTTCATTTGACTAGTTCTCTTCCCAACTGGTTTTCCAAGGAGACAAACTCACCATCTTAACTCTTCCTTCTCTACCTCGGTAGCACATCATGTCTTCACATGCTGATCCAGTGCACATCTTTGAACTCAATCTCAGGGGGCTTCCTCATCTTCTTCATGACACATCTAGTCTACGCATCCAATTACATGCCTTTGCTTACTTTGTCTTATCACGGAGAGCCATAATGCATTCCATGCATGTTAGGAGATAAGCTAATAAATTACCACTTACCAGTAGAAGTGAATCCTTGTCTCCTATGATGAACTAGTTATTGCACAGTTATCAACATATTGTGCTCATCTGCTTCCGGTATTGCACAAATTTTGACCTCCTTGTGTGAGGAGATACATCTCCTACACATAATCTGGTAGACATCCCCTTTGTCTACCTTACTAACTTGTAGTAGTCCAAACTCTATTAGTCATATCACCATCCTGTGATGACCTAGTCTTCCTATGGGAGTTTTGCAGTTTCACATCCACCTACATATTGGTTCGACACTTCATTATTAGCTCACCCTACTAACTTGTCGGGCACATGCTTATCAGTTGGCAACATCTTAATGCCAACACATTACTTTACTAGTGATCATACCATATGATATTCAATACTTGTCATTAGCACAAGTCAACACTAACTTGTGTACTGGTGATCTGAAATACTAGTTGACATCAAGGATAACAATACACTTCAACCTCCCATACCGGTTACCATATAGTACTGGTTGACATAAAAAAACAACACAATGCCAACAATCTCCCCGTTTGGCATTGATGTCAATGCATGTAGTATCCAATATACTACAAATTATTTCTCCCCCTTTAACAACAATGGCAAAGTGTCTTGACATCTAATAAATTGTGAGCTTTCTCTTCTCTTTTTGTACTGGTTGTTTGTTCTCTTTTTAGCACTTTTCTCTACAACTTCTCAACTAGCAGCACTCAAACCAGAGAGCTTCTACCAATTTGTTTGACAAATTCTCCCCCTGTGCAGGTAACTCACATCTTTTTCACATATCCCTATATATCGGTCCACGATACAACAAAAATGAAACTTGAATTCCTCCTGTGTCAAGTGTATTAGATACCAGTCACAAAATATGACTGTGAACACCTCCTGAATCACAACCCTCTAGTATTCATTTTCTTTTAAGCCCTAAACCAATACCCCAACTGTACTTTGCACTAGTGGAAGTGAGAATATATAAATGATGATGGTCTTTCACTTCCATGACATCCATCCCATCTTCGTGACATGATCTTGCCTGACCATAATGCCAAGTCACATTGACTTCATGTCAACTCTCACACCGGTTGACATCATTATGTCTCATACACATGGGATAAGGACAACTTCTAATATCATCAGAGACATAAATTCATCTATCTAGGCCACCAGAGCCACTACAACACAACTAGAACATTTTGACTAACATATTCATCAATACCAGTAACTCTCCCTATTTGCAACATACTGCACATATTGGTTTACTATACCAATCCAATATTTCTACTAGTATCCTTTGTCCACTAGATCTCCTTCCAGTGTCACATCCCACTTTGACACTTGTAGTAGTGATCCATCTTCCCCATGTGAATGTGTAGCCCAGATACAAATTGTACACACTTTTTCATCTCAATTTTCTTCTCATGTCGGTAGCTACCCATCCTTAATCTTTGTCCTTCTCAACATTGGGGGTGAATGATATAATCAACATGTAGCTCCCCCTTAGGATCTACCTCTCCTTTAATTTAATCTTAGGAGATATCACCTATTCATTGAATGCATAGTGTCGGTCCATGGTCACGTTCTCTTCTTCCTCCATACTAGTTTGGACTCCCTCCTCTTCTCATTTGTATCCTTTTGAGCATGTCTCATCTTCTTCTGTTGAGAGGTCTTTTCTTTACTAGGTTCTACAGTATGTCTAGATACATTTCCATAGAAGCATACTAAACTCATCCCAACTGGATGATTGGAAGACCTTCTATCAGACCATTTTGATCCTCCTCTCTGGGTCATATCATTGTAGCCTGCTACCGATTTCAACTAGCTTCTTGATCTTGCAGGAGTGGTTCTCCTTTGGGCATAGTTGTTATGTTGGCTACCATATGCATGAATCATCGTCTTCCTGCACTCATTACTTCTATTGCCATATCCATTTCAGTTATAACATAATATAATTTATATTTCTTGAAGCAACAAATGGACTCTGGTTAGCATAACCGAGAGTGGGCTTATGCATGTTTCAACATTCTAATTTTCTATGCCCAAATGCATTACATCTTTTACAAACTGAATTGCTATTCCTTGGAAAAGCACTTTTTCTATTCCTAGACATCATTTTGCATTCCTCTTTCCTATGGCCATATCCCTTACAAGCAAAACATTAACTGGAGAATGGAGACTTATTACTTACAAATTCATTCTACCAAACATGAGGTGATCTGATCAGTTTGGCTTCTCCACTCCTACTTCTCTAGGGTGTTGCATCTCTTTGTCTTCCATTGGTGGAGACTTTCTGAGGCTATCTTCTTGCATTCTTGTTTCCTATGAACCTATATTCTCTCAGGTCTCTTTTTCCTTTAGGATCTGCATTATTTCTTCTTGCTACATTGGTCTTCATTTTAGCCTCAAATCCTCACAAGTTGTAGCTAGGTCAACCTTCTTTCTTGGTGCACTTCAAACTGTGAAGTTCTGACCCTTGTTATCTCCATTATAGGAGAAAAACTAAATGTCCTTGTGAGAGACATCCTCACTTGTGGATCATTCATCAGCAGCATATCCTAATCCTCCAGTATCCTTGGCATGTTTTTATTTACTCAACATTTTGTCTAAGGCCTCAGTGCTGCCATCATATCAGATCCTTACCTTGAGCTCATTTTGACACTTCTCAAGATATTTCCTAATGTTCTCCATTTCTCCTTTTAGGTCTTGACATTCTTTGTCTTTTGTCTCCACTTCTAGCTAGAGTTCCTCACATCTTCTCTCCTTAGCATCAAAGACCAATTTCAATTCACCTATCAATCCTTTTGCCTCTTCTAGTTCAGATGTCAATATGCAGATATTATTATTTGATTATTCAAGGCATATTCTCAACCAGCTAAAATCTTCATGAACTGAATCTTGTACCTCTTAAATTCTTTTCTAACATTTTGCAGCTCTTCTTGTGCACTTCCCAGTTCACATTCACGATCAACTTCAACTTCATCTTCATCATCACTCACAAACACATCTAGACAATGGGATTTATCTGCATTGTCACCTTCTAATGTGTGCTCCTCACTTTTTGTCTCCTGAGCCATGAAGAGGTGGGTTCCTTCTTCATCATTTTTGTTGCAATAGCTGGTTCATCTATCTTCATCATTTGCACGTGTTTGTTTCATTGATCTTCTTTCTTCCATAAACTAGTTTTGCAATGCTAGGTTCATTGCCATAAAGATTATTCAACTGATCCCACAAACTCTTTGCTAATTTGCATCTGTCCACCTATGAGGAAACATCATCCGAGAGCCCATAGAGTATAGCCTTCATTTATTCATCATTATACTAGTATTTTATTTCTTCTTCTAAATCGGTGGGAGGACTGACATGACTAGGGAGACCATTAACAACTGATATCCAAACATCATAACCTAAAGAGGATAGATAGACTTCCATTCTACAATACCAAATGGAATAATTAGACCCATTAAACACTGGAGTTAGGATTGACTCAACCTTAACCATTGTGTCCTAATACCAAAATCTACCCAAGATGGAGAAAGCTTATCTAAAAGGGAACCATGCTCTAATACCAATTGTTGAACACAATGTACCACTATGAGGGGGGTGAATCAATGGCTTCCAAAAACTCTTATCTTTTGATCCTAAGAGAGAGTGCCGGTTAGAAAAGAAAACACAAGTAAACCTACCAATGGGATAATGCAAGACTCCACAATGCAATCATACAATGTCACATCAAATGACACCGGTATATATGAGGAAAACCTAAGATGGAAAAAACCTCAGTGAGCAAAGTTGTTGGAGTCTACTGCACCAATCCAGCCACACAATGAAAGTACTGGTTACAATGTTTAGGGCACCAAACCAAGGAGCACCAATCCTAATTTAGGGCACCAACCCAAAGATCACCAACCCTTAATTTAGGGCACCAACCCAAGGAACAACAACCCCTGCACCGAGCTCAAAGTCAGTGAGATACAATAGATTAAATCAATACAATAATTATATTCTAGTTACATATGAGTTATGTAACCTCATAGATATGTTTATTAACTGGTCCACCTATACTCTACTCTCTACTAGTTCTCTTCTCACTTTCCCTAACTCTTTCTCTATTCAACCTCTTCCTTATCTACTCTCCTCTCACTCTCTTTCTCTACTCACCTCTTCTCACTACAAATCCCTTATCAGTTCAAGCTCTATTAGTTGTCTACCTTTCCACCTGGTTACCGGTTGCTTCCACAGTACTGGTTAAACCTTGCTTAATCCTTGTTTGTTGCTTCTTCTATTGGAAACCAATAAAATTGAGAGGGGGGGTGAATCAGTTTTATACTAGAGTAGAACATTTTAGCCTTAAAAAACATACATACACCAACCGGTATATCAGTATAAATAGAATTGAAAGAAGTAATGCAACCAATAAGCCAAATATATAAATGAGAACCATAACACACATATTTATATATGGAAAACCTCAATGAGGAAAAACCATGGTGGGATTTGTGACCCACAATATCAATTCACTAGCAATATGAAGTGATATTACAATATGTGATGGGCTTGCACTTGCAAGAAGGCTTACATGTTAGAGCACATTGCTCATCTCAAAAGGAGTCTCACTAACTATATAACAATCCAGACAACAATCTAGAGAAGTATGAATTGCTTAGTATAGCATCTCCTATGCCAGAATACAGTTCTAGTTTAAGCTCTGTCTGCTTAGGTCAAAACCCTAAACCTTAGTACCAAAATAACCCTTATAATGAATTCCTCACATACATAGTTTCTCTGATGTATTTCGCATTATATTACATCCATATATCCATTCGACATGTATATCTCTAATTCCCCATTCATGCAAAATGATCTAATCAATCTTACCTATATACCCTATACAAATTTATGCCTTTTGTCCACTTACAAGGATATTTACAATATTACATTTACATGTCGGTCATATAACATAAATGAATAAGTATTAAAACAAGTTGTTGATGCTGGATCCAAGATGTGTTGGCCTCCAATACTGATGAATTTTACTATACCATGTCGACATGAATTTCCAGTGATCAAAGAAATCTTCTATCCTATCGGTATCAGTGTAGAGTTTGTGAAGTGCCTGCCACACCATATGAAGCCAGAACCCAAAATCATATTGCCATCAATGACAACATACTGAAACCTAATCAATAGAGTGTCAATTGCCAACAATCTCCCCCTTTGGTATTGATGGCAACACTCATGTGAAAAATGGTCATGGTTTCAACTACCGGTTTCATCCTGCCCCGCTCCCCCTGAGTTGAATATGCAAAGTGCTCGAATATACCAAAATTCCAAAAACTCTGTAACTCCCCATAATGTATGCAACCATTCATTCTTTTTCACATGTATACTACTCCCCCTTTGACATCGACGACCAAAAATTGTAATAATAATTTCAAATAATAATAATTGTACACTGAATATCTCCAAAAATGTCTTATCGAGCTTGACCAATTTCAAAATTTCCAGGTAAGCTTTCTCCAATAACTCCACATAAGTATCCCAACTGATTTTGAATGTGTCAAAGATAGATACAAGTCCACTTAGTAAATATGCAAGTGATTGTTTCTCATTAACTTTTGTCGGTGTGGGTTTACCAAACATATCCATGCATTCCCTCTTATGTACACCAAGTGAATCCAATCTTGGACTCACCAAACCTCTGAGACCTCTGGCTCTATGAATGATCTTATCTCTTTCCTTTTCAAGAGAATAAATTTGATTCTCCAAGGTCAAAATTTGTCCATCAATAGATGTGCTCAGTGAAGTTAGTCCATCAAAAGAGTTAGCAATACTAGCAATCTTGTCATGTACCTCTTTTATCTTTCATCTACTTTTGCTATAAGAATCTTTGTATTGCAACATACCATGAATATGTTAGTACCTTGTTTCAAAGAATTTTCTATTAGAATTAACTTCTCCTCAATCTTTTTCTTCTCTCTGTCAATGATTTGATCAAAAGTGGCTCTCTTAGCCAAAGTGATTTTTTCAAGTGCTAGTCGGTTATAGATCTGCTATAATGATTGAAAATATTTAGAGATGTGTTCTGTTATTATTTTAAGCTTTCTGGAAGAGCTTTCTTCATTCTCAATCTTACATTCCAGGACCAATCTATGTAAAATAGTTATGGATTGATCTATAATCCCTTTGTCTGTGGTTCCCTCCTTCATTAGTTTCTGAGTAGCCATCATCATTAGTTCTGCGGGACTCATCTCTGTGATGTTTTTCTTTTCCACTAGAGAAGTGTCAATTGTCAATAATGATGTGTCAACAACTAGCTCCCTACCAAATTCTCATGTTTCCTTTGGTGATTTAACTTTTATTACCTCCTCTTGCACCGATGGCTTCACCACTTGGTGCAGTCTATGCATCTGTTGGTTCCTCTCTAGGAACAGTATCCTCAACTTGTACATTAGTATGCAGAGGACAAGTGTCATCAATGTTAGTATCATGTACAATTTTCTTTGTGTTAAGCAGTGTCCCTATATTTGTTTATGCATTTGTGTTAACCGGTGGTTCAATTTCTACTATCTTGATATTCTTCAAAACTGAGGGTGGAGTACCCATAATTCCTTTACTTTTCCCTTCAACTGGTGTATCTACAGTATTAGTCTTTATCTCTGGTGAAGTGAAGAATCCTCTATGCTCTCCCAAATTTTTTATCCAACCCTTTTGTGTCTACTATATTATATCATTCATCCTTCTTAACATCAAGCTAGTTATTCTATGTTTGATGTTAAAAACATTTCTATCTGCAGCCTCAATTGTCTTCTCCATCTCATCGAGAGTTATAGAAATACATATAGCCAAAATTTCTTGCATCTTAATGTGTTTATCTTCTTGCATTGAAGATAACCTTCTAGCATCTAACATGTTGTATAGCTCTGTTGGTATTTGATTTTCTATTTCAATTAATGCTTTCTTATAGCTGTCTAAATATAGAAGAATTGCTTCCTCTACCTCTCTTTGTTCATTATCTTCAAATGTATCATAATAAGACTTAGCATTTTTCAGCATCCCATCCTTAGGTATTTCATCTACAATTTCAGCATGTCTTAGGTGGAATTATTGTTACATTACCAATCTCTAGTGCCAGATCAGTGTCACTCTTCTTCCTCCTTCTGGTAGTATCAGATGTAGTTGATGGTGTAGCCTTGGGTACCTTCTTCTGTGCCAGTAATTTGATGGTGACCTTCCTAACCAGTTGTTTTTTTGGTTCCACTTTAGGCTCTTTCAGTTTCTTCCTCGGAACCCTTTTGAATGCTAATGGTGTCTCATCTTCAGGCTCAGAATCTGTAGTCACAGGTTCAACGTGAACTACCAGATCCTTCCTCTTTCTCCCTTTCTTTGAGACAACATCAATGAGTGTCTTAATGTCCTTTAAAACTTCTTGTACAAACTTGCTTTCCTTACCTTCTTGTTTTTCCCACTTCTTTCAGTTGAACTCAATTTCAACCTCAAGAGTCTTTTGCTATGTTGTTCCACAAGGCTTTTCTACTTCATCTATTTTTGCATTTATTAAAATTTTTGCATATGCATCTTGATTTAATGCATCCATTTCATAGCCCATTTCCTCTATCCAAATCTTTTGGGGCTTGAATGCCTCCATGAGAGTCACATCCCTCTTAACCATGAAACAAATATTGGTATAGTATTTCTCTACTATTTGCTCAGGTATCCTTATTCTATACCTCATAGATTTTTGAAAAGCCTTGAAGTAACCCCATACCTTATCATCTCTAAGACTTCCCAATGCAACAATTGATTGCTTAAGTTGTCTTCCTATCGAGATGTCAAAAGCCCATTTCTTCCTTCCATAACTAGGGGTATCATTCAAAAAGTATAACATTAAGCATACTAACAGATTTCCATACTGGAAGGTTCCCTTCTTCTCACCTTTAATCTTCCCTAAATTGATCAATAACTCCTCAAGCATCCTGTCACAAAGATGTAACTTGATATTTTCTCTCATCATTCTATATACTGCCAGAATACATGAACTAGAAACTAAATTGAGTTGGTTAGATTGAGTTACAATGTAGCCTATGATCATGTTGCCAAATTTGATGTCAGTGTAATCATTCAAGATGAAATTTGATCACCTCTAAATAGCTTCTGATTGCACTGTCTCTCTGAATTACTCCAAAATCACTCTAAATGCTAGGTGAATAATAATGAGGTGTAATCAACCTTTTATCCATCGAGAAAACCGTAATTTTTCTGTTGACATAATTGAATTCCAGTGAATGGTACTGGATCTCACTCTGAATATATCAATGCCTGATAATCCTCTCCAATATCTAGAACATCTTCCAGAATCTCCTCTGGGGGCATATGCATCACATTCCATGAAATTTGCCTACCGCTAAGGCATCTTCCTTAGTTACCGGATGAGCTCACTACCAGTGCAGGAGCAACCTCTTCTGATGGATAGGTAACCAAAACAATCCCATCTGATGATTTCTCTTCAGTCTTTCAAACCCATCTCTGTGTATGATCTTTCCATATTTCACTAACCTTCTCTTTGCCTTTATCATTTGATCCTCCATTTCCAAGCAATAGATTTCTGCTTCTGCAAAACTTAGCATTATGTTCAACTTCATTGCATGCATAACATATAACATTGTTCTTTTGAATTGGCTTGCTAAAATTGGTGAAATTGCTTGACCTGCACTGATTACCCATATGTCCAAATGTTCCACAATCATAGCATTTTACATTCATTCTGTAATATTTTGTCTTATGACCAATTTTATTGCATTTAGAACATTTACCGGGAGCAAAATCAGGGTTCTGATTTTCTCTGTTTCTACATTTCCTAGCCATGTGATCAAATCTATTGCAAAAGAAACATATACCATTGAATTTATAAGCATTTAATTGCCTTATCAATTCCTTATGGTTTTGATCTTCATTAGCAGTACTGAAACTCTGTCCTTGCTCAAATCCAAGTCCATTGGAATCTCCAATCTGCCTCTGTCTCTTCAGTAACTCATCTAGATGTGTTGAGTTGATCTTGAATTTTTCTTTGTACTAACTTGTATTAGTTATGTCTTCTCTTAGTACTATCATTTGTCTCTTGAGATCTTTCTCATTGCTCCAAGATTGTACCAAATTAGACCTTAATATCTCATTTTCATGAGTCAACCTACCACATTCTTCAAATTTGTTCTTCAGGGATACAACAAGATTTTCTTCCTTTTTCTTTATGTCCTCAATATCCTTAGACAACCTCATAGTCATAGTTTGTATTTCATTCTTCATAACCATGGTCTCCTGACTCAATTTCTAACATCGTTTCTTAAGTGCATCTTCATCATCTTGATTTTGCAAAAGTTCCTTCCTCTTAGCTTGAAAAAATGAAAGTCTCTCTTGTAGGATAAGAATAAATTCTTCACCATAATTCAACTCATCTTGTATCTTTAAGTTCTTCAATCTTTCAGCATCATAATATTCAAGTGCCATCTCAAGCTGCTTCTCCAAAGACATATTCAATTATTCCGGTTTTAGGATCTTCCTCAAGCTATTAAACTTCCTCTGAGGCACAAGGCTCTGATAAAAATTCTTGGAAACCAATAACACTGAGAGGGGGGTGAAATAGTGTTATACTGGAATAGAATATTTTAGCCTTAACAAAACATACATACACCAACCAGTATACTGGTATAAATAGAATTGAAAGAAGTAATGCAACCAATAAGACAAACACATAAATGAGAACCATAACACAGAGATTTATATGTGGAAAACCTCAATGAGGAAAAACCACGGTGGGATTTTTGACCCACAATATCAATTCACTAGCCATATGAAGAGATATTATAATATATTATGGGCCTGCACTTCCAGGAAGGCCTACAACCTAGAGCACACTGCTCATCACAAAAGGAGTCTCACTGACTACATAAAAATCCAAACAACAATCCGGAGAAGTATGAAATTCTTAGTATAGCATCTCCTATGCCAGAATATAGTTCTAGTTTAAGCTTTGTCTATCTAGGTCAAAACCCTAAACCTCAGTACTGGAATAACCCTTACAATGAATTCCTCACATACATAGTTTCTATGATGTATTTCACATTACATTACATCCATATATCCATTCTACATGTCTCTAATTCCCCATTCATGCAAAATGATCTAATCAATCTCCCCTATATACCCTATAAAAATTTATGCCTTATGTCGACTTACAAGGATATATACAATATTACATTTACATGTTGTCCATATAACATAAATGAATAAGTATTAAAACAAGTTATTGATGCCGGATCCAAGATGTGTCAGCCTCCAATACCAATGACTTTTACTATACCATGTCATCCTGCATTGCTGGTGATCAAAGAAATAGTATATCCTGCCGATGCTAGTGCTAGTGCTAGTGTAGAGTCTATGAAGTGCCTATCGGTACACCATATGATTTCGGAACCCAAAATCACGTCGCCATCAATGAGAACATAATGAAACCTAACCAATAGAGTGTTAATTGCCAACAACTTCTTTCCCAAAGCTACTTATTTTCTATCGGTTCAAACACTACTAGTTGTAGACACCTAAAAATGGTCAACGCTTGCGAGGTCATACTTTAACATTTGCGCATTGCCTCATTTTAGGTTTTTGCATCGCATTAACATTTCTCCTATGATTCGCACTTGATCTTTATCATTTGCGAGCATCGAGTCATTCTTCTACAGTTCTTCAGTCACCTCGTCCTCAAATTTGGTCTTGTCGACAACATTATCCAATCATGATTTTGATCGATTTTATCTTGTTGCATCAATGTGCGTGCTAATTTCGCATCAATTTGGACATCATCAATCCTAATTAGGGTTTTGTCCTCTTATCAATCCTATCAATCTTGCGATCGTTGTCCTCCTGTCAATCTTATCAATTTTATCATCAATCTTATCATTTTGGACATCGTCAATCCTAATTAGGGTTTTGTCCTATTTTCAATCTTATCATTTGGCAATCGGTTTATCAATCTTGTCGATTTATCATCAATCCTTCAATCTTGTCATCTTGCGATCGATTTGTCATTGATCGTGGTCATGTCTAATTTTGTCATCTTGCAATCTATTTTGTCAATTTTGTCATTTTTCAACCGATTTGTCATCGATCGTTATCTGTCTCAATTATGTCAATTTGGATCAATTTGTCATTGTTCCTCGTCAATTGGCGCATCTATCAATCAAATCATTTTGTCGCATTGGTCATTTATCAAATCAAATCATGATCAAGTCAATTATAGACCTAATTGTCATCCTCGCATTTCTAATTCGCCTTCTAGGGTTTTATGATTTAATCATTTAACCTAATGTGTCATTTCTTCCTTTAGGATTAATAAATTATTTATTTATCCTAAGTTTTCTCATTACAATTAAATATTCATTTAATTGGCTAATTATTCCTCTTTGTGAGTGAATTAATTAATAAATGAAAAATTATTGATTAATTCACTAATTCTCTAATTTCCTAATTTCTTAATTCTTAAATTCAATTTTCTCCTATTTCTTTCCTAAATTTATGGCAATGACATAGAAATTTGTCATAAAATGTCATAAATTGTCATAAAATTCTTGACATAGAAATTTGTCATAGAATTTGTCATAAAATGTCATAAAATGTCATAAATTCTTGACATAGAAATTTGTCATGAATTGTCATAAGCCTTGCATAGCAATTTGTCATGGATATGTCATAACTTTGCTATTATTGATTTGAATTTCTATTCGAATCAACTTTCATGCTAATTTGCTCATTTCTCCAATTTCTCTATAAATTGGATGATTTTCTTCAATCAATCTCTCTTCAATCCCGAATTTCAATCAAACTACCGAACTTTCGTTTCTAGTACTCTTGAGCTTTTTGCTTTCAATTGTGTATGCACTTGTAGGTGAGATCCACAAACCTATTGAAGAGGAAAGAATAACAATGGAGCCACATGGAAGAAGTATTCAACTCTACGTCTGGTTTGCATAATTTTACTCTTGAATGCTTTGTTTTCATACCTCCATTGAATGTGCTTTAGAATTAGGTTCATTTCAATGAGTTTTCTTATGATTGAGCTATCATGTTTTGTATTTTGATTGATATACTTATGTTTTGATGAATCCTAATTTCTACGCTACACTAGTTATCTTGACTGATGCACTTCTTACAGCTTACCGGAATCTCAGAGTTTTACCAGTTGATCCCCTGATAAGCCTTCTTGCTAGTTGCACCTCAAAATTCTTAATTGGTTAACTCTCATAGTTAGATCAAGTCTTTTATTTGAACTGGCATCACACCTTCTAGTCATGTAATTCCCCACTAAAAAACCCCCAAAAAACTCCCCCAATATCATGAAAAACATAGGTTAAAAAGGAATTTGACCTAAAAATCCATTTTAGGTTAAAATTGTTTTTAACCAAATTAAATCATTTCCAATATTCAAAAATGCTTATCTCCCCCTCAATTAATTTTCTCAATTTTTAATTGAATATAATATTTCCATTTTCAAAGTCAATGAGGGAAAAAGATTTTATGATTTTACTTTTCCAATTCCATTTAACCTTTTTAAAAAAATACATATACATAGCTAATTTTCACAATTTCTATTTAAAATACATATACTTATTTAATTCACCATTTTGAAAATAACATTTAATCAAACTTGTTAGGAATATTAACTAAACAGTTTTATTTATTGATTAATCACACAAAGGGGGTCCTATTTAATTTAATCCCTTTAATTTATGAATATGCACTAAACATATTTAACTAATTAATCACTTAAGATTTAATAGTTAATTTCACAGACGCATAACACACAACTCAAGAAAACCAGATAAACTCATGACCCACATACCAGCCATAGGTAACTGATGGATGATTGACAATGCTCACTATTGAGCTTGGCTAGGGTTAAAATGTAGGTCTTAGGACTATCTCCTCCACTACCATCAGATCACTAAGGTATGCTCAGACCTGTGGAGCCAAGTGGAGATGATACCCCATACCTGCATGGTACTTGTACTTGCAAATCCCTATGTCAACGAAACATATGTGCATATATATACAAACACAAAAAACACACCGGTGAAGGAGAATCATGACATTCCCTGTCTCACCAAAGTGAGAGAAGGAAAATCATCTCCTCGTACCCCATTCACTTACAAAAATGAAACATGAATATAAATCATCGTACGTATAAAATGAATATGTCAGTACATATCAGTAATCCAATAAAATTGCATTTAACCATCAGTAAGGAAATACTACATGAAAACATCCACTGCAACTCAAATTAAAGCATATCACAACATCACACAAAGTCTAAATAAAATATCACAATAATTTATCCACTAAAAAGTCAACTCAAGTCAAACATGAGTCTAAAAATTTTGATCGAGCATCCTCCAACAACACCACTTTCATCAATTTTGACTTGCATACTTATCAGTAAGTCTTCTCGCCAAACCCAATTCAAATTTTAGCCGGTTAGGGTTTCTTCATTGACCTCGAGGAAAACTAGATCCAATAAGATCTCCTTCTAGAGATTGACCACCCGCAACAAATCAATCAAGCTCCGCCAATCTCGTGGCTTCCAATACACTTTTGCTAAGTTTAGCAAACATAGACAGTCAATCAGAAAGGCACTAGGTCAATCACCATAAATGGTTTAACAGATTGAATCGCTAACCTCATTCTGCACTTGGACATTTCACATCGATTCATGCCTCCCTTCGATCACCTATGTTCATCCTTCCTCAAGTCGCACACCTTTGCAACACATCCCATGATTTTTGGGGTCTACATTTAATGTCGAGAAACTACAACAACCTCATCAGTGCAATACCATCTATTGCTGCATGCATGTTTTCTACCTCAAATCCACATGGCACCTTTGTCAACATCCACCTTAGCTCACCATGTTGATACAACACAGTCACCAACCAATTACATACAACTGGTGTATGCCTCATACTATCAGTTCCTCTTTTCCTATTGGTTCTCTAACCCTGCTAGTATTTCTTGCCTTGTTGGATAACCTTCATACCTTCACCTTCCTTGTGCCGGTGGATCATGTCAACCCAGTCATCAATCATGCTGATCCTTAGTAGCAATCTTGTATGACTCATCATGTGCATCTTCATCAGACAAAGAGCACTTCACTTTTGTCACTCAGTCCACATGCCAGTATGCTGGTATCCTCCTTGTTTACCAATTGGCATGTTTCTACCTTCATATCGGTAGTATGCATGATATCTTCATGCCATCCATCAACAATAATTATGCATCTATGACAACACCACTTTCCATCTACATACAGGTAACTCCATGTGTGCAACTGCAAAGCCTCATCTTCATTTGACTAGTTCTCTTCCCAACAGGTTTACTAAGGAGGCAGATGCACCATCTTAACTCTTCCTTCTCTACTCCAATAGCACATCATGTCTTCACATGTTGATCCGGTGCACATCTCTTAACTCAACCTTAGGGGGCTTCCTCATCTTCTTCATTACTAATCTAGTCTATGCATCCAATTACCTACCTTTGCATACTATGTCTTATCCTAGAGAGCCATAATGCATTCCATGCATGTTAGGAGATAAGATAAGCAATTACCACTTACCGGTAGAAGTGAATCCTTGTCTCCTATGGGCCAATAATAGGAGAGAATTAGTTGTCAATATATTATGCTCATCTACTTCTGGTGTTGCACAAATATGACCTCCTTGTGTGAGTAGATAAATCTCCTACACATAATCTAGTAGACATCCCCTTTGTCTACCTTACTAACTTGCATCAGTCCAAACTCTATTGGTCATATCACCATCATGTGATGACTTAGTCTTCCGGTGCGAGTCCTACAGTTTCACATCCACCTGCATACTGGCTCCGCACTTCATCATTAGCTCACCCTACTAATTTGTCGGGCACATGCTTACCGATTGGCAACATCTCAATGCCAACACATTACTTTACCGATCATCATACCATATGATCTTCAATACTTTTCATCAACACAAATCAACACTAACTTGTGTACCAGTGATTTGGAATACTAGTTGACATCAAGGATAACAATACACTTCAACCTCCCATACTAGTTACCATTAATATCTAAAATTAAACATGTACAATGTAAAAAAATTCTAAATAAGATGATAAAATTAAGTTATAAAAATGACTACCTGTGAACAATAGTTCTTTTAAATAAGAAAACTACTTCAAATGCATCCTACTTTTACAATTATGTTACAATATTTTATAAAGCAATTTTCAAAGTAAATGAAAAGCACTATTACAATTTAATAATGAAAGCAATAAGAAAGTAATATTTTTTTTGAGTTTGATAGACGTTTAAATATTTCTTTTATACAAATGTGGATCATATATATTTAATGGATATACAATACATGTAAATCATAACAAAAATAGTTTGTGTTAACTATTAAATGTCATAATATAGATAAATCGAGTCTATGAAGGGTGGATTGTTATGTATATGTCACATAAAATATTAATGAATAAAAATGATGAAGATGAATAACATTTATGAGTTTTTAAGGGGCTCCATTCATTATGGGGAGGTCATAACCCATAGAACTATAAAATGAGGCGATAATGGAAAGACACTAATAGTTAGGGCTAAAACATTCTTTATTTCTAGGGGATGTGTCTACATTTCATTCATTATCATAGAGAACCAAATCACCTACTACAAAATATTGAGAAATAATATTTTGATTGCATTGACAAGATATATATTTTTGGTAAGTTTATCTAGTGTTTAAGTGAAGGGCACACAATATACTTGTAGTGTCAAAAATTGCATACCCCTTTGTAATTTGACCTATATTTGGTAACCACTTTGTTGTCCATTCCCCTAGCACTTGATTAGGTTCACTTAATCTCTTACATCAAGATTTTCCCTCTCAAGATGCTCAATACACCTTTCAGCAACTATCCTTCAGATTCTATTTCATGTTAGCCATATGTCTCTATTGTCTCCTACCATTTTCGAGCGTGATTTTTCTGAACACTAGCATGTTGTGTAGATGTATGTGCACTGTACATTCTTCTCATCACATCTTAACACTCTAATGTCGGTTCTAAGCATGCCTTTCCACTAGTCACATGCGTATGTTAGTGGAAACAACTGGGAATCTTCTAGATGGCTTGTTGGCCCTCTTTTTCCCTCCTCTTCTCTCATTTTAAATCTATCGTTTCTCTCCATTCAAACTCTCTAGATTCTGGACACAATCTCTCTTATTCTTTGGGCTCTCACACAACTTTCTCTAGCTCTCTCACTTGCTACAACAATTTGTTTTTTTCTATAGCACTCTCAAGCTCTCACGATAATCTTTTACAACTCTCTTGGCTTTATTAAGCTTCTTTGGTAATATCTTTCTATCATTTTATTCATCCTATCTTTGAGCATCTTGGGATTTATCACATCCCTCTTCTATCATTTATCATTTATCATTTGTCATTTATTATTTATCCTATCTTGCATTTAACTTTTATTCTATTAATCTATCTGGTTGTCTGTGGAAGTGGAAACACCAAAACAAGGATTTGACTAAGGCAAGTCCCCAAGCAACCCCAAACATTTTTTCTTTCTAGTTTGTGTGCAGGTTGCATTAGATAAGATTCATTTGGTCGGAGGCTTCATATCATGGATCGGTTGTGAGATTATCTTCTTCCTTTCCTTTGTGTCTTTCACTCCATTTATATAATCATTTTATCTTCATTTATGTACATTTATCGTATTTAAATTAATATAAAACACATATATATTATATTGTGCCCTTCTGTGCAAACTTTGCATTCTATATGTACAGGACAGTAGCGCATCGCACTGTTTTCCATAATCCGTGCATGCGTCCTTGTGTATAGAGCTATCAGAGAATGTACAAAGACACTACATCTTGAGTGGTGAGGTCATTTAGTGAATCTTTGAGAGGTTGTTATCCACCTATCAAAGAGGTTCATTTTCTCCCCTCTACAGTACTAGGAGGGACAGGAGGAGGGGGGCTGAATAAGTATATACTAATTTCAACTTAATTAAAGATTAATTGTCAATAATAAATTCTCCAAGTAAAAACCCTAGATCATAAAATTAAGTTTTACTAACCTCTCCTTAAAGATAGAGTAATTAATCAACACATAATAACACATACACACAATGAACACCAAATTTATGTGGAAGCCAAGAATGGGAAAGACCATGGTAAGAATATCTTCTTGGATCTACTTCCGAAATACAACCACATGGAAAATTAATCACCTACACTATAAATTAGGAACCAACCTACTAGAGACACCAATCTTTAATTGTATTTACAAGCATCGGCCTATAGAAGACACCAATCCCCTACTCCAAGATCTAAGCACGACCTTAGTAAGTGAGACACTATTCCCACTAGAATAGATAAATATTAATTATGGACCTTCAAACTAAATACCTACTTTACACTTAAATTGGTTAACATTTCAAACACTCTCCCACACTGCATATGATCTTTTGATGAAACCCCATTATGATTGCAATGCAACTCACATAGCATCACCCTCATACTCCTATATCAAGCACACATGAGATAATTACTACCCATTTACATAGATTTCCAACATTATAGACAGATCCTAGATCAACTATATATATGCATGTGCTACATTGATTATTACATTCACATGTCAGCCTAATATAAAGATGATTGCATCTGCAAGTTGGCCACAAACATAACCCTTAATCAAACATGTAATAGCCTAGGCCCAGTAGCCCACACACTACTCCAAAAGAAGGCACACATTATTCATTTCCCAATGTATCCTTATTTGGTCCCAATGGATATCCACATGCTATTTTTTGTGAGAACATGTTACAAACCTCTAGCACATCAAACCAGAATATAAAACCAATTGATTAACTACAATAGTGAGCACTCTATAACTTCAAAATTCCTATCCATAAAATATAAACTTCAAACTTTGGAATTTGATAGAACAAGTGTATACATACTCTCCTTTAAAACTATAAGTCATATCACTCAAGATAGGCAGAATGTAAATCATAATGTAAGTTACTAGTATAAACAAACTACTTAAGGAACAAACCTCAAAAACATACTACAGATACTTCTAGATCACCTTTAACACTAGGAATGGATGTAATTTAATATTACAATCATTCACAAACTAATCTTAATAATTGACACTATTCTTATGAAATTCAAATTCTTAGACATGGATATATGATAGTTTTGGCTATGTAATTACATGTTGATTTGACCTCAGAGTGACTTTCTCACAATTTTTCAACTCTATCACATTTTTTAAACACCTCTGATATCAATTAAAATATTTGTGTTGAGGGTGGAAGTAGGGTTCACAAGTTTATGCATGCAAACAATAAATTAGACCTATTTCTAATGATTAAATTTAAATGAGAAGGGTAAATTCAATTGGATCGAGCACAAGGAGAATTCAATGTTGCTTGATTGAGTTGTAAATTGAATACAATATTTAGGGCTTTAGATGTGAAAGTGACAATAATCAGTATGCACAGGTAGTTTCGAATCAAATATGCAAACATAAAGTACAAATCTAGAAATAGGAAGAAGAGATGAACTTGTGTCTAAAATATATAGTTTGAAATGTATGACAACAAAGATATTTTTGGGATCAGGATGTTGTTCTGAGTATTTTACTAAAGTGTTGGACAATGGTGCTTGGGTGAACTTTTCCTCATTTTTTCACCTCTGCAAAGGCTATTTATGTTTCTCTTCATCTTGTTTTTCCAAATCTATATTTGTTGTCTCCTAAATTTGTCATTTGCACATAGTAAAGGAAAAATTGTTGTTGCCAGGTTGATAGGGTTTGCCTAGGTCAAAACCTAAGTTTGGAATTAATCCTATAATTGAATTAAAATTAAAATTAAAATTGAAAGCATGCATTGAAAGGGTAGAGGCTAGATCTGAAATTGAAATGACAAATTGGAATTTTATACCTTCACGAATCATGCTTTGAAGTCTTCATGAAAAGATTGATGTTGTCATGTAGAAATGCATAGAATTATTTATAAGAACTTGATCATGGATGCCATCTTGAATAATTTACCTGTCCTTCACAACCTTGATGATGCTTCATCACTTTATTAAATGATTTCAAATAATTGAATGGAAAAACCATGGAGAGATGATGCATATGGATGTCTCAAATGAGGGGTAAGGATTTATTTTATACCTCACCTCATCAAATGTGTTTGAAACTATGAAGCATGATGACATGGAAAGGAGATTCCCACCCACATTTTCTAACCATTGAAGTGTTCAAAATTGGGACCTTTTGTCCTAGAAAAGGGTGTTTGGGTGCCCTTGTCTAGACTATAAGGGATAAACAAAGGACCAAACAACAAGGTGAAAGATGTGGATTACCAGTTTGAAGCTTATGTGAGGAGAATAAATAACAAGCATAACATAGAAGGCCAAAACAATAAAGTTAGGTCTAAGTGCATATGAAATTATATAAATATGTAATTTATGAAGCTACCTTTATCCCCAAATTTATCAATAGTATGAACTGTTACTACTTACTAAGATTACCATTAGTCTTATGTTCAAAGTTATTCTATATATTCTAGTTGGTTACTTTTACTGAATCATTCAGTCGGTAAGCACAGTGCAATCAGTTAAAGAAGAAAGTAGTCTTAGAGCGTAGTATACACCAAATACTCTACTGAGTAACACTCTATGTCTACCGAGCAGCAAGAATGATATACCAAGTGAACACACACCGAGTGAAATGTGTTACCAGATTCACTGAACCTGGACATATATGGGAAATGTGTTACAAAGATCGAGGAACAAGTAACCGTTATCACATTGGAAATTGCATGTAAAGATTGTGTATGATTTTGAGGTCATCTAACCAAATGAAATATTTTGCATGGTTATTCATTCAAGAAATCATGTTTGTAAGATTGAAGCATGGACAATATCACCGACATAAGAGATCTATTTATACAACATGAATTCAGGATTAGATATGTGTACAAGTATATATGTGCATGTATGTGTGAAGCAAGACATATACAAAAAGGAAAATCATGAGATATCATAGTGTGTTATGATTGTTATAGTTTACAGAGACACATAGGTCACCAAGAAGGATTTTAGAGAACAGTCAAGGAACAGAGTAAACAAAAAGGTTTACCGAGTTAATATATGGATTACCGAGGTATGCTATAAGCAAGGTAATCTAATTTTGAGCACATAGAATCTGCTATAACATTCCAGATGTAAAGTTGCAGATATTTGTAATGATTTATTGTAATATTTTGAAGTTGTAAGAGAAACCTCTAACAGGGTAAAAGACTCTAACTAAGTCTATAAATTGTAAAGCCTCTAACCAGGTACAACATTTAGAATAAGTGTTGTAAAATCCTTTAGCAAGGTAGATCTAACAGATCTTGATACTCCTAACACGGTAAGCTATCAGAAATAGCTAAACATGTAGCTCTAACCGAGCAACCTTTATTATTGCAGTAGTGAAGTTGTGGGTGTCATCCGCACCACAGTTTTTCTCTCTAACCAAGAGTTTCTGCGTAACCAAAATATATGTGTTATGGAGTGAGTCATGTATGATTGTTATTTATTTGTGTTAGCATTATATTATGTTACTGCACTATTCAGTTTATGCTTAATAGTAAAGTTATTGTTGAAGAAAAGTTTTAAAGTACTGATTCACCCCTCCCCTCTCAGTACATTAGCTTTCCATATTGGGCCAAACAATTGGTATGAGAGCTTCAATCTTGGAAAAGGGTTTAACTACCTAAAGAGAAAGATCTTATCAATGGAAGGCTATAAACAATCTCAGAGAATTGTATATCTCCAAGAAGAGTTGGATCATGCTAATCAAGTAATTGCAAACATGCAAAGACAAATGCAAAATTCTCTGAAAGTTAGAAGAAGGTTATCTGATGATTTGCAGGACTCTCAAGAGTTAGTAGAACAAATTGAGACATCATCTGAGAACAATATGTTTGAAGAGACTGAAGAAATGATTGAAGTGTTGAAAAAAAAGAACAAAGCACTGACTGGTCAGCTAAAAGCAATGAAAAGAGAACATGAGCATTTTAGCACACAGATGACTGAAAATCTTAATGCATTGAGGATAGCCAAGGATAAAGTAAGAGATCTAGAAAGAGAGAAACAAAAACTTGAAGCATTGGTATCTGAAAAGAATGACTGGGATTCAACAAAATCTGTTAGATCAGCTAGGTTATGTACATCATGAAGCAAATCTGAAAGATGATGAGAATCAAGCATGGAAACTTGAAGTATCAAGGTTGATCGATGAACTTGAAGTAGAAAAGAAATCCAAAGAAACACTGAAGAAGAGTTATGAAGCATCAAAGATGTTGGATGAGTAACTGAATACAAGAAGACCCAACAAAGATGCAGGACTTGGTTACAAGGAAAAGACTCTACCAAAAAGGGAATTCTTACTACTGAGAGAGGAGAATCATCAAAGCAAGATGGAAACAAGAAGAACATCAAAAGAAAGAAGCCTATTTGCAACTATAGTGGAAATCAAGGTCATACTGCCAACATGTGCCAAATCAGAAAAGGTAAGCAACCGAATGTCACTAAGTCCAACGATTATTGTTATAATTGCAATAAATATGGTCATACATTTAACCAATGTAGGACAAAGTCTGCTAGCAATTATAAGAAGGAAAAATTCAAAGGGTTTTGTAAAAACTGCAATAGATATGGACATAGTATCAAGAAGTGTTGGTTTAAGCAAAAGAACTATATGTGGTCTGCACACCGAGCAAATACTGGAAGCTACCGAACTCATAGAGAACTTAACCGACCATATGCTGCAATACCATGGGATTACAATACAAGGATATGGTGTGAATGTTGTGGAAGATATGGACATATAAGTGCCAACTTCTTTATAAGGTTTGGAATGAACAACCGAAGATCATGAAGAAATCCTGGTATGGCATGTTTTCATTGTCACAAAGTTGGACACTTGGCTGGAGATTGCAGAGATCAACCTAGAGGAGACATTGAAGAAATAAAAGGCAAATTATAGATGATTTGGAAAAAGAAGGAAATTGTGTCAAATGAAGAAAGCACCTTACCTACCGAGTTAGGTGCACCTATTCCAAATTAATCGGTAAAGGTATGAAGGGACTACACTCTCTCAAAGGTCGAATTTTAACAGTTCCTATTTTATTATGTACTTAATTCAAAATCTGAATAACTAAGATGTATTAGTAAGTTTGAGATTCTATCATAGTCTTTTGAAGCACTATACATGAAACCTGTCAAGTCAGTAACTATAGGAGGCCTATCTAGTCGGTAAATAAAGGAAATCTGGCTACTCGGTTAAAGTAGAAAAAGGAGAGTAAATCGGTTTAGTGGAACTGAGTGCATTTAATGTTTTAACCTAACCTGCACGGAGCCCAATAAGGTATATTGTGTACTTAAAGCATTTACGTGGTCATTTTTTTTCTCACCAAGTTTTCGAGAGAACAGAGAAAAGAGAATCTAAGGTGATCAAACCACCTCCAAAGTGAAATTCAAGGTATTTACATCAATCTCAATGCATTGTTAAGTTGGTTTACTGATCATATCTATTGAAGATTTCTATTTCATATTTGTTAAGAGGAAAAGCGTCTGTCGTTTGAAATTTTTCAAACCCTAAGGATCTTTTGATAATTTTTATTTGAAATCTACAATGGCACCGAAGATCTAAGAACCCGTTGTTGTTAAGAATGTTGAAAATCCCTCACTAAAATACTCTTTAACTCCCAAAGTATCATCAGAACCGGATGACAAAACTGCATTTTCACTCATCCCGGATAGAGTTTTACTAGTTGAGGATGTCAAATT
The DNA here is from genome assembly GCF_030272615.1 of Cryptomeria japonica. Taxonomy (NCBI): domain Eukaryota; kingdom Viridiplantae; phylum Streptophyta; class Pinopsida; order Cupressales; family Cupressaceae; genus Cryptomeria; species Cryptomeria japonica. Next base: position 286,897,599 of record NC_081408.1, on the reverse strand, counting down.
CTTCACCAAATGTCAAGTTGAAGAACTAGGTCATGTTGAAATCAAAGACACCTATGATGAATTGTGCACTGATGGGAAATTGGATAGCAAGTATGAGCACAATAAGATCAAGGGATTGACTGAAGCCCTAACCTATCCCCATGTCTTCAAACCCCAGTGGGTCAAGTTTGTTCTGAGCAGAGTTCATGATGATTTCATGTGGTTAGAGGAGCAACCATTTAAAATCACCAAGGAAATCATTCATCTAATCACCGGTTACCCTATTTATGATCATGCCCGAGCTCAGAAGATGATATCACAAAAGGAATTGATCACCTTAACCAGAGTGGAATCAAATTGTAGAGGACTGAAATTGAACAATGTCACTGATGCAAAACTAAAGTTTTCTATTAGAATGATAGGTTATTGTTTCTTCCAATTGGAAAGGGAAAACGGTGTACCCTGTGCAGCAGTCAACTTAGCATACAAAATTGTGAAAAAGGGAACGAAAATTGATCTTTGTGAAGTGTTGCTAAAAAACTTGTTTGAGAATTTGAACACCATCAGGAAGCCGAAGAAGAACAAATCGGCTAATACACTAACGTTTGGATCACTGTTATTATGCATGTTTTTCTATTTTGAAAAATTCTTTCCAACAATTGGTAAAGTAGTTTGGGAGCTACACCAACTAGTCACCCATCAAATCAATGACTTTATCAAACTTCTAGGTGACAACTTGAATGATATTATGGATGATTATTTCAGCAAGTTTCAAGAGAAGATGCATAACAGGTATAGAATTCCACCCCAGCTAGTGGAAAAATACAAAGATGACATATGTTTTGAAGTAGACACTGATTACTGTTATGTGAATGTTGTGGAACCAAGAACTCAATCTTTGCCACCTATGGGTTATGAGGTTGAATTTGTCATCACACAACAACAAATAGATGCCTTTCTTACTCTACCAAGCCATGCTACTAAGCTAAGGTATGGAACATATGAAGAAGTGAAAGAGAAAGTAAAGATGAGCATTGTAGTACCAAAAGCTACAAGAAAAGAAACAAAGATGATCAAGGCACTATCAAAATAATTTGGAGAAGGTTCTTCCTCCACACCTGTCAAGGGCACACTAGTAATCACTGAGGAGGAATCAGAAGCCCAAGAGGCTTCTATTACACTAAGCACCAAGTTGCCTAAAGGGAAAGTTCTGAAGAGGAAGAAATAGGACACATTAAAGGCATCACCAACTCCCTCAGTAAAGCACCCAAACACAAGAGCATCTACAGTGTCACCGAGTAAGAGCCTAAAGTAACAAAGACCTATAAGAAATCTACTCGGAAACTCATTTTGGCAAAAGAGTCTAGTGACACCGAATCTGAAGATGCAAGTAAATTTCAGATTGTTAAGAGTAAGAAGGTAAATGTACATAGTGTTGAAAATTTCTGTGCTAATTTGAAAGAATATGGTGGATTTGGATCATTCAGATATGTAAAATATGAATCTAGATCTGATGATGAAAAGAGACAAATAGAAGAAGTTGTCATCTACACACTTCTAAAATTCCGATTGGCTCCATTGGAATTATCTAAGTCACTTCCAAATGAATTATATTTGCATATTGATAACAAGTGGAAATATGCAATGGACTCGGAGAAATAGATTAGAAAAAGAAGTCTAGTACATCTCTTTCTAGACATGTCGGTAGTTCAAATAAAAGAACATCTGACAACCTACAACACAAAGTTCCTTGTCCAACAAAGAGCCTTAAAACTGATGAATGGTCTGTATATTGAAGTGGAAAATGAGACAAAAGAAAAGTGGTAGGAAATCTTTAGAATCAAGGATGCTGGTGAGCAAGCTATAGTTGAAATTGTTGATGTCACCGAGCAAGATCCTGATGTCACCGAGCAAGACCCTATTGACACCATACAAATTGATGAAGACATCATGGACACTGAGGCACTTGAACATGAAATGATAGAAGGCAATGCCTATGCAAAACTAGTATCCAGTGAGTCAGTTTTGGAACAAGTTCAACCTTATCCTCAGGTCACTCATTCTGCTGCAACCAAGGCCCCTGAGGGTACTGAACAAGGTGCAGAGGTTCATAAGTCTACAAAAGGAGAAGCTACTCCTTAGGTCACCAAGGAACAGACCTCTCAGGATCCTCCTAACACTGAAAATGTTGCAACTGAGACCCTGAGCACCGAACCACTAAAGGATTCAGCAAAGACTAAAGAAATTGACAAAAGTGTTGCCTCCACTAAGCAACCTACCAAGGATCCACAAGCCTCCCACGCTATTGTATTGGTTCAACCGGCCAAATCTAAAGAAAAGAAGATGAAAAATCATAGTTTCAAGGTGGATATATCAAAACCAATAGTGTTGCCCAATGTAGACATATCAAAATTAAAAGGGCAGGCACTCATTGAATTCAATGAACTATGCAAAGCAAAGGCCGAACAAGAAAAACAAATGGCCATACAAAAGAAAAATAAAGTAATTCAGAAGGTAAAGACACTATTATCAAATATGCTACCCGCAGCTACAGTGCCAATAGATGCAGCCATCCATATTCAACAAGATGAACTCCTCAATCAGATAGAAACATTTAGAGTAGATGCATCTGAATATTTGAGCAAGTTAAAGGACAAAGAGCTCACTGCAAAAATGATTGAAGAGGTACAGAAAGCTATTGCTCTTGGCAAAGTTAAACTTGTCAAATTTATTGTTGAGTTGTCCCCTCAACTCAAGCACATTCTTTATTTATTTGAGAAACTCTGTACATTCTCTTTATTAATTAAAGATATCAAAAATAAAACAGAAGCAATTGAGAAAGAGATCACTGATCTCTCAAATAAGTTGACCACCAAGCCCAATTCTGTTCAAAAATTTTATACAAAGTTACAACAACTCATGGCTCAACAATTGGAACTCAGGAATGAAGAGCACAAAATAAGGATGGACATTATGACTCTTCAAACCTTATTCATTCCACACTTGTCCTCTGTTCAAGAACAGATCAACTGAGCCACTTACCTATCTATTACCCAAGAGGGAAGCACATTAGATGGCTTAATTTCTCTATTGGCTGACATTCAAGCACATAATTCTTTAATGGATAGAGTCAAGGATGCACTCTTTGTCACCCTAACCGAAGCAAGGACAAAGTATAAATCCATTTTTGACCAGTTGCCTCCACCAAATGGTAACTAAATTTTGATGTTTGTCAAAAAGGGGGAGTGAGTATCATATCAAAGTATACAGGGGGAGTATACCGAGTAGTGAACATAGCAGTAAGCAAAGAACAAGAGCAGCACACAGAACATTGATCAACAGAGTAGTAAGCAAAGAACAAGAGTAACACATGGAAAATTGATCAACAAACATGCAAAATCAAAGTTATGTATAGTATATTGATAAGGGGAGTATATCTGAATATACTATTTCATTGATAAATGTATATATTGTTAGTTTAGTCAAATTTTGCAAGTATATAGATTTTTGAGTTATAACTTTGAAAGTAGTTTTTGTCAAACATCTCAACTAATGTCAAAAGGGGAGATTGTTACTACTTACTAAGATTTCCATTAGTCTTATGTTCAAAGTTATTCTATATATTCTAGTCGGTTACTTCTACCGAATCATTCAGTCGGTAAGCATAGTGCAGTTGGTTAAAGAAGAAAGTAGTCTTAGAGCGTAGTATACACTGAACACTCTACTGCGTAACACTATATGTCTACCGAGTAGCAAGAATGATATACCGAGTGAACACACACTGAGTGAAACATGTTACCAGATTCACTGAACCTGGACATATATGGGAAATGTGTTACAAAGATCGAGGAACAAGTAACCATTATCACATTGGAAATTGCACTTAAAGATTGTGTATGATTTTGAGATCATCTAACCAAATGAAATATTTTGCATGGTTAGTCATTCGAGAAATCATGTTTGTAAGATCGAAGCATGGACCAGATCACCGACATAAGAGATCTATTTATATAGCATGAATTCAAGATTAGATATGTGTACAAGTATATATGTGCATGTATGTGTGAAGCAAGACAGATACAAAAAGGAAAATCATGAGATATCATAGTGTGTTATGACTGTTACAGTTTACAGAGACACAGAGGTCACCTAGAAGGATTTTAGAGAATAGTCAAGGAACAGAGTAAACATAAAGGTTTACCGAGTTAATATATGGATTACCGAGGTATGCTATAAGCAAGGTAATCTTATTTTTAGCACATAGAATCTGCTATAACATTCCAGATGTAAAGTTGTAGATATTTGTAATGATTTATTGTAATATTTTGAAGTTGTAAGAGAAACCTTTAACAGGGTCCTCTAACTAAGTCTATAGACTGTAAAGCCTCTAACTAGGTACAACATTTACAATAAGTGTTGTAAAATCCTTTAGCAAGGTAGATGTAACAGATCTTGATACTCCTAATAGGGTAAGCTATCAGAAATAGCTAAACATGTAGCTCTAACCGAGCAACCTTTATTATTGTAGTAGTGAAGTTGTGGGTGTCATCCCCACCGCAGTTTTTCTCTCTAACCAAGAGTTTCTGCGTAACCAAAATATATGTGTTATGGAGTGAATCATGTATGATTGTTATTTATTTGTGTTAGCATTATATTATGTTACTGCACTATTCAGTTTATGCTTAACAGTAAAGTTATTGTTGAGGAAAAGTTTTGAAGTACTAATTCACCCCTTCCCTCTCAGTACATTAGCTTTCCATATTGGGCCTAACATGAACTTAAGCTCATAATCTTAGTAAATTATATAGTAGCATTGAAAAAAATTCATCAAATTGATATATTAAAGAGGTAAGAAACACCAACCCTAGGGGCTTAGGATCTTATCAGTCTAATATCAAGATAAAAGGAGCAACTCATAGAGAGAGAGAGAGAGAGAGAGAGAGAGAGAGAGAGAGATGCTTGGTCTAGTAAGCCTATTTTTACTATGATTCATATAGAGAATCAATATGAAATTAATATAAAATATTACAAAGAAAAAGGCTCAATTTGCAAAGTAATCTAAAAATAATTCACTACAAAATGGTGTTGGAGCATGCACTAAACATGTAATGGTGTGTGATAAAAGTGTACAAACCAAACCTTTTGGTATGTGCATAAAATTTAACAAAAAATAGAGTGTATTCCCCCACATTAAGCGATTTTCCATACCTTAACAAGAGCAATTGCTTTAAGCTAGCATATGTACATCCAAAAGAAAAGAAAGTTGTCATAATGGAATGCCCCCATGCAAACACAAAACACAAAGTGAGAGTATATAAGAGATCAACTAATTGGAGTTAGTATGAACATCTGATAAATGATGTATATCAAGTACAATTATAATGAATTGCATCAAAGGTAGTGGAACTTTAAGCACATAGAAGAGGAGCATAGAAGGTAAACAACACAAGTATTTCTGGGTCAACCTCATAGAGATAAAAAGGAACTCAATGATTTGCATCTCCCCCAAGTAGACAAAACAAAAAAACATTTACAACAATAGTATATTTACAAAATATTGAAGAATTGAGATATAAATACAAGAATATCGCAAGTTTAATCCCCTTGTTGCCTCTCACCAAGAAAGAAATAAATGTCATACAAATAAATCCTAACATAACACAAAGACATATCAAGCAACATGTCATGGGAGAATCACATCACATACAAGAAAACACAAAAAAAGTGCACTACACAAGTGAACCTAATCTAGAAAATCATTTGCCTCCAAATATTTCTCAACACATTTAGGGATGGTGGAAAAGATGCAAGAGGATCCACAACAAGAATGATAGATGGAGCTATTACAAATTCTGAACAAGGACCATGCTTTAATGATGAGTCACTTTGTTTGTCACTAGGAGCTAGGATTAATGCTTTTGAAAATATCAAAGATATCTGATCATTATTCTCAATAATCTCATTCATATCATTAGAATATTTAGTATCAACATTGTTAACATCAATTTAATCATCCAAATTAATCATAATAGGATCTTTAATGCATAAATGAAATGAATTATCATTTTGTATAGACAATATTATTTAGTGACATGGTTGGTTAAGATAATGATCCTCCCTAGTGTCAGACGAAGGCTAGGAAAATAGGATCAAATCAATATTCAACATCTTATGAGAGGAAATAGGTTGGTAATAAATCTCACAAGACAGTATGATTTCTTCATCAACAATCTCTTGCACTATGATTTCTCTTGGTATGACTCAAAACTTGTGATGGTTGGGGATTAATCAACAAAGACTTCTTTTATTTCATTGTAAAAGAAATTGAAGAAATTTTAATAGGTTGATAGATGCAATATGTAAATATTTTTTCTCTATAAGATGTAGGAGGTGTGACTACAATATATATAGGAGGAATAGGAGGCATAGGAAGAAGTCCAAGTCCAGGATGAGGAGGAGGAATATCTATTGATGAAGAATCCTTATATTTAGTTAAGGTCTATATCCTCTCATATTTTTAAGGTTCATCTTTTTTAGGATATTTAAGAAATTAAAGGTGAAATTCCCACATCTTGCTAAAGGTTGATAAAGGCTATGGTTTTGGTGGAGTACCAAGGTTAATTGATAGGAGCACCATGGCAATGCTGCAAATGTGGTTTTATGTTTTTGTTTTTTGATTCTTTTGAAATGTAATAAGGTCTTTTATGACAATTTCAAGTTTGTTTGAGTCATTTTATAGTCATAGGCCAAATGTGAAAAAATTGTCAAAGGTTGACAAAAAGTTTTCATTGCAACTTTCTTATAAAATTGTCATAATGAGAAAAATTGATTAGTTTGGGGTTAGTTAATGTTAAAAATTTAGTTATGGATGTTGCAGGGTTGATTAAACCTATAAATATGTTTTTTTTATCAACCATTGGGTTGGTGGTTGGATGTATTGAAAAAATCAATTAAATTTTCAATTTCCCTGCATTTTTACTATTTTTTTGATGTTGCAATCTAATCCTTTTAATTTTTCATAACATAATTCATCATGTTTTGATAGGAAACCTATTGGATATGATATATAAGTGAACTAAATTAATTTTGTCTTTCGTGGCATCAAATCTAGTTACGATTTAAAGGAGTTATGGTCATTTAATTGACTACAACTTTTCAGATTTCTATGTAACAGTCATGTTACAACAAATTGTATGTGCAAGTAAAACCTAAAAATGAAATAAATACTATATGGATGGATAGAGGAATTATTTATATTTCTTTTTGATTTTTTTTGAGGTCATTTCATTAAGTATCAAGGGAGATATGAGCAAATGACTGAAAGTGGATCTGAAATTCCAACAAATAAGGGTTTTGACACAAAAGTGGTGATAAATCCCCATTCCACCATGGAAAAATTCTAAATATTAGTGAAATGTTATTTTTACAAGTCCTTTAAATTTTCCCATTGGTTTAAGATTAGAAAATCAAGTTTGGAGGGATAAAAATGATGGCCTAGGTGGGTAGATTGAGTAATTTTTTTATTTTAACAATGCGATATTGGGGGTTTTACAAATCAAAGTGAAAATGGCCACTCCAAACCATGAAACTGGTTGAACTATATCATTTTAGACCCTATTCATGTTGGCAACATAGCTTTATAACAGACAATGAAAGATTGTTTGCATTTCAATAAGGATATTGAGAAGGTTGTTGATGATTATGGATATAACTGATTAAAGATGTTTATTGTCTTGATATTATTATTTTGTCATTGATGTCAAGAAATTGATTTTCTAATTCAGTATGATGTTGCCATATCTTGAGAAGAATAAGGTATTCAATGGGCAACTAGTACCAAGTCAGACAATGATTAGATCATGATGTTTTAGATTGTTTTAACATCATACATATGTTGTAAAATGTAAAGGTTAATACTATACTATGTTATCAAGCAAAGAACCTAGTTGGTAAACCCTAAGGTTATCGCTCTCAGTTAATGAAGACAGAATGTCTATCGAGTGAAGTTTACTATTCACCGAGTTGTTACCAAATTGTAACCGAGCTATAATAGAATGCGTTAAATGTTTACATGCAGTATTTAATGAAGGAAGCTGATGAGCTAGAACTGAACAATGATTGGTGAGCTGTGAATGACGTTTGTTAACGAATCTAAGGCAATGAAAAGTCAGCATGAAGATCTACAGCTCAGATTGAACCGCAATACCCTAGCACAAGTTCCAAGACTAATATGCAAGTTCCAAGGTGGGGTAAAACGTTTTCAGATCGGAAGATGCATTGAACCTGGACAAGATTGAAGATCTGATGGCTATGATTGATCATGGGATATGTGATCAAGGAGATTAAGCGATTACCTAATTGTTTATAAATAGGAAATTATTGATAAACAATGTATGCGGGCAAGTGTATGCACAGGGATGCTACCTAGTGATTACCGAGTACAGAAGCTTGAAGACCTGTCAGAATAATAGAGTATAGAAGCCCAATAGATACACAAGATTAGTTCTATGTCTAGATTGTATTGAACAAATAGGAATCTTCTTTAGCATTTTAGATGTGAAGTTGCAGATAAATTTTATTATTGTTATTTTGTGAAAGTGACAGAAAATCTCTTAACCGAGTGGACTTAACAGTCTTATTTGTAAAACCCTCTAGCAAGGTGACATTCTGATTGAATGTTTGAAATCCTTTAACAAGGTCACTTCTAACAAAGTGAAGATCCTAACAGATCTAAGGGAAATTCCTTAACCGGGTCACATCTAGTAATGTGTTTGTTATCTTTAACAGGATTTGCTTTTAACCGAGCATACTCTAGAAGAGTATATTTCTTAGTGGGTCCGAAATCCCATAGTGGTTTTTCCCTATTTGGGTTTCCAAGTTAAATCTAGTCTTATGAGGTTTATGATGTTCATATGCTTTTGAGTTTGCATGTTTGACAGTTCTGGTTATATTACTAATATACATGTTACCGAGGTTGAATCTGATGTTTTTAGGGATGATTAAGTTTGTATGATTCACCCCCCCCCCTCATCTTGTTGGTTATTAGATCTATTAAGTATCAGAACTATCAATTGGTATCAGAGCTTTGGACTCTGGATGGAAAGTTTAAAGGCACTTGAGTTAAAGATCCAAGATGTATAAGAGGGATGCACTGAAGCTGAACAAGTCAAGTTTCTCTACATGGCAGAAAATGATGAAGCTACATCTATCAGGAATTGGAGAATATGTGGTATACTATCTGGAGAATAATTTTGTCACACCAAGCACCTATCCATTGACTATGGAAGAGATAAAGGCAAAGCAAGAACATATTCAAGTAATGATTGAAATAACATCTTCATTGACCGATTTAGAGTTTAATGATCTAGAAGGCTACAATGATGCAAAGGCAATGTGGGATAAGCTCATATCAGTATATGGAGGAGATGAACATGTTCAAAGAGAAAAAGTAGATAGTCTAAGAGGACAACTTGAATCTATGAGGATGAATGAAGGTGAGAACTGTAGACACTTAAAAATAATTATTTTAATTATTTTTAATTCCTCGCATAATTAATTAATTAATTATGTTAATTCAAATTCCTCTCAATATTAATTAAATATAATTAATATTGTCACTATAGCATAGGAATAAATCAATCCCTTTCTTTATTCTTCTAAAAAAATAAAATCCTCACAAATCTTCCTCTTAGCTAATTAATTTCAATTAATTACTTCACCCACATGATTCCTACAAATCATCTTCTTAATTTATTCTTCTAGAAACTCCCTAAACTCACTTAACATTATTCTTCTAATTTTTTATTCCCTCCACTCATTCTCTCTCCTACAAATATTAATCCCACCCAACATTTCCTCTAATCCCCCTCCTAATGAGTTATTAATGGTTAATCATCATGATTAGTCACAAAGTCAACTCTTTGTCCTTTTCATCCAGCCACTAGCTTTAAATGCTTTTTTCTTAGGTGAATGTAAGATTTTCCAAATCACACTTTCCTCTAGGCATCCCCTCTCCCAAGAAATTTTTAATTCCTTTTTATTCCTCCAATCCCCATGATATCCTTTTTTGGAGAATTTTTAATTTCTCCAATGCATCTTGTGGAGTGTGGAGATACGAAATGCCTTTAAGGCATATTTCTTGGTCTCCACACCCTCTCTTGAACCTTGTGTGAGCTCACAAGTAAATCTTAGCCCTTCATCTCAAATTTATCCTAGCCATTCATTTTCCTCTTCTCTTCCTATAAAATAGGGCTCCATCCCTTCATTCAAAACATCTTGAAATCCAGTAAGTTTATGCTGCCCTATTGAGCCCAGGAAATCATCTTGGCAACTTGATCATCTCATTCTTATCATTTTTCAAATCCATTCCATTTGTGCACAACATTGGAGAGCCATCCACATCCAACAATCAAAGGAGCACATCAAGTGGAGCATTATCAAGGGGTGCCTTCACTTCATCAAGCTCAATCCAAAGGAGAAGGTAAAATAGCAAGGTGAAATGGTCTTTTAATGATATTTTAGCATTCTGCATGTTTATTTCGTTATGTTTTGATCATTTGACCTCCAAATCTATTTTTCCCTCTTCATTTTGGCACGCCCGATGGGACCCACGTCCTTAAGAACTAATATTTTTTTTAGGTTTTTGTGAGTTGTGAGATGCAGGTTCCAGAATAGCGCGACTGCAGAAAAAAAAAAAAAAATCTTTTTTGCAGGTTTCAGAATAGTGGCTCTGTATTTTGGCGCAAGAGCTTCTTTTTTGTTTCTGTTGCATTTTTTGTTTCTGTTCTTATTCTGTTTTTGTTTCAATTTCAGCACGATAGCTCTGCGATTAGCGTGAGCGTTTTTGTGGGAATTTGAATTCCTGTTATCCGATTTGTTATTTGCTCTATTATATGCTCTGTTTAATTATAATCTGTGTGAAAGTAGGAGAGTATTCTCTTGTCTATATAGAAAATCAGAAATCCAGACCTTTCACTTTTCTATTCTGTTTAGCATGACTGTATGCTCTAACTGCAGGAAAGTGTGAAAATAGGAGAGTATGCTCTTGTCTATCTAGACAACCAGAAATCCAGACCTTTGACATTTTTCTATCTGTTTAGTGCTACTGTCTGCTCTGTTAATCTGTTTGAAATTTTTAGGCGCTAACTGTAGTCTGCATTTCTTTTTTTTTAATTTCCTGTTATCTGCTTTGTTTAAAGATAATATGTCTGACCGCAGGATTGTGTGAAAGTAGGAGATTATGCTCGTCTATCTAGACAATCAGAAATCCGGATCTTTGACATTTTTTTTTATTCTGTTAAATTTAAGGTTTAGGGTTTTTGTCTACTCTGATAAATCCAAGGTTTAAAAAAAAAAAAAAAATCTATTTTTTTGCCATATCTTCTTTATCTCGACTCCATTTTCCTCCAAACTTCACTAGATTCTCCGCATTGCCATTTTCCACATTTCCTTCCTTGGAGACCTTATCCCAAAAATCCACTTTTTGAATCCCAAAATCCCATATTTCTCTATTTTTCAGGTTTGCCATAACTCCTTCCCCTTTTATCCAATCACCTCCAAATTTTTCTCATATTATCCATCTTCAACTTTTGCTTCTTTGTCCCTCTTGGACAAATTTTCCCATTCCTTCACCTCTCCTCCAAAATCCTCATTTTTTGCTTGCCTATCCCTTGGAAAGTGGCAAAAACCTAGTCAAACCCCATTTACCCATCAAAGCTTTCTTTAAATCCACATTTGTCATTAGTAAAAAAGTTTTTATTCATGTTTTTCTATTCATTCCCAAAAAATAAAAATAAAAAATAATATTTTTGGTCATTTTGTTGTTTTGAAGGACGCTTATTGAAGACTATTTTTCCAAACTACTAATCAAGTTGTTTTGTAGGATGTTTTTTGAAGACTCCATTTTTCAAACTACTAATCAAGTGGTTTTGCAGGTTGCCTAGCTGATTCAACTAAATATTGTGCATTTATTTAAATTAGGCACCTAGATATTAATTAAAATGGAATGAACCATTGTCTTATGTGTCTTTAAGAAAAGCATAAAGGTAGGAAAGTATGCTTTCATCTTACTAGACGATCAGAAATCCAGACCCTCCAACCTTTTCTTGTTTGATTGTGTGTTTACCTCTAGCAGGCCTACCCTCCCAACTTGCTCTTTGAGAAGGTAAGAGGGGAACGACCCAAGTGAGTACACCCGAACCTGGGGTTCCCAACTAACTATAATAAATAGGCCATTGACTACGAAAGGGTTAATGGTTGGGGCTATATGAGAGTTCACTCTCACATTGGGTGCTTAGTAGGATCTTAGAGATCTCAATCATGCTTGCGTGACTACTAAGTTCTTGGTGCTTCGTTGGGCTATAGGCCTCAATTACGCTTGCGCAACTTCGAAGGGTAGCTCCTCACGGGAAGACTTACTAAACACCTTTTTCATAGTGGCCAAAAAACCTTCTAGTCATTGGTGCAGAAGGTCGGACCTTTGAAGCGGCCCATATTCTTACGACCCTTAGTAGAGACACAAAGTTTGCCATGAGGATTTTTCATGAGAATTGATGCTTGGCTACCCCGAGAAGTGAGTGTTGTGGAGGGGAGCCACTAGGGTCAAACATCTAAGTGTCTGCTCTGGGTAAGCGTAGATGGGAAACCAATTGGGATTCAATGACTATTGTCCTTGCCAGCCTTAAGAATTTTGTATATGAGCATGAGTGTCTTTGAGATAATATGTATTTGATCATTGTGTTTACTTTGTTTGATACATACTTGCCAAGAGAAGACTAAAAACACATCACTATCCCCAAACACTTTGCAAAAACATTTTTCAAGACACAAACAATTGTCCAAGTCATTACCCACACAAAGTCCAAAATTGCATCAAAACTCTGTCCGTCCCATTTTTCATAAACCTAAGAGAGAAGCTAAGAGTCCGTGATCTCCGTCAATATTCAAGTTTTTCTTTTGAAACACCTATTATCGTCCAAATCAGGGTGGTCATATCCCTTCATACAACTTGCCATTCAAATCGATCCTCCATTAAGTCATATTCATGTCAAAGACAACCTAGTTATCAAGTTTCTTCTAAACCATCACTACAATACCTTCTTCATCAATCATCCTCAAATTTCTTAAGTCCTTTCATCCTCAATTTCTTAAATCCTTTCATCACAAATTTCTTAAGTCTTTTCATCACAAGTATTGTGTATGGTCGTAACTCGATCCCAAAAAAAAAAGATGGCTGAACAACAATATGGCATGCTAGACATTGGTATCCTATATGAAGATCCCATGCAAGATCATACACAAAGTGGGCAACCTAGCGATCAAGATCAAAGTCAAAATCTTGACATGGTTAACCAGGATAAACTTTGTCCGGAAGTGCAAACTTTCCTAGTGGATTCTTATAACCAAGAGATGATGGAAAAATTTATTAAACACAATCCTACTGCACTTCTGAAAACTCTCCTTGAACATGGAGCTCAAATTCTGACTGAATTTAATAGATCCGCTCTCACCCAACAACCACAAGGAGACCTCGCTCCCACACAAAGTGTTGCACCTACTATTCAAACTCAATCTATTGCAACCCCATCAATCATCCAGGCTCAATCAATGCCACCTGTGGTACCTCCCATCATGGTCTCCATCCCACCTTCTTCCTCCTTACCATCCATACCACTATCAAATCTGATCTCATCCATTCTCCAAAAAACTTCTATACCACCTCTTTCTATTCAACCACAAATTTTTATTCCACAAACTTCCCTTCCTCCCAACAATGTCGCAAATTTTATCCGGGCCGTATTCAATTCCATCACAATAGTTGGTGGACCGCAACCAACTATCCCTCAAACCCCAGCGACATCGGTCATCACATCCCACATTCCCACCTCGTCATCATATCAATATATTGGTGGTGGTGCACCTTTTTTGGTTCATCCAATTCATCAATATAAAAGTCCACAACAAGACCTCATCAAGAAAATTCAAGACATGAAGAATATCATCAAGGACATGAAACAAAGGACTAATAAAAGGAAAACTTACTCGTTCGAAGAGTTTTTCCCTTGTTCTTACGACCCGTCTATATCAGTTGCACCATATCCCCCAGGATTTGAGATCCCTAAATTCACCAAGTATGAAGGCAAAGGAGATCCCTGCAACCATGTCTGAGAATTCCACATGTTATGCCAAGAAGTCTCCTATAGTGACCTTTATCTTTGCCTTGGCATGGTTTTCATCTCTACCATGAGGTTCCATTGTCTCTTTTCCAAACTTGGTAGAAAAATTTGTGGCCCACTATGCATACAACATGGGTAATGATGTTTATATGATGGACCTATGTAATACAAAACAAAGGCCCGGAGAAACCTTCGCCAATTTCCTACAAAGATGGTGACATCTTATCAATAAATTCTAGTGGGGCATGCTAGAACAACATCAAATTGAGCTATTCTAAAAGAATTTGGTGCCTAAACTTTCAAGACCTTTAATATCTCAATGTATCAAATCCTTCCAAAAATTGATAGATAAGGGCCTCACCCTCGAACGTGTCTTGTTGGAGGAAAGAACCTTGAAACATTACCAGAAATCAACACAAAGTTCTTCCTCTTATTATAAAGACAAGCCAAAATTCTACTCCAAAAACAAAAATATGGTCAATGATGGTATAACTGATGCAAAGTGGGTCCAAACCGTGGCCGCTCCCCAAAAATCCACCACCAATAATCATGAATTCAATAATCAAGACAATCCAAATCAATCCAAAAAACCTCACAACAATGTCTCAATCCAGGGACAACCACCTCGATCGAATAATAGGACTCCAAGGGATTTCACTCCTCTGGCTGAGCCTATTGAAGTGGTGTTTCAAAAATTTGTCCAAGCAGGTGTAGTGGTTTTTCCAATTACTCGCCCATTTGACCCCAATCAACCTAAATCAAGATGGTATAATGAAAATGAGTATTGTGAATACCATCGTATCAAGGGACATGATACATGAAAGTGTATGAAACTAAAGATCTACATACAAGATCTCATTGATAGAGGTGAGATTGAAGTAGCAAATGCAAAACCTAGTAATAACAATGACAAAGTCAAAATGTACCAGGAACCCTTCCCAAAGCATGATAAAAGAAAATGCTCATCATCTAACACAATGGGTTATGACTATGCTAATCACATAACCAGTTTTGATTTTTTGGTAGGTCACATTGAACCTATAGACAATAATGTTAATGTCATAACCATCCAAGGAGTTAATCCTCCTTCTTCCCAAAGTAGACCAAATCTTGCTCGGATAGTCATTCAAGGTGCCATGCCTTCCACCTCCCATTTCCAGAATGACTGCAATGCAACTACATGTCGAGGAAGAGTCACCATCCAAGGAGTTCCTCCCCCACCAAACCCCCCACCCATGTCTTCCACCTGCCGATATGACCTCCTTGATCAACTTGGGAAGACACCCATGCAGATCTCCATTTTGGAACTTCTCAAGACCTCCCCGGTCAATAAATTTTTTTGGAACAAGCCCTTCTCCAATCATGTGTTCCAGATAACATCAATGCTACCCAATTCCAAGCCCTCATTGGAAACCTTGCTACCCAGCAGCACATTGTATTTGACTCCAAAGATTCTCCCGTAGATGAAGACCATAACAAACCTTTGCACATCGAAGCTCTCATCCACAAGCACAAGGTCAAACGTATCTTGATAGACAGTGGATCCGGGCTTAATCTATACACATACAAATTAATAAAACAACTGGGACTTTTTGAGGATCTGATAGACACATCAGGAAGGATCACAATAAAGACATATGATGATGCAGAAAGAATTTCAAAGGGCGTGATCACCTTACCTCTTCAAGTGGGCTCCATTACAATTGAAACCCCTTGCCAAGTACTAGATCTTGATCTCCCCTACAACATTCTCCTCGGGAGGCCATGGATTCATTCCTTGTAGGCCGTACCCTCCACCTATCACCAATGCATCAAATTCCCCTATAACGGAAGAGAGATCACTATCAAAGGTGATCCCCAAACTTTTCAATATTGCAAACTATTAGAGGGGAAGCATCCATATCATTGCCCACTAAATAGACCCTCACCAACACCTCCATCTTACACATCAAATGTTGCCTCCACATCATCCCAACCAGATAATCAAATCTAGATCTTGGACAATGGCTATGGAGAATACAAATTGGAGGATGTCTTCTTAATAGGCAACCTCCCTCTCTCTCCTATGTCATTTGGCAAACCAAAAGAGATAAAAAAGGACCCAAAACCAGTCATGCAATACCAAAACACCACCTTCCAGCAATGGGGCCCACTTGATAACAAGAGCCCCGAAGTAGATATCTCTTCATGGCTATACCGGGAAGAAGATGAAGATCCAACAAGAATATCCAAAGAAATGTACCCAAAAGCATCTGCCATAGTTGAAAAAATGGGTTACAAAGGACATGACCTGGGACTAGAGGAGAAAGGAAGAAAAACACCCATAAATCCTATCTCCTACAGATACAACAGAGGTTTGGGGTACACCCCGGTGCCTAAGATTACTATCGCTGGTGCCCCTTCTAGTCCTTCTTCGGATATCGAAAGCGTTGATGAAGAGAAATTCCATGAAATGCCTTACGAATATGAGAAAGATATCTTCTTGGATGCTTATATCAATGCCATCACCCCCATAACCCCTCCCACTTCACATGAGCTACATCTTGTCCATCCTGAACTCATTGACTAGGGCCAACGAGACAAACCCACTTTAGATATCTGTGTCGATGATAATGTTCTCATTGCTCTCTTAACAGCGCAAAATATGGAAGATTGTAGCAGAATCGAGGGTATTCAACTATACAAAAAGGGATACTTTGGTAGTCAAGTCAATGCCCTTACCCACAAAAAAGATAATAAAAGAAAAAGATATGATTCCCTAGGTGAAAACCTCCCTGAGGTGCCTTTGGATGAACAAGAAATAAAAACAAAGGGCATATCTGAAAGTGAAAACCTGGAAAAGACACTTGACGATGAGGGATTTGACCTCCCTACCATTGGTTACCTTCCACAAGACAAATCAAATTTGTTGATAGAAGAAACAGACAACATCAACATGGGCACCGAGGTCATTCCAAAAAATGTGCTCATTGCCAAATCCCTCATAGAAATCGAGAAACAAGACTTCATCAACTTCCTTATAGAGGTAAAAATCAATTTTGCATGGTCCTATTCTGATATGCTAGGGTTGGACCCTACCTTGGTGGTTCACAATCTCGCCATCTGCCCAGATGCAAAACCTGTAAAACAAAAATTGCGCCAAATGCACCCACATATTGCACTCTTGGTCAAGGCGGAACTCCAAAAGTTGTTAGACGCAAAAGTTATCAAACCAATAGATTATGCTGAATGGATCTCTAGCATTGTACCTATTGGCAAACCTACTGAGGGCATCAGCATCTGCATAGATTTCTGAGATCTAAATATAGCTTGTCCTAAAGATGATTTCCCGCTCCCCAATATAGACATGATTGTGAACCTTACAACAGGACATGAAATGTTATCGCTAATGGATGGGTTTTCTAGATACAACCAAATCAGGATAGCAGATGAGGATCAGCATAAAACTACATTCACAACACCATGGGGTACCTTCTGTTACCGGGTCATGCCTTTTAGCCTTAAAAATGCTGGAGCTACATATCAACGGGCAATGACAATGATTTTTCATGACCTCTTGCACAAAATTATGGAGGACTATGTGGATGATCTGCTAGGAAAATCCAAGACAAGACAATAACATATCCCCATTCTAAAACAGATCTTCGAAAGATTGGAAAAATACAAGCTGCGCCTAAATCCCAAAAAGTGTGTGTTTGGCGTCACATCGAGAAAACTACTAGGATTCATTATTTCCCGCAAAGGCATCGAGGTTGATCCTGTAAAGGTAAAAGCTATTATTGAAATGCCTCCGCCAAAAACTCTCAGACAACTGCGCAGTCTCCAGGGAAAACTCCAGTCTGTCAGGCATTTCATTTCACAGCTAGCAGACAAGTGCCATCCATTTGCACACCTGTTACGTAAAGACACAAAATTTAAATGGGATTGCCTATGTCAAAAGGCCTTTGAGAAATTAAAAGAATATCTAGCATCAGCTCTCGTATTGATGCCTCCTGGTCTTGGAAAACCCCTTATTTTGTATATATGTGTTACTGTAGTGGCATTATTGGTGCAAATAGATGATCAAGGGAAGGAACACACCATTTACTATATCAGTCAGACGTTGGTAGGATATGAACTCAATTACACCCCCATTGAAAGAGCATGTTTGGCATTAGTGTTCAACACACAAAAACTACGACACTATATGCTAAATAATAAGACAAAATTAATTGCTAAAATTGATCCACTTAAATATCTCTTGTCCAAAGTTGTTCTCACTGGCAGAACTGCCAAATGGGTCATGCTCTTAAGAGAGTTTGACATTGACTATGTGGACAGAAAGGCAATCAAGGGACAAGTCATTGTAGATCAGTTGGTTGAAGCTCCACTTCTAGGCGACCATCCTCTTCTCACAGAATTACCAGATGAGTTCATTATGACTGTTACCACATTCTCCACATGGAAATTGTAGTTTGATGGCTCGTACACTCAAAATAGATCAGGGGTAGGAATATTATTGGTCACACCTCAAGGAGATGGCATCCCTAAATCATACAAGATAGCCTTTGCATGTGCCAATAACATAGCAGAATATGAGGCCCTCATCACAGGTTTACGCTTGGCTATCCATTAGAAAATAAGGGAATTACAAGTCTATGGTGATTCCCAACTCATCATAAAACAAGTCAATGATGAATATCAGACAAAAGATGATAAACTCCTTCCCTACCATACCATGGTTGAAAATCTTAAGCAACATTTCACGGCAATCAAGTTTGACCAAATCCCACAAACAAACAACAGGGCTACAGATGCAATGGCCACCATTGGCTCCCTCCTTCAAATGCCAGCACATAGTCAGAAGTGTGAGTTCTTTGTTGAGCAATTGTTTATACCGGCATACGACCTACCAGAGTCTGAAATGGTGTGTGTTCTCGTTGGTCCCGAGTCCCCTTGGTACCAAGAAACCTTCACTTTCCTAAAAGACAACACCATTCCCCCACACCTCACCAAAACCCAACAACAAACCTTCATCCGCTGATGTGCCCGTTACACCATCCTTGCAGACAGCTTGTTCAGAAGGCACTTTGATGGTTTCCTCCTAAGGTGTTTAGATAAACAAGAAGAAAGATGGGCATTACATGAAGTACATGAGGGTATCTGTGGGGCACACTCAAGTGGACTCACATTGGCTAAAATACTTTTGAGAACAAGACACTATTGGCCTAAAATGGAAGAAGATGCATACAATTATGTGAAGAAATGCATCCCTTGCTAGCAATATGGCGACAAGATTCATGCACCATCACAAGAATTGCAGCCATTCATTACACCATGGCCCTTCTCGCAGTGGGGGCTCGATCTCATTGGGAAAATCCACCCTTCATCTTCCAACGAACATAAATTCATTATCACCGCCACTGAATACCTCACTAAGTGGGTAGAGGCTATCCCTCTTACTTTCACCACCGGCAAGAAAATATCCAAATTCATCCTGAACTACCTAATCTGCCGATATGGCATCCCAAAATTTATCATCATAGATAATGGTAAACAATTTAAGAACCAGGATGTCAAAGAAATCTACCAAAAATTCAACATCCAACACCGCTTCTCCACTCCATATTACCCCCAAGGCAATGGCCAAGCTAAGGCTTCTAATAAAACCCTAATAAAAATCCTCAAAAAGACAGTCAATAAAGCAGGCTATGATTGGCACCTCCAAATCCATCCTGCATTTTGGGTCTATCGCACCTCCATCTGCACCCCCACAGGTGCCACTTCTTATTCCCTAGTATTTGGTTTTGAAGCCATCCTTCCCCTTGAGATCGAGATCCCCTCTCTAAGGGTATCACTGCAAAACATCCTACAAGAGGAAGAATACAGAATTGCCGGCTTACAAGAGCTAGAATTGTTAGATGAAAGACACTTCAAGGCCTTGAATCATCTCCGGGTATATCAAAACCGTCTGTGCATGAGTTATCATAAAAAAGTCAGAACCCGAGAATTCCAAGTTGGTGATCTTGTCCTCATGGAAAATCAGAAAAATCTACAAAAAAGATAAAAGAAAGGCAAGTTTGAGCCTAATTAGCTTGGACCATATTTAATCACAGTGAAATATGGATTAGGAGCTTATCAGTTGGCTACTCCTAAAGGCGATCCTTTAGATGATCCAATGAATATCATGCACCTCAAAAGATTTTATGTTTAGTCTTCAGAAAGTCTTAAATTGTCAAAAAAAAAAAATCAAGAATTTTTTTTTTTAAAATGAGAAAAAGATCCTGAAAAAATCGTCACTTTGGTGAAAACTTGGCAAACAGGCACCTTATGACACAAAAAAATTAAAAAAGAAAGAAAAAGAAAGAAAAAAAACAATTCGTCCATTAGTGAAAACCACTTGGTGGCACTATGGACAAGTACCTTGGTGAAAACCTCTATGTAGATGCCAAGGTAAATAACTGGATCCACTGTCTATCATGTCGATACTACAAATCATCTACCATCCAGCCCACCCATGCGCAACATTCCTTCTTTTCTGGCTTGCAATAAAACATGCATATGATGATGAAGTCTTCGCTTGATTTATGAACAAGGAATGTCCCATTGAAACTGAGATTTTATGCCTCTGTGTGTAAGCTTCAAGAAGTCTTGAGAAACAATCCCAAGTCCATCCTAGTTCTACTCTTGGCAAGAGGTATCATGTGGTCACAAGGAAGAGACTTGTTAGATTTTGTTAGATCTTTTCATATAGGCTTGCATCTTTTTCCCTACGACTGCCACTATTTACGACTGCCTGGGTTCTTCCATATCCAGGTATGTTATGATAGGTGCATACTGGGGCATATTTCATAGTATGGCATGTTTTGGATCCTTCTTGTATAAATCGATGACCTGGTACTAGTTTTTATCAACACTTACCTTCTCGTGTATAAGAGGTATCAGTGTGTTTGAGGGTTTCCTTGCACGAACCCACAACTTTGTATTAGTGTTTCTTAACACTCACATTGTTGTGTGCAAGAAATTCTCATTTGTCTACAGAGTCAGTCCACACCCTACATTTCTCATGGCATCCTAATTTGTATAATCAATGGTGCAAGTCACTCAGAGTAACATCAAACTAGGTTGGCTCTCCACATTTGTTGTGCACAAAAATCTCACCATCATTCCATCAAATCCTAAACTCAATAATCCCATGGTGTTCTCAATTGCCCCCATTTTCCTCCGCGGTCTCACATCTCATATTCTTCTTTCCAAATACCTCACGACTACTTCATATTTGTTCCTCATCTATCCCTTCCACCTTAATTTTTCTTCCTCTATTTTTTATTTTTTATTTATTTTTCCTCACATAATCAATTCTGATCCTGATTCATGTCTTATACAGGATGTATCCTTCCTGAAACCAGATGCTCTGATCATGTCTTATACAGGATGAATCATTCCTAAAACCAAACGTTGTGATCGGTCATGTCTTATACAGGATGTATCATTCCTAAAACCAGACACTTCGATCATGTCTTATATAGGATGAATCTTTCCTGAAACCAGATGTTGTGATCTGATCATGTCTTATATAGGATGAATCCTTCCTGAAACCAGACATTATGATCAGTCATGTCTTATATAGTATGTATCCTTCCTAAAACTAGACACTCCGATCATGTCATATATAGGATGAATCATTCCTGAAACTAGACATTGTAATCAGTCATGTCTTATACAGGATGTATCCTTCCTGAAACTAGACACTCCGATCATGTCTTATACAGGATGAATCCTTCCTGAAACTAGATATTGTGATAAATCATGTCTTATACAGGATGAATCCTTCCTGAAACCAGACACTTTGATCATCTTAGTCTTATACAGGATGAATTCTTCTTGAAACTAGACTGAATCTAGATCTTATCAATCGAATCAAATCAAATCTATCGGGATATCAATTTCGCAAAAACTCCAAAGATCAAATACCTCAATTGATCTCCCGAGGGGGCATCACTGTACCATAATCTATCAATCAAGAGCTGGGGCATCCTATCAAACCAATATCAGCATCAAAACAAGATTATTCTTTGAATCAATGTGTCATCACACCTCGCTTCAAAGAGGGGCAAAATGTAGACACTTAAAATAATTATTTTAATTATTTTTAATTCCTCGCATCATTAATAAATTAATTATGTTAATTCAAATTCCTTTCAATATTAATTAAATATAATTAATATTGTCACTATCTTTATTCTTCTAAAAAAATAAAATCCTCACAAATCTTCCTCTTAGCTAATTAATTTCAATTAATTACTTAACCCACATGATTCCTACAAATCATCTTCTTAATTTATTCTTCTAGAAACTCCCTAAACTCACTTAACATTATTCTTCTAATTTTTTATTCCCTCCACTCATTCTCTCTCCTAGTCAAATTCTCCTACAAATATTAATCCCACCTAACATTTCCTCTAATCCCCCTCCTAATGAGTCGTTAATGGTTAATCATCATGATTAGTCACAAAGTCAACTCTTTGTCCTTTTCATCCAGCCACTAGCTTTAAATGCTCTTTTCCTAGGTGAATGTAAGATTTTCCAAATCACACATTCCTCTAGGCATCTCCTCTCCCAAGGAATTTTTAATTCCTTTTTATTCCATCAATCCCCATGATATCCTTTTTTGGAGAATTTTTAATTCCTCCAATGCATCTTGTGGAGTGTGGAGATATGAAATGCCTTTAAGGCATATTTCTTGGTCTCCGCACCCTCTCTTGGACCTTGTGTGAGCTCACAAGTAAATCTTAGCCATTCATTTTCCTCTTCTCTTCCTATAAAATAGGGCTCCATCCCTTCATTCAAAACATCTTGAAATCCAGTAAGTTTATGCTGCCCTGTTGAGCCCAGGAAATCATCTTGGCAACTTGATCATCTCACTCTTATCATTTTTCAAATCCATTCCATTTGTGCACAACATTGGAGAGCCATCCACATCCAGCAATCAAAGGAGCACATCAAGTGGATCATTATCAAGGGGCGCCTTCACTTCATCAAGCTCAATCCGAAGGAGAAGGTAAAATAGCAAGGTGAAATGGTCTTTTAATGATATTTTAGCATTCTGCAGGTTTATTTCATTATGTTTTGATCATTTGACCTCCAAATCTATTTTCCCCTCTTCAAGAACATAACTCAGTA
Source organism: Cryptomeria japonica (assembly GCF_030272615.1). Classification (NCBI taxonomy): domain Eukaryota; kingdom Viridiplantae; phylum Streptophyta; class Pinopsida; order Cupressales; family Cupressaceae; genus Cryptomeria; species Cryptomeria japonica. The sequence continues at coordinate 286,874,284 of NC_081408.1, read as the reverse complement.
CAGTACAAGACTAAAGGAGATTGTCAATCAAATCAAAGGAGCAGGTGGAACTATTGAAGAAAATGATATAACAAGTAAGTTGTTAAGAACCCTTCTACCAGCTTATGCAATCTGAGTCTCTGCAATCAATAAATTGAGGTTTGTACCTAATATGCCAGTTTCTTTAGATGCTACTATTGTTAAGCTACATGCATTTGAGTTAAGTAATTTTGATAATAGTGGATCTTCGGTAAATAAAGTTGAATCTGCATTTAGTTCTTTTCATTCTGATAAATCTAATGATTTCAATGAAAGAAAGTATAAGTACTTTGAAGGAGATAATAGTGGAGCAAGTGAAATATTTCATAAGAACATGGAGGCAGTACACAAACTATATGAAGAAATCAGAAAGCAAGAAGAGTTTGAAGCAGTATTAGCCAAAAGGTTACTGAGAGGCAAAGGTAAGTATAAAGGAAAACTACCTTTGAAATGTTTCAATTGTGATAAGATAGGCCATATGGGTTCTAACTGTCCTGACAAAAATTCTACTGAAAAGAGAAATTACCGAGATGACAGACAGAAAGATAAGTATCACAGAGGACACTGAGACTTCACAAGAAGAGATAGAAAGACATGCCTAATAGCTGATGAGGAATCCAATGATGATAAATCAGATGATACTGATATAGAGGAAGTAGTTTATGTGGCTATCAAGGATGGATTAGATGAAGAAAGGTATGAAGAAAAAGCCCTAATATCTCACATAAACACTAATGATTCTTGGATTATAGATAGTGGACGCTCACATCATATGATAGGAGATAAACACAAGTTTGTTATGTTAGAAGATTATGATGGAGGCTATGTTAGATTTGGTAATGATGAACCATGTCTAGTGAGAGGTAAAGGATCTATAACACTTTTTTGATAATGCAAGATGCAATGATGTTTATTGGGTTGAATGTTTGAAATACAATTTGTTGAGTGTAGCATAGCTAAACAACATAGGTTACCGAATAGAATTTCAGAAGGGAATTGTCAAAGTTCATGACAAGAATGGAAAGTTAGCTGCTACCGAGCCACAAAAAAAAGGTAACACATTTCACCTTGACTCAACTCAGAATAACTGTTTGCATGCAAAGTTAGATGGTACCTGGTTATGGCATAAAAGGTTTTGTCATGTCAATTTTGATAATCTGATCAAGAATAAGTAAGAAGCACAGAGTAAGAGGTCTATCGAGTCTTGAAAAACCTGAGAATGCTATGTGTCGAGGATGCCATATGGGTAAGATGACAAGATCAAGCTTTACAAGTCTTACACTTCTAAGGGAATTTTAGATCTAGTGCACACTGATCTTTGTGGTCCTATGAAAGTTCAAAGTTATTATGGTGATAAATATTTCATATTATTTGTGGATGACTATTCAAGGATGATGTCAGTAATGTTTTTAAAAGAAAAATCAGAAGCTTTTCAAATGTTTAAATGGTACAAGGAAAGAGTTGAAAATAAAACAGGAAGACAACTGAAATGTCTTAGATCAGATAGAGGAGGAGAGTTCACATCTGATGAGTTCAACTTATTTTGCAATGATCATGGTATTAAAATACAAGTCTCTGCACCAAGAACTCCACAACAGAATGGAATAGCTAAGAGAAGAAACAGATCTATTGTGGATTGTGCTAAAACACTAATGATTGAAAAGAAGGTGCCACAAACATTTTGGAGAGAAGCAATAAGCACAACAGTTTACACCCTAAACCAAGTTCAATTGAAGAAAGGTACTTTGAAGACACCATATGAAATCTGGTACGATAAGAAACCTAATGTTAGCTATTTTAAAATCTTTGGAAGTAGATGCTATGTTCATAAAGATGATAGAAATGACAAATTTGATCAAAAAAGTGAAGAAGGAATGTTTCTAGGTTATTCTTCTAGAAGCAAAGCATTTAGATGTCTGATCAAATTATCTAACAAAATGGTAGAAAGTGCAAATGTGAAAATTGATGAATTTGCAGAAAGAAATGATGAAGGAAATTTCAAGGAACCAGAAGACTATGATGAATTTGTCTATGTTCAACTGAGAAGTCCTACCGAGAAGACTGTTGAAGAAAATGAAGAGAATATCCAGTTATTGAGTGATGAAGAAGATCATACAGAGCCTACCGAGCCTATATTAGCTAAGTATGTTAGAAGACATCATGCACCAAGTTAGATTATAGGAGATAAGGATGATCTAGTGATGACAAGGAACAAACTGAGACAGAACACATGTTTGATATCTGAATTTGAACCAAGAATAGTGAAAGAGGCATTTAACAGTGAAGATTTAATAAATGCTATGACAAAAAAGATTGATCAAATCAAGAAGAATGACACATGGACACTAATCCCAAGATCAAAGGAAAAAAATGTAATCAGTACAAAGTGGATTTTCAGAAACAAGCTAAATGAAAAAGGAGAGGTCATTCAAAACAAAGCAAGACTAGTTTGTAAAGGTTATGCTCAAGAAGGAGGAATTGATTATGGTGAAACTTTTGCACCTGTTGCTAGACTTGAAGGAGTAAGAACATTGTTGGCCTATGTTTCTTTCAAAAATTTCAAGGTATATCAAATGGATGTCAAATCTGCATTTTTGAATGGAATATTAGAAGAAGAAGTTTTCATTGAACAACGTGAAGGATTTGTTGAAGACAATAATAAAGATCAGGTATGTAAATTGAACAAAGATTTATATGGTTTGAAACAAGCACCAAGAGCATGGTATGAAATATTGCACGCTTATTTGATTAAGATTGGTTTTATAAGGACAAGTGAGAATAGCAACATGTACATGAAGAATGATGAAAATGGAATACTGATCTCAGCCATATTTGTTGATGATATTATATTTTGTGGAAATGACTCTTTATGCAAGAAATTTGGAAATGAAATGAGCAAAGAATTTGAGATGTCATTAATTGGTGAGATAAAGTATTTTATAGGTTTATAGATACTGCAACTGAAAAATGAGATTTTCATTACTCAATCAAAGTACATAAAGGAAATCTTGAAGAAATTTGGAATGGAGGATTCAAAACTAGTAGGTACTCCTATGACTACCAACTGTAAATTATCAAAGAATGATGAATTTGCATCTGGTGATGAGACACTTTACCGATCTATGATTGGAAAGCTACAATATGTTGTTCACAACAAACTAGACATAGCACATGCAGTAGGTATAGTTGCAAGATTCTCTGCAGATCCTAAGGAAACACACATGACAACAATCAAAAGAATTTTTAGATACTTGAAAGGCACAAAGGATTATGGCTTAGTATATCAGAAAGGAAATGATTTTGATTTAAAATTTTATACTGATGTTGATTGGGTAGGCAACATTGATGATAGAAAAAGCACAAGTGGAGGAGCTTTCTTTTTAGGAGAAAGACTAGTGAGTTGGCTTAGCAAGAAACAAGGATGTGTTTCACAGTCAACAATAGAAGCTGAATACGTTGCTGCATCATTGAATTCTACCAACATTGCATGGATCAAACAACTTTTGGAAGGTATAAATGAGAAAGTTACCGAGCTAGTAACTATATTCCATGACAATACTAGTGCCATTAACATTTCAAAAAATCCTATTATGCACTCTAAGACAAAGCACATATCTATCAAATATCATTATCTTAGAGAAGAAGCTCAAGAGAAGTAAGTTAGGGGTCCTACCTCTAAGACAAAGGAACAAATAGCAGATATCTTCACCAAGCCACTACCAGAGGACACTTTTGAATATCTTAGAAGTAAGTTAGGGGTCCTACCTCTATCTTCTACTCACTGACCAAGTTCGGTGAAAGCATCAATCCGATGACTCTAATGAATATCTTTTGGGAGTTGATGCTGATTTATACACTTTAGGATGTTTTCTAAAGGTATACAGGAAATAATATAGGAAATATTATAGAGAACAGGAATTGAAGACAAATGCTCTGACCGAGACTCAGTTGATACACAACAGCAGGAAATAACTTCTTACATAAAGTAATTATGTTTTAGTTCTTTACTTTTTGGCATTGTTGTCAAAGGGGGAGAAGACTACTATAAAGGGGAGAAGACTAAAACAAAACTAAGCAGACTATAGATTAGAAAGAAGACTAAAACCAAGAGAAGTCTAATGTATGGGGGAGAGCATTTCAGCATTTTAGAATCATAGCAATCCGAATCTTTTAAGGTCAAATCAATTGGTTTTGCCATCAATGCCAAAGGGGGAGATTGTTGGCAACATAGCTCTATAACAGACAATGAAAGATTGTTGGCATTTCAATAAGGATATTAAGAAGGTTGCTAATGATTATGGATATAACTAATTAAAGATGTTTACTATCTTGATACTATTATTTTGTCATTGATGTCAAGAAATTGATTTTCTAATTCTGTATGATGTTGCCATATCTTGAGAAGAATAAGGTATTCAATGGGCAACTAGTACCGAGTCAGACAATGATGAGATCATGATGTTTTAGATTGTTTTAACATCATACATATGTTGTAAAATATAAAGGTTAATACTATACTATGTTATCAAGCAAAGAACTTAGTCGGTAAACCCTAAGGTTATCACTATTGGTTAATGAAGATGGAATGTCTACTGAGTGAAGTTTAGTATTCACTGAGTTGTTACCGAGTTGTAACCGAGCTATAACAAAATGCATTAAATGTTTACATGCGGTATTTAATGAAGGAAGTTGATGAGATAGAACTGATCAATGATTGGTGAGCCATGAATGAAGTTTGTTAATGAATCTAAGGCAATGAAAAGTCGACATGAAGATCTACAACTCAAATTGAACCGCAATACCCTGGCACAAGTTCCAAGACTACTATGCAAGTTCCAAGGCGGGGTAAAACATTTTTTAGATCGGAAGATGCATTGAACTTGGACAAGATTGAAGATCCGATGGCTATGATCGATCATGGGAAATGTGATTAAGGAGATTAAGCAGTTACCTAATTGTTTATAAATAGGAAACTGTTGATAAACAATGTATGCGGGCAAGTGTATGCACAGGGATGCTACATAGTGATTACCAAGCACAAAAGCTTGAAGACCTATTAGAATAACAGAGTATAGAAGCCCAGCAGATAGACAAGATTAGTTCTATGTCTAGATTGTACTAAACAAATAGGAATCTGCTTTAGCATTTTAGATGTGAAGTTGCAGATAAATTTTATTACTGTTATTTTGTGAAAGTGACAAAAAATCTCTTAACCGAGTGGACTTAACAGCCTTATTTGTAAAACCCTCTAGCAAGGTAACATTTTGATTGAATGTTTGAAATCCTTTAACAAGGTCACTTCTAACAAAGTGAAGATCCTAATAGATCTGAGGGAAATCCCTTAACTGAGCCACATCTAGCAATGTGTTTGTAATCTTTAACAAGATTTTCTTTTAACCAAGTATACTCTAGAAGAGTATATTTCTTAGTGGGTCCGAAATCCCACAGTGGTTTTTCCTTATTTGGGCTTCCATGTTAAATCTTGTCTTATGAGGTTTATGATGTTCATATGCTTTTGAGTTTGCATGTTTGACAGTTTTGGTTATATTACTGATATACATGTTACTGAGGTTGAATCTGATGTTTTTAGGGATGATTAAGTTTGTATGATTCACCCCCCCTCTCATCTTGTTGGCTATTGGATATGTACTTATATTAAGTATCAGAACTATCAATTCAATCATTTAAGATCAGATTTTTCAATAATTTACTTTGTGGAAGAGGCCTATTTAGGCCTAGGCTGAATAGTAACAACCCTATTTTGTATAAAGTGCCCCAAAACAACCCTTGTGATAATTTTGAATATGTTTTGAGTCTCCTTAAAGGATATTTGAAAAATTGTGTTTCTTGTGGATAACTAGTCCATGCCAGGAGTTATGACTAGAAAGCTAGCAATGAAAGGCTACTAGGAGTTGGGGACAATTTATGTGGAAAGTACACAAGTTTGGAACTCTAGTACTTTGGAGAGTTACCAAGGGTGTAAGAATGTTGTTTTTGATTGATCTAAGATGTTTCCAAGGTTGGTTGAATCCTATGATGAACTAAGCCATTTGTTGGAGCCGGTAGGCAATGAAGGCTAGGGTTATTGTGAATAGTAGCTTGGAGTTTGTGAAGGATGGTAAGGAGTGTTATTTGAGAACCATTCATTGATGAGCCTTTGTTCATTTTGAAATGATGAAATTCCAAATAGTATTCTTTGAAAGTAAACTTCATGATATGAGTACTTGTGTTGAGTTTGTGAAGATGTTTTGAGCCCATTGTTGTGAAATATGTCTACTTGGTATTGATATATTTTCATGTTATTGAGTTTTGAACCCCACCTCAACATTAGGTTTATTATGATGATATGCCAATTGTGAGGAAACTTCAAACACTTATGTACAATATAAGTGTTGGAAATTGACACTCATTTGGTGACTTCTGATGATTTATTATTGGTTCAGGTTTATCATTGATGGAAACTCTTCATGAGATTTCCATCCAGTAATCACGGATCTTGATTTCCGGAAGAGGATGTCAACGTGTAGCCAGTTAACCGGTATTTCCGAATGAACATAGAAGTTTTGGTCCAAAATCTTTTCAATGATTTATGAGCTATGAATTGTGTATGGGTTGATTAAGCTGACATAAAGACATCATTTTATTGGTTTTTTTGTGATCTGGTCAAGCCGACATGTGACTACACATTACACTAGCAAACCAACTTGATAAATGACCTATTTTGTGATTGTGGATAGATAAGACTGGTGTAGATGATCTTTTTGGTGGATGATATGATTATATGCGAGTGAGTGGTGATTGAGAATATATTTTGGTGCAGTTTCACATGTGCATTCTTGATCCAGTAGCTAAATGAGACAAAAAACATGACAAAATAGAGCAAAACAACAAAAGTGATTCAGTCGATGTATTTGGAACTTAACTAGAACTCGTACAAGAATTATAGATGCTATTTTGGAGTTTATTTACTATAATTCATCATTGTAATTAATCAGTAAGGAAATGAGCATTGTGGGCTTGTAGCCCTTATTGTATTTGAGTAGTGAGCTCTAGATAGTGTGCCTAAATGGCTGTGCATTTCACATATTATAATAATATATTTCTACTAGCCATAGTGGAATAATATTGTGGGTTGAAATCCCACCATTGTTTTTCCCATTTGGGTTTCCACATAAAAATCTGGTGTTATGATTTTGTGGTTGATTTTTTTATGTTCTTGCATTTCAGTTTCATGTGAATACTTCTGGTGGTTTAAAGTTAATTTTGAAAATTTGGTAACCAGTAGATGACTGATTCACCCCCACTCTCAGTGATCCTTGATTACAACTATTGGTATCAAAGCCTAGTTCCTCTAAGGAAGCTTAACCACTTGAGAAAGGTCTAGGAGATTGAGTCAATGGATTCCAGTTTTCAGAGATAACTCAGTGTGGCACTTCAGGATCTTGATGCAGTGAGAAACGAAATTAGTTCCTTGAAGAGAAACTTGAATACTATTAATTATTTCATTAATGACTTGAAGGATCAAGTGAACATTTCAAGAGACAAGAGGAAGGAATTGATGGACAAGCTAAAGGAGAAAGATGATCAAATTATGGAAAATCAAGGTAAAGCTAATGAATGTGACAAGCTTGAGAGAGAGAATTTTGCATTAAACATTGAGATGCAATCCACTGTGATGAGGCTGACTAAGGAGATTGAGGAATAGAAGAAAAATAAAGAGAATCCAGCATAAGCATTGAAGGAAAGAGCTGATGAATGCTTCAGGCTTACCTATAAGAATGATCAGTTGAAGCTTGAGTTGACAAAGTCAAGAAATAATGGTCAAGAACTACTTTCCTCTAAGCACTCTCTTATCTTGTCTTATGTCATCTTTTCCAAAATTCTCATTCCGATAGCCTTCCAGTTCTCTCCTTGGGTAGAAATTTTTGTCATCCTTTTGGTATGAATTACCATCTTTGCTTACTTCTTTGTCCTTGTTCTGATCTGTACAGGTACCTCTTCCTTTGGTATATCCTCTTCCTCCTTGAAATATTCCTCTGGAAAACTTTTCACCTCTACCTCTGTCTTTTCTCATGTCTTTTATTCAACTTCTCTCCTACTTTCAGGGTATACTGATAAGCCTCTTCAACACTCTGCAACTTGATCAAACTGATTTCATCTTGTATAGACATCCACAATCCATTCAAATATCTTGCAACTTGTTCAACTTCATCATCAACATGTCTGGATCTGATATTCAATTTGTAAAATGCTTCGGTGTACTCCTTCACACTAGATTTCTTCTGCTTCAAATTCTACAACTTCTAGAATAGATTCACTTGATAATCAGCTAGCAAAAATTTTGATTTCAACTTAGCAACCATTTGATCCCATATTTTGATCTTCTCTCTGATAAAATTATAAGGCACTGAGAGGGGGGGTGAATCAGTGCAAGCAAATACAACAACACAAATCTGATCGCCACTTTTATCAATTTGAAACTTAACAAGCATGCAAGGAAAATAACCACATAAGCTAATACCCAATAAAATATACAACTCATAACACAATGTTTTTCATGTGGAAAACCAAATGGGAAAAACCACAGTGGGAAATAGTACCCGCAAGATCAACTATCTGTAGAATAGGGATCTGACCAGTTAAGGTCTTACAATTGCTCTATTAGGAGCACACCCAGTGAGGAGCTATTACAATAAGGTCTGTTAGGACCAGCCCTATTAGGAGCTACCCAACAATGGGATTTAAACAACATAGGTTAATGTGTGACCTTATTAAGGGATTTAACCTTCAGACCAATGAGGATCCTATCACACCCTATTAGGAGTGACCTTGTGAGAGGATTTTATCTTGCTGCAACTATTAGGGAACAACAAGTGACTGATCTTCTTTTAGAACCTTTGTGCCTGATTAGATCTTCTTCAAATCTTCTTCTAACACTGACTAAACATCAATACAAAGCTTCTTCTTTCACCGCACAATCACATTCACACTATGGGTCTCATATCTCTTTCAACATCACACAATACACTTATTTTTATAAACATCTTTGCTAAGTTGGCTAAGAACCCTTGGAACAATTTCCTAGGTATAATGTGTCTAGTCAATCTTGCTAATTACTATTTACTCATGTCAGCCATAAACAACTGTTAGCCTCCCCTGCAACTCTTCATTTTCTTTTTTTGAATATTCATACTTGCGGGTTACCTTATTGTGCCTTTATTTCTATTGGGTTCTTTGTTTTCCTTCGCACTTGAACTATTGAACTCTTTCTAAGAAGTTCAATAGGTTCAAGGTTCAAAGCGCATTTTTGAGAAACGGAAAAAGAGAAGAATTCGTTAGCAGTCTTTGTCTTCACAAAGGAAAGCACATTCTTGTTATACATTTTGAACTTTTAACCTGTGAACCAAATGGTTCAAGGTTCAAAATGTCTTTTGTAAGTCGCAGCAATGTATTGTTGTATAACGAGTGGTTGTCTATATGTTTTAAGTTAGTTTCCAAACTTGAACTTTGAACCAGTTTTCAAGCGGTTGAAATGGTTCAAGTATTCTGCTTAATATTCTTTGTTGTTTCTCGTTCCCGGTAATGTGATGTGTCATTCGCTCATTATTGTACTTCTTTAATGAATTTGAGCCATTGAACTCTTTGTGAAATGGTTCAAGGTTCAAAAGTTCACTTCAAAACTAATTTTAAGGCTCTTGATGATAATGAAAGTGGCGCAGCAAGAAGGAATATTCCCAGTGTTCAGCAGTTTAAAATTCTAAATATGGAAAGTAATCATGAGTGCATCAACTACTTGTGCGGAAGTGATGGATAATTAAGAAGGTGTCAGATTCTAGTCATATCATAGTTACTTTTCATGCTTGAGTGAATTATTAGGGTGTGTGTGTGGCTTTATAGATATTTTCTTGTCTATTCAAAAGGGATGCATGAATTTATTTCCATGGTTTGTACGGGTTGTAGCTGCTATACTTGAGCAAATTGGTGGCATCGAAGGTAAAACTAGCTCTGATTTCTTGAGAAAGTTTCTAGTTTTCATGGTGGTAATGAGTAAGTTCATACGACTCCTCCTAAACTATGTTTCTTTTAGTTCTAAAGATTTATCAGTATAGGAAGAAAATCCCTAAATTATTGGAGTAAAATTCTGCCTTGTTTTAAGAATTTCTTGGTTAGAAGTATAGATAGGCAAGTATGAGACCAATATTGCCGAAGCTTGGTCAGACCTCGTGTTTGGTGAGCACATTACCAGAGCTAGAAGATACTTCCTTGGATCATTTGGATTTAGGAGATTTCTTAGAGAGAGCCAAGAACCCTCAAACTGGTTCAATGATGGAGAAAATAGTGAAAAGGGGTCTTGTTGAAGCTGTTGTGTTCCTACTTGTCGCACCATGTCCAGATTTGGTAATTGCTTGTATGAATAGGTATGATATGGAGAACAGATGCATCAAAACTAGTAATGGTGAGTTGCTAGTTAGTATCAGAGAAACAATAATGATTGCAATGGTAATTCTGCACAAAGATGAATATGAGAATTGGACCATTGGGAACTCATATGCCTATTTCTTGGAAAAGAAAAGTAAGTACAGGAGTGTGATTGCTAGGAATTGGCTCCTGAAAGTTCAGAAAGGAGGGTGATGACTACCAAAGCCCCTGACTAGAGATCATTTCATCATAGAAGTGTGGGATATTGTGATACTCCTGAACAGGGTGAAGGGAAACTCACATTCTTTCTACTAGGAGGATTGGATGTACTTTTTCATCTAGGTGTTGTTATCTAGTGACAGGTATCTTGATTGGTCTTAGGTAATTATAGAAAGACTTCATGAAGGGTTGATTAATTTTATGGGAATGTCAGGTTTTTATATGTCTTCTTATGTTTTCTACATATTAGCTTGTACAAGGGATTGGCCTGGTCTTCTTAATGAACCTTAGGTATATGGGATGAGAGTGTATAATTATTATCCCCTGTTACAACAACAAAGACATGTTGAGCAAATCGATAGATGGAATGGTGTTTTCATGGTAAAACTTACTTTTGAGCTCTAGGGGGATGCAAATAGGAGAATGTATATTGAAGAAATGGAGTTCATAAGTATATATGGTAGCTTCTTTATTCAATTTCTCAGGTTCACTTACCTATGGGTAGGTGGTTTTGAGGGTCAATTATTCAAGTTGCCTAGGTATGCATTCGACAACTATGTACTTATAGAGGTGAGCAGGCAACTAGCTTACATTGATAAGAGATTGGGAACAAAGGGTGAGTATGGAGTTGTATTCCCTGTTGAACTCGGATATTATAGCTGCAAATCTGTATCTGATGCTTTGAACATAGAATTGGAGTTCAAAAGGATGAACCTATAGCCATATGTGGCAAGGCGTAAGTTCGATAGTAGAGGTTATGCCATTGAAAATCTAAGTGTTGACAACCATTTTTGTCATGAACCACAACTGGAGGATTATTGGGAGAATTGCAGTGATGAATTTGAGGTAAGGAAAAGACTAAGGTCAAGGTTCACTTTGCAACAAATAATTACTATGAAGCTTCCCATCAATATATGTGGAGTACAAGAAGATACAGGGGAAGATATCTTCTACCCAAAGTTTGACACAAAGGTTCTAAGAAAGCCAATTCCAAAAATTGATTGGGATAGAAAGGAGGATGACAGTGTTCTAACTAGAACTTTTAACGTTATAAGATGAATAGAGAAATGGCTGAGAAATCAATAGTTTAAGAGGGGATCTCACATGTCCTCACATGAACTAACAATTGATTCATACATTGTGACTCAATCTCCTATTTCTTGCACTAATGAAATTGTTAATGTTGTCGGTGTTTCAAGGCCTATTGTTGAGAAAATCCAACCTAGGAGATCAAAGGGTTCATCATCAAGTTCCACAACCGCTTGAGTAACTCAGACCAGAGGTAAGAAAAAGATTAGGGAGCCCATTTTAAAATAGGTTGTTGTAGACCTAGACCCTAATGAAGAGTTAGAAGTAATAATGGATCAATGAGATTTGGATGAACCTGTGATACACGAAATGGACATGGGTAAGGAAGTGGAGATTAAACAAGACACCATGAGCACCATGGTCATTGTCACTTCACCTAATATACAAACAACTCCTCCATCCAAAGAGCCTGCGAAGATACCACGATGGTTGGAAGTTGTTGTTGGAAAGAAATAGAGTGTAGTGCTCATTACAATCCCTATGGAAGACATGGTTAGCAAATGTTTGGGAAAAGCATCAAAGCCAAAAAAACTCAAGATGCAGACAATGCTTGAAGTGGATGAAGCAAATTTTCACTGTATGGCTGAGATAGCCAAACCAATTCCAGGGAGACATGCAAACAAAGCTATTGAGGAGGATTTTGCAGTTGAAAAGATAGACTTTGGAGTTGCTTCGCGTGCCATGGATGTTAAGCATTTGGAATCATCCACAAAGAGGATAATTTCAAGAACATGGAAGGACAAAAAAGACAAAAGGGAATTGAAGCAAGCCACTACTCAGATGGTTGAGTATATCAATGCCATCCATAACTCAAATCTCCAACCTTTGTCACAGATACCGGTATCACTTGATCCCAAATCTTTGACCAATCAGAAGATGTTGGACCAAGTTCAAAGGAACATAATAGTTACAGAAATGTTTAATAAATGGTTGGATCTTATAATGCAACAGGGATCAAATTACATTGTTAATTTGGTGAAGGTTTATAAAGATGTTGAGACTGTGAGCAAGGAATTAGAGCTGGAAATGGTGGCTTGGGAGAAAGAAAGGATTAAATGGGTGGCGGTCCTTGCACAAATGAATGATATACAAAAAAATGGAGTGATGAAGTTCTTGGCCAAAAAACCAATAGAAAATATGGATGATAATGTATTGTATGTATCAAAGAAGAATATGGAGTGATGTAACTCGATCATTAAACAAGGTCATGAAGAGTTCACCAAATTTCTCAGAGGATTGACATACTTGATTGATACAATGCAGAAGGATCTCAAGTGCATTGATATCTAGCTCATGAAAGACGGTGCTAAGAGAATTGAGGCAGTCATAGATATGACCAATATCTTTCAAGAAAGAATACAATTCATTTAGATGATGAAATCCTTGACCACAGACAACTTCTCAAAGGTGGCTAGGATTGAATTGATGCTCACAGTCTGTTATGATAATTTGGAGGTACATAAGGCAAGAGTGGCACAAGTGAACATGGATAAGGAGGTGTGGAAGAAAAGGATTCAGAACATTGGTCTTCTTTATTTTCAGGTCATCTTGAGCTTCTCGACGGCACACCTAGAATGGTGTGGTTCTGCGGCAAAGCAGGACAGATCAGTAACCTCCTCTGCCATAGTGGAAGCATAGTTAATCTAAAAATGAGTTGTCAGCCTCATAGTGGTTGTTTTTTTAGTTCTTTCTTTCCTATTTTAGCAAACGGTTTCTTTAACCTTTGGTTAAAGTAAAGTTTAAATTTTTCATGTAAAAAATATGAGCCTGGAGGCTATTTAAGCTGGAAAGCTTGTTTTTGTTAGGGTCCGAAAAATTGTGATTTTTTGAGCAGCAGATAATATTCATTTTTGGTTTTCCTATGAATTGTTTTAAACTAGAATGGTTGATTATCAATAAGTGTTAGGATATGCAGTCCTTGAATATGTGTGTTTGAAGATTAGTAATTTTCTTGAGAAATTTGCTATGGGCATGATACCATTTTATGATAAGTTATCTCTATGTTTTTATGGATTCATGGCTGCCATTATTTGTTAGCAGATTCATTGTGGATTGATTTATGCTAATCCCCCTTGTCCTGTGAAGCATGAGAGAGAAAATATTAGGCATCAATACTATTGTGCATTTTCTATGCTCTGAATTTACTAGGTGAACATGTGTGTGAATCAGAGTCTGTGAACTCAATTGAATTTTTAGGATATATTTTCTTTGTTTCAGTTTGAAAGCATTCTTTTGTGTTGATGGATGAATGCTAAAGCCTTTCTATGCTTTCTGGTAAATAGTGTCAACATTTAATTTGTATATTAAATTCATTGCAAATCATACGAGGAGTTGCCCTCAAATGCAGAGGTTGAATTTTAATTAATTCATCCAACTATTGGTAGTTTGTTTACATTCATAATTGGGCTTGCAAGAGTTACATCTCTATTCAGAGAGAATAAATAAATTTCTTGAAAGGGACAAATCTGTTTACCAACAACAACATAACTCAAAAATAAAATATTAAGCCTATCAGTTTCCCAATCTAAGTGTCTTTGCTCTACTGGTTAACTATTCTTCCTGACTGACTGCTCAAAACATTATAACTCACTCATCCTATTGAATCTGCCAATGCAGTTCGATTCATAGACTCCTGCCAATTTCATGAACATGTGTATTAAACCACAACACTTAACTCTTCACCAATCTTCCATTCAGGTTGCTTGAACATACCTCTGTCACTATTTTACCGGTTCACTATTTAGCTACTTCCTCTATCGATTAGGATTTACCGGTTGAACTAAAAGACTTAGATAATTGACAAAACATGGTTCCCATCAATGAGAACACAATACAAGTCATCAATCAACCTCTTACAATAAAATCATCTATTGACATTATGAATGAATTGATTATGTGTTACATTGATGTTTTGTCATTGATGTCAACACTAGCTATTATGGTTGGTTATCGACAAACAGGTTTTGGTTACCAGTAGAAGATCTATTGTTATCGATAGAAGAGACTATCTATTGGACACTTCCAGCATGTTTGGATCTATGGAGTATGCTTGATTTTATGTGTTACATACTTCTGGAGCATGTTTTGGTCAGTTGGTATTGTCTTATTTATTGGATGCTATCATACACTCTTGTAAACCCTTACCGACATTGGTTTAAGGTTTAACCGACAAATCTTTTACTGAGAATCTTTGACAGGATGCATAAGTAGTGTTGATGCGGCTTCTATATGGATTTGAGGATGCTAAAGATGTTCTTTGATTGTGCTTCAACTGCTTGAAGACATTGCTTTGGCATGGTGGACCTAGAATACGTCTAGTACCTATCTAGGTTATGGACCAGTATCATGTTAACATGTACTTTACACATTACCGAGATGTTTTGGGATGTTCTATGGATTGGTTATTGTTGTTTTGGTCTTAAGCTGACATGGCATATCATTGTAATATGGATTAATGTAATGATCTTATTGTAATATCTTTTAGGTGGCCGACCTAATTGGTTTAGGCCTTAGGGTTGGTATAAAATGATGTAAGATCTCAATGTAGATCATGGGGAATATGTGTCGTGGTATTGGAATGTAATATCATATGCAAAGGAGATTTGGTCAATCATAGGTGATCGAATTGGGATTAAGGAAGAGGTCAAAGGCCTCTGGTATTGAGCTTAACTGAGACTATAATCAGGCATGGTAGAAGCTATCTGTAGATTCTTGTCCATTTATCTTGAGGTGGTTATAACCTCTTTGTAGTCAATGAGAATCTTTTGTAATGAGCAGTACGCTCTAGGCAGTGTGCCTTCTTGCATGTCCAAGTCCCTTATTGTATCACATACTTTCTGCAGAAGTATCATCTGATTGTGAGTAGGATTCCCACCGTGGTTTTTCCCTTTCTGATTTTTCCACATACAAATCATGGTGTTATGTGGTATGGATGCATTGTGTTGATTATCTGCTTTATTGTTAAGTTTCATTGCTTACCGGTATCCATTTCTTCTATTCCGCTACTTAATGTTTATGTGATCTAGTTAAAGGTTATTAAGTGGATTAATTGATATAATATGTTAACAACTAATTCACCCCCCCTCTTAGTTGTTCATCGATTATCCTAAAAATTAGTATCAGAGCTTTGGTCCTCTTTTGTAGAAGCTTAACTTCTTAAAGTAGATCCTATGGCATCTAACACTTCAAATCCACTGGCAACTATTTTCAGAAGAGAAATCCCTAGGCTTGATGGAACAAATTATGGGATATGGAAAATTCAAATGGAGACTCATCTGAGATGTCTTGGAAAGGATATTTGGGAGATCACTAAGAAATGATACACACCTTATGATCCGACATCCGGCAATCCTGCTCTTGCAAACTTGGACAAGAATACTGAAAATGATTGTAGAGCTAGAGAAGCCCTCTTGTGTGCACTTACTGATTAGAAAATCATTGGATTGACTAATAAATCATTAGCAAAGCTTATGTGGGATAAATTTCAAACTTTGAATGAAGGTGATCCTAATCTCAAAATTGCTAAACTTGATGGTAACCGGGTAAGATATGAAAACTTGAAGATGAAAGATAATGAAAGAATTGTTGTGTTTATGGAAATAGTAAATGAGATTGTTATGGGAATTAAATGTTGTGGAGGATCTCTGAGTGAAGATGAAATAGTTTCCAAAGTCTTGAGAGCCCTTCCAAAGGCTTACAAGATGAAGGCAACTGCAATTAATGAGTTGAGAACAATGACAAACACTTCAGTTAACAGAGACATTCTGATTGGGAAATTATCTTCTTTTGAGCTTGAAGAATTTGGATCTTCTAGAGCTGCAAAATCTGAACCTTCTTTTCATGCATCATCATCTACTGACAAGAATGATTGGAAAGCCTTATATGTAAAACAATTGGAAGATATGAGGAAAGAAGATGAAGAATTTGAGCAACTTGAAGCCTTATTTGCTAGAAGAGTACCTAGAGGACCAATAGGAAGTAAGTATGAAGGAAAAGCACCTTTTTAAAAATGTTTTCCATGTAATAAGATTGGTCATTTTGCATCTAGATGTCCTGAAAGGAATGCAAGATTTGAAGAAAGAGTTAAAAAATCATTTAAGCCTAACCAGAATAGATATAGATTCAAGAAAAGTAAACAATTCTACATAGCAGATGAGGAAGGAGTAAGTGATGACTCTAGGGATGAACTGGCAGAAGACTCTGCTATTGGATTCAGCAATAGAAAGGAGTGGTTGTTCTATGCTTTAAAGGAAGATGAACCGGAACTGGCTATCATGAATGAAGAAAAGGCCTTGGCAACAAAATTTGAAGATAAGGATGAATGGGTAATTGATAGTGGATTCTCACATCATATGACTAGAGATAAAATAAAATTTATGTCCTTGCAAGAATACAATGGTAGTCAAGTCAGATTTGGAGACGACAAAGCATGTATGATCAAAGGTAGAGCTATTATTTATCTAGATGGCAAGCATAATACTGATAATGTCTATTATGTATGTTTTAAAGCACAATCTTTTGAGTGTTGGTCAATTGGTGGACAAGGGTTTCCAACTTCAGTTTAAAGATAGAAAATGCAAAGTCATTAACAAGACTAGTTTGGAAATTGCAACCGTTATTCAGATTGGAGGTAATATCTTTCACTTGAACACTGGTAATAACACATGTTTGATTGCTCAGATTTATGAGAGTTGGTATTTGTCGGCATATGATGAAGAGGTGACATTGTATGTTGTCATTGATGTCAATAAGTGCTCAAGTAGGTGAACCAGTATGCACTCGAATGAATATTGGAAGCGGTTATGGTCAACCGAGATAGAGTGGACTGGTGTTGGGGTTCACTAAGTGTGACTACCGGTTGGTAGTCTTTATTCATCTCTAGGGTTTCTGGTATGGCTTGTGCGGCATAACCGATGGTGTTTTTTGAATGACAAGGATAAGGATCAGAATGCCACATCAGCTGTGTGCATGTGAAGAATTTCCTTGAGGATCTTGCATGTGAAGATTGAATGCATTGAATGCCTACCTCGAGAATGCACAATTTTTTGAGCGGTGTGTGAAGAACGCGTGATGGGTTACTCTTTTCCAGATGCGGTGAATATTAGAGGATGTAGAATGTCTTGAGATCTATCTTAGATCATTTCATTCTATGTAATGTGTTTGGATGGTCAAGATTGGACCGCTTGTAATTATAAACCTAAAATATCTAGGGTTTAGGGTTTATGCTACCGACCTAATTTTGTCTATAAAGTCGACGAATTTTGTTATTGTAGTTGTTGGAAAAAGTTGTGTGTGTGTTCCCATATTGGAGAGTCGATAATTGCCAAACTAGAGTGAGGAATCTCTAGAGTGTGATTGCAGAGGAGAGGAACTGAAAAGGATTTTCCTTAGCAAGGAGTGTTGTTATAAAATCGGAGTTTTACCATTTGTCTTCTAACCATTTCAACAAAAGGTAAATCCCCTGACCGGATAGCTTTAACAAGATTTGTTGTAAACCCTCTAACCAAGTGGCTCAAGTTCATTGAGTTATTTAAATCCTCTAGCGAGGTAACTTTTAACAGGGTTTCAACCTTTAACAGGGTATATAGCCATCCCTTAACCGAGTAATTCCTAACAGGATCGGTTCCTAATAGAACCTTGTTATAAAGTCTTTAACTAGACTAGGCTCCTAATAGAGCGGACTTCAAAAGAGTTCAAAAAAATCTTGTGGGTATTCATCCCCACCATGGTTTTTCCCATTTGGGTTTCCACGTGAAATATATCTATGTTATGGGTTGTGAGTTTTTCATGTGATGATTGTGTGTTTTTGATTAAGTTAGTTATGCAAGCAGTGTTAAATGGTTGTGGTATTGTAGATACAACTCATGCATGATTATATTGGTAATGTAGTCATCAAGATTTGAGATTTGTGGAATATTGTCTGAAGTATCTGTGTCTAACCGGTATAGCTATGGTTATGCTCAGTGTTGAAGACAACCGATTAGCTGTGTTTTAAAATGATAATGTGTTGAGAAGGTTTTCTGTGTACTGATTCACCCCCCCCTCTCAGTACTGGTTAGGACATTAGTTGCTCATCATTATTCATCAATTGGTATCAGAGCACATCTAGGTCCTCAGTGATATAAGTTTAACCGCTTGAGGAAAAAGATCTTATTGTAATGATGAAGAGGGAAGGTCCTAAGTTCAACAGGGATAAATTTACAATATGGAAGGACAGAATGAAGATATATATCAGGATTTTGGGTGCACAACACTGGACCTATGTTGAGAATACCTATGTAATTCCTACTGGTACTCTAACCGACGATCAAAAAAAGGAGATACAAGAAAATGGCCAAGTCATGGAAGCCCTTATTAACAACTTGTCTGATATACAGTTCATTGATGTACAAGATAAGGACAATCCAAAATATGTATAGGACAAACTGGAATCCATCTATGGTGGTGATGAACATGTCAAGTAGGCTAAGAAAGAAATCCTTAGAGGAAAGTTTGAAGATATGAGGATGGTTGAAGGAGAGACCATTCAATAGTATGGCATAAGGATCAAGACAGTGGTTGGAGAAATCAAGAGCACTGGTGGAACAATTGATGATGCCACTATTGTCAGTAAAGTTTTGAGATCACTTTTACTGGTCTATGCAATCAGGATTGCCTCTATTCAGGAGCTAAGGTCTATTGACAAAACCAAGGTATCTTCAGACTCTATTATTGCAAAGTTGACTACATATGAATTGAATAGATATGATGGTAGTGTTTAGAAGACCGAGTCTTCCTTTAGAGCATCTACTTCCTCTATACAGACCAAGAAAGGAAAAGAGATCACTACTAGTTATGAATCCAGGCCAAGAAGAGATATGGATGATGAGGAGATTCTGATGGAGTTTGAAGCTCTTCTCGCCAGGAGACTTCCAAAACGCACCGGAAAATACAGAGGTAAGCTTCCTCTGAAATGTTTTTCCTACAATAAGATAGGTCATATAACTGTCCTAACAATGACAATAAGGACAAACTGGAAAGGTTTAGAAAATATAAAGGAGGAGGTAGGAGAAATTGTCTTGTTGCAGTTGATGAAGGTGTTACCGATGAAGAATCTGAGGATGAAGAGAGTGAGGACATAGTGTTTGTAGCTGTCAAGGAAGAGGTGTCTGATCAGAAAGCCCTTGTCTCTTGCATTGACAACTCTAATGAGTGGATCATTGATAGTGGGTGCTCTCACCACATGACTGGTGACCGGGGAAAGTTTCTAACTCTTGAAGAATATGATGGAGGTGTTGTCCATTTTGGCAATGATTCACCTTGCATGGTAAAAGGAAAAGGATCCATCTCACTAAATGGAAAGAGTAGTGCAAATGATGTCTACTAGGTGGAAGGCCTTAAGCACAACCTTTTGAGTGTTGCTCAGCTAAACAACAAAGGACTTATTCTGGAGTTCAAAGGTGGAGTTTGCAGAATAATTGGAAAGAGTGGTGAACTTATTGCCACCGGTAAGAAGACCAAAGGATACCTATTTCAGCTGAATGCCAAGATTAGTTAGTGCCCGATGGCAAAATTTCATGACAGTTGGATATGGCATAGGAGACTTTGTCATGTGAATTTTGACAATATTGTAAAGGTGAGTAAGATCAAGGAAGTAAGAGGATTGCCTTTGTTGAACAAGCTAGAGAATGTCAAATTGGGAAGATGTCTTCCTCAACATTCAAAGGTAAGTCCTTTTATGTAGAGAACTTACTTGATCTTGTGCACACTAATCTATGTGGTATGATGAAAACAAACGACATTCAGGGAGATCAGTATTTCATGATTCTTACCAATGACTACTCAAGAATGATGTGGGTCACATTCTTGAAAGACAAGTATGAGGCGTATGGAAAGTTCAAAGCCTTTAGAGAATTAGTTGAGAAGGAGAGAGGCAAAAGAATAAAATTCCTTAGAACCAATCAAGGAGGTGAATTCACTTCTGATGAATTCAACAAAAACTGTGAAGAGAATGAAATCAAGAGGCATTTGTCTACCCCAAGGACACCACAACAAAATGACATAGCAGAGAGGAATAACATGACTGTAGTGGAAGCGGCAAGAACTATTCTAATCCAGGGAAAGGTAGCTCACACATTTTGGAGAGAAGTGGTGAGTAATGCAGTCTATACTATGAACCAGGTACTCATCAAGAAAGGTAAAGACAAAACCCCCTATGAGTACTGGAACAGGAAAACTCCTAATGTAAGTTACTTGAAAGAATTTGGCAGCGAGTGCTATATCAGGACAGGTGAGCATCTAAATAAGTTTGATGCTAAGTGTGATGAAGGAATATTTTTGGGATATTCCACTAAAAGCAAAGCTCTCAAGTGTTACAACAATAGGACTCAAAATATTATTGAGAGTATCAATGTCAAGGTTGATGAATCCTCTGAGAATCCTGAGGAAACCTACAACAATCAAACAAAAGATGAATTGGGTTTAGCCTTCTAGGAACTAGTTAAGAAAGAAACAAGTGACAAACACTGCAAAGACCTTAATGTTTCTATACCGATAGAAGCTACTATAGGAGAAGAAAAAGATGAAGTGGAAGAAGAAGAGGAAAAACAAGTGGAACTAGCTAGGGTAGTTCCCAAGTATGTAAAAATGCATCATGATCCGAAGCAAATCATTGGAGACAAAGATGCAAGGATACTCACAAGGAGAAAAGTGAAAGAAAACTCCTGCATGATTTTGGAATTTGATCCTAAGACCACTAGAGAAGCACTTACCAATGAAGACTGGATAAAGGCAATGGAAGAGGAGTTGTACCAGATAGAGAAGAATGCAACATGGTCCTTGGTACCTAGACCGGAACAAAAGAATGCCATTGGTACCAAATGGGTCTTTAGGAATAAGATGAATGATGAAGTCATAGTGGTAAGGAACAAGGAAAGACTTGTATGCAAGGGATATGCTCGGGAAGAAGGAGAAGACTATGGTGAAACCTTTTCCCTAGTGACTAGACTAGAAGGTGTTTGAATGCTACTTGCATTTGCATCATTCAAGGGATTCAAGGTATACCAGATAGATGTGAAGTTTGCATTCTTGAATGGAATCCTAGAAGAAGAAGTGTATATTGAGCAACTAGATGGGTTTGCTTTGTCAGGAGATAGTAACATGGTGTGTAGATTATACAAGGCCATGTATCAATTGAAACAAGCACCAATGGCATGGTATGAATGGTTACACTCTCATCTTGTGAAGATAGGATTTAAAAGAACAAGTGAGGACAACAACATATACTTGAAATCTAAAGGTGATCAGAAACTGATATGTGAAGTATTTGTAGATGACATAATTGTAAAGCGGAAAAATCAAACCCTAGTCGTTCTCCCCTCCCCAACTCCGAGGAGAGAGAAGGGAGAGTCACTAGGGTTGATGGTTTTCACTTAGGGGAGACTTTACATTCAAAAGAGGGGTTGAAACCCACAAGATCCAATCCCATGCAATGCAGGATTGGGTTCTAAATGAGTTTCAAGGGTTAAGACATCAACGATACCCTCTTTTGTAAAGAAATGTAGATAGAAAGATTAAGCTAGGAATGCATGTAAAGTGAGAAATATTCACTTATAAATAGAGATAGGGTTATGATATGAAGCTACGGACCTGGAATTAGTAGTAAAATGTTGAGACGGTGCTATTCTGCAAATTTGAGCAAAAGTTGACAGGACGATGGCGCCCAGCGTGCACACGGTCCTCTGAAAAATCCGCGAAACGAAGGGGGATCTGTTCGTCTCTGCACAAGGATTCCAGATCTTCAATTACAGCCGCATACCTGCAACCTACACATAGAAAAGAGAGGATGATTGGGGGGTTAGGGATGAGGGGTTTGCCTTTAGGTCAAACCCCAGTTTTGGAATTAACCAAGAAATGAGAAATGCTGTAAATGTAATGTAAAACAAGTACTAATACCTTGTTGTAAGGATGTTTGTATCCTTATATGTGAAGGTATAGATGTTGTTGTATGTTGTATTTTGTATGTGATATGTGATCTCCTCTTCAATGGTTGAATCCTTGTCTTGAATGCAACACTTAGCCTTGAATGGAGACTTAGAATGCTCAATTGCTTGAAGGAATGCTTGAATGCTTGAATGCTTGAATGTTTGAATAGAGTTTCCACGTCTTGTACACATATGTTCTTCCTCCTCAAAATGGGAGAGGAAATGTAGTTTATATACTTGTCAATTAGGGTTGATAGACTGATTTTCCCGACCTTAGGCTGACCAGGAAATGTTATTTTCCAAATTGCATACAAAAAGGCTCGAAGTCCCATAGGAGACCGGGCCCAAAATAGGGCCAGGGACCAGGGCGCTGGGCACCATGGTCCTGGGGGACTAGGGCGCTGGGCGCCCTAGTCCTGAAGGACCAGGGCGTTGGGCGCTCTGGTCCCACCTCCCGGGATAGCAGGGTGCAAGGAGGATCAGGCCAGGGTGCTGGAAAAATGCAGTTTTTGGTGTCGTGAGCAAGTTTCGGGGTCTCCATTCAGGTTCAGTGTTGCGTCGCCATCGTGAAGACCCAAATGCGGTCGAAATTACAAGTGTCGCAATTTTAGGATGCTACATTTAGCCCCCACTTTAGCGAGAGTATAAGCGTACGCCAATACTTCCGGTAAAGTACAAGGAAACAACATTGAAAAACTTTCACCACGTCAAGGAGGCAAGATACACCAAGCCCCCAGTGGACTAAGGATCTTAGGACTTCGATTGACAAAGTAAAAGGGAAGATCACGAGGGAGAACCATGACTGTCAGTAGTAAGGTTCCCTCACTATGAGTCTTGCAAGAAAGATATCAAAAATTTTCAAGGCAAAGCTAAATTTGTCAAGAAATTTCCTAGTATCTTGAAAAGATATGGACGGGATGTATGCCCCCCTACGTTAAAGCGATCGCACACGCCTCACCAGGGTGATTGCTTTAAGGTAGTGATACATATAAGAAATGAGAAGGGAAAGGAGCACGTTATCACAAGGATTTAGCCCCCAAGTGTGAGATAAGCCCAAGGATAATAGACACAAAACACAAAGCACAAGGTGACTTCACTTTCCTCGGGGTTAGTATGCTGTATGATAATTCATGTATATCATATGTATGTATTCAGAATTGTTCTTCATTCCCCAATCAAGGAAGGTCACCTAGAAGAAGGGAACACATGTGTCTTTAGAGTCAACATGAGAGAGACCAAAAGAGATCTCAATGTTTTGCATCGTCCTCAAGTAGACAACACTAAGGACAACAAATAGAAGAATGAGAATAACATATAGAAGAAGTAACAAAAGAAATAGAGGAGGAGAGAATCTGCTATGCTAATGAAACTAGTCTAGCACATCATCTACCCCCCGATCTTGCTGATCAATGTTTCGGGAAGGTAGGGAACACGCTAGAGGAGGAACATCCAACATAGCAGATGGAGCTATCACAAGATCCAAACAAGGACTATGTTCATATCCCAAGCCACGGTGTTCTTGTCTAGGAGCTAGGATAAGTGCTTTAGAAAATTCACTAGATAAATGGTTATCAATATCAACAAGTTCATATTCACTATCAGAATGAACAGGAGAAGTAGCATTTTCCTCATGAATAACATTTTCATCTATATCATCATCAAGATTTATAAAAATAGGATCTTTAACTCGCACAGGATCAAGACCATCATGCATCTTATGTTTAGGAGATTTCAGCTCAATTGTCGGCTGAGGAGAAAATGGAATAATGCTTGTTGAAGGTGTTTTTGGGGATTGCAAAGTTTGAGAAGCAGCTTCCTGAGCTCTAAGACGACGCTTTCATCGACATTCACATGCAGAACGATTTCGTCTAGTCTTAGTAGGAAGTTGAGAAGATTGAGGAGGAGGAATGTTCTCATCCTTATCACTTGGGTGTTTAGGTTGTGGTCTCTTAGGTTGAATAATAGGAGAAGAGGAAGGTCTCTTCTCTCCATAAGAGGAAGGAGGAGGAACTGCTCCATATAAGGGAGGAATATTTGGTTTAGGAAGGAGACCAAGTCCATCATGACGAGGAGGTATAGGTCTACTTTTAGGAAGTTTATTAGATATAGGCATAGTCACATCCATAGGAATGGGTTGGGAATCTTCTTGAGGAAAGACATTAGTTTTATCTTTCAAAGGAAGAACTTCCTTCTCAAGAATGATAGGAATGTCAAGTTTGGGTGTTCTAGGCTCACTTAGAGAAAGGATCATATCTTTTTTCCACTTTTGATAAGATTTGAAAAGATGATCACTTCGCGGAGGAAGAGATTGGAATTGTTTAGGCCAAAAATAATCAATAGGAACGCTAGAAGTTCTTTCAGCTGGTTTAAAGAGACTATGATTGACATTAACAACTTCACCATTATGGGGAAATTTCAAACACTTGTGAATAGGAGAAGCAATAGCTTTCATTGAAGATAGCCAAGGATAGCCTAGCTTCACACGAAATTGTTCGGATGATGGAATAATAGAAAAGCTCACATCAAGGGATTTGTTATGAACTTCAATAGGTAATGTAATAGAACCAATTGCAGGAGAAGAAAATGCATCAAATAATTTCACAACCACATTTGTTTCATCATAGATCACTTGATTCAATTGCAAAGTAAAAAGAAATTCTTCAGTAATGACATTAACCATACAAGAAGGATCAATAAGCACTCCACGGCAAGGTGTATTCTTGACTTTTGCAACTATATATAAAGGACGATCGGGTTCCCTGATAGTTTCACTAGAATCAAAGGTGATGGAAGGTTCTTTAGGGATTTTCTGCTGCTCCACAAAGTTAATCACATTCGGAGTCATAGACACGAGATCATCAGGTGAGATAGAGGAATCAGTAGTATCAATCGCATTAGAGGTATGAGAAGGCAATGGATCCGTAAAAATCTGAAGATTTTGGTTAGGAGGAGCTACAGATGTGTTTCCTTTATCATTCACTCCAGAAACAGAGATAGTATTATTATCAATCAAATCTTGAATTTTACCCTTTAAAGAAAAACATTTTTCAGTATCATGCCCAGGTTGACGATGAAATTGACAAAAAGATTTGTTATCAAAATAGGGTGAAGTAATCTTTGCAGGATCAATTTGCCTTATAGGAGGAAGAGTAAGCACATTTTGTTCCAATAACTTATTCATAATACTATGCAATGATTCATTCAAAGGAGTAAACTTTCTTTCTTTCTTGAAAAATTTAGAAATAGGAGGCACACCTGATGTTGCATTTACATTGTTGTTGATGATGTTTTCATTGAATTTAATTGACTCTCTGTTCGGTTTAAACTTCCCAAATGGTTGTTGACTACTATCACCCTTATCACTCGGAGTCATAGGATTTGCTTGTTCCATTTGACTCACAGTCAGTTGATAATTGTGAAGAGTTGCGCACAACTGTTGGAAAGAAGTAAACTTAGAAAACAAGAGTTTTTCTCTAATATCTTTTTGTAAATTAGAAATAAAGATTCTTTGAATATCATTGTCAGGCACTGGAAAGGAAATTTGAGCATACAAATGCTTATATCTACCAATGAAATCAGTTACTTTTTCTTTAACACCTTGTTTACAATGCATTAAATCAATCAAAGTAACTTTAGGACTTATATTGTTTTGAAATTGTTGAATGAAAGCATTTGCAAGTTGTTCAAAAGAAGTAATAGAATAAGAAGGCAACAAGCAATACCATTGTAGGGCTTTATCTCTTAATGTTCTAGTAAACAGTTTTGCAAGCAACCTTTGGTCATAAGCAAAATCGGTACATATTGTTTGAAATGTCTTAACATGCGTTAGAGGATCACCCTTACCATTATAAAGCTCCAAATGCGGAATTTCAACATGTTTAGGGGGGATAGCTCGAACAATGTCAAGAGAAAGTGGGCTCGCAACATCAAATGTGGGCACACTAAACTTTGATTGATTCATAGAGGCAATTTGTCGCTGTAAAGAAGAGACAGTTTGTGCAAGATTGTTAATGGTCGCTTCAGTCGAAGAGTTCATATTAGACGTGTTAGATTGTGATGGAGGTGTTATGTTATTGAAAGAAGGTAGAGAGTAAGGTGGTGGGACACTATGATAGTTAGTCATAGGAGATGATTGGACAGGAGGAACACTACAAGGAGGAATGGAAAATGAATTGCCCCCTTGTGTCATGTTCATTTGTGGAGATATAAGAGGAACACTCACTGAAGGAATGAATGAAGAAGTTGGATTGAATGAAGGAAGAGGGTTGATTGAAGAAGAAGGATTGCCCCCATGACTAGTGATCATAGGAGGAATGTCTTGTGTTGAAGTAGTCATTATGTTTGATGTAAAAGTAGGTATACTAGCAATAGGAGTTGTCAAAGGAATAGAATGATTGTCTTGAGTAGGAGGTTGTGTATAACCTGAGGTTGTGTATAACCTATGGTTTCGGCACAACTTTTCATAGGAATCACATTTGAATCCACAATGTGTGCAATACCACGCAAAATATCAATTCCATTCTTATCACTTTGAAGCATACGTTTTAGACCCTCAATTAAAGGAAGAGCTTGACTATCAGGGTATTCTTCAGACATCCATTGTCGAAAATCATCAAATTGGTTATCCAATTTTGAAAGTTGTTCTACAGAAACCTCATGGAGAGCTTCTTCATCATTAAGAGGATTAGAGAAATTACCCATGTCCTCGTTAAAAAGACCATTCAAATTAGGTTCCATCTCCTTAGTAATTAAACCTTGGAAGGACTTAATTCTAAGGCTTCATCTAACGGGAATAGTGTAAGTAGGGCTTACTGTTGTAAAACTCATGCACTAAAGAAAGAGAGAAGATTTTGAATTTTAGAGGTAGCAAATTTCAGTAAAACCAGCCAATCTTCTAGATTTAAGCTGTTAAATACAATCAGGACAATCTCCCGAAATTTCGGAAAAAATGTCCGGGACCGTGGCGCTCGGGGTGCACATGGTCCTCACAACTTTTTTCGAAATTTGCAGGGATGAAAGTTATGATGATTTTACAGCTAACTTGAAAAAATTGAGTGATTTTACGATCTGTAGATAGGCCAAATTAAAGTTGCAATTTCAAAATTGAACCCTACCAAGATTGTCAAAAAATGCAAAATTTGAATTTTGAAAAAGAGAGGGAAACTGAAATTTTGAATTTTATGATTTTAGAGGGAATACCAAAAGCAATGCAAGTTTTGAAATTTGAAAGTTGACTCAATTTCATGCAAAATTCAATTTTGAAAGCGGAAATCAAAGTTGTTGTAATTAAGCACTTAATTTCAAAAGTCACAAATTGCAAAAATTTGGATAAATCACTGAAATTTCGAATGAATGATAACACACTTTTCAGATTTAGGACTGTAAGAAACACAATTTTGACACAAATTTCAATTTCAACAATTTTTGAATGATTAGAAGCCTCAATCCAAGCAATCGCTAGACCAACTTTGACTGTAATTTTGAAGGTGTTAAAATTGATAAAATCAGCCAAAATTCTGGGTTTTAGCAGAAAAATACAATAAGATCTAGCTCCCGAAATTTTGGAAAAAATGTCGGGGACAATGGCGCTCGGGGTGCACACGGTCCTCGCAACTTTTTTCCAAATTTTCAGGGATGAAAGATATTGTGATTTTATTGCGGAATCCAAAGTTACAGCCGATTTAGAGATGTTTTGATCAGTGAAATTGTCAGACAAAGGTTGAATCAAGAGGGTTTCAAAAATCAGGGTTTTGACACTTAACCACTTAATTTTCAAAATTAATGCACAAATATGAATTGATAATTTGTAATAGAAGGGCAGATCTGAAACAAGCATTAACAATTAAACATTTCACAAGTTTAATTACTTAAAAAGAAAATTTAGGGTTTTTATGCAATTAACCTCTAAAATTTTGCAAAAGATCAAACATGGAAATGTAATCAAGGAATCCAATTTTCAGATCTAACTATGAATAATCAGAAAGGATGTTCACGTCGGGTTCACCAAAATGTAAAGCGGAAAAATCGAACCCTAGTCGTTCTCCCCTCCCCAACTCCGAGGAGAGAGAAGGGAGAGTCACTAGGGTTGATGGTTTTCACTTAGGGGAGACTTTACATTCAAAAGAGGGGTTGAAACCCACAAGATCCAATCCCACGCAATGCAGGATTGGGTTCTAAATGAGTTTCAAGGGTTAAGACATCAAGGATACCCTCTTTTGTAAAGAAATGTAGATAGAAAGATTAAGCTAGGAATGCATGTAAAGTGGGAAATATTCGCTTATAAACAGAGATAGGGTTATGATATGAAGCTGTGGACCTGGAATTAGCAGTAAAATGTCGAGACGGTGCTGTTCTGCAAATTTGAGCGAAAGTTGACGAGACGATGGCGCCCGGCGTGCACACGGTCCTCCGAAAAATCCGCGAAACGAAGGGGGATCTGTTCGTCTCTGCACAAGGATTCCAGATCTTCAATTACAACCGCGTACCTGCAACCTACACACAAAAAAGAGAGGATGATTGGGGGGTTAGGGATGAGGGGTTTGCCTTTAGGTCAAACCCCGGTTTTGGAATTAACCAAGAAATGAGAAATGTTGTAAATGTAATGTAAAACAAGTACTAATACCTTGTTGTAAGGATGTTTGTATCCTTATATGTGAAGGTATAGATGTTGTTGTATGTTGTATGTTGTATGTGATATGTGATCTCCTCTTCAATGGTTGAATCCTTGTCTTGAATGCAACACTTAGCCTTGAATGGAGACTTAGAATGCTCAATTGCTTGAAGGAATGCTTGAATGCTTGAATGTTTGAATAGAGTTTCCACGTCTTGTACACATATGTCCTTCCTCCTCAAAATGGGAGAGGAAATGTAGTTTATATACTTGTCAATTAGGGTTGATAGACTGATTTTCCCGACCTTAGGCCGACCAGGAAATGTTATTTTCCAAATTGCAAACAAAAAGGCCCGAAGTCCCATAGGAGACCGGGCCCAAAATAGGGCCAAGGACCAGGGCACTGGGCGCCATGGTCCTGGGGGACCAGGGCGCTGGGCACCCTAGTCCTGAAGGACCAAGGCGCTGGGCGCTCTGGTCCCACCTCCCGGGACAGCAGGGTGCAAGGAGGATCAGGCCAGGGTGCTGGAAAAATGCAGT
Organism: Cryptomeria japonica; assembly: GCF_030272615.1. Taxonomy (NCBI): domain Eukaryota; kingdom Viridiplantae; phylum Streptophyta; class Pinopsida; order Cupressales; family Cupressaceae; genus Cryptomeria; species Cryptomeria japonica. The sequence goes on along the minus strand of NC_081408.1, from coordinate 286,844,428 downwards.
TTTTGGTGTCGTGAGCAAGTTTTGGGGTCTCCATTCAGGTTCAGTGTTGCATCGCCATCATGAAGACCCAAATGCGGTCGAAATTGCAAGTGTCGCAATTTTAGGACGCTACAATAATCTTTAGAGGAGATGATGAAATGAGTCATACATTTGCAGATGAAATGAAGAAAGAGTTTTAGATGTCTCTGATTGGAGAGATAAAGTTCTTCATTGGTCTATAGATTCAGCAGATGAAGGAGGGTATCTTCATTACCCAATCCAAGTATATCAAAGAGGTATTGAAGACCTTTGGCATGGAGGAGAGGAAACCAGTTGGAATGTCGATGGTGTTTGGCTGAAAATTAACAAAGGAGGATGATTCAATGCTGGTGAATGAGAAGGAGTACCGGTCAATGATCAGTAAGATGCACTATGTGGTGCATAGTAGACTGGATATTGCTCATGCAGTGGGCATAGTGGCCCATTTTCAGAAGATTCCAAGAGAATCCGACTTGGTATCGGTGAAGAGGATTCTTAGATACTTGAAAGGGATAGTTGATTATGGATTGTGGTATCCATACAATGGCAAATTTGATCTCAAAGTGTTTGATAAGTCAATGCTTTGACATGTTTTTTATCATGACTCTTAGGTTTTTGGTATCTTTTGGGTTGCATTGTGATAGTAAAGTATTGTGAATTGACTATATGTAATCCATGTTTTAAAAATGAACTTAAGAATTCATGTTTGAACTTTGTCGGTTAATTCCTGCAGCCATGCCAATTTATTCCTGTAGCCAAATGATTTGTCCCTGTGATATGCGGATTATTTAGGATAATGTCATATGTGAGTTAATGAATGTATTAATTGAGTAAGATACATATGCATGTCCTTGTATGTTGTTTTTGTTTTAGTGCAGATAATAATTGATGCTGCAGTGGATGATTTTCTTTCGCGCCTAAGGACTGGAGAATCACGTTCAGATAACTAGAGGTCAAACTGAAGGGGATTCGAGCAAGCGCAATGTATGTCATAATCAAAGTAGTTATACTTCACCATGGGAGTTTAACTTTGGTGCATATTGAATTCACAAAATATCACTTTGGCATGCAAAGACTGTGGTTCGGTTTCAGATCCACGGTTCCCACAGCCAAGCTCTCAGTTATCTCCTTCATCTAACAATTATCTGCCTCTTCTTCTGGGCGTAACTTGAGTTGTCCATTGTAATTGATCTTTTCTTTATAATAAGATCTTCCTTCTTTCTTTGAGTTAGACAAGATGGAAAGGAATTGAGCAAAGTTTTGACAAGCATTTTGAATTTTCTCTTTTAGAATAAGTAATCATTTTCAGGAAGAAAGGAATAAGAATATGTTGTTCTGATCTATTAATAGTACTTTGCTGGGAGTTTGATATCACTCATCCAAGGGGGCCCACTTGGTGAGTGATCTTGTGTTTATGTTCATTGAGGTTATTTTTTACTTAGTTGTAGTAGAAGTTCATAACTAGATTGTTCCTACAGCCACTGGAAATAGATCCATTGACTATTCCTACAACCAAGATAGAACGGTGTGATTTCTGTTATTTTCATTAGATCATTTCAGTAGTGTTTTGTGAAGCTTTCATGTAGCCTTTTATGATTTTCATTCTTGCCTTTCCTTTCTGCATAATGTTAGTTACTGCAGTAATGTAGAATAATCATTTAAGGAGCTTAGTGCATATATATTGCAGACCCATTTCAAGTTTTACGTCCCTGGATTGATAACTAAATGAACACCAACCATGAAAATAGTAAACTCTCCCATATGAATGTCCAAACTTCGGATTGAGATTTCAATTAGAGGTATTATTATTATCATTATAGCTGGGGTAGCCATTTTTGGTGCTACTGCTGGGGATGGTGTCAAGCTAAGAATCACCCTGAGTCTGAATTTCTAGAAGGTAGTCTTCAGTTCCTTTTTGGTCCATAAGAAGAATAATTTCCTATTGTAACAACCCCAATAAGTCCAATGCAAGGGAACCCACCTCCTATTGGGAATAATCCACCACCACCACCTGGTCCAACATTTGAGTTTCCCATCTCTGACTAGCATGATAATGCTAACCTCAAGAATGCTCCAGCATCTTCACTTCCTAAATTTTATGGGTTGGTGACAGAGGATTTGGATACATTTTTGTTTGAGTTTGATGTTCTCTGTAGGAGTTTTGACTATACTACAGATGCCCATAGACTCAAAATTTTTCCAGCCACTTTGAAGGAGTCATCCTTGAGATGGTTTATGAGCTTGGGTAGTAGCACAATCAACACATGGGATGAGATGAAATGGTTGTTTCTTGCAAAATACAAATATTATTGTAGAGGCACCGATCATCATGGGGATGATATCTTTAGAATGATACAAACTGAAGATGAGAGCCTTGAGGATTATCTGGAAAGGTTTTTGTTTAGTGTCAAGAAGTCCAAGCATAGTACTCTAAATGAAGATTCCCTCAAATTGATATTCTTGAGGGGTATCAGTGATGAATGCACCAATTCCTTAGATCTTATGGGAGGAGGTAATATTACACAATCTACTTGGGCTGAAATAGGACAAATTTGCAAGAAGTATTCCAGATCTACTTCTAAGAAGAGCCATGGGCACCATCATTAGCATCTGGAACTGGAGTTTCTAGATTGGAACTTAGCCATCTATTAAAATAGTTCAAGGAGGACATTATAAACAATATGGCTACTCAGTTGGATACATTGGCAACTAAGAAGAAGTATGAGGAAGCTGATGCATTTCTTGCAGAATTATGTCCTCATTGTAAGCAGTGGAAGAAAGATTGCAGATGTAAGAAGTACCTGATTTCAAACCAATTCAAGGTGAGGATGAACAAGTCTTCTATGTTGCTCAAAGAAGACCAAATTTTCAAGGACAAGGTATGCCACCTGATCCACTTTCCTTTTCTGGTTATAGTGGTAATTCTTATGCACCAAATAACCAATGACAACCACAGTATTCTCAAAATTTTGGTAACTATCCACATTGGTATGGATCACAAGGCCAAGGACAACAATTTACTAATCAAATTCCCTAGTGGTAGTAGCCACAGGGAAACTGGTATCCACCTCAGGGTCTAGGGAACCAGCTTCAAGGGAATTGGCAACCTACCTCTCAATGGAGGGGAAACCCATCATGGTCATCCCAATCTTCTGGATATCAGCCCCCTGCTCAGTAGCCACAACCTCCTGCTTTAATGTCTCCTCCTGCAGCTACAACTGCACCTCCTAAGCCAATGCAACTGCCTATTCAACTATTGCCTAATCCAAATATCAAATCTTAGCAACAACAACAAGCTTATCTAGCTGATGCTAATCAATACCCAGCCTATTCTTTATCACTAGATGATATTCACCTTCGATCTGGGACAACTCTACCTAATCCCTCTCATCTGGTTATTACTGAGGTACAAAAAGAGTAGCCAATCTCTAATCCTAAAGATGTAATACCTCAGAATCAAATATTACCACCATTTTCCCATAGACTGAAAGACAAAGAAGTTTCCACTAAAAAACAACAAAGCTTTGATATTCTTGATCAACTGAAGCACATTTGTGTTAAAATTCCATTGTTGCAAGCAATAAAGGATGTTCCTATATATGGTAAGGCATTGAGAGAAGCATGCCTAAAGAAGTTTGGCAGAAAGAAAAAGGATCCACAAATAGTTCATGTTATGGGTCAATTGGCTAATATTATGTTAGGAAAAAATTGTTCTTCCAAAGTATTCTGATCCAGGTAGTCTTGTTGTGAGTATAGTCATTAATGGCAGTCAAATAAAAAATGTTTTAGTTGATCTAGGGGCAGCCATTAATGTAATGATAAGGGAAGTAATGAAATATCTAGAGATAGATAGTTTAAGGGCTACACCCATAGTTCTCCAGCTTGTTGATGGCTTTGTAGTAAGACCTGATGGTATCATAGAAGATATAGTAGTTATTCTAGATTCTTGGGAATATCTTGCAGACTTTATGATTTTATCTCCAAAAGCAACATTGGGGGGATATCCAGTCATTTTGGGAAGACCATGGCTTGCCACAGCTAATGCATATATTGGGTGTAGATCAGGGGACATGACTATTTCAGATGGTAGTTCTACAAAAACATTAGCCTTATATTCCCCAACACAACCTCAGCTTGAGCAGCAACAGGCTGTTTGGCCTATTTTGGGAGAGGAATCTAAAGAAATTGACTCTATTAATCACCTTATGATGATTAATCGAGTGCCACTCATGTAGTTATATGATGAATAATCAATTCTTTATAAGGTTCTGATAAATAAATTAATAGAAGACCAAGAATTGCAAGAATTGGTTCTAAATATTGCAGGTTTGGACTTTCCTGCAACCACTGATATCTTGCATACCTTGTTGCCGCAGGAATTGTCTTATTCTCATTTTTTTGATATAAATCAGATTGATCTTACTATCAAGATAGAGGTGGAATTGAGTAAATATTTGAACATTAATAAGAATATAGCAGACACTCAAAAGGATAGCCTAGTAGACTTGTTGAAACTCCATAGAAATGGTTTTGCATGGGATTACAAGGATATGAATGGAATTGATCTAGCAGTTTGTACTCATCGTATTTACATAAAGGATGAGTGTTATCCCCTCAGACAACCTCAAAGAAGAGTCAACCTTTCCTTGAAGGAGATAGTTAAAGAAGAATTGCAGAAATTGTTGAAAGTTGGGTTTATCTATCCTATCTCTAACAGTCAATGGGTATCACCTTTGGTGATAGTTCCTAAAAAGGGAGACAAATGGAGAGTATGTGTTGATTATAGAGCCTTGAAATTAGCCATAAGGAAGGATCATTTTCCACTGCCATTTGTGGATCAGGTATTGGATTCTCTTGCTGGTAAGAGATATTTTTCATTCCTGGATGGATCTAGTGGCTATAATCAGATACAAATAGCTCCTGAGGATCAGGAGAAAACAACATTTACTTGCCCATGGGGAACTTATGCATATTATGTTCTTCCTTTTGGGTTGTGTAATGCTCCAGCCACTTTTCAAAGGGCAGTGATCAGTATTTTTTCTGATATTTCACAAGATATTACGAAAATTTACATGGATGACTTTACAACTTATGGCTCTGAATTTGATCAAGCACTAGGTAATTTGAAGAAATTTTTGCAGTGGTGTGAAGACTACAACTTGTCTCTAAATAGTGAGAAGTGTTTCATTATGATGGAAGATGGAATAGTCCTTGGTCATCATATATCTGTACAAGGCATACAAGTGGATCCAGCAAAGATTGAGGTTATTCAGCATATTAATGACCCTGTGAAGCAGAAGGATGTGAGAAGTTTCCTTGGCCATGCTGGATACTATAGAAGGTTTATCAAAGATTTCAGCAAAATTGCAAGTCCCTTATATTCACTACTTACTAAAGATGTACAATTTAAATGGACCTCAACATGCAATGAAGCTTTTTTAAAGCTTAAGCATGCTTTGACTCAAGCACCATTTCTAAAAGGACCTAATTGGTCTCTACCATTCCAAATCCATACAGATGCATCTGATTATGCCATAGGAACAGTGCTGGGATAAAAAGTTGATAATTTGGAAAATGCAATAAATTATATCAACAAGAATTTGTAGGGACCTGAATTGAATTATACAGTTACTAAAAAGGAAATGCTAGTTGTCATATATGCCCTTAACAAGTTTAGACACTATATTACAGGGTATCCCATATTTGTGCATACAGATCATACTACAATTAGATATCTCATGAATAAGCCATCAATCACTGGTAGACTGGCTCGCTGGCTATTGTTGATGCAGGAATTTGATATCACAGTTGTTGATAAGCCAAGGAAGTCTAATGTTGTTGTAGATTATCTTTCACGTCTTCAATTGCAGGAAGATTCTACAAGATAGATGACACTTTTCTAGATGAGCATTTGTTTCTCATACAGGCTCATACTCCATGGTATGCTGATATTGCCAACTATTTAGCTACAGCTAAGATGCCAATTTCTTTTTCTCCTAAGGAAAGAAGGTTGCTAGTTGAAAAAAGTTTTAACTTTTCATGGATTGCTGATTGTCTATTTTATACTAGACCTGACCAAGTCATGCGAAGATGTATCAGAGAAGATGAAACATATGACATCTTGCATGCATGTCATGATGAGCCATGTGGAGGTCATTTTGCTGCCAAAAGGACAGCATTGAAAATACTTAATATCAGATACTATTGGCCTACATTACACAAGGAAATGTGACAGATGTCAGTGAACGGGTAGACCTACAAAATCTGATGAGATGCCACTATATCCTCAAATATCTGTTACACCATTTAACAAGTGGGGATTAGATTTTGTTGGCCCCATTGATCCACCTTCTAATGTCAAATCTTATATCTTGGTATGTACAGACTATGTGACAAAATGGGTAGAAGCTAGAGCTATGCAACATGCAAGAGATAATAAGGTGGCTGAGTTTCTCTATGAAGAAATATTTACAAGGTATGGAGTACCAAGGAAAATTATTTCAGATCAGGGACCTCAATTTACATCAACATTGATAAAAGTTTTGGTCAATGAATACAATATAAGACATAGGAAATCTACTCCATATCATCCACAATCTAATGGACAAGTGGAAATTACCAATAGAGAGCTTGAGGCTATTCTTACAAAAACAGTGTCTATCCACAAGAAAGACTAGTCTCATCGACTTTCAGAGGTAATTTAGGCATATAGAACAACATGGAAAACATCAATTGGATTTACACCTTTTGAGATGGTTTATGGCAAAACAACAATGATGCCTATTGAATTTGATCATAAAACCTTGAGAACAACTCTACAACTGAATATGACATTGTCTGAAGCACAGAAGGAACGCATTCAACAGTTAAATGCTCTTGATGAATGGAGGAAGATAGTTGTTCAACAGACAGAATTGATTCAAAACCAAAGAGCAAGATGACATGATAAATATATCAGAGAAAAGAAATTCAAATTTGGTGACTGGGCACTCCTATATGATTCTAGATATAAGGATGCTATGGGAAAACTCCAAACAAGGTGGTTAGGTCCTTAAGAGGTAGAAGAAGTTTTTCAGAATGGAGCAGTCCATTTGTCCACAATAGATCCTATTCAATTTAAACTCTTAGTGAACAGACACTGACTACGACTTTATCACAAGCCAGCTACTAGAGAAGAGTTCCTACAGCAGTTTGCTCCACAAAGTAAAATAACAGTTCCTGCAACAAATAGAAAAGTTCCTACAACAACTGCCAATGATTTGGTATCAATTCATGAGCTTCTTGTTGCATTTGTGCATATTGATAAAGGTGATTTTCTTGCAACCTCTGCAGTGAACTTATTCACCGTATCATAATAAAATATTTCCATGGGAATATTGTTCTCCATACATAAAGTTGCATCCACTACATTCCATTCCACTTTCTTACCTATCACTTCATTTCATTTCACCTTCATTTTCGCCCAATTGCAAGTACGTGTATATTGTACTTTATTTTAATTATGCATTTATTAGTTCATTATGATTTTTATCCTGTTTAAATCCACTCCAATCCCGAAATCTCATCAGCCTGTGTGGACACGTGCTAGGTTAAGTTGGGGGGAGGGGTACTTTATGGTCCTGTTGTTCTCAAAATCTGATTCACTTTAAAATCCCTATAACGATATGATAACTCTATATGAAAAAGAGAGATTAAAGAGAAGGAAACTTTCAGGACAACATATGACAAGGTTTGATTAACCTTCTACACTTCGAACTTATCCAAAGTTCAGGCAGGTATACCTTTGTGAACTGAATTCACACTTTTAAAAGATAAATCCACAACAAACCAGTCTGAAAACCAGTGGATCTTATCACCATAAAACTAAATGAAACAAAGGAATGAAACTTATACTCATGTTCAGTTTTGATCTACAAGATGTATAGAAGATAACCCTAATAGATATCAGTGTCTTATCCAAGGTCACAGAGTCATCTAAGTTCAAACAGTACTTCCACAATCAAACATCTCTACATATTCCATCAGTTTGGCTTCTACAGATCCCTATATATGCCTGACACAAATAAAAATTTATTCATACTAGACTAAACTGTGTTCATCAAAATTCAAAGTATCCCACAAAGAATTTATTGTAAAAAATGATTCATGCATATTTAATTCCCCTCCTAAAGAGAAAAGCTAAGAAACATATTTATTGACAATTTCCTTGCAACCCATATTCAAAAGGAATAACCCTAGATTACTCAAAATGAAACAGTAAACATTTGCAAACATACTTGAAGACAACACAAAGTTTAAACTCAAAACCAATGGTTTGTGTATTGATATTTCTTCTGAAAGTATTACAAAAACATTCGAATATTCTCCATCAAAACTTGAAAAAAGCTTAGATAAATTTCTGCAGCATTTTCTTACAATTCCTTGCGATCCTTTTTTGACTAGTCCTGGTATCCATTTATAACAATATGGATGCACACATAGCTTTGGGCTTTCCTAGGAGAGTTTGTTACAATCATTACTTCTTAAGAAGAAGTTACAAAACCTTTTACAAATGTGGTTACAAGTCTCTTTCAACATCCGTGACTTCTTCCTCTTGTTGTTCTGTTGCAACATTTTCTAACTGCTCTGCATCAAGCACTACATACTTTCTTGTCCATTCCTGATACACCTCATCAGCAGGCCATGAGAAGTTAATTACTTTTGCTTTTGTCTTGGCTAATCTTTTCCAAGAATTCCTCATTTTATTGACCTCTGAATTCAGGAAACCATAATGAGATTTGATTTTCTCAATCTCCTCAATTGTTTTGACAAATATGGAGGCATAATGTTTACTATTTCATTCTGAGTAATCTAGGGTTATTCCTTTTGAATATGGGCTGAAAGGCAATTTTCAGTAAATATGTTTCTTAGCTTTTCTCTCCAAGAGGGGAATTAAATATGTAGGAATCATTTTTTACTGTAAATTCTTTGTGGGATACTTTGAATTTTGATGAACATAGTTTAGTTTGGTATGAATAAATTCTTATGTGTGTCAGGCATATATAGGGATCTGCAGAAGCCAAAATGATGGAATATGTAGAGATGTTTGATTGTGGAAGTATTGTTTGAACTTAGATGACTCTGTGACCTTGGATAAGACACTGATATCTATTAAGCTTATCTTCTATACATCTTGTAGATCAATACTAAACATGAATATAAGTTTCATTCCTTTGTTTCAGTTAGTTTTAAGGTGATAAGATCCACTGGTTTTCAAACTGGTTTGTTGTGGATTTATCTTTTAAAAGTGTGTATTTAGTTCACAAAGGTATACCCGCCTAAACTTTGGATAAGTTCAAAGTGTAGAAGGTTAATCAAAACTTGTCATATGTTGTCTTGAAAGTTTCCTTCTCTTTAATCTCTCTTCTACATATAGAGTTAGCATATCACTATAAGGATTTTAAAGTGAATTAGATTTTGAGAACAACAAAAGTGGTGACTCTACTGGGGAGAGTCACAATAAGGATCCAGATGCAGATTTGTGCTTAGATTTATAAGGAAAAATCATTGTGTGTTCATGGAATATATTGGTGCTTCAGTTAATATAGCAGTGGTGTCTGGGAGTCTCTTTTGGGAAATTCCCTCTATTCTCTTTTGATATTTGATTTGGTCTGAAGTTTTGCAATGTTTTATTCTAAGCTTGTTTTTATAATTCCCATAGTCTTGTGGGTGGTGACTTTGTTATCTTGGAACCAGTCCTTCTGAAATACATAAAATTCTAGAAGGAAGACAATCATAATGCAAGGAGGAAAAAACACCAGATTATTCATGAAGAAGCTTCCTCATGAAACTTTGCAAGAAAGTTTGCCAGAACAGTCACGAAGAGGTTAGAAGAGGTTAGTGCTTCATGAACCATCAAACGCTACTTGGGTGCAAAACAATAATAATACCGGTAATATACCTAATCGACCTATTTATGCAAAGTCTAATTCTTCTTCCAGAGAATCTGAACATGATATATTAGGTTTCCATTCTAGATTGTTTGGAAATATAGATAATGCTCATGCTTTAAATCAAGATATATCTCATGTTAGTGTGTCTACGAGAGATAGGACTAGTTCAAATGCAATCAGACATTCTGTTCCTAGAACAATTGATGGAAATATCAGCTTGATTGATATAGATCAAGTCAATATATCTAACTCTAAGGAGACTTTCCCTAATGAAGATAAAGTGTCACAAGAAATGGAGGATTTAAATAGGAGGGTACACCACTTAATCACCTTAAGAGCCCAAAAGGAAGCAAATAAGGAAAAGGAAGTCAAAGCAAAACTAATGGAGAGAGATAGGCTTCTTAGGCAGATAGCTGATCTTGAAGTGTTGGCTAAGGAAAAAGAAAAGAGTGATGAGGAAGGCCCTGTGATTAGAGAAATTTTAATCCCTAAGGCTAAGCCAGCATATAGGTCAGTAGTCCAACCAAACAGGGAAGTACTAAGTGATTCACAGCCTCTTAGGAATAATGTTGATAAAGGGAAGAAGAAATGGGTGGATGATGGAACTGGATCTAGAAATACAGAGGAGATTTCTCATAGGCTATCATCACATGAGAGAGAGAGATGGAAAGAATGAGGAAGGAAAAGGAGGATCTACAAATGGAGCTAGAGAAAGCTGAGTTGGAAGCAGCTAATCAGGAAGTTAAAAGAAAAATTAGTTACCTAAAAGCTCCCCCTATCATTTTTCCATCAGAAGATCTTAGTAAGCCTGATCCTCAGCAAATTTCCCTCCCCCTGGTTAAGATCCAACCTACTATGTCTGCTAATACAACATCAATGAGTCAAATCCCTATTAACAATCAACATAGCCAAATATCTCAGTCCCCAATTCCAAAAGTTAGAATGAACATGGGAAATAATAATGTTGCTAACCCTTTTCAAAGGAGACCTATCAATTTGGAATAGTATAGACAATTGTTTTTTGATGGGATCCCAGGATATCCCAACCATGTTCCTACTGAGTTAAGGGACTGACTCCATAAGTTTGCTGGAAATAATGCAATTAGTGCTGAGGAACATTTAAAATCTTTTGGTGACCTAATAAATGATTATGAGATAGTGGATGAAGATGTCATAATGAAATTGTTTGTTCAGTCCCTGGTTGATGATGCAAGAGATTGGTACAGAGGTCTTCCAGTTAATAGCATTGGGTCATGGGAGGACTTTAAGAATTGTTTTCGAGAACAATACAGTGACAAAACAAATGTGAGCTTCATACTCAATGAATTTAATAACATTAGAAAATCTGATAATGAAATTGTCACCGATTTCAATGCTAGATTTCAAAAGGCCATGCATAGATTATATCAGGTGATGGGGTTAGATGATAACATGTGTTTGAACACCTATTATAATGCATTTGATTCTAAAATGGCCTATATCTTAAGGGATAAAAATCCACATAACTTGAGGGATGCATTTAGGATCGCCATTAATGTGGAAAGCAATAGAAAAGCATCTGGGAAGTTAGGAAGGAGAACAAATGGTAGGTTATGGCAAGAAACAAAACAACAACCTAGAAAAGATGCTAAGGAGGAAGACAAGATAGAAAAGTTGGTTACTACTATGAAGGATCTGAATGCCAAGGTAAACAAAAATGATAAGCCTCATTATAATTGGCAAGATAGACCCCCTAGACTCCATGACATGCCTTATAATACCAACTGGAAAGATGGCAAACCCCAAAATGAGAAGCCTAAAATTGCTTAGAATCAGGATACCCCAGATCCCTTAAAAGGAAAAAATGTCCATAATATAGAAAACCCTCCTTGGTGTATTGCTTGTGATGGGCCACATTCTCCTCATCAATTTGCAGTAGCTCAAGCCCTTGAAGAGTCCATGAGACAAGAAGTTGAGCCTGACATTAACATGTTTGAGACTATTATAGAAAGTGATGAGGAATCTATACAAAGTGAATACAGTGATGTGTTGGATAATGAAAGGTTTGTTCAAGGACAACTAACATTGGACTAGCATCCTACCTTGAATGTGGTAACAATTGAAGATGAAGAAGTTCATCTTAGAAGGCCTAGTGAGGAAGAAGTTAAAAATCTCACCAAAGCTGCTATTGCTAAAGCAAAACACAATTACAACTTAAGGAGCACCAAGAAGGACACTGATCAGGGTGAACCTGGTTCCATGTTCATAAAAGAGGTTACTCAAAAGGGGACAACAAGTAGTGCTACTATTTTCCCTAAAATTGGTCAAGAAAAGAAGGAACAGGTTAAAGATGTACCCAAGAGTACAGATGATAAAAGTACCAATGATATACAAGGAACTGCCACAACAAAAAAGGCAAGTCAGCTTAAGGCAAAAAGAGTTAGAGCTAATACTGAATTAAGCAGTAGTTCCATGTTTGACATGAATCAAGCTCTTACACAAATGAAAGTTATTGTCCCATTAATAGAATTACTAAAAATAAAAGAACATAGGGATGCAGCCTTGTCTTTGTTTTCTAATATATCTGACAGTGACACAATCCTACCCACCGATTCAGCTAAAAATAAAAAGGATCAAGAAATCCAAACCCCAGAGGTTTATGTTGGAACCACTATTACTCAAGAGCCTTCACAGGTAGATCCTTTTTATGTTACTTTGTTAGTGAATAACCGGCTGATAAAAAACTGCATGATAGACTCAGGAGCTGCTGCTAATGTAATGCCCTATGGTGTTATGAAAGAACTAGGACTGTCAGTAACCACTATATATGGAAAATGCTCTGCTATGGATAACAAGGAAGTACCTGTGATAGGTACAATGAGAGATGTTGAAGTAAAAATAGCAGCATTCCCTGAGGCAACTTACAAAATGGACATTATTGTTACTGACACTAAACCCCACTATGTTATGTTGTTGTCCAGGTAGTGTGCAGCAGCAGTAAGAGGAAATGTCCAATTGGATTTATCTTATGCCACCATCCCAATCAATGGAAATTAGGTCAAGTTGTATAGAGAACCACGTGCTCCTAGAGTAATTGAAAATGTAGATCCTAGTATGCTCAATTGTATGATTGATGTGGATCTTCATAATTTCAGACTACAACCAATTTTACCCTAGTTGAAGAATATTGATCCCATTGTGGTCGAATTAGAGTCACAACAACATGGTTTATGGCAAATGTATTTTGATGGAGCTTTCTCCAAAGAAGGATCTGGAGTCAGGGTTCTTTTTGTATCTCCATCAGGTATAACTTTTAAGTATTCTTTCTTATTGGCTTTCTAGTGCACAAATAATACTGCAGAGTATGAAGCCTTGTTATTGGGGCTTGAAGTTGCAAAAAGGCATGGAATCAAGCTGTTGAAAGTTGTAGGGGACTCAGAATTGGTTGTCTCTTAGGTAAGATCCAAATATGCATCCAAAAATGATAGATTAAAGAGGTATAAACATGCAGTTTAGGATGTCATTGAGCATTTTAGTGCATTTTCTATTAATTGGATAGAGAGATCAAAGAATATTATGGAAGACTTTCTAGCTAATGTTGCATTGAAAAATGATGATGCAACACTAATCGACATCTCCACTATGGAAATAAAATCTAGGCCTGCCATCCCTGATAATGTGTATAATTGGCAAGTTTTTGCTGATGATGAAGATATTCTTAGGTTCATTCAATGTGTTGATGATTATGATGGACAAAAGATTGATTGCAATGCATTGGTGGAGGTGGTTGACAATAAGGAAATAGTGTTTGGAAATGACTTGGTACAGTTGGAAACAAATGAGATACCTAAAGGGTTGGTAGAGCTAGAGAGCATGTTCAGTTACAATGACAGTCACTTACATCAGTAGTCTACCACCAAATTAGAATAATTGGAGGAGGTAAACCTGGGGACTAAATCATCCCCTATGTTAGTATACATTGGGAAGAAATTACCCCCTCATCTCAGAACTAATCTTATTAATTTATTGAAAAGATATAAACATGTTTTTGCTTGGTCTTATGAAGATCTAAAGGCATATAGACAAGACCTTTTTCAGCATGAAGTTCCTTTACTTCCAGATGCTAAGCCTTTTAGACAGAAGCAAAGACCTATTAATCCCCTATTAGAAACTAAGATGCAACAAGAATTGACTAAGTTAAGAGAAGGGGGGATTATTAAACCTATAAGACATTCTTCATGGGTCTCCAATTTGGTCCCAATAAGAAAGAAAAATGGGGACATTAGATTGTGTGTGGATTTTAGAAATTTGAATGTTGCTTCTTTAAAAGACAATTACTCTTCCCCCAATATGGAAGCTATGCTGCAGAGAGTAATAGGTTGTGATCTTTTGTCCATGATGGATGGTTTTTCATGATACAATCAAGTGTTAGTGAGAGAATCTGAACAATTCAAAACTGCTTTCACTACTCCATGGGGAACATATGTCTATGTAAGAATGCCATTTGGATTAAAAAATGTTGGAGCTAAATTTCAGAGAGTTGTGGATGTAGTCTTCAAAGAATTCATCAATATCATCATGGTGGTTTATCAAGATGATCTAACTTGCTTCTCTAAAAAGGCCGATGACCATTGTGGACATTTGGAAAAGGTGTTCAATAAGGCTTTGGAATTTGGTGTGTCATTAAATCCCAAGAAGTGTCATTTTGGGGTCACTGAAGGAAAATTATTGGGGCATATTGTTTCCAAGGAAGGGGTAAGAATAGACCTTGAAAGAATTGAAGCAATAAAGAAAGTGCCTGAACCGAAGAATGTTAAAGGTATTCAATCTTTTTTGGGTAAGGTCAACTTTGTCAGAAGATTCATTGCAAACTTTGCAGAGATAGTGAAACCCATTGTCAAGTTGCTCAAGAAGGATACCAGGTTTTGTTGGGATCAAGAAGCCTCAAAGGATTTTGCTGAAATTAAAAAAGCCATTCAGGAAGCACCAGTGCTGAAATCTCCTGATTACAGTAAGCCCTTTTCTCTGTTCTCTTTTGCTTCATATCATACAGTAGTTGCAGTGCTGTTACAAAAAGATAATGAGGGATATGAACATCCCATAGCTTTCTATAGCAAGTCTTTGCAAGTAGCAGAATTAAAGTATGAAACCATGGAGAAACAGGCTTATGCTATAGTTAAAGCTGTCAAAGCTTTCAGGCCATACCTTGTGAATGCAAAAATCACTGCTTATGTCCCACATGCTGCAGTTAAGGAAATTTTGTCCCAATCTGAGGTTATAGGAAAAAGGTGCAGATGGATCAATAGAATCCAAGAATTTGACTTGGAAATAAAGATCACCAAATTGGTGAGAGGCTTAGGTCTGGCCAAGCTCATGACTGAATCTAATCTTCTGAATGTTGAGATAAACAATGTTGAAATCAAAAGTACTTCAGTTACTAGTATTGAAAGGCAACCTTGGTATTCAGAGATAGTTCGATTTTTAAGAGATGCTACATTTTCAGAAGGAATGACACATAATCGGAGGACTCTGAAACTCAAGTTACAAAAATATGTTCTCATTCAAGGTGATCTATTTTGGAGAAAAAGAGATGGAGAGCTGCTAACATGTTTGGATGAATTCTAGGCTAAAAGGGTGTTGATTGAAATGCATGATGGAGTATGTGGAGGCCCTTACTCTACTAAGACAACTACTGGTAAGATAATCTAGGATAGGTACTATTGGCCTACCTTATTCAAGGATGCTCATGAACATGTCAAGAAATGTGACCCATGTCAAAAAATTTCATCCAAATTGAAGTATGAAGGAGCTTTACCCCTAAATCCAGTCATAGTGGAAGCCCCTTTTGTCCAATGGGGAATTGATTTTATTGGAGAGATTGTTGAGAGATCAGGAAGAGGTCATAGATGGATCATAGTAGCCACTGATTATTTTACTAAATGGATTGAAGCTATTCCCACAAGAAGAACTATAAGTAAAGTTGTCATTGACTTCCTGATGGACAATGTTATAACTAGATTTGGAATACGTGCAAAATTAGTAATGGACAACGCCATGAGTTTCAGGTCAGAAGTGTTTGTTGGATTTTGCACCAGTCATGGAGTAATCATGTCTTACTCTTCATAGCATCATCCTCAGGGAAATGGACAAGCTGAATCTAGTAATAAAAGCCTCTTGAACATCATCAAGAAAATCCTGGAAGAGAACAAGAGGTCTTGGGATCAAAAGTTCAAATTAGCCTTGTTGGCTGACAGAGTAACAGTCAAGAAGGACATTGGAATGTCACCTTTTGAACAAGTTTATGGTACACAAGCTCGACTGCCGGTAAAAAATCTTTTTCCAGTTTATAAATTCTTGCAATCTGAAGACATGGAGCTATCTGAACCTATGGAAAACTAAATGATTTAGATAGTGGAAGTGGAAGAGATCAGAACTCTAACTCGTAAGAGAAATCTGAAGATCCAACTGCAGTTCAAGTACCTTTTTGATAAAAGGACACCATTAAGGAAGTTTCAAATTGATGATATTGTTCTTCAGTGGAATGCAAGAGGATAGGACAAAGGAAAACACAAGAAATTTGAATCATTATGGATTGGCCCTTTTGTGGTATATGCTTTAAATGGAAAGGATTCTTATTTTATGAAAAATGTGAATGATGAAGTACAGGAATTTCCAGTGCATGGACAATTCCTGAAACATTATTTCTCTTGAAGTCCATGCATAGTAGGTCCTTTGTTTGTATATATTTTGTTTGCTTCCTTTTGTTTTTGTTTGGGTTTGTGTTTTGGTCTGTTTCTCCAGAGTTTCTTGAGTTTTCTTGTGTTTACCTTGCGATCAACCATCCCCAGTCAGAGCCGTTGTTATTAGTGTTTAAGAAATGGGTTTTCTTTTCCCATGATTGGCTAGGTTTTTGAAATTTTGAGTCAGGTATGCTATTAACTGCTTCAAGTCTGTTTTAAGTCTTTAAGGGTTAAGGGTTTTTAGTTTTAAATTGCTCAAATGTTTGATCAAAACCCTCTGGTTTCTATTCCTACATTACTTTATTCACTTAAGTAATGGGTCTTGGGGTCGTGTGAAGTGTCCCCCCTTGTTATTTACCTAGGCGGTCGTTAAATAATTGTAAAAAATCTATGCCTTATGTCTTTTTCCTTCTAATGTTGTCAGGTCCAGTAAGTGTCGTGCAACTTTCAGATGAATCTACGACTTCGCTATTTCATTAGGTGAAGTTGTGGGTGTGTTAAGCTATGCGAAATAGTGAAAGGAAAAGGTATGTTTGACTGTGTGCGTTGGATCTAGTTTAATGAGACTCCATCTCGATTTAGATCTAATGGCTGGTGTTGATTTGCAACCGAAACGAGCAAGTAAATTACCTTTCGTGAAATGGAGAAAAGGTTTGGTGCGACCCAACGGTGAAGACTTTCCCACGGCTAAAAGGCGATCAAGTTCAAAATAAATCGATGGCTCATGTTGTTTCGCGGTGGATAGATGCTCACATGTTATGCTCTACAAAATAGTGAAAGGTTTTTTGGCCCAGGCAAAAGAGGCTCATAAGAAGCATAACAGATGCGCAGGTCCTCAAGATCTAACGGCTAGCATAGTTTTGCAGGAGAAAGATGCTCGAAAGATAGCTTTTGCGAAATAGCAAAATGACATGGCGTTCCAAGCAAGTAGTCCAGCTGGTTGAGATGGCAAGTAAGATAATGACATGTGGCCGAAAATCAAAGTGGTTAGCGAATTGGATTTAAGGACTAATGGGTGGGTCCAAGAAGATGAGTCTTGTTGTGGGATAAGAAGTGACTTGGCAGATATAGGTGGCAAGGATGAGGTGGATCCCGATGTTTTCTCTTAGTAAATTAAAAGTTGACATGTCAGTTCAGGAATGACTAGACACCAGGTGGATAAAGCTGAGTCAAACAACCCACGTCTGCCGAATTCAAGTAGGTTGTTAAGCATCAAGCAAGTTTGATATAATCTAATGGTTCACGTGTGTTTGCAAAGGTAAGATTCTAGTGTTTTAATGTCTGTGAAATGGCGAAAGAGCTAGTGGGCCCGAAGAACAGATAAAGCATAAAGGTAAAAGAGGATCAACTCTGTTTTGATCCAAGGGTTCTCATTGCTTTGTGGCTACAAATCAATCAAGGATTAAGGCCCATGAAATGGCGAAAGAGAAAGAGAGGTTCTTCCCGGCATGACGTGGAGTGACAACTGTTACTTCTTGTAAAGCTTGATGGTGATGTGTCGATTGACACGTAGTTTCAAAAGGTGATTAAGGGTCTGCCAAGGTGTAACCGACGGTTATGCAGGAAGTAAGACACGTGGTTGACTCTGAACTAAACCCAAAGAGTTTTCCAGGGCTAATGGCCGAGTGCCACATGGAATTTATTAACTGGTGAATAAGTGGGGTAAATAATGTCTGGATAAAGGTCTCACTTAAAAGATGGTCATCTCAAGATTGATCCAACACTTCTCATTATTTCGTGGCCCTAAGATGTAAGCGGATTAACCTCTGTGAAATAGCAAAAAACTATTAGCCATCAAGATGAAGTGCGGTTAGTGAAAATGTTGATGGTCCTGGTAGGAGTTAAAGGCCAGGTGGTTAGAGTTTCATCTAACGCTTGGCATAGCTTCGCGAAAGGAAAGTGCTCGGGGGATAAAGCTTGCGAAATGACAAAAAAGAGGTAGGGCCTGATGTAAAGGCAAAGAGGTTAAAATAGTGTAAAGACCGATCAAGTCTCATATGATCAGACGGCTAGCGTGATTTCACTTGGCAAAATTGCTAGGATGTTATGCTTTGCGAAATGGTGAAAGAGTGAAAAGAAAATATATAGGCATGTTATGACCCGTTGGAGCGAAATTTTTGAATTCTTCTATGAATTCAATTCTGAAAGGACGACCAAAGCATGTGGTATCAATGTCGTAGTTAAGAGCCCGACTACCACATATGATCTTGCATCAATTCAATGAAGGCATCATTTTGAAAAATTGTTACAGAGAAGTGGTTGCAGAGCAGATTTCTTTAGTTGCAGAGTAGATTTCTTCAGTTGTAGAGTGGATTTCTTCAAACTAAAAATAGGTTCTCTTGTACTCTTGCTTGGCAATTACTTTACACTATGTTTTAATTAGGGTTTTGATTTGTTACAGAATAGTTGGGGCTAGTAACTAAATTGCTTGCATAGTTTTTTAAGATGGCATCTAAAAGAGAATTCTCAGGAAAGGTTAATTACTAGGAGAGGACTATCTGTGATGATTTCCTAGAATAGTTCACAATGTCAACTAATATGATAGCAAAGGTAAAGGAATTAGTGCCAAGAGCTCCTCGCTTAAAGATAGGAGAGGGATTGTATGAAAAGGGCAACTGGCTAAGAGACCCTCAAATTGGGTTGTCTGGGTTGGGATTATTTAAGGTTGGATTTGGTATGAGAAATTCCCCAACCCCAATGAATAGTATCTGGGAGTTGGACGTAGGCAAATTGGTGGTCCTTGGAGTATTCATGGATGTGGATCTCCTAACTCATATTGCACACAATTATGACCCAATCACAAGAAGTGTTAAGGATATAAGTGGGAAAACCCTCATTGAAATAAATAATGAATTCAAAAATGCTTTTGGGCTTAGTGAGTTTACCAATTTTTTAGAGCCTATTAACTTTAAATCACTAGCTCAGGTCTACAGTGTGCAGAGGAATCACCTTAGAAATGGGCCTCTTAAAGAATTCTTTGTGAAGATAGGTGGGTTAATAGTTGTAGGACCTAACACTGAGGAGCCCTTTTCTTTAAATTTGTTCACCCTTAGGGCCAAAAGATTATACTGGTCACTCTGCCAAATTTTAGGACAAGATGCTAAGGCAAATATGCCAACTCATTACATGTTAATGATTGCTCAAATTTTGAACCCTTCTTTGGCAGTGACCTTTGATTATGCTTCCTATATCACTGATGCCATCCATGAAGGCTTGATAGGAATAAAGAATGGGAAAGTGGATAGGCCTTTTGGATGGTACTCCCTCCTTATGCATTTATTTTTATTCAAGGGTGGTGACTATTTTGCAAGTGGAATGGACAGTGTTGTCATGGGACAGAGAGGATGGAAGCTTCTTAAAGTTTGATAAATGTTTTGCATCTAAGATTAGGACTCTTATCTATTCAGAGAATCCAAGAGTCCCTAAGGTTCTTTTGGAATTCATTAGGCCAAAAGAGTTTGTTGAGAATATTAAAATTGTCCACAATTGGGGTGATATCTACTTATACCCTGTCTCCACAGTTTTCAGAGTATATGGTTTCAATGGCACTCCATTTTTGTTACCCTATCAGGTCCCTCTTAAAGTGGGAATTGCAGAGATCCTCAGGCAGATTGGTAGTGTGCAAGAGGCAGAGCTAACAGGTAGAGGTAAAGGGACCATTTTCCCTACAGTTACCATAGCACATCAATTTGTGATAATTAAAGGAGGTTGAAAGTATTTTGAAGATTTCCTTCAACCGCACCATTTGTCAACTGTAGTATCCCGATGTGCTAACCCTGAAGATTTCTTCAACGACATGTTCAGAAAGAGGGAAATATGCAGAGGTAGACCCCACCAATTCTAGTTTCCTGAAGACCTCATTAGGAATGAGTTTGATTTAGATGAGCAAGAGCTGAGGAAGGAAAAGTGGGTGGCCTACAAAAAGGCTTTAGACTTTGCGCACCAATTTGACACTAGCTATGACCCTTTGTCTAGCTTTCACCCCTTTGAAGGGAAGATAAAGTTCTTAATTCTTAGTTTTGAGGATGTGATGCAAACATTGAAAGAAAAGAGGGAGGTTGTAATTAAGAACAACCCTGAGAAAGAAAGACTAGTTCTAAATGGGTCTGCATCTACCAAAGCAATCCCTCTTGGTGATTACATGTTGCATAAGAAGTCCAACTATAGTGTGTTGATGCCAACAACAGGGGAGCCTTCTACCTCAAAAGGGAAGAGGAAGATATAGGATGTCATTGACATTCGAGATAGCCCAAAGAAACAAAGAGTGGGAAAGGAAATACAATCTGATGAACCCTTGTATTCCCCATATCAATCCCCTATTCATATAGGAGATGAACAGGCAATAGCTGGGCAACTGTTACAGTTAGGCAGTCTTGGAGAGATAGCATACACATATGATGAAGTGGAAGAGGGAATGCCAGAAGAGCCCCTTACTGCTGAGATGAACATCACTACTAATGAGTTCAAAGGCCAGGAGTGGGATCCTAAGATCAAGCAAGCCAGTGGGGATTTCTTGGCTGACAATAATTTTGTCACATCAGGAGCTTTCATGCAATTTGTGTGGAAGTAGAACATTGATAAATTTAATGCTAGGTGTGAAAAGAGGAAAGGTGAGCAGCCCCACAAGGATCCAACTATGGTGGAGGAAGAGATAAAGCAAGAAATGGTTGATGAGTTTAAGACTATCATCTGCAAGCAAGGAAGAGACATGGTAGCACAGACTGGGGTACTCATTCTCCCCGAATGGGACATAGCAGATGCCTTAGTTTTAGAGGCAATAAGAAAGGAGACCAAACCTATGGAGGGAGTCACTTTCAACAAGGATAATGATGCACTGGTCATGTGGTCTCTTAAAAGAGATGAAAATAAAAGGAATAAGGACACCCCAGGGTCAAGTTACCTTGGAGGAATGATAGTGAAAAGAGTGCAGAGCACTGGGGTAGTGGAAGCTGCTAGCACTGTGCTAGAGACTACAAAATTTAGTGTTGCAGTAGCAGAAAGAGAGGCTAAGGAGAAGGTAGATCTCCAAGTTAAGTTGGAGACAATTTTAAAAGCTTACAACAGTGCCAAGGAAGAGGTAAGGGGTAAAGATAGCATCATTGCCAAGCTACAAAGCCAGTTGGCAGGACAATACCATCAAGGTGAGTCCTCAACATTGATGATCTCCTCCTCTCCTACAAGACCTCCACCTACCAACCCCATTGTTGAATTCCCACCATCTCCAACACCTTCTAGTTCTCACTCCCCATGAGTTGGAGAATCTAAAACAGGCTCAGGCCCTATATGCAAAGAAATATGAAGAGAGAGTAAAGGCTACAATTTTAAGTTTTGCTGACACTATAGGATCTTCACTAATGTATAACAACATGAGTAAGATTTTAGAAATGTGGAATGAGTTAAATGGGGACAAGGCTGTATTAATGCCTATTTTTGATAAATGGAGACCCAGAGAGCAGGATATAGAACTAATTTGTGTATGCTATGATGAGGCAAGGGCTGACCCCATTATTAAATCCACCAATGATATGACAAAGGATTTAGTAAAGTTGGTAGAAGGAGTAGATAATGCAAATAGAAAGATCAACTTGTACAAGAAAGAGTACACTGATCAATTAAAGGACAAACAAATATGGCTTAAGGAGTTGGAAGCCAAATTGTCACTGAGAATAAAAGGAATTGTTAAATCAAAGGATGCCTGCATATTTGTCAAAACAATTGAGGAGATTGAGAAAATCAAATCTCATTATGGTTTCCTGAATTCAGAGGTCAATAAAATGAGGAATTCTTGGAAAAGATTAGCCAAGACAAAAGAAAAAGTAATTAACTTCTCATGGCCTGCTGATGAGGCGTATCGGGAATGGACAAGAAAGTATGGAGTGCTTGATGTGGTGCAATTAGAAAATGTTGCAATAGAACAACAAGAGGAAGAAGCCATGAATGTTGAAAGAGACTTGTAACCACATTTGTAAAAGGTTTTGTAACTTCTTCATAAGAAGTAATGATTGTAACAAACTCTCCTAGGAAATTCTAAAGCTATGTGTGAATCCATATTGTTATAAATGGATACCAGGACTAGCAAAAAAAGGATCGCAAGGAATTGTAAGAAAATGCTGCAGAAATTTATCTGAGCTTTTTTCAAGTTTTGATGGAGAATATTCGAATGTTTTTGTAATACTTTCAGAAGAAATATCAATACATAGACCATTGGTTTTGAGTTTAAACTTTGTGTTGTCTTCAAGTATGTTTGCAAATATTTACTGTTTCATTATGAGTAATCTAGGGTTATTCCTTTTGAATATGGGTTGCAAGGCAATTTTGAGAAAATATGTTTCTTAGCTTTTCTCTTCAGGAGGGGAATTAAATACACAGGAATCATTTTTTACAGTAAATTCTTTGTGGGATACTTTGAATTTTGATGAACACAATTTAGTCTGGTATGAATAAATTCTTATGTGTGTCAGACATATATAGGGATCTATAGAAGCCAAACTGATGGAATATGTAGAGATGTTTGATTGTGGAAGTATTGTTTGAACTTAGATGACTCTATGACCTTGGATAAGGCATTAATATCTATTAAGGTTATCTTCTATACATCTTGTAGATCAATACTAAACATGAGTATAAGTTTCATTCCTTTGTTTCAGTTAGTTTTAAGGTGATAAGATCCACTGGTTTTTGGACTGGTTTGCTATGGATTTATCTTTTAAAAGTGTGAATTCAGTTCACAAAGGTATACTCGCTTGAACTTTGGATAAGTTCGAAGTGTAGAAGGTTAATCAAACCTTGTCATAGGTTGTCTTGAAATTTTCCTTCTCTTTAATCTCTCTTCTGCATATAGAGTTATCATATCACTATAAGGATTTTAAAGTGAATCAGATTTTGAGAACAACAAGTCCTTTTTCCAATAAGATTTATTATCAGTTTTTTTGATATCCCGTATTGATTTCCTAACTCACATTACTTATGATGATGATTATTTCATGCAAGTGAATAATAGGGTCTGCCGTGAAAATTAAGATATGAAGATTTTAGTTTTTTGTGAAACTGTCAAACATTTTGGTGAAGTTGCGGAAGTATCAAAGTAAAAGATGGGTGGTGATCTAATTCGCCATGAGCCAACGGTCCATGGAGGGTTGCTGCAGGATGTTGTCTGTGAACATTATTTCCAAAACCACGGCTGGTTGGATTATTTCTTGAAAATTAGGGATTACAATGACAAAATAGCTACAGAATTTATGCATTCCTTTGATGAAGGAGAGGCTACAGTTAAAGGGTTGAGGGTAATTGCTACGGACCAACGAATTGCAGAGGTCATAGGGTTGCTGTAGGAAAGAGAACTTTTTCCAGAATCAAAAGACGCAAGAAGTGCCAAGGCAGAGTTCACAATTTCCACTGACAGACCCTTAATGGTGGATAGACAAGGGACTAGAAGGGTTTCTTTACTAGCACATTGGCCTCAGGTAGCTTTGTATGTTATGAAATATATTACATGTGAAGGGCAGTATTCAAATCTACATTCACCTTATTTTAAGTTACTTAGTCATCTGCGTCATGGCCGGCGAGTTAATGTCCCAAATTTTTTGTACCATCCCATTTCTATAAGTGCTAAGGAGACTGAAAAATATGGAAATCACTCTATTAGCCATCATGGACTGGTTAAGTTGCTTGTACAACGGTCCCTGAGAGATGTTTCACAAATGGAATGGGGTGTGTTTGAGGATATTCTGCAATTTAGGGTTGATGATGCCCCTATTGCGAATAATCCACCAGCTCAAGAAGAGATTGTTGCAGAAGATCTTTCTGGTGAAGATGAGGGTTTGCTGGTTGCTGAAGGAGCCACAATTATTATGGAAGGAAATATTGAAGCAAAGTCAATTGAAGAACAACCCTCTACTTCTCTTCAAAGAGATTCACCTGTTTTACAAAGGGAAGGAAAAGAATTGGAAAAGGATGAATCAGATGAAGAATTTGTTATCCGGCCTATTGGGACTGATTAAAATTGAGTCAAGTTTAGAGGCCCATTTCAAAAAATCTCTGCATGTTAGAAAAGTACCTAAATGAGTCAGTTTGAATGGCTTAGTTTGAGAGGGGGTAAAATGGAGCCAGTTGATTTTCAGAGGGTAAGGCTCGGAATTCATGTCCTACACCTTTCATTTGGCCTATTGAGTGATGTGTAACTTTTAGAATTCAATTTGGATAAGTTTATGAGGTACCCAGTTTGAGGGGTGACCTGAAAGTGCATTTTAGGCACAAATACAGTTTTTATTGAGTAGCCTACTTTGAGCAATTACATCTTTTACCCTATTGATCATCATGGAGAAATTCAAAGTGGATTCAATTGTATGCATTAATGTGAGTCAATCTGCAAAATTTTAGGTCTTGACGAATCCATTTGCTCAGTTTTCAAAGCCAAATCCGTTTGCAGTTTGTGTGGTTTGACTAGTCCTTGTTTCGATAGCTAGTCGGAGCCCTGTTTCGCATAAGTGTAAGAGTTGCCTCATTAAGCGTCATGCAATAATGTTTTCTCTGAGTTATTACTGGTATAAATGATGAGCTACGTTTCAAATTTCAAGCCTCTATCAATCCGTTTGATCAGTTTTCAAAAGGATTCATTTAGCTATCATTTTCAGTTATCTGCACTTTCAGTGTTATATCAGTTAATGTAGCCATTTTTGTGAGCGCGCCATTTGCATCCTGTCAGTCTAGTGATTGTACTGAGAATTCAAAGATTTAACATGTACTTTAGGGCACCTATGTTCCGAATTTGAGGACCTACGGAGGTCGTTTGATATTTTTGAGAAAGGCGTCATGTGTTGTCAGGACATTGACTTCATCAGGTCCGCAGTGTTGACAAAGCCAATTGGGCATTTTTAGAAATTAATATCTCTTCGCTCGGGACTCATCTTGAGAAACCATTTGGTAGAAGTCATCCTTGTATATCAGAGTATACGCCTGTCAGATGGCGAGATCCAGAAAGGTGTTTTGACAAGTTTGAAAATTACGTCTTCGCGATTAAATGCAAAAATTGTGGCGTAATTGCCTGAAGGTTGCAAAATTCAGTCTGAGGATCTGAAAATGATGCCGATCATTTCTAGAGGTGTGTTTGAGGTTCATGAAGCATTTCCAGAGGTCAAGTGCATGAAAACGCAAATTTTTTTAGTTGGACCCACTTTGGGGCCCGACCTGGCTCATGCCCGTGCTTTAATTTTAATGGTGAAATGTTTTTTTTTCCTGGCAATATATGTGTATCCATATTGGCTCGATTGCAATTTGCCAGTCAGACAGTAAGAGAGAAGAGAAACTCCAATACCAAATGCAAATTGGTATGTGGAAAATTGAAAGGTTTTCATATTAAATAAAGCTGGCATGTTTTGATGCAAATGCACTTGGCAGCCATGGAGTGGAGTATGGTAAAGTTTTTTTAAAAAAAAACTTCAAAAACATTCATATTGGCAAGTGTGTGGCAATGAATAAATTTTTTCTAAACTTCAAGCCAAATGCAATTAGAAGGTGTGTTGTCAACATCCTCTCTGCTGTGCAAAAATTTAACAAATGCAAGTGTGGTGTGTTGGCTAGAGGAGAAGCATAAGTTAAAACCAAATGCAATTGGTGAGTGTTTAAACCAAATTCAGCAGCAAATAAATGAAGGCCAATCAAACACTTCCAAGTAAACGTAATTGTCTTCTACCTAACAAACAAAGGGAAAACGTTGGAGGAGAGGCAAATAGAAAAACTTTTAATACAAATGCAATCTATTGTAATATTCCATATTGCATTGGTTGGTATAAAGCCTAGACAATCCCTCCCCCCATGTATGGTATTGGAGCAGAAAATATAAACTTTCAAGCAGAAAATATAAACTTTCAAGCAATTGCAATTAGCATGTTTAATGGAAATTTTTCCCTCTCTGTGGTCTCTCCCTGCTGTGCGTGGTATGGCATTTGGAGCAGCCACAGGAAAACTTAAGACCAATTGCAATGTTGGCAGTTTTTTATGCCATTCTCCTCCCCCATGTGAAGCCTTTGGCAGTAGTAAGGGCACTCAATAAATGCAACGTGGTTACAGCAGTAGCATTGGTCTTCAAATGCAAAAAGTCATCAACAATATGAGGTTGGTCCAATGGCAAAGCAATTGCAAATGAAACGGTTCCTCCTTGCTGGAGGGCATTGAAATGTATTTTTAAATAAAGGCTATTGGCTGGTATGAAGCCATAATTCCCTTTGCTACCATTGTGGTTGACAAAGTTAGCAACAGTAACGGAAGCATTTTAGCAAAAGCACTTGGCAGGTGTAATCCCAACGTTCCCAGCCATACTGCTGAAGGAGCATTATAAATTCTTAGACAATATGCATTGGCTGGTGTAAAGCCCCCTTCACATGACTTTGCCAGTGTCCTCCCTATGTAGTGTCTGGTGAAAAGGTAACAGAGGATGTTCAAGAAAACTCGCCATTAAAACCCAGGGAAAGAGCTCCAAAAGTGCAGCTCCAGGCTTAATTGAATTATCCCACATGCACTGGGAAGTGTTTTTTTTAAATGTTTATATGCAAATCCACACAATAGTAATATGTCTAAGCCATAAAGGCTTTTGACACATGGTGCCCGATGGTGTCCAAGGCAGACCCACGCGTGAGCATGCTTCCCGAGGTGATAGAGGAGATGACTGAGCAGCGATCAAGTGGACCCCACACAGGAACGCTTCCCGAGGCAAACAGACAAAGTTACACCCCGCGAAGTTGCGAAAGCCAGGTGGCGGGTATAGTCAGGGGTCCAACAGGCGGGTCCCGGTGAGGTGGCATTGACGTGGCACACAGTTGGTGCATAGGTGGCAGTCTAGTGGTGATGATGTGGCACTGAGGTGGTATACACGTGGCTGCCAAGTGATGGATGAGCAAGCGAACATGTGGCGATGATGAGGTGTCATCCCAGGTGGCGGCCAGTAGACCCCATCAGCCAATCAGACCCCGCCACATGGAAAAAGCGTCAGGACCAAATGGAGGCAAAAATCAAATTTAAAATGAATAAATGATATAGTTTAAACTATATTAAATTTCGAAAAATTTAAATGACTGAGCACAAATGGGAATTAATTCGCCCAAGGTCTCAATTTTGGCCAAAATATAAAGTGTTATATATTGCCGGAAAGCTCTTGGAGTGAGGAATCCGATTATGGGGTTAATTTTGACAAATGTGAGATGTTTTGGAAGAAATTTCCATGGGAACAAAATTCAATTAGAGAGGAGACACTTGGCAATTCAGTTGCAGATTTGATTTGGTTCCCTCTCCTTTTTATTCCCAATTCTTCTCAGTTGTAGGGGTTCTATTTTTTGAGAGATTTGCTCCAAGGGAGAAATCCAAAATTGTAGGTTCCAGTGATGGCATCCTTTTATCAATGCAAATGACAGTGTGTTCATCTATGTTTTCAGTGTTGTCTTTACTGTAGGTTTAGTTTTAGTTTGCAGGTTCACACATATGCAAGGAATGTGTGAGTTTCCATGAAATTGTCTCCAAAATGTACTCAGATTAATATAATTTCATATTATCAAGGATAATTTGAGTTGTCTCTTTTAGATTCCTCTAAGAGTGTAATGTTGTCTTTTGGGTATTCTTCAAGGAGGGATTTAAATCCTAAAACCCAACATTAATGATTTTGAATGCATATTGGATATCTACATATAAGTATGGTTTGGTGATAGAGCAGAGGATTGTATTAATGTAAGGCATTGATACATGAAAATTTAATGTTGAAAAGAACTTGTATCTGAGATTTCTCATCCAGTTTTATGCATGACTTTGTGGCCTGGATAAGGCACTGGTCTCTTGTAATATTGAAAGGTTGTCAGAACACCTTTTAAAAATAAAAAATCAGAATATCTTTTTATATTTTATGTTATGTGGAAGTGTCCCTCCATCTCATGATTCAAAATGTTGAGTTGCAAGTGTGGATCTAGCCCATCTGCAGTTATCTCTTAGTTTTTGAACCTTTTGAGATCCATCTAGTTTTGATTGATGCAGTCTTGTGTGTAATAGGTCTGATTAAATGCATCAAAGGTATACCCACCTAGGTTTTGCAGAGCCTGAAGAGTAGAAGGATTCATATCCTTGTCATGTTGTCCAAGCCCTGAGGTGTTTCATTGATTGAGATTGGCTATCTCATAGATAGATTTGCAGGTATACTTGGGTTATCACTTTTGGTGAACAACATGGCCGTAGGAAAAGCAGATTCCTCCTGCAGCCAAGAGGCGTCGAACAAAAACAAAAACTCCTGCATCTGTTTCAAAAGTGTATGTAAGAAGAACAAGAAGAAGGACACAAAAGATTCAATCTATGAGTAATCTAGCAGAGGTTATTGCAGTAGAAACTTTAGAAGAAGAAGATGCTACAGAGAAAGAAATGCAAGAAAACCCCGTGGAAGTGGAAATGCAAGAAAACCCTATGAAAGTGGAAATTCAAGAAAACCCTGTAGAAGAAGAAATCCAAGAAGAAATTCAAGAAGAAGTTGTAATGGATAAGCTAGCAAATCTTGCTACTGTGGCATTGCAATGTGAAGAGATTATTGAAGATGTTCTACATCAACCTGAAGAAAATGTGGGAGATATGTCAACTCAGAATGAGGAGTTTGTTGAAGAAATCCCACAGTCTAAGGTAGGACCTATTAGACCTTCTTCGTCCCTAAGTAGTTTATCAATTGCTTTAACATTTTTTAGGCAATGGGAAATAGAGAAGGATAGGTTGCAGGGGATAATTAATAAGCAGCAAAAAGAGATTGAAAAGAAAGATAATAGAATTAAGGAATTAGAAGCTAAGGTAGAAGAGATTTATGGTATGGTTCCTGAGATGATGCAATGTAGGGTACCCCCAAGAATTTATGCAGTACATTTGAAAGAGCGGTATTTGAATTTCAGACTAAACCGCATTGTTAGGGACCTTAATCCATCATTGGAAACACCTGAGGAATTCTATCATGCCTATCAAACCTCTCCACATGTTGTAAGGAATTTGTTATGTGAATTATATTTACATAACTATGCTATACCCCAAGACAGAGAATGAAATCCTTTATTGTATATTGGGGATATCATCTCAGAGCTTTAGTGTCATTGATCCAAAATGAGATTATCATAGGACCACAAGCCAGGGAGTTTGAAAAATTCAAGCTTGACTGTCCATTACCATTGAGAAGGGAATCAGAAGCACCCAGGGTTCTATATTATGATTGGCAAAAGTTTCTAATAAGAGATGATGTTAGTAAGATAGTACTTCCAATGAGAGAGGAAGTCTATCAAGCGTATGAGCATTTGGTTTAGACCGAGGGACAACTACACTAGAAGGGTTAAATCAATGCTGGAATCATCTACCAGGTCATTTAAAACTGGGAGAACCTTACTCATTATATAATTTTCATGCAGCCATACAAAGAGCCTCCAGATACATACAGCTAGGCAGGGAGAAAGCCAATAACTAGTTGCCATTGATCTTTTAGCCTTCGATCCTTATGTGGCCACTTTTGGCATGCCAACCAATAGAACAGAATTATGATGCAGTTGTAGAAGAAACAACTAGATGGTCCAAGTTGGAGAAAATGAAAGGATTTTATTGGAATTTTCCTTCCAAGGGAACCAGACAGGACATTGTTGGTGATTTCAGAGTTTCAACAAAAATAAAAAATTTTCCTTAACCCTTAAAGTTGGGGGGCATGATAAGTCGATGCTTTGACATGTTTTTTATCATGACTCTTAGGTTTTTGGTATCTTTTGGGTTGCATTGTGATAGTAAAGTATTGTGAATTGACTATATATAATCCATGTTTTAAAACTGAAATTAAGAAATCATGTTTGAACTTTGTCGATTAATTCCTGCAGCCATGCGAATTTATTCTTGCAGCCAAATGATTTGTCCCTGTGATATGCGGATTATTTAGGATAATGTCATATGTGATTTAATGAATGTATTAATTGAATAAGATACATATGCATGTCCTTGTATGCTATTTTTGTTTTAGTGCAGATAATAATTGATACTTCGGTGGATGATTTTCTTTCGCGCCTAAGGACTGGAGAATCGCGTTTAGATAACTGGAGGTCAAACTAAAGGGGATTTGAGCAACTGTAATGTATGGCATAATCAGAGCAGTTATACTTCACCATGGGAGTTTAACTCTGGTGCATATTGAATTTGCAAAATATCGCTTTGGCATGCAAAGACTGTGGTTCGGTTTCAGATCCACGGTTCTTGCAGCCAAGCTCTCAATTATCTCCTTCGTCTGACAATTATCTGCCTCTTCATCTGGGCGTAACTTGAGTTGTCCATTGTAATTGATCTTTTCTTTATAATAAGCTCTTCCTTCTTTCTTTGAGTTAGACAAGATGGAAAGGAATTGAGCAGAGTTTTGACAAGCATTCTGAATTTTCTCTTTTAGAATATGTAATCATTTTCAGGAAGAAATGAATAAGAATATGTTGTTCTAATCTGTTAATAGTACTTTGGTTGGAGTTTGATATCACTCATCCAAGGGGGCCCACTTGGTGAGTGATCCTATTTTTATGATCATTGAAGTTAGTTTTTACTTAGTTGCAGTAGAAGTTCATGACTGGATTATTCCTGCAGCCACTGGAAATAGATCTGTTGACTGTTCCTATAGCCAAGACAGAATGATGTGATTTCTGTTATTTTCATTAGATCATTTCAGCAGTGTTTTGTGAAGCTTTCATGTAGCCTTTTATGATTTCCATTCCTACCTTTCCTTTCTACATAATGTTAGTTACTATAGTAATGCAGAATAATCATTTAAGGAGCTTAGTGCATATATATTGCAAACCCATTTCAAGTTTTATGTCCTTGGATTGATAACTAAATGAACACTAGCCATGAAAATAGTAAACTCTCCCATATGAATGTCCAAACTTTGGATTGAGATTTCAATTAGAGGTATTATTATTATCATTATAGTTGGGGTAGCCAGTGTTTACCGATGCATATTGGGCAGGTAATGTGGATGATCGGAAGAGCACAACCGATGGGGCATTCTTCCTTAGTGGAAGAATTGTCTTGTGGAGGAGCAAGAAGCAGAGCTATATTTCCTAGTCTACAACTAAAGTGGAGTATGTGGAAGCATTTATGAACTACACTCAGGCAATCTGGATGAAGCATGTACTGAATGGCTTCAAAGTGACTATATCTGAACCAGTGAGTATTTTCTATGATAATACTAGTGCAATAAACATTTCCAAAAATCCAATATTGCATGCTAGGACTAAGAACTTTGAGCTCAAGTACCATTTCTTGAGAGAAAAGGTTCAGAATAAAGAGGTTGTATGAGAACATGTTTCCAATAAGGAGCAGCTAGCAGACATATTCACTAAGCCCTTACCGAAGACTACATTTACCTATTTGAGAGGTAAATTAGGGGTTTTGTCCCTTCATGAAGTAAACTTAAGTTGTGTGCTCCACATCAGTTAGGTACTATTGTGTCCGATCTTATAGGATTGATGTGTTCAAGGATGCTACACCATAGGAGAAGAAACATAGTGGAGCTTGGAAGCTTGTGCCTCCACTTTGGCATTGCTGTCAAAGCAAAAGAAGATATCTGATGATGAAGATATATGGAAGAGTGCACACTGACCCGTCCAGACTCGTCCAGATGTGGTGGTGGTGATCTTTGAACCAATATATGTCAACTGGTATGTAGATACTGAGCAATGATACATTGAGTATTACCATCAACGCCAAAGTGGGAGATTGTTGGCATATGATGAAGCGATGACAATGTATGGTGTTATTGATGTCAATAAGTGCTTAAGTAGGTGAAATGGTATGCATTGGTATGAAGATTGGAAGTAGTTATGGTCAACCAGGATGGAGTGGATCAGTATCGGGGTTCACTAAGTGTGACTACCGGTTTGTAGTCTCTGTTCAACTCTAGGGTTTCCGATATGGCGTGTGCGGTGAAATGGATGGTGTTTTTTGAATGATAAGGATAAGGATCAGAATGCCATGTCAGCTGTGTGCACATGAAGAATTTCCTTGAGGATCTTGCACATTAAGATCAAATGCATTGAATGCCTACCTCAAGAATGCACAATTTTTTGAGCATTGTGTGAAGTGCACGTGACGGGTTACTATTTTCCAGACGCGGTGAAGATTGGACGATAGAGAATGTCTTGAGATCTATCTTAGATCATTTCATTCTATGTAATGTGTTTGGACGGTCAGGAGTGCACCCCTTGTAACTATAAACCTAAAATATTTAGGGTTTAGGGTTTATGCTACCGACCTAATTTTTGTCTATCAGGTCGATGAGTTTTGTTATTGTAGTTGTTGGCAAAAGTTGTGTGTGTTTCCGCATGTTGGAGATTGGATACTTGCCAAACCAGAGTGAGGAATCTGTAGAGTGTGATTGCAGAGGAGAGGAACTGAAAAAGATCTACCTTAGCAAGGAGTGCTATTATCAGATCAGAGTTTTACATGTTGTCTTCTAACCATTTCAATAGAAGGTAAATCCCTTGACCAGGTAGCTTTAACAGGCTTTGTTGTAAATCCTCTAACTAGGTGGCTCAAGTTCATTGAGTTATTTAAATCCTCTAGCGAGGTAACCTTTAACAGGGTATATAGCCATCCCTTAACTAGGTGATCCCTAATAGGATCAGTTCCTAACAGAACCTTATTGTAAAGTATTTAACCAGACTAGGCTCCTAATAGAGCGGTCTTCAAAAGAGTTCAAAACAAGCTTGTGGGTATTCATCCTCACCATGGTTTTTCCCATTTTGGTTTCCACGTGAAAAATCTTTGTGTTATGGGTTGTGAGTTTTTCATGTGATGATTGTGTGTTTCTGATTAAGTTAGTTATGCATGCAGTGTTAAATGGTTGTGGTATTGTAGATACAACTCATGTGTGATTATATCAGTAATGTAGTCATCAAGATTTGAGATCTGTGGAATGCTGTCTGAAGTATCTGTGTTTAACCAGTATAGCCATTGTTATACTCAATGGTGAAGACAACTGATTAGTTGTGTTTTAATATGATAAAGTGTTGAGAAGGTTTTGTGTGTACTTATTCACCCCCCCCCTCTCAGTACTAGTTAGGACCTTAGTTTCTTATCATTATTCATCATTAATGAGTTGAGAACAATGGAAAACACTTCAGTTAATAGAGACATTCTGATTGGGAAATTATCTTCTTTTAAGCTTGAAGTATCTGGATCTTCTGGAGCTGCAAAATCTGAACCTACTTTTCATGCATCATCATCTACCAACATGAATGATTGGAAAGCCTTATATGAAAAATAATTGGAAGATATGAGGAAAGAAGATGAATAATTTGAGTAACTTGAAACCTTATTTGATAGAAGAGTACCTAAAGGACCGATAGGAAGTAAGTATGAAGGAAAAGCACCTTTTAAATGTTTTGCATGTAATAAGATTGGTCATTTTGCATCTAGATGTCCTAAAAGGAATACAAGATTTGAAGAAAGAGTTAAGAAATCATTTAAGCCTAACCAGAATAGATACAGCTTCAAGAAAAGTAAAAAATGCTACATAGCGGATGAGGAAGGAGTAAGTGATGACTCTAGGGATGAACCAACAAAAGACTCTTCTAGTTGGTCTGGTAATAGAAAGGAATGGGTGTTCTATGCTTTAAAGGAAGATGAACCGGAACTGGCTATCATGAATGAAGTAAAGACCTTGGCAGCAAAAGTTGAAGATAAGAATGAATGGGTAATTTATAGTGGATGCTCACATCATATGACTAGAGATAAAAGAAATTTTTTGTCCCTGCAAGAATAGAATGGTGGTCAAGTCAAATTTGGAGATGACAAAGCATGTATGATA
Source organism: Cryptomeria japonica (assembly GCF_030272615.1). Taxonomy (NCBI): domain Eukaryota; kingdom Viridiplantae; phylum Streptophyta; class Pinopsida; order Cupressales; family Cupressaceae; genus Cryptomeria; species Cryptomeria japonica. The sequence continues at coordinate 286,809,929 of NC_081408.1, read as the reverse complement.
ATGGGTGGAGCTATTATTTATCTAGATGACAAGCATAATACTTATAATGTCTATTATGTAGAAGGTTTAAAGCATAATCTTTTGAGTGTTGGTCAATTGGTGGACAAGGGTTTCCAACTTCAGTTTAAAGATAGAAAATGCAAAATCATTAACAAAACTAATTTGGAAATGGCAACCGGTATTCAGATTGGAGGTAATATCTTTCACTTGAACACTAGTAATAAGACATGTTTGATTGCTCTGATTGATGAGAGTTGGTTATGGCATAAGAGGTTGTGTCATGTTAATTTTGATTGTATTGTTAAGATAAATTCAACTAAGGATGTTAGAGATATACCTAAGATTATGAAGCCTCGTAATCCAGTATTTAATGAATTTCAATTGGGAAAACAAGTTAGAACTTCTTTTAAGAGCATACATGATAAATCTAATGATGTACTTGCTTTGATTCACACTGACTTATGTGGTCCTGCAAGGACCACAAGATTTCAAGGTGATAGGTATTTCATGGTGATTATTGATGACTATTCTAGGATGATCTGGGTGACTTTAATTAGGGAGAAGTCTAAAGCCTTCGAGAAATTAAAGATCTTTAAACCAAATGTTGAAACAAAAACTGGATTGAAAATCAAATGTCTAAGATCAGATCAAGGCGGTGAGTTCACTTCTCATGAATTTAACAGTTATTGTGAGACAAATGGAATTAGGAGACAATTATCTGTACCTTAGACTACTCAGCAAAATGGAGTAGTGGAAAGAAAGAACAAAAGCATTTTAGATGTAGAAAGATCTATGATGATGGAAGCCAAATTGCCTCACATCTATTGGAGAGACGAATTCAGTACCACAGTCTACACATTCAACAGATTTCACATCAAAGGTGAAACTGGTAAGACCCCTTATGAATTATGGTTTGGACATACACCTACTATTAAATATTTTAGAATTTTTGGAAGTAAATGCTATATCAAAAGAGATGATTCAATTGGGAAGTTTGATCCTAGATGTGATGAAGGGATATTTCTTGGTTATTCAATTCAAAGAAAAGCATATAGATGTTATAAAAAAAGATTGCAGAAAATTGTGGGGAGTGCTAATGTGAAAGTGGATGAGAATATCATAATCAATCTATATCATATGACAACAGTGAAAATGATCAAAATTGAATCGACAATGCCTCAACCAGTATAGAAACGGAGACAGTTACACTAGTACAATCAAAAAATTCAACTGTGACTGATGATCAGAGCAGTGAACTTGAAGTTCAAAAGACACCAAGGTATGTAAGATTAAATCATTCTGAAGATCAAATCATTGGAGATAGGAACAAGGGATTTATGACAAGAAGAACACTGACAAATGAAGAGGTGTGTCTTGTTTCTCAAATTGAACCGACATCTGTTATTGAAGCTTGTAAAGATGAACATTGGTTAAAGGCTGTGGAAGATGAATTAGATTAGATAGAGAAAAATGAGACTTGCACTTTAGTTCCCCGGCCTAAAAATAAGAATGTTATTGGAACTAAATGGGTTTTTAGGAATAAAATGAATGAGGATGGTCAAGTTATAAGAAAAAAGGCTAGATTGGTTTGTAAAGGATATTCTCAAATGGAAGGAATTGATTATGGTGAAACATTTGCACCTATAGCTAGAATTGAAGTTGTTAGACTATTTCTTGCCTATGCAGCTTATAAGAACTATAAGGTTTATCAAATGGATGTTAAATGTGCATTTTTGAATGGTGAACTTGAGGAAGAAGTACACATTGAGAAACCTGATGGATTTTCACTGATAGATGATAAAGATATGGTTTGCAGATTGAAGAAATCTTTAAATGGATTGAAACAAGCTCCTAGAGCTTGGCATGCAAGGTTAGATAAATATCTTTTGAAGCTTGGTTTTACTAAAGGTAGTGCTGATAGTAATTTATATTATAAGATCACTAATGATGATATTCTGATTATTGAGGTATTTGTTGATGATATCAGTTTTGGAGGAGAAGATAAATTATGCATGGAATTTTCTAATAATATGAAAAATGAATTTGAAATGTCCATGATTGGTGAGATGAGATTTTTCTTATGTTTGCAGATTACTCAAACTGACAAAGGCATTTTTATCTATCAAACTAAGTATCTGAGGGAATTGTGAAGAAGTTTGGTATGGATAATTCTAAAATGGTAAGTACTCCTATGGTGACAAGTGAAAAATTATTTATCAAGGATACTTCTACACTAGTAAATCCAACAAGGTATAAGTTTATGATTGGTGGTCTATTATATTTAACTCAAACTAGACTGGATATTATGAATGCAGTAAGTATTGTTTCAAGATATCAAAGTAATCCTAAAGAAAATCATGAATGTGTAGTAAAGAGGATTTTTTGGTATTTGCAAGGAACAAAGGAATATGGCTTATGGTATTCTAGAAATGATGATTTCAATTTATGTGCATGTACAAATTTAGATTGGGCAGGAGATACTGATGACATGAAGAGCAGTTCTGGTGGAGCTTTCTTTCTTGGAAAGAAATTGGTTTCATGGATCAACAAAAAATAGTCATGCATTTCTTTATCTACTGCGGAGGCTGAATATGTTGCAGCAGCAACTAATTGCACTCAAGTCTTGTGGATGAAGAAAATGTTGAAGGATATCAAGGTAAATTTTAGTGAGCCAGTAGTTATCTACTGTGATAACTTTGTAGCTATTGACATGTCTAAGAATCCGGTATTTCACTCTAAGACTAAGCATATATCAATAAAGTATAACTTTCTGAAGGACAAGGTAGAAAGAAAGGAAGTCAAATTGGTTTATGTGAACACTAAAGAACAGATTGCAGATATATTCACTTAACCACTGTCTAAGGAATCATTTAAATATTTGAGAGATAGGTTAGGGGTTTCTGCCCCTTTGGTAGAGACTTGATTGATGTAGTTTGTCATCAGTACAACATGCATTATGAGAGATATTATTCATTTTGGCACTGATGAGTGGTGCTACTACTTAGGGGGAGTAGTCAACTTTGAGATTCAGAGGTTTATATTATTGCTTCGATATTTGTGTTAGATTTCTAGCATTGATGTCAAAGGGAGAGAGATAGTAATGTGAAAAATAAATTCAGAACTTTATAGAGATATTATTCACAGGGGAAGAGTTATTAATATTCAAGAGATTGTTGGTTGTCTTCCACAGGGGGAGACTTGTTTGGCATTCCTTGGTGCTTAGATTTTTTTCACATCTAGTGTTGCCATCAATGATAAAGGGGGAGATTGTTGGCATTATGGATGAATTGATTATGTGTTGCATTGATGTTTTGTCATTGATTTCAACACTAGTTGTTATGGTTGGTTACCAATAGACAAGTTTTGGTTACATATTTCTGGAGCATGTTTTGTTTAGTTGGTATTGTCTTGGTGATTGGATGCTATCATACACTCTTGGAAAACCTTACCCGAATTAGTTTAAGGTTTAACTGGCAGAGCTTTTACTGAGAATCTTTGACAGGATGCATAAGTAGTGTTGGAGTGGCTTCTAAAGGGTTTTCAAGATGCTAAAGATGTTCTTTGATCGTGCTTCAACTACTTGAAGACATTGCTTTGGCATGGTGGACCCAGAATAGGTCCGGTACCTATCTACATTATGAACCGGTGTCATGTTAACGTGTACTTTACAAGTTATCGAGATGTTTTGAGATGTTCTATGGATTGGTTATTGTTGTTTTGGTCTTAAGCTGACATGGCATATCATTGTAATATGGATTTATGTAATGATCTTATTGTAATATCTTTTGGGTGGCCAACCTAATTGGTTTAGGCCTTAGGGTTGGTATAAAATGATGTAAGATATCATTGTAGATCATGGGGAATATGTGTCATGGTCTTGGAATGTAATATCATATGTTAAGGAGATTTGGTTAATCATAGGAGATCAAATTAGGATTAAGGAAGAGGTCAAAGGCCTCCGGTATTGAGCTTAACTAGGATTGTAATTAGGCATGGTAGATGTTATCTTTGGCAGTTCATTACTCTGGATTGTTGTCCATTTATCTTGAGGTGGTTATAACCCCTCTGTAGTCAGTGAGACACATTTGTAATGAGCAATACGCTCTAGGCAGTGTGCCTTCATGCATGTGCAGGCCCGTCATTGTATAACATACTTTATGTAGAAGTATCATCTAACTGTGGGTAGGCTTCCCATCGTGGTTTTTCCCTTTCTGGGTTTTCCATGTACAAATCATGGTGTTATGTGGTATGGTTGTATAGTGTTGATTATTTTCTTTATTGTTAAGTTTCATTGCTTACTGGTATTTGTTTTTGCTATTCTAGTACTTAATGTTTATGTGATCCGGATAAGGGTTATTAAGTGGATTAATTGATATAATTTGCTAACAACTAATTCACTCTCCCCCTCTCAGTTGTTCATTGGTTATCCTAACATCATCATCAATTCAACAATCTCTCCCTTTGGCATTGATGGCAACACTTAAGAAAATTTTGTGTAAGTGTCACATTACAAAAATTTTGACTAACTCAAAACTCAAAACTCCCCCAGAGAAATTGTATGCTATTAAAAATTTTTAACTTTTAACTGACCAATATACTACTCCCCCTTTGACAACAATGACAAAGTTAAGAAAATACATGTGAAACAAAATGAATACAATAGACCAAATTTCATATTGTCGATGCAAAGTGTATAAGAGTCAACATGTTACATATTACATTTTTGAAAAAATGTCATCAAAATTAATCTTCAAAGCCTGCAAGTCATTATCCCATATAGCCAAAAGAGAGGATGTGATCTCAATGTGTGTCTGGATCTATTATGCAAGTTCCTCCATGGCATCTAGAGTGCTCATATCTGGTGTCAGCAAGATTGCCTTTGTTTCCTTGTAGCCTCTCTGCAAAATTTTCAACTTGGGAACTATATGTGTTTGTAACTCTTGTAGAGTTGCAGTCCTCTTAACCTTTTCTGCCTCATATGAATTCAACTTATGTTGTACACTTACAATAGAATGGCCAAACATTGTAGCTGAATCATTTAGAGGATCAAATGATTCACTCATAACCTTTACTGCTTGCAGTTTTTCCTTGATCTTCTTCTCTATATCATCAAGAAATAATGAAAAATTACAAATTGTAGATAGTATTTTACCTCCAGTATTTAGTACATCTTTTATTGGTTCCATATTGTCATTAAGACCTACCCTATCTTTGTCAATTTCCCTGATCAAAATTGCAATCCTTTTCTTCTCATATTCCTTATTCAACATTCCTGATTGCAGCTTCTTCCAAGCTCTTCATATTCTTACCTGATGATGTAACCAAATGTTTCAATTTATCAATAAGTGTAGGAAGACTATCAATATCAGTCTTTGTTAATATACTAGAAAGTATATCTATTGCACTTTGCATAGTTTGTGCTTCTTTTCTTGAGCGTTCATCATATTCTTGTGTGCCTTAGATTGTATGGCAGATCTAATCTCCATTAGCTCAGTAGGACTCACCATATCCATGTTTATTGGTTCTTGTATGCTCACAGTGTCATCTTCCTCATCTTCATCAATTATCTTCTTTAATGTAAGTGACCGGGAGGTCACATTCTGTTCTTTCTCTTCCTTCTATTTCTCTTCTTCCTTTTGTTTCTCTTCCTCCTTATGTTTCTTTGCATCCTTCTCATGCTCCTATGATTTCTCTTTAGTTTTATCCTCTTCCTTCTCCTTGTCCTTCACCGGTGGTGTAGTGGTTTGCACACCATCTATTTGTGTAACTATCGGTGGCTCTTGTGCTTCTGTCTTGTTCGATTGCTTAGTGGGTTGTACATTTTCTTTTTGCCCATTTACCAGTTGCTATGTCATTTCTTCATCTATCTTTTTTACTTATGTTCTCTCTTCACCTATATCGGTTGAAGTAGCTCCCAATAATATGCTCTCATCATCAGGAATAATTATTATTTCTTGCCCAGTTTGTGTAACAACTATTGTGTTAGCAAAAACAATCTCATCCGATATAATTTCATCAATATTCACATTGTTAGGGATATCTTCTCCCTTTAATCTCTCTAGTTCCTCTTCTTCTGGAATAAGTCATAAAAACTTCTTCAAAATCTCCTCAGTCCCATCTTGTACCAGATGGGATTTTCCAACAAGTAATCTTGTAAGCCTTTTCTTTGATCTAAAGAATGGTTTTGAATTCAAAAAGATATTTTGTAAATCCTCCTTTGAGGCTTCCGATTGTAAAATTACAAGAACAAATTCAATAATCTCCCTGTCTTGTTTTATAGTAGCTTGCCATCTTGCATCTAATTTATTGTACAAATAATTTGGTATTTTCCCTTGCAATTCAATTAGAGCTTTACTGAACTTATTCATTAAAAAAACTACTGCATCTTCAATTTTACTTTGCTCTTCTTCACTAAATTTGTCATAAATTTTATTCAAAATAGCTAATATACAATACTCCTTAATGTGTAACACTATTTTTTCAAAGGGAGTAAGTTTAGTTACCGGTTTCTTAACTGATTTTACAATAGATGCTCCAACAACCTTTGATTTCTTACCACTAGCTCTCATCTCTTTCTTCTCTCCTTCAAAATTTATTTCTTCTTCATTTGTAGCTCTTTTTTCTTGCTCCTTCTTCCTCTTACCAGTGACTACTAGTGCTTTAGGTGTAGGGGGCTTGAATTCTTTCCCCTTTCTCTTGAATTGAATTTTAGAAGGTCTCTCCTTAGTAGTTGTGCTTCTTGTTTGTCTACCAGTACTAGTACTGGTTAGGGCATTAGAGGATTCAACAACCTTCTTTGCTTCAAATTTAGCTCTAGCCTCAACAATCACCTCTTTAGTAAATCCCTACGAAACAACAAATTCTTCCACCTCTTTTCTTACTTTCTTTGCAATGACCGATCTAGCAATCTTAGAATGCACCTCAATAGATTTCTCCTTATATATTCCAGACCTTGTTGCATTAGGGTCTATGGGTTGAGCTAGGAGATGATCAACATAAGCAATTAATAAATCAGCTTCAACTTCATAACCCATCAACATCACCCATGATGTCCTAGGGTCTGCTGCCTCCATCTAACATGTGTCAGTATCCACCATGAAATAAATAGAATCTTCATATCTTTTAAATACTTATTTTGGTATTCTTTCTCTTTCATGCATCCTCTTCTGAAAATCTTTAAAGTATCCTCACATGACCTTATCAAATTCATTACCGATCATCTTGATGTTGTTCTTGATTTGTAACATTGCTAGCGTACCTTCTGACCATTGTATATCATTGATACCGAGAAAGGAATTTTGAAAGTAGAAAAACAAACCTATGATCAACTATCCAAACTTGAATTTCTACCTTTTATCCTTCTTAATTGATTCAAGGTTTAGTATTTTACTGAGTTCTCAAGGCTTCTAAAATATCATAGTCTGCATTATACTTCAACATATGGTAGGCATTATAAATCGTAGCTCCAAGAATACTGTTTTTTCTGCTTGATTGATAAACCCTATATCTGATCACCATAGATGCATATTTCACCTTAGGGTCTTCAATTTCATTTATTGTCATAGCACGTCCATTCCATTTAGACTTTGTTAGTTTAGTTACATCATCCTTCAGGATTAACCTTAGAATAGGAATTTCACCAGTTGCACACAATCTGGTGACAACATGAATAAATTCCTTTGTAATATTATACGGTCAATCAAGCCACATAAAATGATCATGTATTCTACTCAACACATATCTAATATGTTCTTCCATGAATTCATCAATAAAATTCAATGCATGGTGAAAACCCTTGTCAACAACCCTTCAAAATTGATCCTTCAAAACACCTTTTTTGTCACACATTATTAGGAATTGGTTGAAGATTACACACATTACAAAATCTTCCAGTTTGCAATGAATGTAGGATCTAACATCTTCAACATGCAAAACACCATAAGGTACATTGTATAGGGCTCCAACGGGATCAGTTTCAATTGACTTGAGTGGATGCCTCTTGAACTTTGGTCGAGGCCTTTCAGTAATATCAACAAAGTGTGGTGTATCCATTTCAAAATATCAAACACATACAAATTCCAGATAAATACCTTTTTCTCCTTCATAGCTAGGGTTTCTACACTTTCCAATTTGAATGCACTTCACCGATTCACAAATCCACAAATCTTCTCAATCCACTGCTAATCTTTGCCAATGCAACAATCAAAATCTCTTATCTACCTCAGTCGTTCTCCAAATGCTCTCAAAAATTAAAGGTAACATATTAAACTAAAAATTTTCCTTTTAAATTTACCTTTAACCAACAACATTAAATGCTATACCCAGTTGAACAAACTCTAAACTTCATTCAACCCTAAAACTCAGTACCGATTTTCATATCACATCAAACCTACCAGTTTGATCACAAAATCACTTCACAACATCATAAAGCATCACAACATGTAGATTTAACCTACCTCGCAGTCATTAAGGGGGGCCGGAAATAGATCAGACAATAATCTCCCCATAAGCTTTATAACAACTTAGTTTAGCAGTGATGTTTTCTCCACATTAGGTGAAGAATTAGAATCCTCTGATGGTTTCTCCTCACTTTTCTTTCTTCATATCTTGTTCATCTCTTATTTGGTTTCCTCCACATCAACCTTCTTCTTACCTTTCTAGTCAGTAGACTAATTAACTAGTTGGTTCATTCTTGCTCTGCAAAACTTTGCAAGGTGTCCCAGTTTGTGACAATTAAAACAAGCCATTCTAGATGTTCTCCAGGGTCCAACATTGCCTCTACCAATTCTTCTTTAGTAATTCAAAGCAACATGTCCAAATTTTTGACAAATTGAATAAGTCATATTATGTCTATTCTCCATCTCATAGATCAGTTCACATAAGGTCTTTGCCAAGTAGGGCTTCTCTGATTATTGAAATATCTCTGCCATTTACCATTAGGTCTTTGATTCATGTAAGGTGTCTGAATGTTTTCTCCAAATTGCACTCAACAACTATATGCCCATACTTGTTGTAAATGTAACAATAGCCATCAAAATTTCATGTCTTATATCCTCCATAAGTATTAGACATATAACCATCAAAATAACTAGATCTGCTTCAACAAGCATTAGCACTAGGACACAACTTATGACAATTGAAGCATCCTGGTTTGTAGGGTTTTTTACTGATGTTCTTCTTTGTCTTAGGTGTAGATTTTCCTTCATGCATGATGTCCTTAGTACTAGAAGGCTCTCCTTTCTCAAAGGTAGTGTATCCCAAGACATGTGTATCTCCATTTTGCCTTTGTGTTTGAATCTAGTCATCAAGCATAGTAGAGCTCTTATTTAATTTAGTTAGAATCTCATTAGCATCAACCAACTCCTTAGTAAGATCTATTTTTACAATAAGGCCTATTAGGACCAGCCCTATTAGGAGCTACCCAGCAATGGGATTTAAAAAACACAAGTTAATATGTGACACTATTAAGGGATTTAACCTTCGGACTTGTGAGGATCCTACCGCACCCTAGTAGGAGTGACCTTGTGAGAGGATTTTATCTTGCTGCAACTATTAGGGAACAACAAGTGACTGATCTATTGTTAACACCTCTATGCCTAATTAGATCCACTTCAAATCTGTTTCTAACACTGACTAAACATCAATACAAAGCTTCTTCTTTCACCACACAATCACATTCACTCTAGGATCTCATATCTCTTTCAACATCATACAATATACTCCTTTTTATAAACACCTCTGCTAAGTTGGCTAAGAACCCTTGGAACAATTTCCTAGGTATAATATATCTAGTCAATCTTTCACTTTATACTTTACTCATGTCTACCACAAGCAACTTAACTCAAAAATAAAACATTAAGTCTACCGGTTTACCGATCTAAGTGACTCTGCTCTACCAGTTAACTGTTCTTCCTGACTGACTGGTCAGAACATCATAACTCACTCATCCTATTGAATCTACTGATGCGGTTCAAGTCATAGCTCTATCACTGTTTTACCAGTTCATTTTTTAACTACTTCCTCTACCGGTTAGGCTTTACCAATTGCACTAAATGACTTAGATGACTTAAAAAACATGGTTGCCATCAATGACAACACAATACAAGTCATCAATCAACCTCTTACAAAAAAATCATCTCAAGCCAACACTCTTTACCTCTTCTCTATCTATAAACTTGCAAATGCTCCCACCAAAGAGATGCATGTCATTTCAACCTGGTACAGGCATATTTCACCTTCCTTTCCTTTGTAGTATTCTCAAAATAAAAATATTTCTCCATATCTGATATCCAATCCATCAATTCATCTGAATCCAACTTTCCATCATATTCCAATGGAGTAAAATGTGGTTTAGTATTCACCCTACTCAAAACCCTCAAAAACCTCTCTTCATCCCAATCAATTGTTGGTGGGTTTACTTGTTCTGTTGGGGCTTCTTCTGCTTCATCTTCACTTACATCCTCATTATGTCAACCTCTTCTCTAAGGTGTCTCAATAGATTCCAACCAGGTTTAAATTCCTCTCAACATTTCTATCTGTTAGGTTTGCATTCCCATGCACTCCACCATTCCTATTTCCTCTTTGCGCCATCTTCACGCTAGTCCTCTGCAGCTATAGGTCAGATCCACAATCTATCACCCCACAAAAAAATTCTTAGGACAATGCAATCTACGGAATGAAATCCACTCTGATACCAGTTGGTGCAATCATCAGTTAGGAGGGACCTCAAAGAGATCAATTCAGACCGGCCAACAAGAGTAAACACAATGGAAACACAAGGATATGATGGACGAAATGAAGAAAAGAATGAATTATATCATGAAACTGATTACAATCAACCGATAATATCTAGGTTATGGAAACTGGCTCATTGGCCTACTACAACACAATGAATTATAGAACAAGTCACAACTGGGACCTCAAATCTAAAGATCTATCTTCTATGTTTTGTCTAACTCCTTGATTGCATTCTAATGTTAAATTATAGTGATTTATACGATCCAAGGGGATCCGGTCAACCCAAAATGGATGAAATACTGAAGAACAAGACCTAATATGTAAAAAAAACAAGGTCTGCTTCTGCCAAAGAAATTCCTTCGAAAAATCCAAATGATGTAGTGTAGAACTCTAGGAAGGTCATCCACACACCAAGGAACATTTGAATCATAACTCAGGGCTTCGTAAGCTACAGAAGGGATCCGATAGATCACCAATGCAAATAGGTCTAGGCAACTAGTACCACAAAAATTTCTCAGAAGCTGGTAGCGATAAATTGCCATAAAATTATCCAAATGCTCCACTGTTTGGGAATAAGGTAGATGATCAAGTCCTCAAGAAAAATCCAATTCAAGATCCAATCAGCCAATTCCAGAAAATGCATAATGAAATGCTAAAACTGCAAAAACAGGAAACAAACAGAAAAAAAAATAAAAATTGGTTGATGCAATATTGCCAAGAACTGGGGATGCTCCTACATCACTTTATCACCTAAAACTATTCTATCTATAGCGGACTTCGTAGAAAATTACTTTTTCACATCAAAAAGAGATTCAATCAGAGTATTAATTTTCAAATAAAATCACTATTATGGTGCATGTGTGATATCGACATGCACAAATGGATTTGGATGGTTTTGATAGTACATTTGAAAATCGTGTCATTAAGAAAGAGTACCACTTCTATATCAGTGATGATAAGGAGCATGCTACACTTTTTGTACAACATTTCTTTAAGAAGTTTTATGAATATTTGAAACAGAGAAGCATAACAATAGTTAAACATTTTGTTTGGTCTGATGGATGTGCGACACAATTTAAATCATCGAGGCCATTTTATGGACTATTTAGATATCACTGAAAAGACAAAATACCACATGTTTGGAGTTTTTTTAAGAGTGGTCATGGAAAAGGTGAGCATTATTGTGCAGGAGCTTGTATCAAACGTGCTCTAAGAAAGCATCAAATAAATTATACAAGAGATCGTATAGATGATGCACATGATGTTATTGAGTGGTGTAAGAAACACTTTGTGCAACCTAATTATCTCGATTCATCATCGATAACATACAAGCCCATTTCATATAGAGTGTTTTGGGAGATAACTGGTACATGATCTCTTTTAGTGTTTTAAAATATTTTTAAATTTTTTTAAAATGTCTCTGGTTCAAATGTTTTAAAACAAATTGATATGTATGTTCATGAACATATGAACATTTTGTATATGTGGATAGAAGATCAATACATGGATGCAAGAGCATGGAGAGGACAAGATCTTTGCATTGTGTCATCAGTATAGATAATCGCCCATGGACATTGTACACTAGGGATTATTCATGTTTTTGTTCTAATTGCATTTTGGAAAACTATGTTGATTGAAAGAACCTAGAGCTTGGATATGTCGGTGAATGAAAATTGGCACCACTAGATGTTTCAGGCACATACAAGGAAAATGAAGATGAAATCTTTGAAGACGTTCCTTTGATTTTTGTTAATTATGACCATATTTTAGGATTGATTAAAAAAGGTATACGTATTTATTATATATATTCTTTAAAAAAAATTGTGTGCATGTATGTAAATAAATTATAAGTTTTTAATCAAGTACATTTTAAATTTATAACTTGTTTCGAATTGCAGGAGATATTTTTGTAGTCATAGTAGAACATGGAAATATAGAAGGTGTTAGTTATTATTAATTGTGTTGTGCAGAAGAGAGAAAGAAGTTAACAAAATCTAAAATGAGGGATGGAATGTCCTTTCCCACAAGTTTGAATTAATTTGAATGTTTAAATTTATTTATTTATTTTAAACATGCCCATGTGCACATGTTTTAATTTTTTTATACACAACTTACACAAATTTTTAATTTCTCATTTCTTATACATGTACATGTAGGCTCAGTTGTAGTGTAAGGGACATATTTCAAATAAGTTAAAACTGTTCAACATGAGATTCATTTCTCTGAATACCAAATTGACAACAAGGTATATCAGTATAGCCACATGGTCATTGTTGTTGGCCTAATTCTTCATACAGTTTCATGTCATGGGAGGTCTCAAAAGTGGAGACTAGATAGTGAAGATCATGAGAAAATATTAAGTATTATTGAAGAGTGGTCTGAACCACTTGATGTGGTATAAAATATTTAGTTCACCTAAGTAAATGTGTTTGAACTCATGAATTGATTTTTATATAGCTTGTGATATTAATTAATAACTTACGTGCATGTGTACACATGTACAAAGTAAAAATTTATGATGTGGATGAGTTGAAAATGTCTTAAGCTCGGATGTATGTACAATTAGGATCATGTATATCTTTAAATTAGGACATTATGAAATTTGATTTAAATTAGTTCACGTATTCATTTTTAATTAAATGTATTTATAGCTATACATGTAATTTAAATGAATAATACAACTATATGAAATTTTTAATAGAATTTACTTCAATATTTATCGACTATTCTAGTTGAATTTTTATTGTGAATGCGAATGTCACAGGTATTTAATCAATCTTGTGTTCATACTAGGAAATTGTAAATAGTGCACGTCTTCCTTGTGTGGTTAGTCTAAGAAACTTTTAATTTATTATTATTTAATATACATATAAATCTTATTAAGCTGCACCAAAAGTGGATATTCAATCTATTGTTTATGATTTGAATTCTTTGAAGATTTCAATTATTTGTATTACTATGGTTGTGTTTAGTTAAGAAATGAAATTAGTTACATTGAGATCTAAATGCTTATGCATTATTTTATTCCAATAGAATTTCAAGATGGGGATTTATTAACTACCATTTTATTAAAAATAATTTTTTTAATTATTTAAGCTATATGTTCTAGATCAAATATAATGTAATGAAATAATCAATTACAATAGAATAAATTTTTTTATGCAATCCATCCTTTCCTTTTTCCTATATTGACATTATTTGATACATCTATCAATGTATAATAAATAAATATTTTTAATTAACTCATACTAATATAGTAGTGTAATTAGCTCTATTCTTTTAATAATTTATTCAATCCAATTAATGATCTTGGAAATAAATATGAGATGTTGGCACTCACATTTTTTTCATTTCTAACATTCGTTTAGCTTTAATATTTATGTTTAAATATTTTAAAATAAACATGTTTGACTTAACTACTAATAAAATTATTTTCAAACAATTGACATCAATTGTGAGTTTCACCGGATTTATGTCATTTTATAATTTAGATTTGTTTAGAATATTTTTTTAACAATACTACATGACTTTAGAAATACTTAGATGATGTGGAGGAAAAACCAACTATTAAAAAAATGGTGTTTTGTTCATCTATTGTATTCAAAAATTTTGTTTATGGTAAAAATAATAAATCAAATTTTCATTTTATTTTTATTTTATATTTAAAAAATATTTGATAAAAAATTCAAATTACTCAAAAGCTATTAAGTTGCGAGGCTTATAGATATTTAAACTTATAATCAAACACGTGTACACATATGATTTATACTTGTACAATATAATAAAAAACATGCATATATATAAAGTATAATCAAACGTGCAAGTATGATCAAACACAAACTGTATAAAGTATAATCTAACATGCACATGATATAATCTGAATACATAGCAATATAAAGTAAGTCCAAGAATAAAATCTCAATATAAAGTAACTCTGAATACATAGAAATGTAAAGTAAGTCTAAATTTAGCAATACGTGCATGTCTAGATGAAATTTTGGAATACATATATAAAAAGATAAACAGATGAGCTATAAAGCAGCAAATCAACATGCATCATGTCGGCCATGAACAGAGTGTCCGTCTGAGTGAGAGTCCTTGTGAGAGTCTGGATGTCCAATAGACCCCTGCAAAAGTAGAATTTATATTTAAATATTAAAAATGTATCTTCATGTATGAATCTTATTTAAATAATCAAATAGACTAGTAAATTAAAATATACTATAACACACATGTACATACAAAATCCATAACTAACCTTTCCACTAGCAAGTGTAGCATCCAAAGAATCTTGCCTATGCACATGCTCTAAGATCAAGCTAGGAGTGACATGAGGTAATTGTTGTACATGCACATGTGTATTTTAGGATTTGTTTGAACAATAAATGATACTTATTTAAAGTTATTTATTAAATCTAAAAATTACATGTACAACCTTTTAAAAATCACGCCCACATATACACCTGTGTATTAAGAGCCTGTATAGTCTGATCATCTCCTATGATCATATCAACCACATCAATCATTCTTGCATATCTCTCTCTTCCTGTATGAATGACTGAGGAGTGTAAGGGGCTAACCAGATGACTAGGCATCGATGAAGTGTCTGATGCTAGTAGCATATCCATAAAACCAGCCTAGCTCAAACCTCGTAGATGTACCTCAAATGAATTCAAGCCCTAATCTATGATATGGACCTCATCAACCCGTATCTCCTCCTCTGCAGAAATAGAGTGATCTATAGGTGGGTCACCTAGAGTATATGTAGAGTGATGAGAATGTTGTGACTGACCTAGTGTATGCATCGATGTAGTAACCTGCATGTATCTAAGAATCTCATCTCTAACAGTAGCCAATGATATCCCAAGTTGAGATAAATGAAAAGGTATGAATTTAGCAGGTCCTCGAATAAATATTGTGACATCTATACATGTTTATCACCTCCTGATATAGCTGCTACCTAATATGGTGAGGGGATGCCAAGAGTAGCATACTGATCTAAATCTGAAGCCACCTCATGATTGGAAGATGCATATGTGGATGATCTGTAACGTGGTCAGCTCATCATGTATCTACCCATCCTATCTGATGATATGGTGGCTGTTGTTGATGCAATATCTACAATCCTATCAATTACTTCTCTCTAAGAAATAATCACAACATGATTTATTGTTGGGGGAAAGGGTTGGGACTATCACCGGAAATCTCTCACCAACAAGCTCCCTGTGTCTGGGCAGAGCTCTATCATGCCTACGATATGCATCTCTATTAGCAATCCTACCCCTCCCTTGTCCATAATATCCAAGAATGTCAAGGTAGTTGGGTTTCAACTAACAGTGAACCTCAGCATAGACCTGTTGTGCAAATTATAATGGTATCTACTCATTATTAGGAAAGCATATGACCCCTTAGGACCACATATGACCCCTTAGGACACTTTGTGATGGACTAAGGGGTATACACTTATACCCACTAGGATGTTATAAGGGGTCCTATGTGGTCGTTAGGGGTCACACATGTGTGACCCCTTAGGACCACATATGACCCCTTAGGACACTTTGTGATGGACTAAGGGGTATGTTGTACACACTACGATGTTATAAGGGGTCACACACATTTTAGAACACATGTGTGACCCCTTAGGATCACATATGACCCCTTAGGACACTTTGTGATGGACTAAGGGGTATGTCGTACACACTAGGATGTTATAAGGGGTCAAACATGTGTTATAGCACATGTGTGACCCCTTATAACCACATATAAACCCTTAGGACCCTTTTTGATGGACTAAGGGGTATGTTGTACACACTAGAATGTTATAAGGGGTCATATGTGGTCGTAAGGGGTCACACATGTGTTAGAAAATATGTGTGACCACTTAGGACCACATATGACCCCTTAGGACACTTTGTATGTCGTACACACTAGGATGTTATAAGGGGTCATATGTGGTCCTAAGGGGTCACACATGTGTTCTAGGGGTCATATGTGGTCCTAAGGGTTCACACATGTGTTAGAACACATGTGTGACACCTTAGGGCCACATATGACCCTTTATAACATCCTAGTGTGTACGACATACCCCTTAGTCGAACACAAAGTGTCCTAAGCGCTCATATGTGGTCCTAAGGGGTTACGCATGTGCTCTAACACATGCATGACCCCTTACGATGATATATGACCCCTTATAACATCCTAGTGTGTACAACATACCCCTTAGTCCAAGACAAAGTGTCCCAAGGAGATATATATGGTACTAAGGGGTCAACCATGTGTTCTAACACATGCGCGACCCCTTACAACCACATATCACCCCTTATAACATCCTAGTGTGCATGAAATACCCCTTAGTCCATCACAAAGTGTCCTAAGGGGTTATATGTGGTCCTAAGGGGTCACGTATGTCTTCTAAGACATGTGTGACCCTTTATGACCGCATATGACACCTTATAACATCCTAGTGTGTACAACATAACCCTTAGTCCATACCAATATGTTCTAAGGGGTAATATGTGGTCCTAAGGGGTCACACATGTGTACAACATACCCTTTAGGATCACATAGTGTCCTAAGGGGTCATATATGGTCGTAAGAGGTCACACATTTTTTCTAACACATGCGTGACCCCTAAGGACCACATATTACCCCTTATAACATCCTAGTGTGTACGATATACCCCTTAGTCCATCACAAATTTTCCAAAGAGTTTATATGTGGTTCTAAGGGGTCACACATGTGTTCTAACACATGTGTGACCCCTTAAGACAGTATATGACCCCTAATAACATCATAGTGTGTACAAATTACCCATTAGTCCATCACAAAGTGTCCTAAGGGGTCATATCTGGTCCTAAGGGGTCACACATGTGTTCTTAACACATGTCTGGCCCATTAAAACCACATATAACCCCTTATAACATCCTAGTGTGTACAACATACCCCTTAGGATCACATAGTGTCATAAGGGTTCATATGTGGTTCTAAGGGGTCAAACACATGTTCTAACACATGTGTGACCCCTTAGGACCACATACAACCTCATAGGACACTTTGTCATGGACTAAGGGGTATGTCATTCACACTAGGATGTTATAAGGGGTCATATATGGTTGTAAGGGGTTACGCATGTGTTAGAACACATGCATGACCCCTTAGGACTATATATGGCCCCTTAGGACACTTTGTGTTGGACTAAGGGGTATGTTGTACACACTAAGATATTATAAGGCGTTATATGTAGTCGTAAGGAGCCACGCATGTGCTAGAACACAAATGTGACCCCTTGTCACCACATATGAAACCTTAAAACACTTTTTGTTTGACTAAGGTGCATGTTATACACACTAGGATGTTAAAAGGGTTCATATGTGGTCGTAAGGGGTCACACATTTTTTAAAACATGTACATGATCCCTTACGACTACATGTGACCCCTTAGGATACTTTTTGATGGACTAAGGGGTATGTCATACACACTAGGATCTTCTAAGGGGTCATATGTGGTCCTAGAGGGTCATGCATGTGTTAGAACACATGTGTGACCCCTTAGGACACTATTTTATCCTAAGGGGTATGTTATATACACTAGGATGTTATAAGGGGTCATATGTGGTCCTAAGGGGTCACGCATGTGTTAGAAGACATGTGTGACCACTTACAACCACATATGACCCTTTAGGACACATTGTGATGGACTAAATTGTATGTTGTACACACTAGGATGTTATAAGTGGTCATATATGGTTGTAAGGCATCATACATGTGTAACCCCTTAGGACCACATATGACACCTTAGGACACTTTGTGATAGACTAAGGGGTATGTAGTACAAACTAGGATGTTATAAGGGGTCATATATGCTCGTAAGGGGTCACACACATGTTAGAAGACATGTGTGACCTCTTAGCACCACATATCACCTCTTAGGACACTTTGTGATGCACTAAGGGGTATGTCATACACACCAGGATGTT
Organism: Cryptomeria japonica; assembly: GCF_030272615.1. Taxonomy (NCBI): domain Eukaryota; kingdom Viridiplantae; phylum Streptophyta; class Pinopsida; order Cupressales; family Cupressaceae; genus Cryptomeria; species Cryptomeria japonica. The sequence goes on along the minus strand of NC_081408.1, from coordinate 286,791,217 downwards.
ATAAGGGGTCATATGTGGTTGTAAGGGGTCACACATGTGTTAGAACACATGCATGACCCCTTAGGACCATATATGACACCTTAGGATAGTTTGTGTTCTACTAAGGGGTATTTCATACACACTAGGATGTTATAAGGGGTCATATGTGGTCCTAAGGGGTCACGCATGTGTTACAACACATGTGTGACCTCTTATCACCACATATGACCCCTTAGGACACTTTGTGTTTGACTAAGGGGTATGTCATACACACTAGAATTCTATAAGTGATCATATGTGGTCCTAAGGTGTCATACATGTGTTACAATAAATGTGTGACCCCTTAGGACCACATATGACCCCTTAGGACACATTGTGATGGAATAAGGAATATTTCTTCCATACTAGAATGTTATGAGGGATCATATGTGGTTGTAAGGGGTCATGCATGTGTTAGAACACATGTGTGACCCCTTAGGACCACATATGACCCCTTAGGACACTATGTGATCCTAAGGGGTATGCTATACAAACTAGGATGGATATAAGACATCATATGTGATTTGAAGGGGTCGTGCATGTGTTAGAACACATGTCTGATCCCTTAGGACACTTTGTGATCTATAAAGGTGTAATCCCTTAGGACACTTTGTGATCAACAAAGGGGTATATCATACACACTAGGATTTTATAAGGGGTCATATATGGTCGTAAGGTGTTACACATATGTTAGAACATATGCCCGATCCCTTAAGACTACATATGATTTCTCAAGACACTATGTGATGGACTAAGGGATATGTCGTACACACTAGGATGTCATAAGGGGTCATATGTGATTGTAAGGGGTCATAGGTGTTAGAACACATGCGTGAACCCTTAGGACCACATATGACCCCTTAGGACACTTTGTGATGGACTAAAGGGTATGTTGTACATATGGGGATGTTATAAGGGGTCATATATGGTCGTAAGGGGTTACACATGTGTTTGAACACATGTGTGACCCCTTTGGACCACATATGACCCCTTAGGACACTTTGTGTTAAGCTAAGGGGTATGTCATACACACTAGGAACTTATAAGGGGTCATATGTGGTCGTAATGGGTCACACATGTGTGACCCCTTAGGACCACATATGACCATTTAGGACACTTTATGATGGACTAAGGGTTATGTCATACACACTAGGATGTAATAAGGGGTCATATGTGTTCATAACGGGTCACGCATGTGTTCTAACACATGCGTGACCCCTTAGGACCATAGATGACCCCTTATAACATCCTAGTGTGTTCACACTTTGTGATCGACTAAGGGGTATTTCATACACACTAGGATATTATAAGGGGTCATATATGGTCCTAAGGGGTCACTAGGACCACATATGACCTCTTAGGACAATTTGAGATGGACTAAGGGGTATGACGTACACACTAGGATGTTATAAGTGGTCATATGTGGTTGTAAGGAGTCACGCATGTGTTAGAACACATGTGTGACCCCTTAGGACCACATATTACCCCTTAGGACACTATGTGATCTTAAGGGGTATGTTGTACGCACTAGGATGTTATAAGGGGTCATATGTGGTCCTAAGGGGTCATGCATGTGTTAGAACAAATGTGTGACCCCTTATGAGCACATATGACCCTCTAGGATGTTATAAGAGGTCATATGTAGTATAAGGAGTCAAGCATATGTTAGAACACATGCATGAACCCTTAGGACCATATATGACCACTTAGGACACTATGTGATCTTAAGTGTTATTTTGTATAGACTAGGATGTTATAAGGAGTCATATATGGTCCTAAGGGGTCACACATGTGTTCAAATACATATGTGACCCCTTATGACCACATATGACCCCTTAGGACACTATGTGATCCTAAGGGGTATGTTGTACACAATAGGATGTTATAAGGGGTCATATTGGTCATAAGGGGTCACCGATGTGTTAGAACACATGCGTGACCCCTAAGGACCACATATGACCCCTTAGGCCAGTATGTGATTTTAAGGGGTATGTCTTACACACTAGGATGTTATAAGGGTTCATATGTGGTTCTAAGGGGTCACACATGTGTTAGAACACATGCGTGACCATTATGACCACATATGACCCCTTAGGACACTATGTGATCATGAGGGGTATGTTGTGCACACTAGGATGTTATAAGGGGTCATATGTGGTTGTAAGGGGTCACACATATTTTATAACACATGTGTGACCCTTTAGGACCATGTATGACCCCTTAGTACACTATGTGATCCTAAGGGGTATGTTGTATACACTAGGATATTATAAGGGGTCATATGTGGTCCTAAGCTATCACGCATGTGTTAGAACACATGCATCACCTCTTAGGACCACATATGATCCCTTAGGATACTATGTGATCCTTTATGGTCCTAAGGGGTCATATAGTGTCATCAGGGGCATATGTGGTCTTAAGGGGTTGTGTTGTGTGTGCAATAGGATGTGAAAAGTGGTCATAGAGTTTTTATTTTGTCTAATTTGTTTAATTTTTTTTTCTAAGTTTTTATTTATTATTTAGTTTTTCTAATGTTTTTATTTATTATATTTAGTTTTATACCATTTTTCTAAGTTTTTCATAATGTTTTTTTTAAGTTGAAAAAATAATACATATACAGTTATTTAATAAAAAAAAAAAATTGACGTTAAATTAAAAAATTAAATTAAGTTTTCTAACATTTTTCTAAGCTTTAATTTTGCTAAGGTTTTTCTAAAAAAATTTAGACATTTTTCTGTTTTAAAATTTTAGTATAGATATGTTTTCTAAGTTTTTGTTAACATTTTTCTAAAATGCTAAAAAAATAATAAATATACAATTATTTAATCAAAAACCAAATTAACAAACAAATTATTTATTAATCTTTAAATAAATTTAATAAAAGATAAATAAAATGAAAAAAAATTATTAAACAAAAAAAAGGGTTATTTTGTGCACCTAAAATAATGTAGGTCGAAAGCTAAAAGATGAGAAGCATTGGTTGTTGCTGGCAGGGCATGGTGATGTAATGTTGATGTCAGGTTCTCTCTAACCCTCTCTCCACAGTAAACTCCAAAGTTGAAAATGACAATTTAACTATCATATTCGGCTTTTATAGAGATTTAAAAAAAAATTTAAATGGTTTGATTGAATGGGGGGTTTGAACGAACCCCATAAAAATAAATATTTTATTGGGTTCAATTGAACCCGGATCTGATGGTGGGTTCGATCAAACCCACAAGGGTGTTTCGCTCGAACACCCTTAGTTCGTTCGAACCTCCTGAAATTTTTTTTTCCCCCTCCATGAATTTTTTTCATGGGCAAAACTGGGAACCATTATTGTGAGTTGACCAAAGTTGACTGAATGATTGATCAATGAGCTAGATAGATTGATTAGCCAACTAAATAGATTGATGAGTTAACTAATTTGAAGGTTGATTTGGAGTTGGGAAACATGGTTGAGGAGATAACTGAGTTATATAGGGAGATGACTGAATTGATTGCCCAATTAGGATTTTGACATATGATATAGGAAATTGACTTTAAATTAAAATTCCATTTGTATTTAACTTGAATTTGGATTTTCAAAAATATGAAATGAAATGCAATATTTATTGAAATTAGTTGAAATTAGAATTTGGGGATTTTGAATTTTGAAAATTTTAAAAATGAATAAGTTAATTGAATAGTTTAAAGAAATCATTTAATTATAGAAACTTAGAAACTAAAGTTAATTATAATAATAAAGACTATTTAATTAGAGGTATTAATTCAAAATTAATTAAATAATAAATACTTAATTAATAATACAAAAGGGGATTAATGATTAATTAATTAGAGGGTGTAGCATCATAAAATTGCAACCTTGCATTTTTTGATCGCATTTGGGTCTTCACATTGGCAGATGAATCCCTAAGCCTGACTGGAGACCCGGAACATGCTCATGCCACCTCAAGCTTGCATTTTCTTGTACCCCACACTACCTACACTCTCACTTCCTGTCCTGAATTAGGGAAGGATAGGGGTGTGGCGGCCCTGTCCCTGCTCTATTTTGGGCCCCTTCATTCAAATTGTGCATTGGGCTTGTCAATCATGAGCGGGAAAGAGTTTTTCTATGTCGGCCTAAGACAAAAAATTAGTTAATAACCCCTAATTGGCAAGTATATAAGGAGATTTCCCCTCCTATTTGTATAAGCTAGATAAGTTCAATAAGCAAAATCAAGCATAAGCGATCATAAGGTGAAATTACAAAGTGACATTGTCATCAAGCATTCAAGCATCCTTTCAATTATTGAACATTTCAAGTCTTCTTTCAAGGCTAGGTGTTGCATTCAAGTCAAGGATTCAACCATTGAAGAGGACATCTCTTTCAACATTCAAAACATTCAATTTCACATATCCTTTCAAACAACTCTATCTACATTTCAATTGCACCCTCTCTTGAGGTTAATTCTACTTCAAACATTTCCTTTCATTTACTTGCAAGTATTTTTCATCATTTGGTTAATTCAAAACCAAGGTTTGAACTGGAGGCAAATCCCCAATCCCAACAACATTTCCTCTCTTTTTGTGTGTGTAGGTTGCAGGTGTGCAATTGTAATTGCAGGTTTAGGATTCATTTTCAGAGATGGAAAAACCCTTTTCAGCGTGCAAATTTTTCAGAGGGCCAAATACACTTTCAACCAGGTCCCAGAAAATTTCACCCAAATTTGCAAGGGAGCTTTGTCTCGACATTTTACTGCTAATTCCAAGTGTACAGCTTCATCCTACATCTCTATCTCAAGATATAATCATTTCTTTGTCATCTTCATACTTAGTCTCAAATTGCTTAATTCAACTTGTCCATTTTAAAAGAGAGTTACTTTACTTTCCAAATTCATTGCCAATTCATTTAGCAGTCAATCTCTTTCCATTGAGATTGGATCTAGTGAATTCAACCAACCCTCTTTTAAATGTAATGTGCATGAGATGTTGAAGGGAATCCTTTGTGAAACTTTCACTCCTTTCTTGAGAAGGGTAAAGCTTTCTACTCGATCTCCTCTCATCAACTTTTTTCACCACATTACAGATAGAAATTGAATAATTAGAATATGATGAAAAGTTTATGATTAAATTAGTTTATGAGATTAAACATTAGCTTAATTAAATAATTAAAGAATTGCTTAACTAATAAAGATGAATAATTAGTGTGTTAGTGATGAGACATTTATAGGTGTCTACACCATGTATTATTCAACAATGCAACATTACAATACATCCATGAAAGCTTTCAAAACCCCATCCATCAACAAGAAATCCATGTGAACAAGCATGTAACCACATATTCCATGCTTCCAGCCTCTACAAATGCTAAACCTTGCTTACCCAGACAACTACCCTTATGGTTGGTTTCATAGACAGAAGCTCCCACAAAACCACCAAGTGGTATTACATCAAAACCATGTGCTACAAAACCATGGGCTAACCACCTCATTGACCCCACATCTAATATTGGGTAATTTATTAAATTAATTTCCCTAATATTAAATAAACATAATATAATATATCTCAGTCTTAAAATACAACTCATGAAGTGGTCCTGAGAATATTCCCAAAGAATCTCAGCATCTTACATGTCCATGTACAACATCAAATAGATAATATTACAATTATAAAAATTATAATGCAAGGTATACAATGCCTATTTTCCAAACATTAAGTGCAAATATGAGCTTAAAGTAAAAATTGTTCAAGCTGAAAATTACGGAAGGTGACAACATTGATCAACATACCAGTAACTTTCTCTTCCTATTAAATCAATTAGTTGGGATAGACGCTAATGTAGATGATGATGATTCGAAAGAAATTTTGTTAAACAACATGCCTCCTAGTTATAGTAATATTGTATTCACATTCAACAAAGTAGATGCTACCTTAGAAGATACAATTTCTACTCTAATAGATGGAGAAAGGAAAATGAACCCAACTATAGAGGAAACTGTAATGTTTGGTAAAAAAATCCCAACCATTCCTTCAAATCCAACTCTTCAACATCAAAGGGAATTCATTTGTTCAAGAATAGAATTTTGTGCTACTATTGCAAGAAGAAGGGAGACATTGTAATGAATTACAATTAATGTGCCAAGGATATCCTTGATGGCAAGTTAAATATAGATAAGGAATTGGTTACAGATGATGAAGAATAATGCCTTCATGGGGTGGCTACTGAAAACCCTCCACACAAAGATAGTGAGGAGAAATATGTTCTCTAAATAAAATTTAAAGTAGGATGGAAGCATAAGAAGTTGGAGGACATTCAACAACCTCTCGTGAGTCACTAGAAATGGGGTTGTAGAATTTTTTTAGTGACAAAACAATTTTTGATCGCATATCCTTTTTGATCAAAGTGGCAATGATCTATAGTCATGGTTTCATACGTGACAATGAAGACTTGGTGTTCAATATTTTATGTTGTGGCTAGATGTGCATGTACCCAATCATATTTATTGGTTGTATGCATGAATAGATATGTTTGTCCCTATTCACAAGATGGTGTAAGTAATTGGAAGTGTTTGTCCCCAGTAACATAAGTTTATTATTATGATGGGATGTGTGTGTCCCCGATCGTAATTGTTGTGACCAAATTTGTTTGTACTTGTTCATAACCTTCAATTTGGATAGATGTGCTTTCCCGTATCCAAATTTTATGTATGACATTGGATAGATATGTTAGTCCCTATCCTTGGTTCTATGGGTAGATGTGTTTGTCCGTACTCATACCTTATGTGGTCTTCAAGTATTGTTGGTCCACTATCGCCATTTGGAAAATGATACTGTGTGTGTGTAAAGTGGACTTGTATCTGTATATGCAATACACAACACTTCAATTAAGTCATTACATGCATGGTTAGACAGATATAATCAATGAATAATAAAACCATAACAAATCGACCCATTGCCTTCTAAAAGATGCGAGTATAAGATTGCTCTTAGATTATAAGCAATACCAATGACTAGACGACACCAAGACAAAGGATTTAATCTATATGAGCATGATATTAATGCTAGATGGATGCAAGATTAATCTAACAATATTTAAGCAATAAATGTGAATGAGAGATGAGAGCCTGAATTTATAGAAAATTCAGAAAGAAACCAACGGCTGAGATCAAATGATGATGAGCAGTCAAGATTTTCCAAGAGGAAGCACAATCTAGGTGTATTGATGTGATTGGATGCTTTTCTCAGTTTTAAAGGAAATTGAACTAAAATTAAGATAAAATCAGGAAAAACTAATTTATTCTCTACTTCATTCAATTTTAATATTTAATTGTTTTAATTGCTTTCTCTAAGATTATTTATCAATTTTTGATTTGTTTTTCAAGATTATCTCCAATTGATTTCTTTTCTCAAATTTTTAATTCTTTTTTCGTCAATTAATTCCTTTTTTGATTTATTTCCTTTTTTGAAGATTTGTGCTCATAATTTCCAATTCCTCTTTCTTGATTTGTTTCCTTTTTTGAAGATTTGTGGCAAATTGATTTATTTAATTAAATATATAGAAGATATTTAATTAAAATAAATAAGATAATTGTTTAAAATGATTTTCTTGGAATGATTTAATTAATTAAATAAATATTTAATTAATATTGGTTGATTAATTTTGCCATGTGACATTTGATGATTTTAGAATTAATTATGTGCTTAAGATTGATTTAATTGCCTTTGGTTAGGACCTTGGTGACATTGTCGAGATTAGGGGCTCATGGTTTAGATGACCATTTTTAGGGTATTACATTTTCCCCTCTTTGAATTAATGTGTGAGGAGTGCATTGGTTCAAAGAATAGTTGATGTCTAGGAGATGCCAGTTCTGAACTTGATTGATCACGAACTAGATGAAAAACGAGGTGTTTAGCTTGATTCGAAGTGATGAAGTTGAATGAAGTCTGATTAAAGCGATACCAATCCTGAACTTGATTGAACTTAGGAATGATAGAAAACAAAAGGTACTGAACTTGAACTTGACTGATCAAGAAGTGGATCTTACTGATCTAGAACTTGATTGATCTAGACACAGTGAGTGATGATAAAAATTGATCTTGAACTTGATTGATCAAGATACAATGAGCGAAGATGAATTGTCTAGCTTTATCCAAAGCAACGAATACTGAACACCTGCTTAGATTGAGTGTGATCAAAGAAACTCTTTAAACCCTTGATTGATTTTAAAGGAATAATCAGCTTGATGAAAAGCGATGAAACTAATTAACGTTAAGAGATTGATTCAAATGAAGACAAATATCAGCTTGATTTGAAGCAATGAAACTGATATGCCCCTAGCGATTGATTCAATTCAAATGATTGAGAAATATCAACTTGATATAAAGCGATGAGAGATACCCCTAGCAATAAGAATTTGATTGATTTTATTTAGTTGAAAAAGATTTTTTTGCTCGACTTTCGATGAAGATTTGAAAATTTTCTCGACATTGAAGAATGTGAGGTCATAAGGTCACGAGTATGCCCCCTTGGGAGTGAAATCGAAAAATAGCGAGGGTACATGATGATAGGAAATTTCTTTAGCGATGATAAGTTGTTTAGAGCATAAATTGATTCAGAGGAATATTTGAAAAGTTGGTTTTGAAATTGAGAAATTGAGCACAAAGTTGATTTGTGGAAATTAAATTGAGATTCAGCGTTGAAATTGAGCGCAAAGTTAAAGAAAGAATGAGCATTTGATGAAAAGTGCTAAATGGTCCAAATTTTGAAATTGACAAGCAAAATGATCACGAATTTCAATTTCGATCCTAAAAATAGAATCAGAACGGTCAAATTAGCTAAGGGTACAATTTTTGTGTCCATCGGAGCAAGTTGAAAAATTAGGTTTTTGGCTATATATGGGACAAAAGTATCATTTTCAATTCATTTTAACCCTCCAAGTTTGAAAATTCAAAAGCCTTCTACAAAGAAAATGGTGGTCCCTACTCGCCAGCATCGATTCAAGTGCCAAAGAAGACATAATCGATCTTGAAACTACGAGCCAACAGTAAGTGATCGATCTTAAGCTTGTTTATGTTTTTTATTTTGATTTTTTTTGTTCATTTTGCAAGCTTTTCGCATGTTTGGGGTTGGGCATCATAGTTTATCATGTGAGATAGGATCCTGTCTCGTATGAGTAGCTGGTAAAATTTCTTTTGTCATTTGAACCCATTAGATTTGTCGTTCTAGGGCCACCCGTGTGTCGTACGACAGGTCTATAGAAAGACCATTTTGTCGTGCGTGGTCTAAAAGTTTGTCATTTGAGGTTGTTTTGTCGTGCGAGAGCTAATCCTGGCTCGTATGAGATGCTTCTTATCTGTGTTTTGTTGTACGAGAGAAAGTGAGCATTTTTGAAGGTGTAAACGTGAAATTTTAATTTTGTATTTGACTTAGTTGGATTTGCGTGATGTTTTGCTTCTCTTGTAGGCTCATTTAGAATGTTTTCTGATGCTTTGTTGTTGGGTTTTTGCAGGTTCAATTACCTCCTGTGCTATTCAAATGTGTTTATCCTCCTACTATGGCATTAGTGCGACATTTATCTGAGGTTGAGCAGGCTCATATTGACTTGTGCGGCTTGACTCATCTATTGAGATTACCTGATATCCGTGTGAATCACGGAATGCTCACGGCATTGGTAGAGCATTTTCATTCAGAGCATAACACGTTTCATCTACTAGTAGAGTAGTTGACTATCACTCCTGAGGATGTATATAGGATCCTCCATATCCCTTTTGCTGGGGATAAGGTGGATTATGATTCAGGGCACCTTCCAGGATTATAGGCAATGAGGCATGTCTTCGGTGATCCTGACATTTTGACTCATTCCATGAGTTGGGACATACTTATGAGTAGGTACAGTGAGAAGTATCCTCTAGCAGGCATTCTAGCAAGGTTTATAGGTTGTTTTCTGATGCCAGACAGAGGGCGGCAAGGCTTCCAATGTGGATGGGGTCAGATGCTAGAGAGGTTGATAGAGACCCCTCAAAGACTTGGCTAGGGTTCGTGTTTATTGGCCCACATGTATCAAGAGATGCATGAGATCGTGTATAGAGATGGGCGGAGCATGGCCGCCGATGTATATATTTTGTAGGTGTGGGCTTGGGAGCACCTTCCCGTTTGTCGACCCATAGTAGATGATAGTAGAAACCTCGGGAAGTTGATCATATATAGGTATGCTAGATATATTACATAGCCCCATCTGGGAAAGATAGATTTTTGGAGATAGCAGCTCGATGACCTAATAGTCGTTGTATGGAGACCGTATAGAGGCTTGGAGCCATGGGATGACTAGCGGCTAGTCCGCAGGGATCTTTTTGTTACACGCCCTCTTATCAGGAGATCGCAAACTATTGTTGAGCGGTTAGTTGTATCACGGGTGATGAGGTAGTATGGTCGGCCTCAGGGGATCTTGCAGGAGTACATAGCTTATGCGTAGTATGCAGATGAGGAGAGACAGGGATGGTTTTCATGGTTGTCTGATGCTTTGGCAATGCAGGAGCTGACTAGTTTACACCGCCTAAGGTGGGATTACATGGATGACGTAGTGGATGCGGGGGTATTGCCCCAGTATAGAGATTATTTTCAGCAGCATCCATTCCTGCGATTCACAGATCTGAGTGAGCAAGCTCCTCATATTGAGGATGTTGAGGATGATGCCCCCGCACTAGCATATGGATAGGGACAGGGCCATAGGTAGGGCCAAAGGCAGGGACAGAGAGCTGAGGCTCCAAGGTGGACAGGTGGTGATCCTGGTGCTAGCAGCAGTAGGGTACCAGCTGAGGGTGGACAGTAGAGGGGTGAGGGCAGATCCCTAGGAGGAGTGGGTGTGAGATTGGGTGGGACTAAGGAGGAACGAGCAGCTTTGAGACAAGTTCGGCAGTGGAGGGATGAGCAGGGTGGAGGTGGAGGTGGAGGTGACGAGCCTACGAGAAAGTAGGGGACAAATGCTAGATGGTCGATGAGGGCATGTCTTGCAGAGCAGCAATCACAATTGATAGTGGCTTAGACTTAGCTAGTGGAGAGGGATTGGCAGCTGGTCAAGGTGAGGGCCGAATAGGATTGCTAGATCGTAACGCTAAGAGTAGAGATGAGAGCAAAGATAGAGCCCCTGCGACAGGAGGTCCTTCACCAGAGTAGTAGGACAGCTTATTACGTGGTTGTATATAGTGTCACAATTCTCGTTGCTCAGCATGTGATACCCTACTCCTGGTATATGGCATGGTCAGAGGGAGCTCAGGCACCTCGACAGGATCCCGAGCATCAGGCTCCACCTCCTCCACCAAGCGATGAGGGAGAGGGTGCGAGCTAGATTTTTTCTTATTTGTAGCTCAGATATTTTTTGTAGACACACCCATTTTTTGTAGCCTATATGATTCTTGCTCCGATGGGAGTTTGTATATATCATTCGACATCATTTTGTACTCTTATACTTGACATGATATATATATATATATATATATATATATACGAGATCCGATTTGACTTCATCATACTTGTGTTGATTCGTTTATGAGATGTCTTTATATGCTTTAGTCTATATGTATGCATTTATTTTCATCATGAATGTATGTTATGCAAATGGAATATGGATGTCTTTTTTCTTTCTTTTCATATGCACATAAATGAATGAGTATGAGTAATGCAAATTTTTCATTTTTCCATGCAATAAGATGAATACAAATAAGTGATAATGAATGTATGAATCTATATAAGATGCTCATGTATGTAGCTAATATCTTAAAACACAAGTACTCGATCGGACAAATGATGAAAAGAGATCACTTAGCAAAGAAATGATGAAGCTCCAACTCTCATTTAGAAGATAAAGAGATCATTGTTATTATGTCGAAATCACTCTAAATTCACAATATGCAGAATGAAATGCAAGATGAGATGCAAAATGACATGCAACATAAACCAGTCACTAGACTTTGAAAAGCTTAATTTTCATCATTAGAGTTCCTTTCTTTTCATGTGCAATATTAATTATCTTGTCCACCATGAACCTTTTTTCTCATTCATATCCTTGGACAGATTACGCATGGATGCGGATTGCACAATGAAGAAATTCCCTCAAAATAGATAAAGAAATGATCTGGAACCTCCCTATAGCATTCAAATAAGTGGAGTCGAGGTATGTGAGTCGATTTCACCTTAATGTGAAGGCTCTTATCATAGACACCCAACTAATTTAGATGTTTCCAGATCATTGGAATCATCCCTACAAGTAGAAAACAAAGAAAATATTATGCCCCCAATCCTTGCTCCTCTTAGTCAAGATAGACTTCCTCGAGTTACTCAGAGGGATAATAATCGAAAACCAATATAAAAGACAACACACAAAGAAAATTTTCATTCATAGCTCAAAATGTTTAGTGATTGTTTTTTGTTATGTTGTTTTGCTTGTTTACTCAATGATAAAACTCTTCAGTAGTCAGGAGACAAGTAACTGACTCGAAGTGGATGACCAGGTTTCACTGACGTAAGGTTGACTTGGTTGATACTGCTTAGGACATGTAATGTGCTCAGTTGATTACCCTAAGACTAGGACATTGATCGGTTTTAAGCCATGAGGGTTCCAACGAACTAGGATGTCACAAAAGTGACTAAAATATGTACAAGTGAAAGCAAAGAATTTCATGAAAGTGGGATTGCCAATGTTGCATTGATAGATGGAACGCTTGAGTACAAGAGGCACCTGTTTACTAGGTTTTCACCAGCTTGGAAGAGATTCATTTTTTTATTTTTTTACCAAGGTGCCTATTTACCAAGTTTTCACCAGGGCAATTTCTCTCTTTATATTTTGTTTTTGGAATTTCTTCAAGACTTTTTTCTGAGTTTTAGGAATTTTTTAGGACATTTTCTGATTTTTAGGATTTCTTCAGGACATTTTTCTAATTTTTACGATTTTTTCAGGACTTTTCTGATTTTTAGGATTTTTTCAGGACTTTTTCCAATTTTTAGGATTTTTTCAAGACATTTTATGATTTTTAGGATTTTTTCGAATGTTTGCCCCTAGTGTCTAGCAAGGTAAAAGGGATTAAGAGTACATGAATGGATATGCGGATGATGGTGGATTCTTTCAAGGACTATCTCACAACGTTAATCCAAGCACAGGGTCTAGATATAGCAATGTAAACCAAGGATTTTAACAATGTAAAGCAAGGATTTTAGTGATGCAAAGCAAGAATATAGCGCAACGAAGAAAGGATATAGTGCAATGAAGCCATATGGTTCAAAGAAGTGGCCATGTCAAGAGGTTTGTGGAAAGCATGTTTTTGCATTTTATCCATAGTGTTGATCAAGATCAAGGAATAGATCTGGATAGGCGACAAATAGGATAATCAAGATCAAAGGTGGTAATGAAGGATGTAAGCAAGCAATGGATAGGATCTAAAGGGTGTGGATCAAGTGCAATATATAGGACATACAAAACCTATAAAGATTCTTAACCTTGTCAAGATCAAAGGTGGAAAATGGATATGAATGTAGATAGAGCGAATGAGGGATAATGGAGGATGAAGGATAATAGATGGATGTACATGGATGGAACTTTCCCCCAATGTAAAGTGAAAAAGGATAATGGATTAATCATGATGCCTGTTTGCCAGGTTTTCATCATGGTACTTGCCCAAGGTGCCACAAGAAGTGGTTTTCACTCGTGGATGAAATTATTTCTCTTTACTTTTTTTTTCTTTTTTCACTTTTTCATCATTTGTTTTTTCTTTTTGAAAGATATTGGAGGCATGATAGGGGATGGAAGAAGGACCCCAATGTCTCACTGCTTTGGATGGTACCCTTAGAATATGAGTTGCAATAGACCATGGCTATGAAGGTATGCTCAAAGATGTTGGTAGGATAATGAAATGAAACTAAGGCAAGGACTTATGCAAAGGATTGGATAAGAGGGATGGAAGGGTGGAAAAGAGGTGTTGGATAATGGATGTGATGTTGGAAGAATTGTGTATGGATAGATGGAAATGCTGGAAAGATCAACATTGGCATACACCTTGAGGGATGGTGGAGATATGGAAGAGAAGTGAATCTCAGATTTTGAGATTTGGATGGAGGAAAGGTTACAAATTTTGGGGCATAAGAACCCAAAATGGATGAAGGAGGTGATGGAGGAATAGACTCAGAAGGTTTGGATGGAGGAACAACAATTTTGGATTCCAATTTTGATTTTTCTTGAGACTATTGTGATTCAAGCAACCGCTTAGGGATCCACATGGTTTTTGATTTTTCATGCTTTTGTAGTTCCTTAGAGCGCATTGCTTGTACAAGTGCCTTAGGAACCCATATAACTTTTGACTTTTCTTCTTTCTTTGTGGGATTTTGTGGCATTTTGTATTTTTCTTTTTCTTTTTGGATCATATTTTTCTTTATTTTGACATGTCGATTAGATGGGACATGTTGATCCTTGAATACACGTGGATTGCGTGATTTATGACTTTTATGCTTGGCATCCAAATTGCTTGGAGTGAGATGCATGTATATATAGGAATGATATGGAGGTCTTTTAGATGGATGGAAGGTACTTGAAAATGTGTGCCTTTGTTGATCCTGCATAAGGGATGTAGGGATATAGGGACCTAGAATAGATGGAAGCGATGATGGGGAAAGCGTATATTTGGATTCAATTGGAGAAATGTAGGATTTAAGAGAGTGTCCAAAATCTTGAGAAATGTCCCTAAGACCATGACCTTTAACATTTTATTTAATATGGAGGGGTTCTTGCTTGTGGAGATCTACCCCTTTGCCTTTATAAATATTTTGACTTGTAGGATACACTTTGCTTTGGAAAGAAGGTGTGAGTCCATTATGAGATGGATGTGGAATGCAAGGAATGATAGGATCATGAGATGGATTTATAGGCATGATGGATCCTTGAGGTGAATATGGAGGATTATGACAAGGAGACGAAGGGATACTTTGATCTTGACATGGAAGAGGACCATTGGATAGAGTAGGAAGGGTGTTTGACTCTTCAATTTGAATAGGACCATTTGAAAAGGTGGAAGAGGCATCATGATCTTGCTTAGGAAGGATGCTTTTCTCTTGAGATGGAAGGGGGTCATCTTGGAATAAATGGAAAGATATAATGGGATCATAATGGGATTCTAGTGAAATAGGATCTTTTTTATTCATTAGATGGGATTGAGGAGTTTTGGTGCTTTGATCTTGATTTATGATGGGACTTGTTTCTTCATTTTTCAGATTATCCTCTTGACATGGAGTCACTTCTAAGGAAGGGATAGGATTTTTCATAGGCATAGGGGATTCTTGGAAGGTCTTCATATTTTGGCATGATGGGGAAGCATTTTGAGTGGGACTCTCTGGAGTGGGTACGTTTGGAATTGGAGTGCATGATGGCATAGGATCTAAGATTTATAAAACTTTAGAGGAACTTGTATCAATATTTCCATTAACTTGGATTTCCATAGGAGATAGCCCTTGAAGGTCAACATGAGAAGTTTCATTATTTGAAGGAGATTGTATGAATTGTTTATGAGAATTTTTAGGAGATGGAGGCATCATGGAAGGGATGGAGGCTACATATGGAGCCTTGCTAGACATAGGTTCATGATTTCGATCATGCTTAGAAATAGTTCCTTCTTTTTATTTAGGTGAGTCATTAGGATCTTCAATTACAATGACACCATTATCAATGAGATCTTGAATCTTATGTTTTAATTCTATGAAATGTGAAGTCTCATGTTCATTTTGTCTATGATATGCACAATACTTACTCAAAAATTCCCATCCCCATGTCATCTTTTTAGGTAATATGATAAGAGTGTTCTTAAGAAGCTCTTCCAAAGCTAACTCAATAGAGTGCCCCAAAGGTGTAAACTATCTATCTAGGGAATATTTGGAGGAAATGTCTTTATGTCTTGGTGAAGGTGTCTTGTGAGCTTGTTTGAGATTTGGTCTTTGATTGTCAATTATTTGTTGGTATTTGCTTGTCAAATCATATAATTGTTTTAGCATTCCTTGAAGTTTCTCACTCTTGATATCATGCATTTGTTTTTCAAATGGATTCATTGATCTATTTTGTTGGATTTCCATGTCATATATTTCTTTCTTGATATCTTGAAATATTTGAGCAAAGGTAGCCATGGGAATTAGAGGTAAGGTATCCATGAGATTCTTACTTTTATCAAAAAAATTAGAAGAGCTTCTGGTTTGAACAAGCATTTACAACCGATAGGACCGAGAGCTAAATGTGTTGCAGAAGTCAAGATCAAATTGTAGCTAGTAGTTAATTTAACGTAGTGATTGAGAGAAGTAACTAAGATCTGGTCTGGTTTTAGGAATGATCTATCCTGTGTAAGATGTTATCTAAGTTAACTTAGGTTTGATAAGATATTTGTTTGAACTAGCTTAAAGATGATCAATAAAATCATGCAACACAATAGAAGAGGTACACTATCAAGGTTGTTTATGCTCGGGAGGATGATAACCAATTTTAGGCTCACTGTAGACTGTTTTGGATAGGTTTGACTATTCTGGATTGGCAAAATCAGAGACTCGTACAACATAATTTCTGAAACCATATGACAGTATAACAGGTTCAAGACGATGACAGTTCTATTTTGTATGAGTTGCTGCCTAGTATTGTACGACAAATGGGTAGGTCCCGAAAGACAAATAATTCTAAGCAGTTATGTTTCATACGACACAGGATTTAGCTTGAAAAGAAAAACTTTTGGGTTTCGTACGATAGATAATTGAGCTTTGTACAACAATTTAGTAGACTTGTACGACACAGAATATGGTGCAGGATGACAAATGACCAGGCTCGTACGATTGTTAAAAGGACAGAGACAAAAATTTTGAGTTTTTCAATGGCTGGGTATGACAACTGAGTATGACCAATTCTAAGATGGACTGATTTTTTTGACCAGGATAGACTAGTTTGTGACTTGGACAGAGTTTTGATCATTGAGTTTGTTGATTTGTTTTCTTCAGTTTTAGTTTGAGGGATGAAAACACAGAAAACACGCGGTATAAATAGTAACTCCAATCACAACATGCAAACCCTATGGAAGTTGGCTTAGAGAAGAAAACTTTTGCTTGCTGACTTAGGTACACACCCAATAGCTAATCAGAATACGGCCATTGAGTCTCATGCAATGGATTTTTAATGTCGTATTATCCAACTCCAAATGCTAATGGGGGCATGATATGGCAAGTGTCTTGGGAGAGTTACTATCTCTCTTGCACAAAGATTATCAACCTTTCAGAGGTGAATCAGGTAGCTTCTAATTTATAGTTCATAGTCAGGAATTCCGTTTGAAATTACCCCTTGAAGTCACACAAGCATGACTGAGGCCTATAGCCCAACAAGGTATTGAAACAAGTTGTAGTCACGTAAACGTGATTGAGACCGTGAGACCCTACAAAATGCTCGATATGAGAGATCTCAAAGAGAAAACTCAAATAATCTCATCCTCTGAGACTTTAATCACCGGAGACCTATTTATTATAGTGAGTTGGAATGCTCAGGTCCAACTGTACTCACTTGGGTCGTTCTCACAAGGTGATTACTTTTTCCCACTATGACAGGCCCGCTAAAGGTACACAAATCTCAAAACTTGGAAAAAGCTTTGAGGGTCTAGATTTTTGATTGTCTATAAAAGACAAGAGCATACTCTCCTACCTCTTAGATTTTTCTGAAAAACATCAAAGATAGATTTGTTCTTTAACCAGATAGCAATTTAAGTGCCTAAAAATGAACTTAAAGAATACACGATATTTGGTCGATTTTCTCTTTAGGCAACCTACAAAAACAACACATCAATAGTCATGTTGTTTTTATTCTTTGACAGGTGTATGTTTGATTGATAAATTCTTTGACAAGCATCCTACAAGAAATTGGTTAGGCTATGAAAATCTCAGGCAGACAAAAGTGTCGTGCCAAAACTTTAGGGCACAAAAACGGAACAACAAATTTTTTTTGACGTCATGAACTCGCAACATATTCTATAATATAATAGCTTTATTAAAGTTTTGTCTTATCTAGGATGTAAATAAACTTACTTCTAAGGTTGGGTAAATTAACCAACTCGAGCAAGCGACTTGTTGGGAGGGGATTAATTAGCACCGCGGATTAGTTAGCTAGCTCAATTACCTAAGACAAGTTGACGCTAATTAAATCAAGGGATAATTGATTATCTTAATGTATTAAAACATTCCCAATCCATATAAGGATAATGCTATTAATTAATTGATGCACATGCGAAATTATTATATACATCCTACTGATGAGGGTTCGAATTACTACAATGTCATTTGCCCACTAAAACCGACAATAAGCTAAGGCCAATTCTAATTTTCCCTAAATCCCTTGATTTTGTCAATTAAATTTCAATCCGACCAAAAATCGGTCTCGAGGGCTTAAGGTTCATAAATTTACAAATTCCTTCTTTCAAATTTTCCTAACGTCCAAATATATTTAATCAAAGTTTAAAATTCCAATAAATGGACATATGATAATTTCATTATTAAATTAACCCCAAATGTATATATATTATCATCAAAGTTTAAATTTCCAATTTAAACGGACATATAATAATTTCATTATTAAATTGACCCCAAATGTATATATATTATCATCAAAGTTTAAATTTCCAATTTAAACGGACATATAATAATTTCATTATTAAATTGACCCCAAATGTATATATATTAACATCAAAGTTTAAATTTCCAATTTAAATGGACATATAATAATTTCATTATTAAATTGACCCCAATGTATATATATTATCATCAAAGTTTAAATTTCCAATTTAAACGGACATATAATAATTTCATTATTAAATTGACCCCAAATGTATATATTAAAACCCAAGTTTAAAATTCCAATTTAAATTTCTCATATATATATATATATATATATATATATATATATATATATATATATATATATATATATATATATATATATATAAATTCTTAAAATGCTAACCCTAACCCGAAATTGGGTTAGGGTTGCATTTCTATATATTACACCTTATTTTATTTTATTTCTTTTATCATATTATACCCTAACCCATTTCGGGCTAGGGTTTATAACACCATTTTCTTTGTTTTTGTTTTCTTTCTTTTTTTTTTGTTTAGGGTGTGACTGCAGGTACGGAGGTGGAGGGTTTCACATGGGGAGAGGCGGAGGAAGTGGAAGGGTTTCCCGGGCGCCGTTGTGCATACACACAGTGGCGGCAGCGCCGCCCACTGTGTGTACACACAGTGGCGGACGGCATAGCCGCCGCCCACTGTGTATACACACAGTGGCGGGCGCCGTTCACTGTGCGTAGCACAGTGGCGGCCGTGACCGCCCACTGTGTTACACACAGTGCGGTGCCCTTCGGCGCCGCCCACTGTGTGTAGCACAGTGGCTCGGCCGTGGCCATCCACTGTGTTATGCACAGTGGCCCGCGTGTCTCCAATTTCCCCATTTTTTAAAAAAAAAAAAAAACACATTTTAATATATTTCGTGTTTTGAAAAGAATGTTATATGATGTGTTTTTTTTTTGAATATCAAATATATATATATATATATGTATATATATATATATGTATATGTATATATATATATATATATTTGTATATATATATGTTTATATACACATATAAACATTGTTATGATCAGAACATAACATATATGTCTTTATTTTTATTTTTGTTCTACAGACATCTACAGAGTATGTGTTTCAGATGCAGAAATATATATATATATAAGAAGGTTATTCTGCAATACCTTTATATGTTTTGTAACAGAGATGCACAGGATTCAGAATATATATATCTTTTATTTCGTTGTTACAGGGGTATGCACATACAGGAACTTATGTATATATTTATATATATATATATAGGTATATATTTTCAATATATATATATATATATATATATATATATATATATATGACTAAATGTTGAAGTAATAGGGCTAAAAACCCTTATATTGATTTGAGATTTTTAACCATTTACATTCTGTTTTTAGTCTTCTAACAACATTTAGAATAGATCTATTTTTTTCTTCCTTTTATTTAAACTTTCTACAGAATTAAAACAATTCTGGTTCTCTTTTTTTTTTTAACAGTCATAAAATAACAGAAATCTAAACTGTGCAAGTAAATAAGGAATCCTAATGCATTTTTCTTTTTTTTCTTTGCTTTAATATTGCAGTAAATAACAAGTGAATAGACCAGATTTAAATGTAGGCTACAACAAACTCAATAGACATCAAAATATAATAAAAATTACATTGCTTCCCAGAATGATAAGTTACAATAGCCCAAATATAAAAATGGGTAAATAATCTAACAGTCCTTTTTTTTTTCTAATCTTTACACAGAAAATAAAGAATACATTTATTTAAACAGGAAGAAAATCAACTTAAGCCTTATATTTACATATGCACTTTCTCTTTTCTTTTTTTCCTACAAATCATAAGGTTACATTTCTTTCTTTGCTTTTCTGCATTTAATGGAAATCTGAAATCTGTACAAAACTCTGCAACAACACAATTTGCAACTCCTAGTCTGTTTCCAAACCACCTGCATGTAAGGTTTAGGACTGTGACCATGGGATGCTCACCTCCCAGCCTAGGCTTACCAGAAGCCACCCCCGAGCTAGGAGAATCAAGACCTAGACGGGGTTACAACCAAGCAATACAACACAACAATAGGGCAAACACACAAACATACACCTGCCCATCCCAAGCTACACTTTCACCACACTTTGTGATGATCAATCTATGGGTGGAAGTGGACCAAGTACCATTGGGGAGACTGCAGCCAAAATATAACTCAAGCCACCTCATGGCAACACAAAATACACAACAGATTCATCCCACAAACCTTATGCCCCCCAAAGGCTCAAAGCCATATTCTCTCCCCTTATGACCCCCAAATGCATACACAAGGCTATGCAGCAAGGGTCACAAAGGACACCCTTGAGACCACTCTCCTTAAGGAGAGCCTCTCACCCAAGGCTGTCATGCTTCTTCCACCCGAAGATCATCCTACTCTCCCAAGAGTAGAAGATCTTGGACACTCCCAAAACAAGAACACAAACAAAAAACATAGAAATGAAACTACACTTTTTTTTTCCAACAACAATTTACATAAACACTCCCTTTACAAGCATTTCTTTCCTTCAACAAACAACATAAACAACATAAACAAGAGGAGATAAAAACCAACCTTATCCTGCCAATAGGTATGCTAAATTTAGTTGGAGATGAGCTGCCCAATCCACACAACTTTCTGCAATTCTTTGGCCCCCAAATTCCTCTATTCCTAAAACTGGTTTCTTTTTTTTTTCTCCCAAGTTTTTCCAAAAATCTCCAAGGATGGAGAGTGGGTGATTACCTCACTAAGCTTCCATTCTTAGCCTAAGAAGGCCTCTCTCACTCCTTCCAACCTCTTGGATAGAGTGAGAGATCCCCCATTGGGTTGGTCTTCCCTAGGTCTTACACACTCCCTAACCTAGGTGTCTAGAGAAGGGAAATGAAATGGGGAAGAGGGATTACTATCTCCAAGAAGGTTATCCTACCAAGGATGGCACTCCTATAGATGGAATTCGTCCATCTTGGGAAAACCACTTTTTTGGGTGGTTAAACAAGTCCTAAGGGAAAGACACATGGCCAATTTTGGCCTTCACCCATAGGTACCCCATGAGGCCTAATAGAAAAGCTCTAAAATTGACTCTAGGAGTTGATTTGACCTTCAGAAAGTCCACCTGAAGTTAACCTACGGGTCAACTCTGAGTTGACCTTCCTTGTGGCTCACTAACCTAGATTTCTTGGTTCCTTCAAGGATAATTAGGAGATATAACAATTAACAAAAATAAAACTTTCCAAAAAGGTGACAAGACAATTTGCCAACACAACATACTACATAGGTGTCAAGTGACACTACAAAAACAATTCCACATCACAATATACACATGGCAATTGTCCCTTAAACAATTTAAACAATCCAATAAATACAAATTACACTCATGCAACATTTTACATTTACGAATAAAATACAATACATACGGGGTGTTGTCTCTCCAAATAGACAACCCCTGGTTTTACTAACGCACATAGGCCTAGGCTTGATTCTCCCTAATATTTCCATGGTCACATGGATAATTTCCTGCACATCTCAATTTAAACATTAGTACTTCCCAAATAGCCTCATATAATATATAACACAAAATCAGAATACAATACATTCATTCTGCAAGGACTTGACATTATAAAATACGATTTGTCACAAATCAAAGCAATTTCATCATAATCCTCAAAATTTGATCCATCTACAAGATATGCGAACATTTTTCTAACATTATAACAAATCCTGAAATTTAGATAATAACCTGCATCATCACAATATTACCCTAATCTAGAATCATATAATATTCTATAATCCACAAGGCATAGAAATGAAGCATCCATATATATCCATGTTACCAAAATCGTGGGACCATGTAAAGTTCTCTATCCATAATGTGTCAAAACTAGCATCCAAAATAGTTCCAAAATGAAAATAACTGAAGAGATAGGATGGGTTGGGGTAGGGCCTCACAAAAAGACAATTCATGGTCAGCGTTAGCATAATCAAAATTTAATTCAAGAAAAAACCTGAAAAGTAATCTGTTTTTTTTAATCTATCAAAAAACAGAATCGTACGACAATCCTCATAAAATGGAACAACAGAACACTTTTATCGTACGGGTTAGAAATCAATACAGAACGAAAAAAGATAGCATAAGCAGTATGTCCTATGAGTCATAAATCAATATAGAACGACAAAATATAACAGAATCAGTATGTCATACGAGTCCATATTCTGATTCGTACGACAATTTACAAGATATAATCTTGTTTCATACGATAAACTGCAGGCGTCAATATAATCTCGTACGATGCAGTGAAACTACTTGTATGATATTTCACAGAGACTATACGGACGAACCTTGCAGGATAAAAAAATGATTTTGAGGCCGAAAAAGTAATTTTCCTTCCCACGGTTGGCACCAAAAATGTGTGTGTGAAAAGTGGACCTATATCTGTATCTGCAATACACAACACTTCAATTAAGTCATTACATGCATGGTTAGACAGATATAATCAATGAATAATAAAACCATAACAAATCGACACATTGCCTTCTAAAAATGCGAGTATAAGATTTCTCTCAGATTATAAGCAATACCAGTGACTAGACGACACTGAGACGAAGGATTTAATCTATATGAGCATGATATTAATGCTAGATGGATGCAAGATTAATCTAACAAGATTTAAGCAATAAATGAGATAAATTATTTAAATATGTATGAAATAATTAATATGCAATATTCTCAATGAATCTAGAGCAAAAATAGTATAATAACAATATATTCTCTAGCCTCCGGGATTGTTTTGAATGAGAGATGAGAGCCTGAATTTATAGAAAATTCAAAAAGAAACCAACGGCTGAGATCAAATGATGATGAGCGGTCAAGATTTTCCAAGAGGAAGCACAATCCAGGTGAATTGATGTGATTGGATGCTTTTCTTAGTTTTAAAGGAAATTGAACTAAAATTAAGATAAAATCAGGAAAAACTGATTTATTCTCTATTTCATTCAATTTTAATATTTAATTGTTTTAATTGCTTTCTCTGAGATTATTTATCAATTTATCAATTTATTTTTCAAGATTATCTCCAATTGATTTATTTTCTCAAAATTTTAATTCTTTTTTGGTCAATTAATTCCTTTTTTGATTTATTTCCTTTTCTGAAGATTTGTGCTCATAATTTCCAATTTCTCTTTCTTGATTTGTTTCCTTTTTTGAAGATTTGTGGCAAATTAATTTATTTAATTAAATATGCAAAAGATATTTAATTAAAATAAATAAGATAATTGTTTAAAATGATTTTCTTGGATTGATTTAATTAATTAAATATATATTTAATAATATTGGTTGATTAATTTTGCCATGTGACATTTGATGATTTTAGAATTAATTATGTGCTCAAGATTGATTTAATTGCCTTTGGTTAGGACCTTGGTGACGCTGTCGAGATTAGGGGCTCATGGTTTAGATGACCATTTTTAGGGTATTACAGATACAATATGAGGGAGTGTTGGAAGTATTACATCATAGGATGCATAAAATAACAATTTTGTAGGTTTGTTATGGGTATTGGGAATATCAAATCATTCTCATTGGTTATTTGTTATTTAGTTGTGATTTGTTTGTTTGTGTGTATTATGAGTTGTTAAAACAACTCAAATATTTAGTAGGTAGTTATAGGAAGTTTCCTAAAATGTAGGAAATAGAAATCCTATATATATGTAAATGTATTGAATGAAAAGATATAGAGAAGCACGACATTGTTTGTGTTTATTTTTGCAGCTTCTGTTTGGCTCAACTCAAATTAGCTTACAATACCTACCTTATCATGTTATGTTAAGTCAAATAATATGAAGAACCTTAATTCAAACATGGTATAAATAAATTCAATATTGTGATCCATAGTGTGAAGGGCCATAAGGGTTCTAATTATATGGAATTAAATAATATCATTTAAGATCCTATTGATTGAGGTAACATCATCATTGAACATCCTTACAAATATTAATATAAAAACTATCACATTAATAATATTTATAGCCATAATACATTTCCTTCACCCAATCATAAATTTGGCATATATCAAGATGCTTTTCCGAAGGATGATAAAATTAATTCATCCATATCTAGAAAAGACTCTCCTAAAATAATAAAACTAATAATGTACAAAGATATTAATATATCAACCTCATACAATTCCAAAATAGTTCACCTTGAATAAGTTTACCCATGAAAGCCTCCTTTTCTCCCTCCATTCCTTCATCACCTAAAGCTTTATAACAATGACAAACACAGTATCCATCAAAAAACCCATCTAATAATAACATTGTATCCCAACTCTCTTATGATGAAGTTAAAAAAATGTCTACAATGGACAAGCATGAAACTAAAGTTCATCCAAATTCTACTACAAACCAACCTATGATTATGAAATCCTATACTTAACACCATCAGGTGTCCTTTGACATCGATCAAGTGCACTCTAAAGAGTCCTATTCAAAATTTAGTAATTCCATGATAAAGTATTGAATCCATCCAAGAGTTTCCATCCATGTCCAAAAAAAATCATACCCCATTCATGTAGTTATATATATTTTAAAATAATATTCCAAAGCATGAAGACACAAGCCTTAAAATTATCAAGACTAGGTTAGAAAAATCCTATAATATCATTCAATTGTTCATCAAGTTCCCATGATTCTATAATTCTGTGAAGAAGCTATCCTCTCTACTTTGCCCAAGAATCTTGATCCACATGAGAAAAAAAAATATCCCTCCTATTCCCCCTCATTATCCCCTTCTAAAGTAAGATTGATATATATATTCAATCCCATCCAAATATACTATTTCATCTAAACATCATGACCTCATCTTACCTTAATTAGTCGACTCCCTTCCACATCAAGATCAAACTATATCTCTCAAGAGCCATTGCAATCCTCTCCGAAGTCAATATTAAATTATCCTTTTATCTTATTGCCATAATTAAAATACATCTCAAAATCTTAATTGTTGGCAATTTGGAGGATTTGATTGTGTTGCATTGATGTTTTGTCATTGTTGTCAACACTAGTTGTTATGGTTGTTTACGAGCTTCCAGTAGAAGGATTGGATTGGGAATATTATCAGTTGATTGTCATCAGTATGATCTGAATGATGGAATATGTTTGTATGAATGGTTCATATGCTTCTGAAGTATGTTTCAATCAGTTGGTATTGACTTGATGATCGGATTCGATCTTATGTTCTATTAAGCTTGCTTTGTAGGTTTGGTAAGGGTTTCACCAATAGAGCTTTATTGAAGATGTTTTATGTAATGCATAAGTGGTGTTGGTGGATCTTCTAGAAGGGATTCAAGATGCTGATGGTGATTGTGTTCATGCGTCGACCGATTGGTGTCATTGCTTTGGCGTGTGTGGATCTAATTTAGGTCTGATGCTATCTAGGTTATGGACCGGTTTAATGAAATGTGCTGGTAGATCCTTTTGATGTGCTTCTGGGATGTTTTATTGATTGTATGATGTTTGTTTGGCCATAGGATGATATGTTTTATGATTTTATTTCAGGATTATGTATTGGATCTATTGAATTATCATTTGGGTGGGCGATCTAATTGGTTAGGTTCCGGGTTGGTATAAAAGTGATGTAAGATCTCATTGTAGATCATGTATGAATAGGAAAGGAGCGAATAATATAATAATCATCTATGAAAAGGATTGGGTCGATCATAGGTGATTGAGTTGGGTTTATGTAAGAGGTTTTAGACCTCCGTTGTTGAGCTTAATTGGAACTGTAATCTGGCATGTTTGATGCTATCACATACATTTCTTCTTTCTGGATTGTTGAACAGATATTTTAAGGTGGTTAACCTCTTTTGTAGTCAGTGAGACTCCATTGTGATGAGTAGTGCACTCTAGGTAGTGTGCCTTCCTGCATGTGCAAGCCCCTTATTGTGATATTTATTCATCTGATCAGTGGATATTTATTGTGGGTCTCCAATCCCATCGTGGTTTTTCCTCTTTGAGGTTTTCCACGTATAAATATATGGTGTTATGGTGTTTATCTTTGTGGTTGCAATGTTTCTTATTGTTATATACTTTTATATTTACCAGTTGTTGAGTTGTTGTATTAATAAGGTTAAAATTCTCCATTCTGGTAGAACACTAATTCACCCACCCCCCCCATCTCAATGTTATTGGATTTCACCAATTGGTATCAAAGCTTGGTCCTCTTTTTTGGAGAAGTCTAACGGCTTGAGGAAGATCTTGAAACTAGAATCCATGGAGATTTGTTTGAGGGAGCAACTTGAAGTTGCTCTTGAAGATTTTGAAGCTGAAAAATTTAAGAACATAAAGCTAGAAGATGAACTTAGATCTGCAAAAGAATTCATTATCACTCTACAAGAAAAGCGCTATCTAATGCTCAAGATAAAAGGAAGGAATTTATGCAAAATCAGGATGATAAAGAGAAGGATGCCTTTAAGGAACAATGTCAGAAGCTAAGTCAAGAGAATGATGTGATGAAGAACGAAATGCAAACCCTAACTATGAGGATGTACAAGTAGATTGAAGACCAGAAGAAGAATGAAGAAAATATTGCTATATCTCTGAAAGACAGATCTGAGGAATGCATTAGGTTGGCACATGAGAAGGATATGTTGAAAACTGAATTGGTGCAATCACAGAACAATGAGAAAGAGTTGGAAAGAATGATGATAATCCTAAGAGGAGATCTGGATGTTGCAAATGAATACAAAGATAGGTTCAAGGTTAGTTCTGCTAAATTTGATTAGCTATTGAAAGATAAAAGGAACAAGGGTGACACTAGAGGAATTGGATTTGAACAAGGTTATAGCTCTGGTACTGCAAATGAAGATTAGACATCTGATATGCAGAATGATCAGAAGGTCAATTGGAATCAGACGTCACCAACAAGGCAACCCATTGCACATAAATTCAATGGTAGATGTTTTGTTTGCAATACATTTGGTCATATGGAAAGACACTATAGAAATATAGCAAATCAGGATAACAATGCAGTTCCTGGTCAATGTTCAAATTGTAAAAGGTATGGTCATAAATAAGAAGGTTGTAGAATGAATGTGAAATGTCATGCATGTGGAAAGTTTGGACATATGGCTAATCAATGCAAGTCAAGCAATTATCCCGGATATAGCAAAGAAATTCAAATGAACAATGTTACATGTTATGCATGTAACAAAATATGACATATTGCTAAATCTTGTAGAAGAAAGAACCTACTGGCAGGAAGTGACAAGTTTGATGAAAAAGGAAGGAAGAAGGTTGATGACATTCAAAAGGATTGTGAGAAGAAGTGGGTTATGAAGTCTGAGGCACAACCTCTAGAATCAATTGCCCCAGATGTTCATTTGGCTGAAGGATATACCCCGATTACTCAACCAACAGAGAAGAATTTTCCTGCACTGATAGGAAACTCATCTAGTAACTAAGGCATTTGCCTTAAGGGGAGGCAAATTGATGACTGATATTGCATTGCCCCTAGTAGTGGTTTGAAAGCCTATTTCAGATATTTGGAGAAATCAGTTTGAAGGTTAAATGATGAAGATATGTTGCATCTTTGATCTGGTTTGGTTTACCGATAAGTCACTTTATAAATTATGATTTGGTCATACATCTACAGTTAAGTATTTCAGAATTCTTGATAGTGAAATGGAAGTTTGATCCTAAAAGTGATGAAAGAATATTTCTTGGTTATTTTAATAAAAGAAAATCCTATCGATGTTATAACAAAAGATTGTAGAGAATTGTGAAGACTATTAATCAGAACTTATAAATTAGAACTCGCAGTGGAGATGATCATAATTGAATCGGTAGCACTTGTACCAGTTGAACCAATTAACCCCGACATCATTAGAAAACTCAACTATAATTGAAGATCAGAGCAGTGAAACTAAAAATCAGAAGACTCCTAGGTATGTAAGGTTGAATCATTTAGAGGATCAATAAATTAGACAAGATGATGGTTGGCAGCTGATAAGGTATGTTTAATTTCTCAATTTGAACCAACATCAGTAATTGTAGCTTGTAAAGATAAATGTTGGATGTAAGCTATGGAAGAGAATTGGATTAGTTAGAAAAGGACAATACATGGACTTGGATGTTTTTGGGACTAGGCTTGATTGATTTACAAAATATACTCTTAGAAGGAAGGAATTGATTATGTTGAATCCTTGCTTTGGTAGCTAGGATTTTTCAAATATTTTCAAGGTTTTTCTGGTATAGTTTTTGGTTTATGAGGAATTTACACTATGAGCATATTCAGATTCAGATTGGGTAGGTGATGTTGATAACCAAAAAAGAACATCTAGTGGAGCATTCTTTATTGGGAAGAAGTTGGTTTCATGGATCAGCAAGAAGTAGTCATGCAATTCTTTATCTATTGTTGAAGTTGAATATGTTGTAGCCACAACTAATTGCACTCAAGTTCTATGGATGAAGCAGATGTTGAAGGATATACAAGTGAGTTGTAATGTACTGGTAGTTATTCATTGTGATAACCCTGCTACTATTGACATATCAAAAAGTCTGGTATTTCACTCCTAGACTAAGCACATTTGTATCAAGTATAATTTTCTGATAGAGAAGGAAATAAAGTCGGATTGGTCTGAGGAATCATTTGAGCATTTAAGAGACAGATTGGAATTTTTGGCCTCTCCGATAGAGACTTGAGTGATATTGATTGGCATCAGTCCGGTATGCATTTACAAAGGTTTTATTCATTCTGGATTGATGAGTTGGTGCTACTACTCAATGGGAGTAGTCAGCTGTGTGGTTCAAAGGTTCTATGTTTTTCTTTCATGTTTATGTCAGGTTTTTGGCATTGATGTCAAAGGGGGAGATACATATATGTGAAAAATAGAGCTTAATAGAGATATCAGTTTAAGGGGGATATTGTTGGCATAAGGAGGAGAAACAAAATTTCAGATTGGTTGTATCCCATTGGGGATTTTGGTTCAGGTCTATGGATAGTTAATTGGTATAGAGATATTTGGTTTAGAACTTCATTGCTATATCATTTTATGGGTGATTTTTGGTTGTCTTCCATAGGGGGAGACTTGTTTGGCATTTCTTGACACTTGGATGTTTTTCACATCTAGTGTTGCCATCAATGCCAAAGGGGGAGAGTGTTGGCAATTTGGAGGAATTAATTATGTGTTGCATTGATGTCAACACTAGCTATTATGGTTATTTACTGGCTTTCAATAGAGAGATTGGATTAGAAAGATTATCAATTGATTGTCACCACTATGATCTGAATGATGGAATAAGTTTGTATGAATGGTTCATATGCTTTTGAAGTATGTTTTAGTCAGTTGGTATTGACTTGATGATCAGATGCTATCTTACGTTCTAGTAAGTTTGGTTTGTAGGTCCAGTATGGGTTTCATCGGTAGAGCTTTATGGAAGATATTTGATGTAATGCATAAGTGGTGTTGGTGCAGCTTCTAGAAGGGATTTAGGATGCTAATGGTGATTGTGTTCGTGCCTCAACTGATTGGTGTCATTTCTTTGGCATGTGTGGATCTAATTTAGGTATGGTGTTATCTAGGTTATGAACCGGCTTAATGAAACATGTTGGTGGGTTCTTCTGATGTGATTTTAGGATGTTTGTTTGTCCTTAGGTCGACATGTTTTATGATTTTATTTCAGGATTAAGTATTGGATCTATTGAATTATCATTTGGGTGGCCAACCTAATTGGTTAGGTCCCGGGTTTGTATAAAAGTGATGTAAGATCTCATTGTAGATCATGTACGAATAGGAAAGGAGTGAATAAGATAATAATGATCTATATAGAGGATTTAGTCTATCATAGGTGATCGAGTTGGATTTATGTAAGAGGTTTTAGACCTCTAGTATTAAGCTTAATCGAAACTATAATCTGGCATGTTTGATGCTATCATAAATAGTTCTTCTTTCTGGATTGTTATCCAAATATTTTGAGGTGGTTAACCTCTTTTTTAGTCAATGAGACTCCATTGTGATGAGCAAAGTGCTCTAGGCAATGTGCCTTCCTGCATGTGTAGGCCCCTTATTGTAATATTTATTCATTTGATCAGTGGATAGATATTGTGGGTCTCCAATCCCACCATGGTTTTTCCTCTTTGAGGTTTTCCATGTATAAATCTATGCACTATTACTTATTGTTATATGCTTTTATATTCACCAGTTGTTGAGTTGTTGTATTAATAAGGTTAAATTTCTTCATTCTGGTAGAACACTGATTCAACCCCCCCCCCCCCCCCCCAAACCCCCAATCTCAGTGTTCTTGGATTCAAATAGTATTTTTCTTAATCCCTCTCATTATCCTAATCCTCCTCAATATCCAATTACTATTATTCAGGATATCCAAGAACCCCATACCTATATAATGAGATCCTCCATTCTCATCCAATTAGGTGTTAGAGTTATTAGTTCAACCTCATAATCTTATGAATCACCTGGAAGAAAAACACCTATAAAAAATGGAGATCAAATAAGATAGATTTTCTCAACAACCTTAGGATTGTATTGATTCTCAAAAGGTTTAATTTGATACAAATTAATATAGTGAATATTTAATGAAAACATTGGAATTTGATAAAAGAAGTGTAGACACACTTCCCTTCCAAATCATAGATCAAAACACTCAACATAAATACAATGCAAAACATAATAAACTACCAATGTAAACACATTTTCTAAGGAATAGACCTTAGAAAATTCCAAAAAACCTTTCTAGATCACCTTAAACACCAATGGTAGATTCAAGATGATACAACAAATATTATACAATAGATATCATCAACATGACATATTGTGATCTTTTTAGATCCTTCCAAAATTTAAAAAAAAAGAACCACAAATAAGACATATTTGTACTCTTTGAGTACCTTAACATCAATGACATAACTAGCAATTTTTTTCCATCAAAGAGGACAAGTCATTTCTTTTTTAATTTAATGACATCTTCCATGTAAAACTCTATTTTAATAGATGGTTTATTTATCAAAAATTAGAGTTAAATAAAAAGTGTTGAATTTAGAGTATTTTTTATAAGATTTTAAATTGTAATAAATTACTTGCATGATGTATTGAGAATTATAATTACTATTTATGTATATAATTATTTTTCATATTGATTCTTTTATATATTCTATTTTTATGAATAAATATTATTTTTTAAAAATCACAAAAGGTTTCATTTTATGGTTTATTATAATGTGTAGGGAAGAAAAAAGGAGTGCTCAATATAAAGTGTGACTTGACTTTCATTTTTCTTTCTCTTACAATTTTAACAAACTCTTTTTGGTGACATGTGTTACAATAATTATTTGTGGGATAATTTGTTCTTCTAAATAATTTTATTTTTTTTATCATGAAAATTCTCATTTTATTATGCTAACAATTTAAAAGAAAAGAAAATATCTATTAACATAGAGCATGATTTGTGACTTTTATTTTATATATATACCACACACATTATAAATATGTTGATCTCTTTACATAATTCATTTCTTTGAATAATTATCATATTTTAATGCAAAAGTATTTGTAAAGAATAGTTTTTGGTGGTTTGTTTGATAAGATAAAAGAATATAAATTATATTATTAGTTGTAATGAATTATAATATTTATTTAATTTTAATTATTATAAATTTTTTAAAAAATATAGTTTTATAATTACTATTAAATTTTAGGGTAATAGTAAGATAATTTTTGACATATTTTTTTCATATTTTAAAAAATGCAATAAAAAATTATTTATAGATCTATAAGTTAAGTAAATAAATTTATATTTACATTAACCATTTAAAAGGATCATTGCATCTTATCATCTTAATTGACAAGTTTCACTATTCCAATAATTTTACAATACTTATACACATCTTTCTCAAAAAAAAAATTTAAATGTATTAGTAGATTTTGAAAGTTATCTTTAGTTTTCACATTCTAATGTCTAACCAACTTTTACATACTAACTTTGAATTTATCCATTGCCATTGTCACCATAACAATATAAAGTTCCAATATCAAAAGCTATAACATCACACATTTTGGCAACTAGCTCTTTTATAGTTCCAATATTGAAAGCTATAACCTCACAGGCTTTCACAATTATCATCTTCCAACATTCAAAGCTATAACATCACACGCTTTGACAACTAGTTTTGTTATAGTTCCAATATTGAAAGCTATAACATCACAAGCTTTCACAATTATCAACTTCCAATTTTCAAAGCTATAACATCACACAACATCACACGCTTTGACAACTACTTTTATTCTTTATAATTAACATAAAAGAAAAACATAGCCCTTAATTAGAAATGACAGCATAAATCGAAAAAACTACAACATCACACGCTTTGATACTAAGTTTCAATATTTAAATCTAGAAGCATCTTACCTATGTAATATAAGAAGATGATCCATAGACCCAAACTTCTTTAGTTAAGAACAAAAATTTATAGAACATTCATCCAATCAAACATAATAAACTTTTAAAATCACATTTCAATTTCAACTACAACAAAATTAAGAATCCGTAAATCTCTATCTCTCCATTAAACCAGGTTAATTTATTTGTGTCCAACATACTACCCATAACCTACCTCGTAACTCTTTCAATATTCCAGTGTAAAATCCTTGATTTACCCAAAAATCCATAGATTCTGCTTTTCCTTTACCCAATCAACTTTGAAACCATTATTTTAGTTTCCCTCCACTTCCTCGCATTCTACTTATTTAAACCACCATCTTCTTTCTCTACATACCATTGGCTCTGGAGTTACCTGATATTCTCAGCTGGGTAAGCTCTAGGTTTTAAGAAGTCCGTCCTGTTATTAAGGGTATTTCAAGATTAGGGTCTGCGGAACATAATGGATCGCCGATCTTCTCAAGGTAAGCGAACAGGTTCATTCTGATTATTTAAAACAAATTGGGTTTTTCATATTTTATTAAAAAACCTAGTTTGTTCAATTGGGTATGATGTCATTCATTCTAGTAGAACAATTGTATTATTTTGTTTTCCTTAGATTCCAGGCTTGTCAGATCTGCTAGCGTTATTGAGAGCGCAAGCGTTAGGAGCGTTTGCAGTAAATGGAAGGCAACCGAAAAACAACAGAGAATATTGGACTCGCTGTTCATGAGTGGAATGAGAAACCCATCTGTGGACCAAATAAACAGCATAACTGCAGAACTGCAGCGCCATGGCCCTGTGGAAGGCAAGAACATCTACTACTGGTTTCAGAATAACTCTAGGAGAGAGAGACGGAAGAAAGAACAACCAGCTGAGTCGTGTAAGTAGCCGGTTAGATTCTTACTAGTTTGTTGTTTACATTGCTTTTTAAACTAACCTTAAAAAAGGTATATTTCAGCCTCGAAATGGACTTCAGTATTGAAGGCGCGAAACTGGACTTCTCTTTTCCGTTCCAAGAAGTCTTCTGATATGATCTCTGTAAGAGTATGAAAGCGTTTTTATATATTCTGGCTTGTCCTTCATATTATGTGTTTTTATCAATAAGATTATAGACGAATTTCTGAAAAATATATATCAATACGCAGGAAGAAGAATATAATAATATGCAGGATGAAGAGGAAGTGGATAGCGTAGGTCGGAGGAATTCATCGGTAGATCCGTCTGAAATCCGAACATTGGAGTTATTTCCTTTGCACCCCGATAAATGAGGCTGTTGACGCTGCTCGAACAATGGTTTTGCTTTTGTGTAGTGTAGGGTTTCATAACCAGAGTTTTGAGATCTACCAAAATAAGTTGTGTTTTGAGATTATGTAGACTTCATAGATTTCTATATGATAGCACATGCTCTATATTTGTGTTATCTAGAAAAATAAGCTTTGTTTTGAGATTATGCAACACTTCTTTGATTTCTTAATATGAAATTTTTAGATGTATCTTTTCTGTTTTCTAAATTTGAATAGTATGAAATGTTAAGATTTGCTTTTTGAGAATGGTTATGGAAGGCAGGGGAATGGGTCCATTTATGGCTCATGTTTTAATTATTGTTCATTAGATTTAATTAATTAAAATCTCACTGGAAATCAATTAGTAGTCTATTTATTGGTATATTTAATATTTTGAAAAAAAGTTAATAATTAGATCAATGATGCAACTTTTCCATACCAATAGAGCATGATTATTTAGACATTTTTCTATACATTTTGGATCAATTGTGCAAATTTTGTAGCTATCAAAGCTACCTTATGGTGTCAAGTTAGCTATGACTACTAGTACCCTTCCCTAGTGAAATTTTAAAATTTAATAAAGAATTAATAGATTAGACAAGTATACTTTGCTCATTAAGCTTCCCATTAAAACCTTATCATGAAAGTTGTAGAAAATGAGAAATAAATAGGAAAATCAAAATAAGAAGCAATAGCTAAAAATGGTACAATTGTAATAGACTCGTGAAAGCAAAATTATTGAAAGAAATTACAATTTTATAACTAGAATTTTCTAATCAAATCTAGTAAAATGCACAAGCTTAATTTCAATAAATTTAGGTATGAGATAATGAAATATGTTTATTATGTTGGATTTTCCTAAATAATATCAAATTTAATAGAAATGGTTTATAGGTAAAATTAATTTGATAATAAAGTTGAATTCCCTAATAAATTAGCTATACTATTTTGTATAACTAATAAATAATCTAATTTTAAGAATTTTAAAGTTTGATTAAGGTCTTTAGTTGGTTACATAAGTTTAATGAGATGTTTATCTTCTAGATTAAAAAAAAATGATAATTAATTAATGGAGATTGACATATTTATATTTATACATGTATTACATAATTAGTATAGATATTTTAACTGCATCTTGTATATATGTGTGTGTGTGTACATATGTGTACATATATACATACATACATATATATATGTGTGTGTGTGTACATATGTGTACATATATACATACATACATATATATATGTGTGTGTGTGTGTGTGTACAAACACATACACACACAGACATACATACATACATACATATATATATTCACTAATACAAAATTTTAATGATGGTATGGTAGATACAAACATTTTCAAAATGTACAACCATGATTAGAAATGTAGTCAAAAAATCAAAATTTGACAAATCCAAGAGGATCACCTAGGTATAACTCCACTTCAAGAAGGAAATACACTCCTCTAGTTGAGATAATTGAATGTGTTCTCAAAAAATTGGTTCATAAGTACGTTATCCTCTTACATGAAGTCATATAATATGAATAACCTTAATTCAAACATGGTATAAAAAAATTTAATATTGTGAGCCCTAGGGACGAAGGCCATATGGCTTCTAATTATATGAAACTAAATAATATAATTGAGGATCTTATTGATTGAGGTAACATCACAATAATAGATACTCCCAAAAATTAGTCTAAACATAATCAGATTAATAATATTCATAGCCATAATTGTAGGGCCACTCCCTAATTCAACTTGTCTTTTGTACATCAACGGATTGTATTGATCAATCCTAGTCTACTTTATAATGATTTGATGATGTCATGTTATGTACTAACCCTATTCCATGATTGTAATGGATATTGATGGATCCATATTTTATGGTTTATATGTGTTCATTATTCATGATGGATAAAATCGCTTGTGGTATTTTGATGATATTTTGATTACGTTAACCCTACTCTTTGATTATGATGACTGAGTTGATGCAACGATGTTTTGATTGTCTTCTAGTACCTTCATGATTAGAGACGATGTCATATCACTCATTCTGAGCATGATATGAGGTTGTGATTCTATATCACTTGCTTAACCATTTATGATGTATATGTGTTGTATATATATTATGTTGTGTTCAGTGGTGGATGCAGGATTACAAGTACAGACATCAACTCCACCTAGTCTCAAAAGTCTAAGCATGTCTTTATCTCAATGGCAAGTTGTTGGAGATGGTATATGTTTCCCTTGCACACACTAGGCTTAAGTTGTCACCTTGTTAGTTGAGTCATGTTAGTATTATCTTGTGGTGTATTGTAGTTGTAGGACCCTTTCTACGTGGTCTTCTGAGTATGATTGTTTAATTAAAATAATAATTGATTCTATTGCATAGTTTATTAAGTGGCTAGATTAAGATATTAATATTATTTGATTATTTATTTATTGGGTTGTGATGTTTATCTTATTTTACTTTAGTTTATTTTATTCATTTAATGATTTAGTATTTAATTGATTATTTAAATTATTGTTGAGATTACATAATTATTTGATTTATTAATTTATTTGATCTATCATTTATTTATTATTTAATTGATTTAATTTATTTCTTATTAATTATTTAATTATTGGGTATTGTTTAATTAGGTTTTATTTATTGATATTTATTTATTCAGTTATTGAGTGTTATTTATTTTATTTATTTAATGGTGCCCCTTTTGGATTTATTATTGTTATTATCTATTTATTAATATTTATTTAATTATTGTCATTTAATTTATGATGGGTCTAAGGCATATTATATTATTGGATGAATAAATAATATTATTACTATGGATCATATTTAATTTTGGGTCTTGAGTTATTATTTTATTAATTGCCTTTTTACCCTTCTTGGTTATTTTCTTTTGATATTACCTACCTACCCTTTTATTTTATTGGCCCAAAGGTAGAAGGTAGGAAAATAATACATTTATTTATTATACACCTTGAATTTATGTTTGGGTAGGTATATTATATAGTTTTTAAGATTATTTTGATTGATCGGCTTTTATTATAGTTTGAAGTTTAGTTTTTGATATATTTGGACTTCATGTGCATTCAGGAGTTGGATTTAAAACTTGGATTGAAAATTATTGAAGTTTTGGATTGCTTGTGGATAGATTGCTTGTTGGATGTAGTTTGATTTGTTTGGGGAGGATTGAATTTGAAAATTGAAGAATTAATTTGAATTGGAAGGAAAATTAGAATGGGGGAATTGCAATTCATTATTTTCAACTTCTAGAAATCACTTGCTAGTAGTGTTTTTCTCTGTCTTTTTATGTGAATGCTTTTGATTCCTCTTCCTTGTGTTTTGAAGGAGTATTGATATTTTTTTGGGGAGTTATACATCTCCTTGTATTGCATTTGTTGTATTTCCTTGCTACAAAGTTAAGATTTGAGGTTTTGGGCTCCTTGTAGCTTGTCAGGAGATACTATTACACTGTGATTGTATATTTTGGGATACATACCCTTTAAGAGAGTTTGAGATTGTATTTGAGCCTTGTGAATCTTTTGTGTTGTCTCTTGGAAGTTATTGCAGAGTTATTATATCACCCTTTGATGCTATGCTTTCTAGGTGTCATTCTAAGCATTGTGGGAGAATGTTTTCTATATAATTTTTTGTCTATGAGTCTACAACTTTGTATTTTTTAATTCCCTCTTCAATTTTTGGATCTTCCAGACTTTATGGGTTGATTTTTATATGCTTTTTTTTTGCCTAAGCAAATCTGGGCAAGTTTCCTAACCTTATGTATTAATTTTGATGGATTTTAGGCCATATCACCAAAAAACACTACTGAAACTACCCAAAACACTATCTTATAGACTAGAAATGCTACTCCTTAGACCAAAACACTAATTTACTTACCAAACATGCCACTTTTCATTCCACAAGCATTGATCTACATTTTAGGAGCATTGAATTGCTCTAGAGTGGTTAGGAAGGTCAATTTGAGCTTTGTGAGTGTCCTTTTGGTATTTGTGTATTCTCAAGAGGCATGTGTGGGTTGTGTTGACATTCTCTGAGTTGTCCTTGATGTATTTTGATCTTTCATGATGTCTTTAGTGCTCTGGTAAGACGGTTTGTGCCTTACCATTGAGGTGTTTAATATGCATTGTATTGCTTCAGTGAGAGGGAGAATTCCTCGTTATTGAGGATTGATTATATGGCTCCAGTGGGATGTTTTTCACCTCACTGTAGAGGATTTGACATGGATTTGGTTTCATCCTTGGATTATACTTATGCTTGGCTCTACTTTTGCATTGTTTCAATGAAGGCTCGTACCATGGGTATGGTTATATGTACTCCGTTATGATTAGTTTGTTCTCAGTTTGTTGTTAGTGTTTTTAAATCATATGTGAGCCTTCATGATGTTTTTATGAGGTCTTTTGGATGCATTGTTTATCCTATGGTTGTGGTGCATGGTTGGGAGAGTGGGCTCTTGCATGTGTAGGACCAAGGTCATGAGCATTAGATCTCTAGAAGGAGGTCTATACCTATAGAACCACATGAAGAGCTTTCTTTTAATTAAAAATGATAATCTTAATAATTAATTATTCAGTTTGGGTATCTAGAAATTCACTAACAAGATAATAATTGGATTTGTGGCCCCACCTCATATCCGTTGAGGGGTACTTGGGATGAGCTTGGGAAGGCCGTTGGAGTAGTAAAACGAACTCCCTTGAATGGCTCCAAGGTTGAGATAGTTCCACATGTCTATCAGGGTGAGGCTTGGCCCCTTCTATGTGAGGATAGAATGTTATGTCACTCTTTCCCTACATGTGTCCATTATCCATATGCCTTGATTTGTTGATTATGCCTCTAGAAGTTTGGTTGCTTTGATCTAGCCTTGTGATGTGATTGGATGTTGTAGTTATGTTTGAGTCTTGTGATGTCATGCTATATCCTTTGGTTGTTAGGTGTCATCTTAGGTCTCGAGTGTGAGTTGGAACCTTATGTCATCTCCTAGCATGGGATGTAGTTCCTATTTGGTTCCAAATGGTCAGGTGATTTGATGTCTTCTTCCATTGGGATGTTCTTCTTAGATGAAAGTGTATGTGGATTGGATTCTTGGATTATTCATTATTTGGATATTCTTTGGGGATGATTTCTATGTACTTTAAATAGAAAACATTGTATCATGATGATTTATATATGTAAAAGGAGATTATGTACCCTTGTGTCATGTATCTTCATGTATTTGTAGATGAAATTGTAATGGGATATGATGTAGTGGCTTAGGAGAAGTAATTATTAATTTGTATATCAAATGGATGCCAAATGTGCCTTTCTAAATGAAGATCTTGAAGAAGAAGTCTACATTGAGCATCCTAATGAATTTTCATTATAAGAGAACAAGGACATGGTTTACAGATTGAAGAAAGCTTTATATGGATTGAAGCAAGCCCCTAGAGCAGGGTATGCTAGATTGGATAAATATCTTTCAAATCTTGGATTTAGAAAAGGTAATACTGATAGTAACTTATACTATAATATTGAGCATAATGATATACCGATCATTGAAGTCTTTGTTGATGATATCATTTTTGGAGGAGAAGAAAGTCTATGCATGAAATTTGCCGATGACATGAAGAATGAATTTGAAATGTCTATGATTGGAGAGATGAAATTTTTCTTAGGTTTGCAGATCACTCAGACTGATAAAGGTATTTTCATTTGTCAAACTAAATATGTGAATGAATTATTTAAGAAATTTGGACTTGAAAACTCAAAACCAATTGGAACCCCTATGATAACTTGTTGCAAATTATCAAAAGAAGATGAATCTCCTAGAGTGAACTCATCTAGATAAAAATCAATGATTGGTGGATTACTATACTTAACTAAGACTAGATAGGATATAATGAATGTTGTTTGCATTGCTTCTAGATTCCAATCCGATCCAAGAGAAAGTCATGATATTGTTGTTAAGAGAATATTCAGATATTTGGCAGGAACAATAGATTATGGGTTATGGTATCCAAAGGATGATGATTCAAATTATGTGCCTATACGGACTCTGATTGGGCAAGAGATTTTGATGACCAGAAGAGAACTACAGGTGGTACATTATTTCTTGGGAAGAAATTGGTCTCATGGCTTAGCAAGAAACAATCATGCACTTCATTATCTATTATTGAAGCTGAATATGTAGCTACTACAACTAACTGCACTCAAATCCTATGGATGAAATAGATGTTGAAGGATACAAAGGTAAGTTATGATGAGCCTATTTTTATTCACTATGATGATATAGCTGCTATTGATATGTCAAAGAATCTAGTATTTCATTCCAAATCAAAACACATATCTATAAGGTATAATTTCTTGAAGGAAAAGCTTGAAGCAAAGGAAGTCAAATTGGTTTATGTACCCACTAAGGAACAGATTGTAGATATTCTAACAAAACCATTGCCTGAGGATACTTTTTAATATCTCCAATATCAGTTGGGGGTCACCACCCCCATGGAAGAGCCTTAGAGATGTAGGGATGCATCAATCTAGTGATCTTATCAGATATATTTTCTAATCCAAGTTGATATGATGATGTTCCTGCTCAGCAGGAGTAGTCAGTTGTTTTGTTTGGCAGTATTAGCCCTTTTTCATTGATGTCAAAAGGGGAGAGGTGTTCATGTCAAAAACAAAAAATCTTTGGAGGAGAGATATTGTATGGGGGAGAGATGCTTCAGATTAGTTTTAGGAGATGGTTTGGCATTTCTTGGCACTTGGATGTTTTTCACATTCAGTGTTGCCGTCAATGCCAAAGGGGGAGATTATTGGCATTATGTAGGAATTTATTATGTGTTGTCATTGATGTCAACACTAGTCTGGTTGGTTACTAGCCACTCTGGTTGGTTGTTGACCTGTTCTGGTTTGACATGGTTTTGGTTGAGGTTATTAGAGATTTTGATCTGGTATGATCAAATTGTTGGATTTGAT
This sequence comes from Cryptomeria japonica, assembly GCF_030272615.1. Lineage (NCBI taxonomy): Eukaryota > Viridiplantae > Streptophyta > Pinopsida > Cupressales > Cupressaceae > Cryptomeria > Cryptomeria japonica. The sequence goes on along the minus strand of NC_081408.1, from coordinate 286,749,878 downwards.
TTGGATGATTATTCAAGATGATTTTATGCTTTTCATATGCATTTGGTTCATGATTTGGTTCTCTGGAAGCTATCGTTTATGTTCTGGTTTGGCCATTGATATTCTTAGTATCAGTTGGCAGTACCGGTTGGTGATATTTGATGAAATGATTGATTGGATTTGGTCTAGCTTCTGGAAATGGTTCATAATATACTAAAGGTGTTCTTGATCATGTCCTAATTGTTTGGTGGCTTTGCGTTGGCTGGTGTGATGATTTGGTGATCCTATTTGGGTCTGGTTGGTTATTTTGTATTATTGACACTAAGGGTTTCTACCTGTTGGCATAACGTGTTGCATTTAGTCTTGGCAGAATTTTTTATGGATATAATTGTTTGGGAATTTGAATTAAGTCCATGCTATGTAATGTAAATCATAATATTGGTCTAGTGGTATCATGTGATGTAATTTTTGTAAATTTTGAGTGATGTGTTTAGGGTTTAGCCAACCTTTTTTATCAAGATTGATGATCTGTATATATAGGTAATATATATTCATGTAATTTATATAGGATGGTATGGTATGGTTATGTTTTCATTATTAGAGAGGTTTATATGCAAACAAGGTTATATTATTTAGCGAAGGTTTGAGGAGAGTTTGGTATTGCAAGGAAGACATCTATGCTTAAACAAAATTGTATCAATTATTATAAGATGCTATTTCCACATTTCATTTTCTTTGGATTGTAGTCTGATGTTTATGTAATTCAGTGAGACTTCCTTTTGTGTTGAACAGCGGGCTCTAGGTGATTGGCCTAATTGCAAGTGCAATCCTCATTGTAATATTTCACATACTGCTGCAGAAGTATTATTTGACTGTGGGTAGGGTTTCCCACCATGTTTTTTCCCTTAAGCAAGTTTTCCATGTCAAAAATATTGGTGTTGTGTTTTCTATATTTTCATGCTTTATCTTTCACTATGTTGTTGTTATATTGCTTTGGTAGAAAGTTTATAATTTGCATTAATTGTTGAACGTGTGGAAAATTGATTCACCCTCCTCTCATTTTTCCTTTGGTTCATTCTAACTATTGGAATCAGTACTTGTTAACATCTATAGCCATTACTATAACTAACCCTCAAATCTACTCTTCCATCTCATATACCTCCCAAAACTTATAATCCATTATACATATAAATACATTCATACCCCAAAATAACTATTTCCCATAACCAATCATATATCCTTTACATTTTTTCCACAAAACCCCCCATGAACATACCCACCTTCATACCTACACATGACTTACCACAAAAAATGTAAAATATTCAAAGAGAATAGTAGATATTAAAATGGGATTAACCCAAAAATATAATACATATGAAGACATATATACTTATACCTTTTATACATGTACCCCAATGATATCTTTTCCTCACAGTTTGAATCCATCTCAAGATCCCAATATCCCTCTTTATCCCCATCATGATGTTAATTTTCTTTAATTTCCATCACCTCTACTTGAGCTATCTATGACCCCTATACATATCAAATGGGTTCCTCCATTTTCATCAAACTAGGTTTCATTAATGAACCCATCACTCATATCTCATATCCTACTTAAAATGGACTTGTATCCTATTTTGAAATAAATAATTAACCCATTTGCAAAATTATTTATCAATGCATACACTATCGAAGTGGAGGGTTGGGCCTTCATGAACAAGGAATCTTAGAACCCATTTATATGAAATAAAATTAAATTTATCATGGCCTTGTATACTAAGTTCAAGCTCAAGATGTTGGTTTTCCTCTTAAATATCAAACCCCACTGGTTAAATCCAAGTACATCCATTTCTCATATTCAAAATATATATTGGGCCATTATGTCCCAAAACCAAGTCATTTGTCCCTTACATCGATCTTGGGTTTATGCATCCCTCAAACTATTATCCATGTCAATCCAATCTCAAAATATTATACTCTTATTTATCTAGAACCCCAAATCCCTAATCAAAATCAATAAAGGAAGACATCCTTGAAATCCTTCAAAAATACCACCTACATCAACCCATCCATAAAATTTTCATATCATTCCTCTGCATCTACTAATCCCATTTCTCTTAAAATCAATTAATGGAAACTTTCAAATCTCATAGAACAATTTTAGACACACTCTCCTTCCAAATCATATATCAAAACACTCAACATGGACACAATGTAGAACATAATAAACTACTAATGTAAACACATTATCTAAGGAATAGAGCAAAGAACATTTAGAAATCCTTTCTAAACCGCCTTAAACACCAATGATAAATACAAGATGATACAACAAACATTCTATATTAGATATCATCAACATGACACATCATAGTCTTTTTGGATCCTTAATTGTATTCTTATACCTTAATATCAATGACATAACTGACAACTTTTTTTCCATCAAAGAGGACAGGTCATATTTTAATAATTATTATTAAATTTTAGTGTAAAAGTAAGATAGTTTTTTTTGACACATATTCTTCTTATTTCAAGTACTTAAATTTTATTTTTATAAAAATAATTCTATTATAATTAAAATCATTTTGGACAAACTTACAATTATTTTATAATAATTCAATTATAAGCTTAACTATAAAAAAGTTAATTTGGATCAATAAGCACTTTAAGATTGATACAGCTTGGAGGTCTTTAAATAGATGTATTTAAGAAAACTATACTAGTTTTGTTATCCTTCAAATCCTTATTTAAAAAGTGCACTAAATTTTTTTTTACAAATCCCTAAGTTAAGTAAATAAATTTATATTTACATTAAACATTTAAAACTGCATCTTATCATCTTAATTGAATAGTTTCACTACTCCAATAGTTTTATAAAACTTATATACATCTTTCTCAAAATTCTTTTTTAAATGTATTTGTTCATTTTGAAACCATATCTTTAGTTTTCACATTCCAATGTCTAACAAACTTTTACATGCTACCTTTGAATTGATTGATTGTTAGGATAACAATAAAAAGTTCCAATATTGAAAGCTATAACATCACATGCTTTGACAATTATCAAGTTCCAATATTGAAAGCTATAACATCACAAGCTTTGACAATTATCAAATTCCAATATTCAAAGCTATAACACCACAGGCTTTGACAACTAGTTCTCTTCTTTATAACTAACATAGAAGATTAACATGACCCCTAGACAAGGATGATATGCATAAATTGAAAAAACTATAACATCACATGCTTTGATACCAAGTTCCAATATTTAAATCTAGAAGTGGCTTAGCTATCTAATATAAGAGCATGAACCATAGACCCAAACTTTTTCAGTTAAAAACCAAAATTTGTAGGGTATTCATCCCATCTAACATAAAAAACTTTTCAAATCACATTTCAAATTTCAACAACAACAAAATTTGAAATTAAGAATCTGTAAATCTATTTATCTATCAAACTGCAGTTCATAAAAAATCTCTCCATTAAAACAAGTTACTCTATGTGTACAACCTACTACCCATAACATACCTCCATAACATACCTCGTAACTCATTCAATACTAAATATTAAATGTGTAAAACCCTTAATTTACCCAAAAATCCATAGATTCTAAAATTAAAAATTTGTAAATCTATTTATCTATCAATCTGCACTTCGTAAGAAATCTCTCCATCAAACTAAGTTATTCTATATGTCCAACCTACTACCCATAACATATCTCGTAACTCATTCAATATTACATATTAAACGTGTAGACCCAAAAATCCATAGATTCTGCTTTTTCTTTATCCAATCAACTTTAAAATCCATTTATTAGTTTCTCTCCATTCCCTCGCATTCTACTTATTTCAACGACTCATCTTCTTTCTATGCATACCATTGGCTTTGGAGTTACCTCATATTCTCAGCTGGGTAAGCTCTAGGTTTTAAGAAGACCGTCCTGTTATTAAGGGTATTTCAAGATTAGGGTCTGCGGAACATAATGGAGCGCCGATCTTCTCAAGGTAAGCGAACAGGTTCATTCTGATTATTTAAAACAAATTGGGTTGTTCATATTTTATTAAAAAACCTAGTTTGTTCAATTGGGTATGATGTCATTCATTCTAGTAGAACAATTGTATTATTTTGTTTTCCTTAGATTCCAGGCTTGTCAGATCTGCTAGCGTTATTGAGAGCGCAAGCGTTAGGAGCGTTTGCAGTAAATGGAAGGCAACCGAAAAACAACAGAGAATATTGGACTCGCTGTTCATGAATGGAATGAGAAACCCATCTGTGGACCAAATAAACCGCATAACTGCAGAACTGCAGCGCCATGGCCCTGTGGAAGGCAATAACATCTACTACTGGTTTCAGAATAACTCTAGGAGAGAGAGACGGAAGAAAGAACAACCAGCTGAGTCGTGTAAGTAGCCGGTTAGAATCTTACTAGTTTGTTGTTTACATTGCTTTTTAAACTAGCCTAAAAAAGTGTATATTTCAGCCTCGAAATGGACTTCAGTATTGAAGGCGCGAAACTGGACTTCTCTTTTCCGTTCCAAGAAGTCTTCTGATATGATCTCTGTACGAGTATGAAAGCGTTTTTATATATTCTGGCTTGTCCTTCATATTATGTGTTTTTATCAATAAGATTATAGACGAATTTCTGAAAAATATATATCAATACGCAGGAAGAAGAATATAATAATATGCAGGATGAAGAGGAAGTGGATAGCGTAGGTCGTAGAAATTCATCGGTAGATCCGTCTGACATCCGAACATTGGAGTTATTTCCTTTGCAACCCGATAAATGAGGCTGTTGACGCTGCTCGAACAATGGTTTTGCTTTTGTGTAGTGTAGGGTTTCATAACCAGAGTCCGAATAGAGATATTCTAAATATCAAAACGTAGTAGCATATGCTCCATATTGCTGTGATCTACAAAATAAGTGATGTTTTGAGATAATGTAGCACTTCCTAGATTTCTATATATGATTGCTGTGATCTACAAAAGAAGTTGTGTTTTGAGATTATGCAGCACTTCATAGATTTCTATATATGATAGCTGTGATCTGCAAAAGAAGTGTTTTGAAATTATGTAGCATTTTATATATATATGAAACTTTTTATGTATTTTTAGGGTTTTCTAAATTTGAATAAATGAAATGTTATGATTTATTTTTTTGATAGTTATGGGATGATGGAATGTAAGTGGAATGGATCTACTTACTGCTCATATTCTAATTACTGTTTATTGGATTTTACTAATAAAAAATTTGTTGAAAAATCAATTAATTGGTCAATAGTTTGTTTATTGGTATATTTAATAGTTGGAAAAAAGGCTAATAATTAGGTCAATGATGAATTTTTTTTTACCAATAGTGCATGATTCTTAAGGCATTTTTATACAAATTTTGTGAATGTGAAAGCCTGGGCAATAGAGAATATATCTCACATCTCTACTCAAAATGATTAGGTTTTGACCATTACATGCATAACCAATTTAATAGCATTCATTTTAACTACCTATATGCCATTTAGATTTGGAATAGTAATTGAATCCTAATTCTAATTAAGTTGTAATCTTATTTGAACCTAACTATAATACTTATTAAATTTTAATTATAAATTTAATTAAATCCTAAATCTAACACATAATAATCCCTAATATTATTAACCTCTTTAAATTCTAACCATAATTTAACCCTAATCCTAAGTCAAAAGTTTTACCTATAACTCTAATTGATCCTTAACCCTAACTCCAATTTAAATTTATACCTAACCCTTACCCTAATTAAATCCTTACCATGTTTGAACTATAACCATAATTTAATCCAAACTCAAAAATTTCTTTAATCATACTCCTAACCCTAATTGAACCCTACTCCTTAAACTCTAACACTAAGCTATAATTATAATCCTAATTGAATAATAATCCTAACACTATTTATAATAGAAATTACCATAATTAAATTCTTACTCTAACCATTTTTTACCTATAACCATAATTTAATCCAAACTCAAAAATTTATTTAGTAGTTTTAATTAAACTCTAATTGATTCAAAAGAAATTTAATAATAGTGAGCTAATGAAAATTGGGTGCAACCGATTGTAATAATACTAGCCTGCACAAGTACTAATAAGATTTTAAAATTTAATAAAGAATTAATAGATTAGATAACTATAATTTACTCATTAAACTTCCTATTGAAACCCTAGTATGAACGCTCTTGAAAAGACGAAATAAATATGGGAATCAAATTGTTAGCAATAGCTAACATCAAACTTCCTATTGAAACCCTATTGTGAAAGCTCTTGAAAAGAAGAAATAAATATGGGAATCAAATTGTTAGCAATAGCTAGTAATTGAATATGTATTTTAGTAAACAATTGGCAATTAGTAATTAGAAGATTGTATTAATTATAATGAATGAATAGGTAATAGAAGAATTCAATCAAACTTCTTGGTCTGACCAACTTCCTTGCTTTGCTTTGAATGAGATCTTTATTGCTTTTAAAGTTAAAATTAGAGTTTTGTTTATTAAAATTTGTTAAAAATTATAATTTTAGTAGACAAACAAGATACATAAATATTTAATAAATTAAAGGTTATTTTATTTTACTTTCAAAAAATTATTACAATAATTAATATTTTTACTTTTAATTTTATCCTATTTTTCAAATAAAATAAATTTGAAGAGATTAAATTTGGAAATTAGATATCTAAAGAGTACTATTTGTGATATCAATCATATTTTTCAACAGTTTACATGATGTATTCTTGCATGTCATGGTTACAATAATCCATGATGTGCCTTCCATCAATAGAGATATCATGAAACTATCTTCAATGCATATATCATGCAACCTTATTTCCAAAGGGACAATATTGAAACCAAAAAGAGAAAAACATGTTTAATGTAGCCAACTCCACAAACATAGTGATGAATATCTTATATTGTACAAACATTTTGTATTACTCATAGTTCTAAATAAATTTAAACCCAACCATATTTATAATTCAAATTTATAAACACATATACTTGTTATTGAACAAAATGAATGAACAAATATGAATATTAGGTGAAAGCATATTCTAAATTTATTAAATATTTAATAATTATAATCAAGATGAAAGGAGTGTTTATTAAATGTGGATTATATATTTATTTTAAATATTAATTAATTAGTATGAAAATAATTGACCTAAAAAAATAAAATTAAAAGGCAAAGGTGTCAAGCCACTATAATATATTAATATAGTAATAGGAAGGATTACAAAAAACTAGTTCACCCCGAGGAAAGAGCCAGCAAGAAAACATCTAGTTATAGCTCAAGATTAAAATATAAATACCCTAGACTAAAATCCCGAAATATCCTAATCGGATAGTTTTTATTGCACAATAAAGGGACCATAGGCCCTGACACTGAAAACCAATACCTAGAGGTGACTTTGATGAGATCTCCCCAAGGGAAGGTGGCATCAAGCCCTGCATTTAACTAAGAAAATGCAAGAGTGATGGTCTTACGTGGCAACAACCCCCCAAAAAACTTGAACCTTTGTGAAAATGAGACCTTGCGTCGAGGTCGGTGTTGAAATGTGGTGACTAATCGGCAAAGTACTGTACACTCAACACGTATCCTTGCTGGGGTCCGGGGCTAGGCTAGGCCCAGGGCAGGGGTTCGAGGGTGGCAGCCCTCGAGAAAAGCAAGGGTTCAGGGGCGGGAGCCCCCGAGAAAAAAAAATTTTGGTATTTTTTTTTTATGAAAACCAACATTGTAATAAAACCCTAAAAAGGCCAACTTTGTTTTTTCCCTAAAAATGCATGTTATAAGCAGCTGGGATGCTTAAGGCATTGGAAGGTTGATGTACTGTTTTTGCTAGATAATAAGAAAGATTGGACGGCTGTGTATAGTGGATGTAACCCATTCTGGGTGAACCACGTTAAATATCTGTGTTATCTGTGTCCTATTTTATTCCTTTATCTTTTGTATTTAAATCTGCATATAATTGTTAGTTCATATTTGCTTCGGATCTGCTTGAAACCCTAACAGTCGGGTCTATCAACGAGAGTAGTGCCAATGAGCTAAGAGATAGCTACTACAAAACATTCTCATCATAAAGTCGGGCCTAGTAAAGTGCCAACTGAAAACCAATATCTTGTTCAAGAACCAAAACCCTATTGGAGCCAAAATGAAGAATCTTGGATCATATGCACTGACAATGTTATAAAGTCTGAAATAGGTTTTAATTTAGTAAACCAAAACTAACAAGATGAGAAATACTTACTGCAAAATATACTTGACATGAATCCGGGCTTGGTAAAGCGCATTCTATCAACCAAAATCCTATTCAAGAACAAACCCTATTCAAGCCAAAATGTGGATTCATGGACCATATGTACTGAAACTATTATATAGGCCAAACAAGTTTTACTTAATGAATAAAATTGATGCATGTTCAATCAAAATTGTTAACCCTGTTTTCCATTGGTGGAACCCATGGAGGGTTCATTTTCCATTAGCATAGGAAAGGACCCCATGTAGCCGTGAGGGTCAATATCGATGTGTTTATAAATAACTCTTAAACCCCAAAATTTGGAAATGGCATTTGACACTAGAAACTCACCTAGAATTACAACATTTTCATTGAGCCAATTCTGAAATGGTGCAAAGGAGGAGTATCTTAGTCCATTGATAATGGAAAGGAATACTTCTTTGTCCATTGAGTCCTGCAATATTTCAATCCTATCAAGAAACCCACCAATCACTTGGTCTCCATCAAGCAGATTGTAAGTAGAAATTTGTTGATCTAGCTCCTCCTAGGTGAAATAGGCCAGTTGAATGAATTAGCCAACTATGAATTTTGTAAATTCATTGAACCAAGAAAGGTCCATGACTATGGAGGTCAGTCTGTATACGACTCGTGATGGTGGAGAAAACTGGTTATTCTGTAACCATTCCTCACCCAACAGTGTAGTAAAATCTCTATCCACTCTCGAGCAAGGGATAATAAGTATCTCCCTTAAGTTGAGCTGGTTCAAACAATTAGGATAGATGTCATGAAAACTGCCTTGCATCACAATTCTGAATGCCATTCATGGGGAAGACACAAGCTAATTCGAATGTTACAGTAATGAGAAAAGGATATTTGAAGTTGGAATAAATAAGGAAAGACACAACGCAGATTTCAAATCTTATGCCATGTGTGTAGCCATTAATAAAGATCATATCTAAGAAGAAGAATTTACAAGTATGATGAAACCATGCTTGTGTGTTTACATGTTTGTGCATCCTATTGAGAACAAACCTCGTTGTTGAGGAACTCAATAAATGTGGTGTTAAGTAGAAGAATGGAAAACTCAAGAAGCTATGGTGACATATTGTGGCATTAGTAGGGATTATCTCTATTGACCACACCTGTCAAAGATAGTATCCCCTAGTTCTCCTCATAGAATGGACCATTGGATGGCTCATAGTGGTATCCTATCCTACATTTATCTTGATGGCATTGCCGATAGTTGGTATGTGGTTCTTGGTACGGGTTTCCTCTTACCCTATTATCTTATTTATATCTTTGTTCCAACATGTGGAGATTGATTTTTGTCATGCTATGATGATTTTCATGTTTGCATGTGTTTTGACATTATGCAAATAGATATGATGTCACACCATACTTATGTTTTGATATAGTGTAGGTGATGGTTTCATGTTGTTGATGGTAGCGATTTGGGTTCAAAGACACAATTCCACACACACACAAATATTTGAAGATGCATTTTATATTATTCCTTCTTAGTGGCGATTAGTGTTGGAAGATTTGCACACATGTCGAGAGGAACTCATGTTAGATACAATAGGTTGTGTTTGATAACATATGAATGTGCCTCATGATGTATACATATAGCTTTGGTGTGTGACATGCATGCACATTTTTCCATAAGACACATTGCTATGTGGCATGTGCCCTATGCATGTCTTCTTTGTGAGGCACATTGCTATGTGTAGTGTGGCCCTAGGTGTGTCTTCTCTATGAGGTGTATTGCCATGATATGTTAGGATTTGTAGTGTGCAGGCCACAAATGCATGCATGAGGGACTATTGTTATAGTCATGTTTTTTGGGCATGTAGCCTAGGCATGTCTTCTCTATTAGGTACATGGCCATGCCATGTGGGAGTTTTTGTGTTCATGCCACAAATGCACACATGAGGGACTATTATTGGAGTCATGATGAATCTTCACTCTATTTAGCTACAATTTCTAGTCGTATAGTTATGTAATGTGCACTTTTAAGGATTGTGAAGTTTCCTTCAATTATTGATGATCTCTCATTTTTGTTGCATGGTCCAACAATTTTATTTTATCTTGTTTTAATTAGTTTAATCACTATTGTGTAGTTATTGTGACTATGTTTGATTTGCTATTGGAATTGAACACATTTATTTGACTTATTATTGTTACTATTTTTTCTTTCTTTCAATATTTATGATCTTTGGTAGTTTAGTGAAACTCTTGCTATTTTTAAATGTTGCCTTCTTTGTTGTGATGTGATTCCTCACCAAGATTGACATAGATAACCTTGGATGAGTGTATATAAGGAATCAAACATTGGGAAAATTTGAGGATAGGGGTAAGTGTTTGTTGTATGGGTAGCTACGATCCACTTGTACATTCTTAGTGATTATTGATGGCTATGTCTTGGAGCTGGCTAATCCCATTAAACAAACAAGGGGGAAGTCATACATAATCATATGGATCCTCCCTAGTTGTGTGTGGATTCAAGATGGCCATCATTTCATATGGTTCTTGGTTACTTTGTGAGACCATGGCATCCTCTTAGACCAATATGTGAGCCTTGTATTGTTATCCCTGCAATGTGGATGAATAAGTGTATGTTTAAATAAATGCTTTGCTTAGAATACTCAAAAATGTCTCTCAAAAAGTCTACAACAGGCAAAATTTTAGTAAGAATTTGCAGACACAATGCTCAGAAATTCACACAATCAGCTACATTAAATACATTCTCTATTAAGTTCAATGGTTTTGGTTCGATTTGCAATTTTTGTGAAGCTTTTGCACTGAAGTTTCCATAGCTTGATTTTTTTGCCTGTGAAGAAAGACCATGTTAGATAATATCAGTGAAGAACAAAATAAGGAGACAATTGCTAGATTATGGTCTAACTTGAAAAGAAAAGGTGATGCGAAATGTTATTGTCCCTGCAAAATTTGTAAGGGCTTAAAGACTAGAAGACTTCTAATAAAAATAGCTAAGAAACATTGTAGGCAGCATGGTCACATTGAAGGGGGACATGATTATCATCCACTGGTAAGTTGTTCATGATATCGTTTTAACAATTTATATACATAAGAAATCACTTGATAATGAGATCATGATCACGGTTTATTTATGTATATCAATTTTATATAGGTGGAGCACCCTAGAGCATATGGTATGGATCAACAAAACCCTGAGAATATGGTTTTGGAAGTGGAGGAACATGGAGGTGTGAATATCGAAGCTGAAGATAATGATCCCATGGAAGATGACGATCATGCACCAGAAAACACAATTGAAGATGATGGTGTACAAATACATTGATCCATGACACATTTAGTACTGGCACAGCTGATCATGATGATCAGGATGACCTTGATGTTCATGATTTACCTCTTCTTGAGAAGGCATATGAGCCCCTTTACAAAGGCTCCCAAACAACTCTTCTCTTTGTTGTATTGTTGTTGGTGAACTTGAAGGTTACGAATGGTTTATCCAACATAACAATCTCTCATATGTTAAGGTTTGTCATACATGTCATTATAGTTAATAAATGGTGAGTCATCTACCATTAATATTCTTTATATTAACACCTCAAACTTTTTTTTTTGCTGTAGATTGATAGGTGAGTTTTTCTTACCACCATCAAATATTCTACCTCGCTCATACCGAGAATTATCTACCATTATGAAAGATATTGGAATGGAGTATCAAACAATAGATGCTTGTCCCAATGATCATATTATATATCATAAACAACATGAATTTGGAATAGAATGCCCTAAATGTCATATCAATAGATATCGAACAGATCAAATAACAAAAAGGGTGCCTTGCAAGGTTCTTTGTTATATTCCCATTATTCCACGTATGCAACAATTATTCAGGTGCACTAGCTTGGCACAATTTATGGATTACCATGCATGCAATAGAAGTCGAGATGACATTATTTGAATGCTTGTGGATGGTTCAACATTTATGGACATAGAGGAAAAGTGGCCACACTTTAAAGAAGAACCTCATAATCTCAGGCTTTCATTGGCAGCTGACGGTGTCAATCCATTTGGAGAGTTGAGATTTGTTTACTCGGTGTGGCCTATTTTTGTTATCAACAATAATATTCCTCCATGGATGTCAATAAAGAGGGAGCACATAATGTTGGCAATGATTGTTCCAGGTATTTTATCATTTAATAGTCATCTACATTTAAGTATAAATATTGCAGTAAAATGGTCATAATAATTATGTAATGTTTTTGTTCATTCCACTAGGCAAGTACCAAGTTAAAGATATGAATGTATATATTGAGCCTCTTATCGACGAGTTGCTGGAGTTATGGAATGGTGTGACCATGTATGACATCTCTAGACCAATAGGACAAAGACAATTTCAATTCCATGCAATGCTTGTATGGACAATACATGATGCCTCAGGGCTAACACATTTTTGTGGTATGTTATAGTGTTCAAGTTGCGCATGATAATTATAATTATAAAAATTAACAGATTTAATAGAATTATACATTATCTTGTAGGTCTTCAAACAAAGGGAAAATTTGCGTGTCTAGTTTGTGGTCCAAAGATGAAATCTCATCATTCAAAAATTTTAGGAAAGTAGGTGTTTGATGAGTATAGGCACTTCCTTCACAAAAATTATAAGTATCGGAATACTGAAAAACATCTTTTCAATCGGAAAGAAGAGACTACATCAAAGCCACGAAGAATGACTCCTGACTTATGGCAGTTGGAATATAATAGAATTAATCGTCAAGGTAATGTCATTCCATATAATGGTTTATGTTTGGAATTTGAATTTTTCTATCGTGTTTTGTTTACTAATGATGTAATTGATGATATTGAAGGTCGTCAAGGCATGGATGGCCACCTTCCAAAGGGACTAAAAAGTTATCCCAAACAATTAAGTAGGTTGGCTTACTACAAGCAGCTACAAATTGTGCATTTGTTTGATACAATGCATATTGGAAAGAATATAACAAAGACATTATGAAAAATATTGGATGGAAGGTGTGACAAAGAAAAAATTGTCAAAATTTGTAGTGACATTGTGGAATCCAATCATGCAATGAAAAATGTCATTCAATCAAATAGCAATGGAGATCAGATTAATATAAGTGCCCTTCCTTGGTTATTAACAGAGCAGCAAAGCAAATCTATAAAAGAAGTCATACGAAAAATTTGATTTCCCATAGGATTTGCTGCAAACATAAACAATCTCATATCAAAGAAGAGTGAATTTGGGCCAGGGATGAAAATGCATGATTGGCATACCTTCATTAAGGTAATTCACGTTCTTGTGTATTTACTATATATTTGTATATTGTTCATGTACTTTTCATTGTATTATGTTCGAAAACAATGAAAAGATCATTTTATAATTGTTGCAGTACATTCTACCTCTATCTCTTCTAGACCACTTCGACAATAATATCAAGCAAGTCATATATGATCTTGGAAAATACATGAGGTAAGTAGTGATGTTTGTTCAATTTGTTGTATAGATATTATATTTGCCATTTGTTTTACTTGTTATGCAATATATTTGTATATTATTTTGTAAAGTCTTGTTTATATATTTTTGCGTCTTCAATCTCTTTAATTAGGTGGTTGTCATCTAAAGAAATCCACAAGGAAGATATAAAATATTGGAAGAGAAAAATCCCTCATCTAATGTGTGAAATGCAAAAGTGTCTACCTTCAACTTTTTTCAATGCACAAGAACACTACCTCATACACCAAGTTGAGGAGATCGAATTGTGTGGACCTGTACACACTAGGTCAATGTGGATGGTTGAGAGGCACTTGAAATTTTTGAAGGCTTTGGTTCGACAAAGAGCACATCCTGAGGGTTCTATGGTGGAGGGATATATGGTATACCAAACTATGGTGTACATTACTGAATATCTTCCTAAGTTTGCAGCAAAAATCCATGTAGATCGCATTTGGGATCCCAACCCCATTAATAAATTCAAAGGGGAGCACTTGATGGGGAAAGGTAGATTGAAGAAAGTGAGAGGTAATTATAAGATGTTATTGTAGTAAATTAATTCTTCATCTTCTAAATAAATCAATTGTAAGTGGTCTATTAATTATTTGTACAGTTGGTTGGGTGTGGGATGCACTACATTTGTATATGGCAAACAATCTTGATTGGATGACGGTGTGGATTGAACGATATCAACATTCTAGTCGCACATTAACATGGGATGGTGTCGCTTCATTGGTTAAAGAAGCTCATCGTAATGGAGATTCCAATGTTACACAAAGGGAAATTGATTTAGCATATGGTTTAAGAGATCAACAGGTACGTATAATTTTATTAATCACCCGTATGTTTATCAACTCATTATGCAATAATTTTAATATGTTAGACTTATTGCAGGTCAAACACCACAAGGCTATGTGCTACAATGGTCATAAATTTCGCATCAAACAGTTGGATGACACAAAGAAAACTTGTGATTCTGGGATAACTGTAGTCTTTGAGGTGACCAATATTTCATCTACAAATGACATACATCCTCAAGTGTCTCAAAATCAATACTATGGCATTTTGGATGATATACTTGAGTGTGACTTTAATTCCTTCAAATTAGTTCTGTTCATCGTCAAATGGTATAGGCCACGATCGAATATAAATGATCCTGATAGAATTGTTATTGAACATGATAATGGATTTACAATGGTTAATACAAGGTCGTTTGAACAAGTTAGGGATGAGCCCTATGTTCTTCCAAGTCAATGTGAGCAGGTATTTTACTTAGAGGTTCCACATAAATCGGGTTGGTCATTTGTTGTTAGACATGATCCAAGAGGAAGGTCGATAATGTATAATGTGATGGAAGAAGAAGATACCGAAGAAGTAGAAGATGATATAGATGATCACGATCGACAGTTACTCGATGATGTTCCTAACAAAAATGTACATGAAGAAGAAGTTGATGATGATGATGGTGCTACTATTGATGATGATGGTGATGGTGATGGTGATGGTGTCGGTGATGGTGATGATGATGACGATGATGAACACAATGACGATGATGACGACGATGATGATGACGAGGATGATGAGGATGATGATGATGATGATGATGATGATGATGATGATGATGATGAGTTGGATGAAGAAGAAGATCAATGACATGAATGAAATGTATGAGATGTGATTATTATATTATCTATTTAATATTGATATCTTGATAGAAATTGATTTGACTTATATGGTTACATAAATAATTCATATGTTTTGAATTCTAATGCCATTACTTAATTAATTCATGATGCACCTCTAGCTATGTGATAGATGGTGATTTAAAATACATATGTGATGGATTAAATGCTTATGATGATACATGTGACATTTTTTGAACTTTGTGTTTATTTATGGAATGTGGACTACTTATTAGATATGTGATGGATGGTGATTTATGATACATATGTGATGGATTACATGTTTATGATGATACACATGTGATTCTTATGATGCTCAATTACATATATGATGATACATATGTGATGCTTATGATGCTTATGATGCTTATGATACTGCAGTATTTATTGTTTATCAAATTACAAATGTAATGCTTATGATGCTCAATTGCTGGTGTAGGAACCTGAACCCCTTTGATGAGGATCCTGCACAGTCTCATGGATCGATAGGTATAAGTCAATACACCTTATAGAAATAATATATTTTTAAAAAATTACAAGAAAAACAAACTTCCTTAGTTTTTCAAACATCAACATTAGCAGCAAATCTAATACAGTTATCAACACTTGAGGCCCCAGTTGGACTTACTCAAATTTTAATCTCAACATCAACTTTATGGCCGACTTCTTCATCAATATTACCCTCATTTGCAAAATATCTCTCTCATTATCAACTAACTCTCTCATTTGATGGTGCACAGGTATCACCAAATAGGTATTTGTCAGATGTGTCTTCCTTGAGTGAGGGAAATTCAGGAATAGAAGAGGAAAGTGAGACATGTAGTAGATCTCAAATACGGAGATCAACTAGAGGTCAAAAGATTAGAAGAAAATTCAATAAACGCATGGAATTTTTTCTTGCTCAAGGGGGGTCATGTTCTTATGATGATGAGACTAAAGGCAACATTGAGGTGCCCTTGAGGTACAAACATCTACTGAAACAATGTGTACCCAAGGAACTTCCTCCAATAAACACTAATTTTTGTGTTAATGAGAGGATATATATATTGCATAGCACCTTCATCATTACATGGTTTGGGCCTATTTTCCATGGACAACATAAAGGTCTATTACAACAAAGTTGCTGAATTGATGGAGTTTGTTGGACCTTGTTACAATTATAATGATTAGAAGCAGATTGTTCGATATAAAAAAAGTATGCGTAGGTATGCACTGTCAGCCAATTATATACAACAAAAAGATAATGATCAAAGTAAATGAGTGGCTGTATACATTGATGGAAGGCTAAAAACAACAGGGGATATTGCAGGTTTTATAAATATTACATGACCTGGGTCAACTAATAAGCAACCCAATTGCATATTTGAGGCACGTGAAGGAAATTGTGTAAAATCAATAAGTGCAGGGGAAGAGTTGCTAATCGATTACAATTTGAATTGTATAGATACAAACAAAGTTACTATCATGGGGGTGGTACGTACTATATATATACCATTTAAGCCAACTTCCAATTAATGAATCCAATAAACCATTGTATTATTAAGTTTTTTTGCTAAGTCTATTGGTTTCATTTCGCTAACATTTTTATATTTTTTCTTTGTCACAGGGCCACATGGATCCACCACATAGCACAGATAGGGGTGTAGGTCCCAACACTTCTACGGAGCAGGTAAACCTCATTGTAATTGTACAAATTAGATAGAATCAAACTATTACATTATGATCTTTTCTTGAGTGTTTTGAAGTAATTTTGATAGTGTTAATTATATTCTTGTCACAGACGGATGTTCGGGATAAGGGAAAGGAACCTGCAGTACCTCGGCACCTCCATAGGGATGTGGGGTGCTCGACAGTGTTATGCACTGATGACATCGCACTTAGCACAAACTCTATACAATTTGTACAAAAGAATATTAGAAAAATTAGGCACGACATTCTTGATTTGGCAAGCATAAGTCCTCAGACTGATGAGATAACAAAGAGGATGCAACTATTGTTGATGACAATGGAAAACTTGCAAGTAAGTAGTAATGAAAGATTTAATCATAACAAAAGTTCAATAATGGTTTATATTTTTATCTCTTTTATGTCATTAACTAAAATATGTATGTGTTGTTTTTACAGAAATTTATAGGGCCTCATCATCCTAGTGGCGATGATCAGGGTATTGCGAGTAGTTCAGGTGATGACCATGTTCTATATATTAAAACCACTCCTTTGGACTTGTGAACTTTCTTTTTTAATGTTTTACATATTTAATGTATTACTCTTCAGGTGCTGACATGGGTTCGAGGTCGAGCCCAACTGTATTGCCGACTGCAATGTCGGCAACATGTAGCATGCAGACATTGTCTGCTGCACCAGCTTGTGTTGACCCGCCCACTAGTGGTAGATCCCTCTTTTTCTCTCTCTTTCGTTATGTGTTTATTACCCTTGAAGTGTTCTTTCTTGGAGGCATTTCATAGTGGATTCATTTACTATGGCAGGAGATGCACATGAGGATGCACCAGAGGCAAGTACTGCTGATAACATACCATCATTTCCTAGATCTTCCCTATTGCTAGTATGGGAACGTTGCAGGCCACATTAGTGGTGAGCAACGAAGAATTGATTCCCTTGAAGATACAGAAGGTTCCAGGTACTTAAAAAATATTATTATATATAGTCTAATTGTAATTTACTTACTAATCACTCATTTTGGACTAATGATCCCATGTTTTTTTTGCATGAAATGATATTTTTTATAAAAATCTTAATGATATTTCATTGTAGATATTTGGGCCCACCATACGTAAAAGGTGGAACATCATACATGAACTAACCCTTATCGACTATTTTGATTTCATATCATTGCTAGAATAGTTTTCCTTTTATCCATTTCTTGAACTATATCAAAGGTAGCTTCAGTTTCTTTCTAAATCTAACAGGTTTGTTTTTTCTTTAAAGGTGGAATGACCAAGAAAAAAAGTTAAAAGATGAACTCACAAACCATATGGTAGGGTTGTTTGGAAATGACACATTCGACAAGACTAAGCTCCTGGAAAAAGTTGGCACATATCTGAAGTATGTGAGGGACCAATACAGGACATATTTAGAGAAGAACGTAAAGTATGAGCGTCCCCCCATGATTCCAGAGAGGGAGTGGAAGGACCTGATTTTGGATGCAAAGGAGATAATTGAAAGGAAAAAAGGAAATACACCACCAGACGACAGAAGAAGGTATGTGATACTATTAAGAATGTGAATATGTACTAATTATTCATTATATTTATATAATCTAACATATTTCAAACTTTTCATAAATTGAGTGACACGTCAAAGGCAACCAAGGCAAGACAAGAAAAGCATGGGCAACACAAACTTGGCTCTGGTGGTTATATGAAACTTGCCGCACGAATTGTAAGAATCAGTAAATTAAGTATCACATCAAAATATTTATAAATTGTAAACAATTTTTTTTTGATCAAACAATACAAGCAAAATTCACAAATACTAAGCAAAAATGCAGGGCTCTGAATTCAATAGAGTGCCCATGGAAGATGACAAGAGAATTGGCTACCAACAAGGCTATATAGCTGTGGCTGAACGGCTACGAGAATTGAGTGGGCAAACACGAGATTCTGATGCATCTATCACAATGGTAATTAAGCTAAATGAAAATTATTTCAAATTGAATACTTAACCAATAATCTCTTTGATGTTAAGTTTCAACATAAAGTGACTATATTTTTTTTAAATAAGCAAGCAATGATAACACTGTGCGTGACATTGCAATGCAGCATGATAATCGTGGAACAGAACCTATACATGAAGGTCCGGATGTGCATCCTAGTAGTGGAGGTATTCATTTGCTATTCAAATTTTTTTATGTAATTATTAATACAATTAAACATCTTAAATTGAAAATTAGTGTAGTAATTAATGTAACCTTTATTGTTAATATTTTAGAGCATGTAGTCGGTGGTGACCAAGTGGAGCATGATCCGGGTAGACAACATCAGGAACATGATGTTCCCCAATCAGGTAAAGAGGACCAGTGTTATTCCTTTAAACAAATTTAATTGAAATTGGTGTATTGATTAATGTAACGTTTCGTATTTCAACTCCAAAGGATCTAGAGGGTGCTCAGCATGTCAAGGTTGACGCTAGACAAAATGATGTGGAAGATGATGTGGCTCCATCAGGTAAAGAGTGTAACGGTTGTGTTCTTTAAATTAATGAAATACTTGTAACAATAATAAAAAAATGTTTTGAATTTAACCCAATTATTTGTTATTGCAGAGGACCCCCCTTTGGTTCAGCATCCTTGTCCTTTGTATAGGACTAGGCATGCATCAAGAGCACGAGAAGAGGGCATAACATCCGCATATGGGGGAAATGATGAAGAAACCGATGTTCCACTTAGTCTTTTCATAGCTTCAAAGAAAAAACAAAGAAAGAAATGATTGTAATCTACCTGATTTGATAATGACTGATTTTTATGTGTAATGAATGTAATTATGTGCTAATGAATGTTCATGAATGATATGT
Source organism: Cryptomeria japonica (assembly GCF_030272615.1). Lineage (NCBI taxonomy): Eukaryota > Viridiplantae > Streptophyta > Pinopsida > Cupressales > Cupressaceae > Cryptomeria > Cryptomeria japonica. The sequence continues at coordinate 286,729,933 of NC_081408.1, read as the reverse complement.
ATTGATGATTATTAATGAATGTTGCGTTTTAATGAAAGTTAATGAATTTAATGTGTTAATGAATGTTATGTGATAATGAATGAATGCTATATTTTTTAATAATGGATGAAAGAATGAATGAAAGAATGAATGAATGTTAGATGTTAACGAGGAATTTAGAGTGATGTTAGGGGGGGGGGAAGGGGCCAAATGAGCTTCCACCTTCACGTGGTTGGCCCTGTTAAGTAGAGAATATTAAACTATTCTTGAAACAAAGCGAAGCTCAATTATAAGATGTGAAATGTTTGAAAGGTGAGAGTCCACAAACAAATGTGAAATGTTTAAGTAGGCCTCCCAATGAAGTGGATCTCATAGACACGAAGAATCCTATATAGAGAATCATTAAGAGCCCTTGAAGAAGCAAATTTGAACTTCGATGAAGCAATACATGATGGAGGAATATCTTGCAACAGGAAATCAAAGTCATTATGGTGTCATCTAGATCTGAAATGTGGTTTACTTTTCAAAAAGGTAAAGATGCTTGATATGAATGTGTCCTAGTGGGGTGAATCTAGAAGACATATAATCCTATTGCAAAGAATCATGGAAAGTTCTAGAAGAAGCAACTTTTAATTCTGAAGTAGCAATGTGTACAAGAGATGTTCTCATTTGTAGATGGAGTATCAAGAGGAGGATCACTAGTCCATGGACCATGTCATTGTTGTTAAATACCTATGCTTTTGTTCATAGTCACTTGGTGTAGGAATGAATTCAATGAGATAGGGTAGGAGATCCTACATAATGTAATTGTGGTTTCCCCATCAACCTCTACCATTGTGATTAAAGGGGTCTCAATCATAGAAGGGTGGATAAGGTAGCATGGATAGGGAGGGCAGGTACTAGTTTACCCACTAAGCACACCACCTCATATGGATGGCGGACTGCCACATGGGGCCAAGAGGGATGGTATATCCACTCTTGGGCTTAGCATGTGGACAGCTTTGGGTGCCCTATCATGTTTCTCATCCAAGCCCTATTATGATTTAACTCCAATTATGCATTATAGATATTGTGTAGTTCACATAAAATTAAAATAGTTATGAATATATGCTATCTAAACCTAGTTGAAATGGTTGCTCTATGAATTATACTTTCAATATTTGTCTAACATGATTGCAGGTTTCAAAAATTATTCATTGGGACTACTCACATGCATTCGAGGACTGCTAAACTATCATATTCACATAATATTGTCTCAATAATAAAAAGAGAACCCTAGGTCATCTTTACCATTATATGCTTTTGATCTTGCAACTCTGCGACTGCAAATAAGATTTTAGTGGGATTCTAGGACTTCTCCTATGTTTTGATTTTTGCTTTCTCCATTGGGGCTATATTGTTCTAGGGTCTTAAACTAAGACAGTGATTGTCTCCTGTAGCTTCATCCCTAGTTGTCATTTGTATAATTTGATGCCAATAAGGACTGATATGTTGCTCCTTTGAGTGAAGTGTCATAGTTCTTTGGACTACTCATACCATTTTCTAAAATTTTATGAAAACCCTACAATGAATGACTCCTTGACTATCATTGTTGTTTGTATCTTACCATTGTTGATTTGAGTCTTGATTTGACTATATGGCTTCTCTCAATAGAAAACCGTTTAAGGCATTTGTAACTTCTAATCCATGACTTCTCATCAAGCTTTGGCACATTGAGATTGGAATAGGGATCCTATAAACCATCACTAGAGGTTATCAACAAGAGAAGATTCACCAATTGATCCTTTGAACTGATAATTCTTGATTGCCTTTTTGACTCACTGTGCTTTGTAATGGTGATTATCTTATTTATGGCTTGATGGATATTGATCTCTCTCTCACAAGTGTTTCAACTAATCTTTGATGAATACAAACCCTTCTCTTTTGTTGAGTGCAAATATCATGAATGCATTTATTTTTCTTAACTATCCATAATGACCTTTTTAAATATTTGAGACTACACTTGGGCTTGTTGTCTCTTGATTATTCATTGGACTGTGGTTTCTTTGATAGTTCTTTGTAGCTTTATCTTTGAATAGTCACTATCTTATTTGTAGCTTTGTATTTCCTTTATGGTGGCAGACCTCATGCAATGTTTTCACCTTTAAAACCAACACTAAACCTTTAAACAACCATCTTCATAGACAATTTGATATCAAATTGTGATACAACATTAATGCTAACCTATTTATCAGTGCTATAGACTTTTCACTTTGTGTCATGGCATCCTTTTATCTTTCATCAAGATCTGGAAGTGAAGAAAATAATTATGACACTAAATACCTATGACCTTGCACTATGAACTGCCCTTGCACATCTTCTAGAACTTCATGGGCTATGGAAATACTGTGATTTTGACCTTTCAACGCCTTTTGATTCTTTTTTGGGCTGCTAGATGGTTGTCTTTGATCTAACTATAGACCTTGGTGCTTCATATTTATTGTTCTCTCTTGAAAAGACTCAGATTAGGACCTCTATTCATGCTTTGATAGTGATACTTGACACTGTCATCTCCATATCATGGCCACTGTCATTCATCAAATCTCATATATTGCTGCTCTTAGTGTTATACCTATCAGTTATCCATGTTGAAGACTCTCACACACCTTCTAACACTATCTTAGACTTGGCTTTTGCTATTTAATACAACATAAGACTATAATGAGGCTGCTATGTGTCATTGATTTGATAATTTCTAATGTCTGGTAGATGTCTTTGATTCTCTTAAATTGTTCTTGAAGCTTATATGGCTTGGTTCTGATCCTTATAAGCTTTTAGACTGATTTAGGCACTATGATCTCACTGCAAATTTATCATTTATTGGTTGTTCTTTTGTTGATAGTGACATTTATCACTACTTTCTTCTGAGGCAATCACTTCTTGATAGTCAAAAGGTTGCCCATCAATTAGTTTTCATTGTCTTTAGCTTCTTGAGACCTCTTATTTATTGATAGAGAAACACAATATATTCTTCAATAATCAATCAAACCTACTCAATGTAACCCTATAACTTGTAATTTTCTATTGTGATTGTCTTTGTGTTTTAAACCATAAAAAAACTCTTATCATTGTCTTTTTAATTCAAAACCCTTCTTCATTACAAGCTCTAACTAATCTATTCCTTGATATACTTATGATTATCTATTAATGCTATTCAAGAATTGGGGAAAACCTAGACACTATTATCAATGTCTAAACCTTCTAACGACTACTCTACTAGTCCTTACTGTCATTGTTATTTTGGTGGAGGCTGGACTATACTTCATTTGAAACAAACAAACCATCCATACAAATCATGCTTTCTCAAAAATGTGAAATCCTAGACTAGAGTAAAGAAGATAGCTAGCCTAGACATGAAATGCTTTGAATGTTCCAGACACGTAGCTACTCTTTGTTAGAATTTCCCTTCTAATTTTGCAACATGTCATGGTTCTCCTTCTACATGGCTGTCATACTGCACCTTCGACTAGAGCTTACCAAACTGAATACTAGGGTTTTCTCCCATCAAAAGTGGAGTCCTCTACCAATGAACTCGAGATCCTCATCTTTACCACAGGTTTATCTTGAATTTTGATTGACCTTAGTTAGAATGGGCATTGAATAGTCTAAGAAAATTACCTCCAAAATGTTAAATTCAAACTTCAACTCATGAATTATAAGGCCATGCAAGTTTTTATTTCTCTTTTGATGAGAGAGGGTGAGGAAGAGATAATGACTTGGAGAGGGTAGAGAAAGAGAAGTAGAGAGGGAGAGAAGAAGAGAGGGATGGAGAAAGAGACCTAGAGAGGGGGGAGAGAAGAGAGATAGTAGAGAGGGATAGAGAAGAGAGATAGTAGAGAAATCTTTTTCTATAAATTTTTTTTTTCCAAAAAATCGGCCTAACGTCGGAATTCTGACATCAAAGGGTAAAAATTTCGATAGAGGAGTGTCGTCGGATGCACAGCATCCTCGTCGGAACTCTCATGGGGTCATCGTAATTCTGACATAGGAGTGTTGTCGGATGCACAGCATCCTCGTCGGAATTTTTACCCTTTGATGTCAGAATTCCGATGGAAGGCTGAGATCACGACGGTATTCTTTCTGGGTATGACCATCCATGGCGGCCGTCGGAAAGGTTAGAGAGGATGTCGGAATTGCGACAACCACAAGGATAGTCAGAACTTCTGACAAAAAGTTTTCGATGGCTATTTTTGTCGGTAGTGTGATGAAATTGTGTTGGAATGACGAAAATTTGCCGTCGAAATTTTGATCCGAATGTACTAGTGTTCTCCCTAGTCTTGTTCAGCTAATCTTTCAATGACTGAATGAAATTCTTAGCATCCCTAAGATTTCCTTTCAATTCCTGGACTTTAACTTTGGATTGATCAGGATCCTCAAGTGCCACAATAAACTGATGTTAAAGATTATCAAAATCCATTGAATCACCTTCTAGAATCCTCCTCAAGATGTTTAACTTCTTCCAAGGGACTAGGCTCTGATACCAATTGTTGTAATCAAGGAACATTGAGAATCGGTGTTTACCAATTTTTAACTTTATTAAATTGTTCTTTCAACCACTTTATGCAAATGAACAAAGGAAAGATATAAAAACACGAAGCAATCAACAACAATACCATAGCACCAAGATTTTATACATGGAAAACCTAGTCAAGGGAAAAACAACGGTGGGGATGAGAGTCACAAAATGAGTGCACTCAAATATAAAGATTACAAGGGAATGAACATACATTTAGGAAAACTACCTATAGCTTACATCTCACAATGAGAAGGGCTGCAACCCTAAGAAGACTCATTGTCTTATATGTTATCTTTTACAAAAGATAATTAGAATGTCTAACCTAAAAAACAACATCTACAAATGCCAAAGTATAGTTCCGGTTAAGTATAAAAAAATCTATCTCACACTTCTCTAGTCCACTATTCTGCAATATTCCAGAGCATAAATCCTTCACTTGTGCATGTAAAACTATGCCCAATTGATTACAAAAAAATTCCACACACACACACCAATATCCAAAATGATCATATCCATCGGTCTTATATATTTGCAACATGAAATTAGGTCTTCTATATGTCTTCTTTAAAAACATTATACAAATAATGAACGTGCATACATAGTTGGCTCAATTCAAACTCTAATGCATATGCGAACCAAGAATAATTGTCCACATGATTCCCAAATGGCTAAACATCCATGATCACAAAAGCAATCACCAAAATTACTCCATCAACTTCGTACAACTATCAACTATCCAAGTCGGCCATACCACATTATTCAACCCAAAAACTTATACACTGAATCTTCTAAATCACATGACAATCACCATTGGAGACTATGATTCTAGAATAAGGTACTCTAGACATCTAACTATCTTTGTCTAGCTCAGAAACACAAAATATTCAACAGGAATGAAATGCCAACCAAAATACTACACTTTGGTGGATTCTTTGTCGTAGCTTGTCGGACTTAACCAAATCTTCATTCTGACTTCTAGTAGGATCAGATCACACACTACAAATGGAATAAATTACCTGGGTTGCCATCAATGAAAACATTGAATGACCTATATAGTGTCTCTTGCTAACAAACTCATGTCTTCATGCTCTATGTCTAATCATAACCAATTCACTCAAGATATATTGATTGGATCCAAAATAAACTTTACTAGGTCGGCCAAAAGAATATGAAATGTATATATAACATCAACCCAAAAATACATCATCCTAAAGGTATAAGAAATATGCGAGCGTTCACACCAAGTCAACACACCTTCTAATTAACATAAAAGAGCCTTTATGCACAACCACTAGGACCAATATGCACAAACTAGTATAACACTTGATCTGATAAATGCATACTATCTTATTCTATACCTAAAGAAAAACATTCACCCCAAGAGAACCACAACATATTGATCTACAACATTCTTACAATAAGCAAAGGAATCCAAATGGATAACATGATCACCGAAGATATGTCCAGTACAAACATTCATTCTGAACTTCAATAAGTTTCACTAGAGTAGACACAAAAGGGAATAGAAATATTTCAAAACCACATAAGGAGCACCAAAAATTTCAGAAACACATTGAATAACTATCATACTTTCAATAGTATAGAATGAGTCCACAATCAATTATGTACCATAAAATCATAAAGACACACATCTAGACCAATAACTTGATGCATCATGCAGTACATGAACATATATACATACATCTGGATCACCTGGCAACAAAATTTTGACATCAATGACAACAATGACATCTATATGTACAATGATTCATACTTGTATTGTTGAGAAAAGTTGTCTGAGGCACAAAAAAGTATATTTTCCTAAGAATAAGTCTCTGTACTTTGGTATGCATTCCTCTACATTATAATATTTGACATTGTAGTTCTAGAGTTGATATTGTCAGACACCGGGAGGTTATTTCCATATTTTCATGTTATAAAACCTACAATAAAAGTTACCATTGACTATTCTCTGAATTACACTAAAATATAATAAATTATCTCAAAACCCTACTAGAATGCTCCACATTCCTAAAAAATGATAGATATCATTGTGAAGACTTGAAGGTGTTATCAGAGAGATACAAAGGTTAATTCATGCAAGCTTCAGAGCATTCAGTGTGCTGCAATACAATATCCCAGGTACCAAAGTGTTATAGTCTGTCTGAGATGCTACATTTTCATCAGTTCAATATGTGTCTTAGCTTGTGTCAACACATAATGATTAGATACTTTAAAAGAATGTTTTAGGGATAATTTGCATATAATACAATGCTCATATATTGATTCACATGATGTTTCTGGTTTCTCTCTAATGGCACAAAGGTGTATAGTTGATAGTTTTGTAGAAGTTGTTGTTGATGGGTTGATAATAGTGTTTCCTTCAGTTGTAGTTTGATCTTGATTAATTAGATTTATTTTGGAGGATGTGTTGTAATGTTTTTAGGTTTGGTTACATTTCAAGTTGATTCATACCTCATTATTTTTCACGATGCATGTGTTTGAGGCTGACTAGTAGAGTGTTATATGATTTCAATTAAAATCTATGTTGGAGCCAACCTAATTGGAGTTTTGAGATGTTGCAGAGGATATATATAAAAAGTTCAATTCATTTTATGAATTATATCAATTAAGACAAATTGAGTAAGATTGAGAAAAATGGACTACAACATCTACATATGACAAATGCATTATTTTAGTAATTCAAGTTCAATTTTCTCATTCATCATATTGACATATTGTATATAGGGAGAAGTGATCTTCCTTTAGCATTGTCATAAAATATTTCTTCAAGGAATAGTTTTTTCCTTGGGTTGCAACACTAAAATAATGTTTTAATACTTGTTCATATAGTGTGAGTTAACTCTCACCATGGTTTTTCCCTTATTAAGTTTTCCACATAAAAATCTTAGTGTTTTTGTATGGAATGTTATGATGTATGTTTTACTTTCAGTTCTAATTTGACACTTAAATTGCAATTGAAATTGTTTAGGTAAATACTAATTCACCCCCCTCTTATTATTTTGGTGTGTTCAACATTATTTCCATGTGCAAACAACTTTGTAAGTTCTTATTGCCCTTTAAGGTATACATCTTGTTGTTGTAGATCATAAACTTTGGATTATGATGAAGAGTAAAAGGGACCTCTTTCATAGCATGAATTCAAGATCTACCTAGAAGAAGATTATATGTGAGAGTCTCAGGCATGTCATGGATAAGTGTGGGTAGGATCACAAGACCTACTTTAATGGCTAATGTTATTATAAATAATGACTTCTTACCAACATTATCAAAGTCACAAATAGGAAGAGAATAAGGTCCAATAAGAGAAGCATCTACTTTGATTCTACAAAATAATTCAATGCTACAAACATTGACCCGATTTGGTATCCACTAAAGTTTGTCTTATCACAATACCATTAATGATGATAATTATCATAAGATGATCATATTAATTTTGAACTTCCAAAGAAGATAATTGATCTTGGGAAACACAATTTATCGATCTTTTTTATTTCATACAATCAAGAAAGGTTGCTACATCATTTTGTCTAGCTAATCTTTAATAAGGCTTCTTGGAGAATCCCATGTGTAGTCACATAAATCTGTCCACTTAATTAAATGAATACTTAGTATTTATTTGATTATTTAACCATCAATTAATAATTAATTAAATTAATATTTAATTAATTCATCTTAACCCTATTCTCCTATTAATTAAATAAATTATTCAATTTATTTGATTTAATTCACTTAACCATATTCAGACCATTAATTAAATAAATAAATCATATTTATTTAATTAAAATATTCTCTCACATTTAAATAAATTAATATTTATTTAAATCCCCCAAAATCCCACCTCTCACATTTAAATAAATTAACATTTATTTAAAATCACCTTTATCCTCCACCCACTTGTATTTTCCTACAAAAAGCAAGTTGCACAATTATTTTAAATAAATAATTTATTTAAAACACCTTTATCCTCCACCCACTTGTATTTTCCTACAAAAGCAAGTTGCACAACTATTTTAAATAAATTATTTATTTAAAATCCTATTTATCCTCACCCACTTGAAACCTTTAATGGTTTCCCTTAAAGTATTCAAACTTGATGGCTTTAAAGTCTTCAAACTTGATGGCTTCCTTCTATAGTCTTCTTAAGACTTTAATGGTTTTCCTTAAAGTCTTCAAGCCTTTAATGGTTCCCCTCAAAGTCTTCAAGCATTTTAATGCTTTATCTTCCTTTTTCTCATTTAAATAAATTAATATTTATTTGAATATTTATCCAAATACAACTTGCACACATTTATTGAAATAAATGAATTTTTATTTTAATAAAATCCTATTTTCCCTCACCCACCAAATCCACTTGCAAAATCTAATCCCCTTCTAGATTCTTCTAACCCCTTCCTAATTAACTTAATCCATCCCCTAATTATTGTCACATTCCTAAGCAAAATGGAGTCACTTCTCAAAGCCTAAAAGTCTTTGATAACCATTAAAGGTTTTCAACCTTCAACCACTAAATGTCTCAAAGTCTTGGATAACCTTTGAAAGCTTCCAACCTTCAACCACTAAATGTCTCAAAGTCTTGGATAACCTTTGAAAGCTTTCAACCTTCAACCACTTAATCCCCAAAGTCTCCAATAACCATTAATGGTTAATTCAACCCTCCCACATGGTTAAAACATTTGTTTTGACTCAACCTCTACCCAACCCAAAGGTCTCATCAGGCCATTAATGCTTTGACCATGATTATCTCTTAAACATTTGCACAAAGGTTTATCCTTGGATTAACTCTTAATCCAATGGGTAATCTTAATTTAGACTTGACCCTTACCTTCTAGATAACCATGAGGTCTTCTCAGGCCTTTAATGCCTCCAACCTCTTCTCTCAACCCAATCCTATGTTGACACTTGTCACCATTTTATTGGTGCCAATTGTGCACATGGATCCCCAACTTTCAAACTTGGCCCTTGATTAAACCATTCAATCTTAACCCTTCATTTCCCCATTTCTTCTATAAATAGAACCCTTCTCCTCAAGCAAAAGGAAGCATTTTAGAGTATTGTTGTTATACTGGCATTAGCATAGAGCTTTTTCATAGCATCACTATCTACTCTTGCATAGTATTTGCTTATCATATTCAACCATCTTGAATCTCCATATGGCATCCATGGCTAGTGCTAAAAGCTGAGAGCTACACTCATTTGGGACTTGGAGAGGAGAGAAACAAGGGAGAAGCATCAAAAGGCATCATGGAAGCATCTTAGGGAGGCTCTTCTCCTTTCTTTTATTTTGTTAAACTTCTTTCATGCTTTTTGAAATCTCTCTTGATATGTTTGGAATGGTTTTTAGTTCTTTGTTTTGTTTTTATGGTTGAAACTAACTTATTAACATTGAACTTTGTTGTTGCCTTGTCCCCATTTCCATGACATCATTTGGTGAACCCGACGTGAATCCAAGCACCAAAAACATAATCATTTTTTTTAACTAACATGTCTAAATGTTGAAATTGCCACACAGGTCGCGCTTCGGCGCTATTGAACGCGTTCTGGCGCTTTTGAAAAATCTATTTTAGCGCTATTGACACTCAAATAGCGCTATTGACAACATTTCAGCGCTATTGACGGTGTTTTAGCGCTATTGTTCCAGTTTCAGCGCTATTGACACGCTTTTAGCGCTTTTATCTATTCGGGATTCTAGTTTTCTTTCAGCGCTACTGTTTAAATTAGCGCTTTTGCACACACAGACTAGCGCTATTGCATAAATCAGCGCTTCTGCAAAAAAAAATAGAATAGCGCTATTGCAACAGAGTGTCGCCCAAATAGACTTGTAACCAAAAAAAAAAATCAAAAAAATTAGGCTTGTGGAAGCCCCCCTTTGCGCATTGATTTTGCTAACTTATTTCTTTTTGTGCAAGATAAACAACACAACAAGACTCACAAAAAAATTCTTTTTTTTTAAGTGCTTAAAAAGAACTTAAAAACACAAAACAATAGTTTCATTGTTTTCTAGTTAGGGATACATTGTGTTTTTGGTGCTTAAAATCAACAAAGCAAACTTTCTTTATTGCATCAATTGGGACTTAAAAATCACAATCCACACTTCAAATTTTTGGTGCAATAAAAAGAACAATCCACTTGTCTTTATTTTTGGCAAAAACGAATTTTCCTTCATGCAATCGTGTTTTTCATTAAGCTGACCAGGATTTCCAAAATTCTAGAGTACAAAACACATTGCCTTTGGAGTTAAAATGAACACCATGACTGTTGGAGCAACATCTCCAAATAGTTAGATCACAGTGCCATGTTGGATTAAAAAGAACAAGTGAATTTCGTGTTTGGCATGCTTGTGCACAAAAGTCAGTCGAGTGGTCCTACTTCTAACACACACTATCCTCTCCCTTGGCTCTCGTGGTCCTAGGTGCAAGAGAAAAGTGTTAGTAACACTCAAAATTTTATCTTTTTAAGAGAGGCCTGCCAAGGGATCGATACTCTTGGGAACGACCTCGAGCGGTAAATCCTTCGAGCCGCTATAGAAATTAGGTGAGAGCGAAAGCTGTAGCCTTGGGTATAGTTGTTCCTACAGTGTAACTGGCCGAAAGGACAAATGGGCCCCACCACCAGTTACAAGGCTCTTAAGTGAGTCACTGCAGAATGAACTTATGTCCAAAAACATCGAACATGACTAAACACCTTTAAGTAGTAGCCCACCTGTTCTATTGATTGAGGATATTTGAGGTATAATTTAGTGCAAGAGCATAGAAGGTTTTGCTCCCAAGATATTCACCATACATATTTCCTTGAGTAGAAACATAGCTTTTTGAAAGGTCACTTGTGGCTTGATAAAAGTGGTGACTCCCCCATCATAGGGATCATCTATTTGTTATGCTCATGCAAGACTTAGTATATCACATCCTTACCTGCCACGACAGGATTCATAAGGTATGTAGTACCAAAGTCGAAGAAATATCAAGATGTGGGCTAAATTTATCACAACTGGCCATTTGACCATAGGGATAAAAAGTGTTTGAAGTGTATTCATTTTATAGACCTAGTGCAAATTGAGCCGACTTCAGGCTTTGGAAATACACCTTAAAATAAATCTAAAGGAAGGGTCAAAAACAAGTCTAAGGATTGGGTTGATCTAGACCCATACTCATTTGTGCCTTTTGAGGCAACAATCTTGTGTTTGTGTGCTTGCTTTGTTTTCTTGTCAAGAAAAAAAAAAAAAAAATCAGAAAATCACTTTAAAAAAAAACAAAGTACTCATCCAACATCTGTCAACACAACCAAAAATACCAAAAACAAAGTGCAAACAACACAGAGTCACAACTTTTATGACCATTCTTCACATCTTGCGAAAGAAGAAGTGTCATCAGAATATTACCTTGAAAAGAAGACCATTAAGCTCAAAGGCTTTGATCAAAAGAAGGAAATTCTTCTATCTCAATAGACAAATCTTTGTCTCACATAGAGTCTTTCTACATCGCATGCGTCTATACCTTCAAGGTAAAACAAACGAATTTGATTCCGAATCATTAAACCGCAGAGCTTTTATGCAATATAGAGCTCTGAGTTATCACAAAAATCAAGGAGGAAAGATTGATCCCAACTTCTTCCCAAACATCTGTATCACCTACAACACAGCTCGAGAAGTGCCACCAACACCTGAAAGGGAAGAGGTAGAGTTTGTCCCATTTGTGACACAGAGTTTTTATTGAAAGTTGAAAACATTTTCATCCATTATCCCACTCATACATCATCACTTCATCATCAATCCATCCCAAAACTCTCAAAACATTAAGAGGTTCTTGTCCCAAGATTCCTTTTTAGATATTGCTTGAAATCAAACACATCACATCACTTTTTAGATTGTTTCTACATCTAGGATAAGATCATCCTAAGAGACACATCTACGCAGGTTAAAACTAGTTCATGAGTGAATCCTCTCATTGCTAGGTAGTCAAAATCTGTAACACATCTCAGATTTCTCTACACCTTATCACATCCAAACTCCTCAAAACAAACAAGCAATTCAAAAAAAAGAATTTCGGTTACATCTACCTTAGAGTGCTAGAGATCTACATACAACACAAATCACCAACCATCAATCCTTCATCAAAAAAACTCATCATCATCTTCAATCAACTTCAAACAAAACTTGCAAACAAAATGGCTCAAACCCGATCACGATCAAGGCAACGAGAAATAGAAATTGAGGAAGAAGAGGACAACCTCAATGAATTTCAAGAAGCACTTGGAGGAAATGGGAATGATGAAAACCCAAGTACTCCCACTCCTTCAACAATCGAAAGGGTTCAGCATAACCCTCATTTTAACAGATTATTCGATGAAATACTAAGGAGCAATGCGGATGCTCACTTTTTACGACTTGCTCAAGAAGGAGCCAAACTCCCCTCTGACTTTGATCTCGCCCAATTAAGACAAGCATCAGAAAGACAAAGTCGCCATGAGGAGGAAAGAGGTAGAAATCACATCAGATATAACATCCCTCAAGGTAACCCACCACCTCCTCCTCCAAATGAAATGGAGATGTTGCGGCAACAAGTCGAGAATCTCGCCCAACAACTTCATAGTGGTGTTAAGACCAATCAATTCTCACTTAACAACATCTATCCCTATCCTTTTGATAGGAATCTTTATATGCCACCCTTTCCACGCGGGTTCGAAACACCAAAATTTGAAAAATATAGAGGAAAGGGAGATCCCCGCGATCATGTCCGAGAATTTCATTCCGCTTGTCTCGAAGTCGCTTATGAGGACACATACCTAATGCGCCTTTTTCCCCAAAGCTTGGGAGGAACAACCACATCATGGTTTTCCCGACTACCAGGTGGCATAAGAACATTTGAGGAACTCATCCAGAAGTTCCTATCTCATTACTCTTATAATATTGAACGCGACATCACCATGGCTGATCTGTGCAACACCAAACAAAAATCAAGTGAATTATTCTCAGTATTCCTGCAACAATGGCGCCAAATGTCTAGCAGACGTTCTCTTTAGTTACCTGAACGAGAACTAGTGGAAATTTTCATTTCCAACTTAAACAAAGAAATGGAATTTCACTTGGATGTCAAAGACACAGACTCTTTTAATGATATGATCACCAAGGGTTTAAAATGTGAAAGGGCACTCATCAAGAAAGGACTCATCAAAATCTTTAATGAACCAAAAGATGGTCCTCGCCCGCGCTTCAATAGTGATAAACCGAACTTCTGGAACAAGAATAAGAATATCGTCAACGATGGAGTTGTGGATGCTCGAACTATCCAAAATGCACAACCTGTGGTTCGATTTGCAGGACAAAATCCTCCACCTCAAAATAACACAAATGTTCTTCCTAATCAAGGTCGCATCACATCTCATGATGAACCAAGACCCCGTCCACAAAAACAAAAACGCACATACACTCCCTTAGGGGAACCCATTGAAACGGTGATGCGACAACTTATTTCTCAAAATTTGATCACTCTACCTAAGTTATCAAATTATGAGCCCCAAGTCAAACCAGCATGGTGGAAGGATACTGAACATTGTGAGTTCCATCAAGGAAGAGGACACAAGACAAGTAATTGTCACTGATTGAAAGATCTCATTCAGGATCTTATTGACCGAGGAGAAATTGAAATTGAAGGGCATGACCCAAAAACAACCAATAATGATCATCAGATGTTCAAGAATCCACTTCCATCGCAAGATCAAAGGGGTCCTTCGACGTCCAGACGAGGTCCTGATACCACTGATTATACGCAAGCTGCGTATAATTACACTGTCAATCACCTGTATGATGCCAGTGAACAAATTGCAACCATAACCTTCAAAAATCCCACCTCAAATTGCAATGTTGTTACGCGTCGCGGCAAAGTTACCATCAAGGCAGCTCCACAAGGCACCACCTCCATCCCAAAGCAGTACAATCTTGTGGAACAATTAGATAAAACGCCTGCGCTCATTTCCATTTTAGAGCTATTACGCCTATCACCATCTCATAAAACAATCTTGGATCAAGCACTCCAAGAAGCGTCAGTCCCTGCAAACCTGAACACGGACCAATTTCAAGACATGGTTGGAAATCTAAAGTCATCACCTTGTCTCACTTTTTCTGAAAGTGACAACTCTTCTTTCCAACAACCTCATAATGCTTTGCTACACATTGAAGGCTTTGTCAACCAACACAGGATCAAGTGAGTCTTGATTGATAATGGAGCAGGCCTAAACATTTGTACACTACAGTTGGTCACAGCATTGGGATATGCAATAGAATCAGTGGATCCTCGCAAGAAGATCACCATCAAGGCCTATGATGATGCAGAGCGTTCATCCAAAGGAGCTGTGGTACTACCAATCCGAGTAGGCTCTGTGGTAAAACACATAATTTGTCAGGTTCTGGACCTTCCTCTGCCATATAATCTATTATTAGGAAGACCTTGGATACATGCCATGCAAATCGTTCCATCTACCTACCATCAATGTATCAAGTTCCCACATAATGGTGCAGAGATCACAATCCTGGGTGATGCAAATCCCTTTGCATTTTGCCGTAATATCAGCCATCAACCAGAAATTACTGTTCCTAATAATAGGGAAGCCATTTCCTCTACATCATATGTAAGTCCCACCTCTCTTGCCAGTTTGAACACCCCTATACCCAAGCAAGAAAAGCTTAAAATGAAAGTCGCAGAGGAAGGTCCCGGGGAATATAACTTAAGTCAACTCTTTTGTGTGGGACAAATGCCCACTTCTCCTAGAACACATGGTAAACCACAACAGTTACTCCAAAAACCCATAGTCACGCCCGCATGTGCTTTGACGCCTTTCGTCCTTGGAAAGAGTCAAGAGGAAGAAACACAAGATGAGGACCTAGCGGACTGGATCTATAAGGATCCCATCACCACTGCTCAACCACAAGTTATGCTTCCCACGGAACAGTATGGTAAAGGCCTCCTCATTATGCAAAGAATGGGGTATGATGGTCAGAGTGCTTTGGGATCCTGCAAACAAGGATGACAAGAACCACTGCTGCCAGAGTTCAAACCCAAAGGTAATACAGGCCTAGGCTTTGAAAAAGAAGTCCTTCCTAAACTCAGATTCAAAGGTAAACCCAGCAAACCATTTTGCCCACCTACTGCAAAAAGGACACCTTTCATAATCAAAGCGCCATCAAGCAATATTGCCACTGCCCCATCGAGGCTCATGACTCCACCGCAACCATCACCAATGTCACTCATCCCATCAAACGAACTCGTAATCCCATCAATAACACCAATAGCAGCAACAACTGTATCAGAACCCGCAGCAACATCTATGGCACCAGTAGTTCCAGCAAAAACCACTGAGTCACCATTACCGATACTTCCTGTACCAGATCCTTTAAAACCCATCACGGTTCATGCAGCACCGATCACTAAAAAGATACATAAACCAATCACACCTGCCGTATTTAACTCCAAAGACATCCCAGTATGGTATAGCAATCGGATGCTAGAAAGTTATTCAGAGACCGACTCACATGAGTGGGAATTTGATTCTGTACAGCTTAACACTTCAGATGAGGAAGACACATCACCACCTCTGCCCCACAAAGACATCCCTGTTTACGGAGAAGCACAGATAAAGACCACTTGGGTACCTGAGCTGGAAACATCTTCCACAGACCCTATGTCTCATCCTATGCCTGATTCTGACAGGGAGAGTACCATCAATGACCTTCACCACACTGTCTTAACCCTCACTAATACCTCTAACGAACTTAACCTAATCGATGAAGTAATGCCCATTATCCACCCTGAACTCATCGAATGGAACCAATCAAATCCTCCATGTCTTGACCTCTTCCAAAATGATGAGGCTATCATTGACTTTTTGGAATTAAGGGATAATCTACCAAGCGGGGATCACAAAGCTGGATTCGCCATTCAACTTAATAGCGCAGCATACTTCGGGGCGGATGCCAAACCCTTCAGCTGCAAAAATATAACATTAAAACATGGATCTTCCAGTGAAAACCACACTGTGGCACTGTTTGATCCGACAAAAGTAAAAAGAAAGAGCGTATCCAATGGTGAAAACCTCTCTGAGGCGCCTGAGGATGAAGGGTTTGACATTCTCCCTGCTAGTACACAACAGGAACGATCAACGATCCTCATTGAGGAGACCCAAGAATACAATGTGGGGACTCCTGAAAACCCTCATATCATACATCTGGCATCTCTTCTCACTCCAAAGGAACAGCCTCAATTTATAGAGTTCTTCCAACAGCGTCAGATCAACTTTGCATGGTCATATGCAGACATGCCTGGGCTTGATCCTGATTTAGTCATGCATCACCTCACCGTCGCAGAAGGAGCCAAACCTGTCAAGCAAAAGCTTCGTAAAATGCATCCTCAGATTGCAGTGCTAGTCAAAACAGAACTCAAGAAACTCCTGGATGTTGGTTTCATTAGACCAATTGATTATGCAGAATGGATCTCCAATATTGTACCAGTTGGCAAACCAAAAGGGGGCATCCGCATTTGTACAGACTTCAGAGATCTAAATAAGGCCTGTCCTAAGGATGACTTCCCCCTACCAAATATCGACATCATAGTGGATCTAATAGCAGGACATGCCATGCTTTCACTCATGGATGGCTTTTCAGGATACAATCAAATAAAGATCGCACCAGAGGACCAACATAAGACAGCCTTCACATGTCCATGGGGCACATACTGCTGGAATGTAATGCCTTTCGGTCTAAAGAATGCAGGAGCAACCTATCAACGAGCAATGACCACCATCTTCCATGACATGATGCATACTATGATGGAAGATTATGTGGATGATTTACTAGCAAAATCACTTACTAGAGAAGGACATCTTCACATCTTAGATCAAATCTTTGATAGACTGGAACAATACCATGTTCGACTCAACCCAAAGAAATGTGTCTTTGGAGTGACCTCCGGGAAGCTTCTAGGATACATTGTCTCAAGCAAAGGTATTGAGGTTGATCCAGCAAAGGTAAAAGCAATAATGGACATGCCACCACCAAAGAATATCAGTCAGCTAAGGACATTACAAGGACGGCTTCAATCCATCCGAAGATTCATTGCACAATTGGCTGATAAGTGTCACCCATTTACACACCTGCTACACAAGAACATCCGCTTTCAATGGGATGACAGATGCCAGCAAGCATTTCAGGCACTTAAAGACTATCTCATGAATCCACCCTTGTTGATGCCACCAGATCTAAGTAGACCATTGTTACTCTATATCTCGGCAACAAGTACGGCATTGGGTGTACTACTGGCACAACATAATGCAGAAGGAAAAGAGTGTGCTATTTACTACATCTCTCGCACACTGGTGGGCTATGAACTCAATTACACACCTATTGAGCGAGCTTGCCTAGCAGTAATCTTAGCAGCCACTAAACTGAGGCACTATCTGTTGACACACAAGGTACAACTCATCGCAAAGATTGATCCACTCAAGTATTTACTTAGCAAAGCAGCATTGATAGGTCGTTTGGCCAAATGGGTGATGATTCTAAGTGAATTTGACATTGAGTATGTGGACCGTAAAGCTATCAAAGGGCAAGTCATTGCAGATCAGTTGGCCGATGCACCTCTCATAGGTGATCATCCCCTCATTTCCAATTTTCCAGATGAAGAGATATTCATGATTACAGAAGCACAGTCATGGAAATTATACTTTGATGGTTCATACACTAGGCATGGCTCGGGGGCAGGCATTCTGTTTATCACACCTCAAGGTGATAGCATCCCGAAGTCTTACAGGCTCACATTTCCATGCACAAACAACATAGCAGAGTATGAGGCCTTGATCACAGGACTCAGGTTAGCCGTACAATGGAAATTACAAGAACTGCAAGTATATGGCGATTCCCAACTAGTCATTCGACAAGCAACAGATGAATATCAGACCAAGGATGATAAACTCATGCCATATAAGCAAATGGTGGACAATCTAAAGGCATCATTTACTACTATCACTTTTGAGCAGATACCAAGAGATCAGAATCGGGCTGCTGACGCTATGGCTACTATCTCATCTCTCCTACATCTTCCACAGAATTCAACACGCTACGAGTTCTTGGTCGAACAGCTTTGGATCCCCGCTTATGATATCCCCGAATCCGAGATGATATGTCGCCTTGTCGGTTCTGAATCCCCATGGTACGGTGATTTCTACACCTATCTCCGCGATCACACCCTTCCTCCCGACCAATCAAATAACCAACGAAAAACCTTCATTCGCCAAACTGCTCGATATACCATTATTGCCGAAACCCTATACCGACGCGGTCTTGATGGTACTCTCCTTCGATGTCTAGAACAAGATGAGATAACAAAGGCTTTGGAAGAGGTACATGAAGGAATTTGTGGGACTCACTCAAGTGGTCCATCACTAGCCAAGAAACTCATGCGAGCTGGATACTATTGGCCATCTATGGAAAAGGATTCCTACTACTTTGTCAGGAAATGCAAGAAATGTCAAGTTCACGGTGACCTGATACATGCACCAGCACAGGAACTGCAACCAATCACAACACCATGGCCTTTTTGTCAATGGGGCCTTGACCTTGTGGGTAAGATTCATCCATCTTCATCCAACGGCCATAAATTCATTATTACCGCCACCGAATATTTCACAAAGTGGATCGAAGCTGTTCCACTTACCCAAGTTACCGGCAAGCAAATCGCCTCATTCATCCTCAATTACATCATCTGCCGGTATGGTGTGCCCATGTCCATTGTCACAGATAACGATCTTCCTTTCAAAAATCAGGATGTCCGTGAGCTTTGTGAGAAATTTCATATCCAACATCGCTTTTCCACTCCCTATTACCCACAAGGCAATGGTCAGGACGAAGCATCCAATAAAAACATATTGAGGATCCTAAAGAAGACAGTCAATGATGCCGGCCGTGATTGGCATGTTCAATTGAATCCAGCACTATGGGCATATCGAACTAGCATTCGGACCCCTACAGGTGCAACTCCTTATTCATTGGTCTATGGTGCTGAAGCTATCTTACCTATTGAGGTCGAGATACCATCATTACGAGTTTCCTTGCATAATCTCATCGATGATGAAGCATACAGAGTATCCCGTCTTCAGGACTTGGAGTTACTTGATGTGAAGCGACAAGCTGCATACAATCACCTCAAAGCCTATCAGCAGCACATGAGTAGAAGCTACAATCACCGAGTTAGATCTCGTACATTTGAGGTAGGTGATCTTGTTCTTCGAGAGAATCCTCGCAACCAACCAAATAGGGAACATCAAGGCAAGTTTGAATCAAATTGGCTGGGTCCATATGTTGTCATTGCTGTATTCGGGTCTGGGGCATATCAGTTGGCTACATCAGACGGAGAACCGCTAGCAGATCCAATCAATAGCATGCACCTCAAACGGTTTTAAACCTAAGGTGTACAAGGCATCAGGCTCCCCTGCATATCAGAAAATACCAAAAACATTCAGAAAAATGTCCTAAAGAAAATACCAAAAACATTCAGAAAAATGTCCTAAAGAAAATACAAAAACATTCAAAAAAAGTAAAGAAAAATCATGCATCCAAACGGTGAACAACCACTCCAGTGGCACCTTGGGTAAGTACGATGGCAAAAACCTGGCAAATAGGCGCCACTCGTAAGGGCTATGGCTCCATTATCTTTTCAGACTTGTTGCGATCACATTTACTTCATACATACATCCATCCATCCAAAGCCATGGCTTGTTATTCATCTATCATTAAGAAAGTACTCCATGCGTCTAGCATCCCACCTTTTCATAGTCAGGTCTAAAAACTGGGGGCAATACCCTTAACCTATTGATGGAAGTGGATTCTACATTGTCTTATGTGTCATTACGCTCTTCATTCAGGCAATCATCAAAAATATCAAAAACATTCAAAAATGTCCCAGAAAATATCAAAAACATTCAAAAACAATACAAAATCCAAAAACATTCAAAAATGATTCACAAAATCCAAAAACATCGGAAAAACCATCAAAAATCACCCAAGAACATGACAACACCTTGTACATATTCATCCGATCAGATACAAAACAAACATTGACAAAATACTCACACAAATGACCACTTATCACTCGACCAACACAATCAACATCTACAATCCAAACTGTCTTAAACAAGGATGCATCCTTCCTTACCAAAACAAAGACAAAAGTGACATTTTCTTTGACAAGAAAATTATGTTAAGCTATCAAATACTTGGTTGATTTGTGAGTACAATCGTTTGTTTATCTGTATCAGGATCTTGCAGCATTGTTTTGTATCATTTGCACATTATTTCCGAAGAAGTTCTGGGGCATGTACTAATGGTGTCTACGTGGGAAGTTCACTAGGCTACGTGATCTTATGCCAAATGCAATCATAGATCACTACGGCTTGCTGACTACAGCGTATACCTCGACCATATGAGCATGAACCATTACCAAGGATCCTTATTCTTTATTCTTTATGTATATATTGTTTGTTTGCAGGTGCAATGCTCTTCCTTTGGTTCCTCCTACCTCATCCAAACTGGATAAAGGTTTTTTATCTCTTAGTACGGTATGAACTTGTCTCAGGATATGATCAGCCTAAGATCAAGGAGGACGATCCAAGTCATGCATGAATAGAGATAATCCTTGTCTGTTCCGCAAGCAATACTCAGGTCAACTTGATCCATTATATCAAGTTGCTTGTATTAACTTGCTATATAAAAATCCATGTAAGAAATACTCTGGTCATCTTGAATCTTTATGTCAAGTTGCTTGTATTTTCTTACAACATTTTAAAGCTCAATGATGAAAAATAAAGCACCATGGATCGTCATTCCATCTCATTTGTATATATTGCATTTCATTGCATTCCACCCATCCATACATTCATAATAGCTGCATATCATGCATACGTAGTCATAATAATGCATACTCTATTTTACTCATCTTCTTCCATAGGAATGTAATAGGTCCTCCATTTCTTCTATCTAACATTGAACCCCCCCAACCCTCCCCATCTCAACAATCAGCATCACATACCCTACATCGTGTCCCAATCAACCTAATCAAGCCACGTTCATCACCATCCATCTCTAAATAGGAGGGATTGTGTTTCCTATCCTAAGTCATCCAATAAGTCAAGAAAGTTACTCTATCTGCATAGGTACATCAACTCACGCACACCTAGACTATCAACAAATACTCTGATCAAGTATCTTCGGGTCTCAACAGGTAATCGATTATGGCAAACCTAGACTACAACAGGCATTTATCATAATGACCTAGTCTCAACGGGGCTGCTATGATTCACCACAATCATCCATCCCACACACACACTATCAATTGATCAACCAATCAAACACAATCCAATGGACAATTACATCAATTGTCTAAGTCTCAACGAGTATTTTGCTTCATATACCTTGACTTCATCGGACAATTACATCAATTGTCTAAGTCACCATCAGGTCACTTTGATTCACTTACTCAGACTTTATCATGTTCAAGCGACCAACTGACATCAACTGTCACGCTTTGACTTGACCGGGGCAATTCAACCGATTGCACCAGATTGTCCAACCAATTTTGATCAATTGTATAGCATCAATCAAAACTCCACACTACATCTGCTATGTATCTCTTGCATGACCTCAGGGTACTCGCTGGCTTGTTGTTTCTTCATATTCACTCCATTTTCTCCCATTCTTTCATCATTAGTTCTAATTTCTTCTATTCTACCTCCCCTCCGCTTTTCATTCTTTTTCGAGAGATCGCCCGATTTTTCAAAAAAATTCGGCCCATCCCTCGAGGGGGCATACCACCCATTAAATTTACATTTTATGGGGCATTTCTTCACACCTATTTTTCTTTCTTTGAAACGACGCGATAAACCGCACCGTCTCAAAGAGGGGCAAATGTAGTCACATAAATCTGTCCACTTAATTAAATGAATACTTAGTATTTATTTGATTATTTAACCATCAATTAATAATTAATTAAATTAATATTTAATTAATTCATCTTAACCCTATTCTCCTATTAATTAAATAAATTATTCAATTTATTTGATTTAATTCACTTAACCATATTCAGACCATTAATTAAATAAATAAATCATATTTATTTAATTAAAATATTCTCTCACATTTAAATAAATTAATATTTATTTAAATCCCCCAAAATCCCACCTCTCACATTTAAATAAATTAACATTTATTTAAAATCACCTTTATCCTCCACCCACTTGTATTTTCCTACAAAAAGCAAGTTGCACAATTATTTTAAATAAATAATTTATTTAAAACACCTTTATCCTCCACCCACTTGTATTTTCCTACAAAAGCAAGTTGCACAACTATTTTAAATAAATTATTTATTTAAAATCCTATTTATCCTCACCCACTTGAAACCTTTAATGGTTTCCCTTAAAGTATTCAAACTTGATGGCTTTAAAGTCTTCAAACTTGATGGCTTCCTTCTATAGTCTTCTTAAGACTTTAATGGTTTTCCTTAAAGTCTTCAAGCCTTTAATGGTTCCCCTCAAAGTCTTCAAGCATTTTAATGCTTTATCTTCCTTTTTCTCATTTAAATAAATTAATATTTATTTGAATATTTATCCAAATACAACTTGCACACATTTATTGAAATAAATGAATTTTTATTTTAATAAAATCCTATTTTCCCTCACCCACCAAATCCACTTGCAAAATCTAATCCCCTTCTAGATTCTTCTAACCCCTTCCTAATTAACTTAATCCATCCCCTAATTATTGTCACATTCCTAAGCAAAATGGAGTCACTTCTCAAAGCCTAAAAGTCTTTGATAACCATTAAAGGTTTTCAACCTTCAACCACTAAATGTCTCAAAGTCTTGGATAACCTTTGAAAGCTTCCAACCTTCAACCACTAAATGTCTCAAAGTCTTGGATAACCTTTGAAAGCTTTCAACCTTCAACCACTTAATCCCCAAAGTCTCCAATAACCATTAATGGTTAATTCAACCCTCCCACATGGTTAAAACATTTGTTTTGACTCAACCTCTACCCAACCCAAAGGTCTCATCAGGCCATTAATGCTTTGACCATGATTATCTCTTAAACATTTGCACAAAGGTTTATCCTTGGATTAACTCTTAATCCAATGGGTAATCTTAATTTAGACTTGACCCTTACCTTCTAGATAACCATGAGGTCTTCTCAGGCCTTTAATGCCTCCAACCTCTTCTCTCAACCCAATCCTATGTTGACACTTGTCACCATTTTATTGGTGCCAATTGTGCACATGGATCCCCAACTTTCAAACTTGGCCCTTGATTAAACCATTCAATCTTAACCCTTCATTTCCCCATTTCTTCTATAAATAGAACCCTTCTCCTCAAGCAAAAGGAAGCATTTTAGAGTATTGTTGTTATACTGGCATTAGCATAGAGCTTTTTCATAGCATCACTATCTACTCTTGCATAGTATTTGCTTATCATATTCAACCATCTTGAATCTCCATATGGCATCCATGGCTAGTGCTAAAAGCTGAGAGCTACACTCATTTGGGACTTGGAGAGGAGAGAAACAAGGGAGAAGCATCAAAAGGCATCATGGAAGCATCTTAGGGAGGCTCTTCTCCTTTCTTTTATTTTGTTAAACTTCTTTCATGCTTTTTGAAATCTCTCTTGATATGTTTGGAATGGTTTTTAGTTCTTTGTTTTGTTTTTATGGTTGAAACTAACTTATTAACATTGAACTTTGTTGTTGCCTTGTCCCCATTTCCATGACATCACCATGGTATGTAGGTTAAGTTTAAATCAAATTCTAAAGGGTGATCTTAGCTTGATTAGCACAAAGTTTCTCAACAAGATCATACTCCTTACCAACATGTTGTGGAAAATGAGAAGGTAGAGGAAGATATAGTCAAAAAATGGAAATAATATTGGAATATTTCTTGTTGTTTTGAGTGTTATATGCATAACCTACTTCATGATAATCAATTTGATGATTCACCCCACCTTTAACAAAAATTATTGGTTTGTTTTGAGATTGAGGGGAATCTCAATGAAGCTACACAATAATTTTATGCTTCACATGACTAGGAATATAGATAGCATTGACTTGAATAGCTCTATCTTTAACAAATAGAGCATTAAAAATATTGTTAGTGATATCCTCCTCTCGCACCAAATATCTTCATGAAAAAGATTATTTTTGGTTGAGGGATTAGTATGATTCATCAATACTTCATCTATAGAATGTATGTCGTCAAAGTAAATGGTAGGAAAAGTATTATGAAGGGAAGTGCTAATGGTATCATTTTCTTTCTCTAAGGTATCCACATGAGTAAGACAAACTTTAGGAGAGGGGAAAACATATCTCATTAGTACTTCATCTCTAGAGGGAAGATCACTAAAATAAAAATCAGGTAAGGTATCACTAGGATTTAGATAGCCATGAAATCGTCCTCTTACACCAAATGGTCTCCATGAGGGAGGTACATTTAAGAAGGATCAACATCATTCCTCAAAGCTTCATCCCTAAGAGGGAGATTTTTGAAAAAAGTATTGATAGTCTCTTCTTGCAGAATAATATCCTCATGGATTGTGGGACAAATTTTGGAAGAGGGTAAATCATAGCTATGAACAAAAGGAAGAGCTAAATTTCATATATGTATAAAAGGGAGCATTATGAACATCTTGGATAAATCTTGAGATAAGACTAGTAGAAGAAGAGATCAAATTTTATTTAATCAAATGCACTTCTGATCAAACAAGATATTCATGTGCCATAGTAATCAACAATGATGTAACCCAAAAAAAATTAAACCAATTATGTATGCAATGATTTTTTATAAAATTTCATGCAAAAATAAAACTCGAATTTGAAAATGAAAAGTTATGCAAGTGTAGGATATGTCAAGTTCACCAAAATGTATTATAGAGAAAATGGGGGGTCACTAGTCTAGCACATGCAAACAAAGAATCAAACCCAATCAAACCAAATTAGATAATAATCAATAGGTGCAACTTCAAACCCTTGGGAGAGCTAGGCACATGAATTGATTGATTTTATTTTGTGTTTGATTGATTGGCTAAGATAGATACAAATACCGAGGCTAAATGATGAAATATTGACAATAAATGACATGAATAGATAAATTTAGATCTAGAAATGAACTAAGATTTACAAAAATAGAAAAGGAGATGCAAAGAGGAACCTATGATAGAAATCTATTGATGAGACATTGTGGCTAGGCACCTATATCTAGACAACTTTCAAGTGCAAAACATGAATCCCAGTAAACTCAAGAGCTCCCAAACTATCCTCTAGTCAACTTCTAGATCAAAAAACTTAGAATATGGTGCTAGGAACCTTACTCTTCGTGGAATATGGCACTAGGCATCCTATTCAACCTCTTTTTTTTTTCTAAATTCAGTCTTGTTGCCTCTATCTATCTCTATATTGTGCTCTTGTACCCTCAGTATGAACCTAAAACCTATTTTTGAGCTTGCAAATGCATAAAAAGGAGAGGAAAATGGTGTTGGGATATATACGGGCTTTCCTCAGTCAAACCTCAAGTTGGAATTAACCCTACAACAATGATTATTAGGAAAGAAATAGAAATTTTGAAGTAAAATACTGAACTAAAACACTATTACCTCAAAAAATTAATGATAGTGATGATGTAATGATATTAAGATAACCCTCCTTGTATTGATTTAATAACATGATAAATCATCACAAAATCAATCATGAAAATGTAATTGAAGACAACTTGTTGTAGCTTGAAGCTCCTTAAACTAAACTATGCTCTAGAATGAAGAATGATTGCTCTTGAACTAGAATGATAGCTAATGAAGAGATGATGAAATGAATTAAGGGTGATGTCCTATATATAGGGTTCTCAAGGTATATTAAATTTTAGGATAACTTACAATGACCATATCCCAACTTCAAGGATAGATCTAGAAATGTCAAGTGCGATAAATTACTCTCCCAAGATTTCAGACAATATAGGCCCAAATTTTAAGGGAAGCAAGAAAATAGGGCCTTGATGTTGGATCTATAATTTTTATGAGAAATGATGATATTTAAGTGGGAAAAAGTGCTTTGAACTTTAAAATAGGATAGAACCCAAATAATCTTAAAATGCTATAGAAGAATGGGTACACTAAAAATAATAGCCCAAATCGACATGTGTTGAGGTATTAAAGTAAGATATGACTCATCTTTTTTGAATTGACCTGATTAATTCAAGGAAATAAAAGGTCCCAAGATGCTTAAAGGAATGGTAAAACTAAAATGAGTGCTAGGAGAGTTTGATTGGACTCATAATTAAAGGAGTAAAATTTATGACAATACTTACCTTATGGAAAAATATAAAAGAATAAAATAGTAGAGAAAATATGAATAAAATTCCATTGTGGTCGATGTTTAAATATATTATGTGGAAAGAAAGGTTAAGAAATCCATTGAAACCTTAGTGATAACCTCCAATAACCAAATATATATTTCCATTTCTACCACTAAACTTAAATAAGAATATTATCCTTGACATCTATTGAGAAATTATTATTTTAGTATTTGAGAGAAAAAGCATGCATAAATAGGAATCACATCCTATGAAACCTTGAATAAGGGTTATGGAGGTTGAATATCATGTAGTGTACACCAAACTGGAAAGTAGATGTATTAAATGAATAAGAGATGACAACCCTACAATGACATAAACTAAATATCACATTAAGAATGAGGTGCACAAATATCTTTGACATGATGTGGAAGGTTGTTAATTCAAATTGTTATTTTCAACTAATATCAAATGATGAGAAATAGCACAACATGGGATCCATGAACTTAAATTGTAGATGTTACCAAGTACAATGTTAATGTACTTTTGTTGGCATTATTGGATGAATTGATTATGTGTTACATTGATGTTTTGTCATTGATGTCAACACTAGTTGTTATGGTTGGTTACCGACAGACAAGTTTTAATTACTGGTAGAAGATCAAGTGTTACCAGCAGAAGAGACTATCTGTTGGACACTTCCGACATGTTTGGATCTATGGAATGTGATTGGTTACATGTGGTACGTGCTTCTAGAGCATGTCTTGGTCAGATGGTATTGCCTTGGTAATCAAATGCTTTCATACACTCTGGTAAACTCTTACCAGCACTAGTTTAAGGCTTTACCAACAGAGCTCTCACTGAGGAATCTTGATAAGATGCATAATTGGTGTTGGTGCAGCTTCTTCAAGGATTTTAGGATGCTAAAGATGTTCTTTGATTGTGCTTCAACTACTTGAAGACATTTCTTTGGCATTGTGGACCTAGAATAGGTCTGGTACCTATCTAGGTTATGGACTAGTATCATGCTAACGTGTACTCTACATGTTACCAAGATATTTCAAGATGTTTTATGGATTTGTTATTGTTGTTTTGGTCTTAAGATGACATGTCATATCATTGTAATATGGATTTATGTAATGATCTTATTGTAATATCTTTTAGGTGGCCGACCTAATTGGTTTAGGCCTTATGGTTTGTATAAAATGATGTAAGATCTCATTGTAGATCGTGGCATGGAAATGGAATAAGA
Source organism: Cryptomeria japonica (assembly GCF_030272615.1). NCBI lineage: Eukaryota > Viridiplantae > Streptophyta > Pinopsida > Cupressales > Cupressaceae > Cryptomeria > Cryptomeria japonica. The sequence goes on along the minus strand of NC_081408.1, from coordinate 286,701,762 downwards.
AGTCATGGTCTTGAAATATAATATCATATGCGAAGGAGATTTGGTCAATCATAGGTGATCGAATTGGGATGAAGGAAGAGGTCAAAGGCCTTCGGTATTGGGCTTAACCGGGACTATAATCAGGCATGGTAGATGTTATTTCTGGTAGTTCACTCTATTGGATTGTTGTCCATTTATCCTGAGATGGTTGTGGCCTCTTTGTAGTTAGTGAGACTCTTTTGTAATGAGCAGTATGCTCTAGGCAGTGTGCCTTCCTGCATGTGTAGGCTCCTCATTGTATTCCATACTTTCTGCAGAAGTATCATCTGACTGTGGGTAGGCTTCCCACCGTGGTTTTTCCCTTTTTGGGTTTTCCACGTACAAATCATGGTGTTATGTGGTATGGTTTATTTGTATTGATTATCTATTTAATCGTTAAGTTGTATTGTTTACTGGTATCTGTTTCTTCTCTAACGGTACTTAATCTATTTAAGGGTTATTAAGTGGATTAAATGTTATAATCTATTAACAATTGATTCACCCCCCCTCTCAGTTGTTCATCAATTACCCTGACAATTGGTATCAGAGCTTTGGTTCTCTTTTGCAAAAGCTTAATCACTTGAGGTAGATCCTATGGTAGCTAACACTTCTAATCCACTGACAACTATTTTTAGAAGAGAAATCCCTAATCTTGATGGAACAAATTATGGAATACAGAAAATTCGAATGGAGACTCATCTTAGATATCTTAGAAAAGATATTTGGGAGATCACTAAGAAAGGATACACACCTTATGATTTAGCATCTAGAAATCTTGCTCTTGCAGACTTGGACAAGAATATCGAAAATGATTGGAGAGCTAGAGAAGCCCTCTTGTGTGCACTTATTGATCAGTAAATCATGGGATTAAATGATAAATCATCGGAAAAGGTTATGTAGGACAAATTGAAAACTCTAAATGAAGGTGATCCTACTATCAAAATTGCTAAACTTGATGGCTACCAGGTAAGATATGAAAACTTGAAGATGGAAGATAATGAAAGAATTGTTGTGTTTATGGAAACAGTAAATGAGATTGTTATGGGAATTTAATGTTGTGGAGGATTTCTGAGTGAAGATGAAATAGTTTCCAAAGTCTTGAGAGCCCTTCCACTGTCTTACAAGATGAAGGCAACTGCATTTAATGAGTTGAGAACAATGGCAAACTCTTCAGTTAACAGAGAAATTATGATTGGGAAATTATCTACTTTTGAGCTTGAAGAATTTGGATCTTTTGGAGTTGTAAAGTCTAAACTTTCTTTTCATGCATCATCATCATCATCTATCGACAAAAGCAATTGAAAAGTTTTATATGCAAAAGAATTGGAAGACATGAGGAAAGAAGATGAAGAATTTGAGCAACTTGAAGCCTTATTTGCTAGAAGAGTACCTAAAGGTCCGATAGGAAGTCAGTATGAAGGAAAAGCACCATTTAAATGTTTTTCATGTAATAAGATTGGTCATTTTGCATCTAGATGTCCTGAAAGGAATGAAAGGTTTAAAGAAAGAGTTAATAAATCATTTAAGCCTAACCAGAATAGATATAGATTCAAGAAAAGTAAACAATGCTACATAGTAGATGAATTAACAAAAGACCCTACTAGTGGATCCAACAGTGGAAAGGAATGGGAGTTCTATGCTTTAAAGGAAGATGAATCAGAACTGGTTATCATAAATGAAGAAAAGGCCCTAGAAGCAAAAGTTGAAGATAAGGATAAATGGGTAATTGATAGTGGATGCTCACATCATATGACTGGAGATAAAGGGAAATTTTCATTCCTACAAGAATACAATGGCGGTCAAGTTAGATTTAGAGATGACAAAGCATATATGATCAGAGGCAGAGGTATTATTTCTTTGGATGGAAAACATAACACTGATAATGTATATTATGTAGAAGGTTTAAAGAATAATCTTTTGAGTGTTGGTCAATTGGTGGACAAGGGTTTCTAACTTCAGTTTAAAGATAGAAAATGCAAAATCATTAACAAGACTGGTTTGGAGATTGCAATCGGTATTCAGACTGGAGGTAATATATTTCACTTGAACACCAGTAATAAGACATGTTTGATTGCTCATATTGATGAGAATTGGTTATGGCATAAGAGGTTGTGTCATGTTAATTTTGATTGTATTGTTAAGATCAGTTCAACTAAGGTAGTTAGAGATATACCTAAGATTATGAAGCCTCATAATCCAGTATGTAAGGAATGTCAAATGGGAAAGCAAGTTAGAACTTCTTTTAAGAGTATACATGATAAATCTAATAATGTACTTGATTTGATTCACACTAACTTATGTGGTCCGGCAAGGACTAAAATCTTTCAAGGTGATAGGTATTTTATGTTGATTATTGATGACTGTTCTTGGATGATGTGGGTGACTTTTCTTAAGGAGAATTCTGAAGCTTTTGAGAAATTCAAGATCTTTAGAGAAAAGGTTGAAACAAAAAGTGGATTGAAAATCAAGTGTCTAAGATCAGATCATGGTGGTGAGTTCACTTCTTATGAATTTAACAGTTATTGTGAGACAAATGGAATCAGGAGACAATTATCTGCACCTAGGACTCCTCAGTAGAATGGAGTGGTGGAAAGAAAGAATAGAACCATTTTGGATGTAACAAGATCTATGATAATGGAAGCCAAAATACCTAATATCTACTGGAGAGAAGCACTGAGTACAACACTCTACACATTCAACATAGTTCACATCAAAGGTGAAACCGATAAGACCCCTTATGAATTATGGTTTGGACATACACCTACTGTTAAGTATTTTAGAATTTTTGGAAGTAAATACTATATCAAAAGAGAGGATTCAATTGGAAAGTTTGATCCTAGATGTGATGAAGGGACATTTCTTGGTTATTCAATTCAAAGAAACACATATAGATGTTATAACAAAAGATTGCAGAAAATTGTGGAGAGTGATAATGTGAAAGTGGTGAGTAGTATAGAAATCGTTTTATATCATATGACAGGGAACCGACAGTGGAAATGATCATTAACTGAACCGACAATGCCTCAATCAATACAGGAAACTGAGACAGTTACACCAACACAATCAGAAAATTCAACTGTGACTGATGATCAGAGCAGTGAACCTAAAGTTTAGAAGACACCAAGGTATGTAAGATTAAATCATTCTAAAGATCAAATCATTGGAGATAGAAACAAGGGAGTTATGACAAGAAGAAGACTGGCAAATGAAGAGGTATGTCTTATTTCTCAAGTTGAACCGACATCTATTATTGAAGCTTGTAAGGATGAACATTGGTTAAAGGTTATGGAAGATGAATTAGATCAGATTGAAAAGAATGAAACTTGGACTTTAGTTGCCCAACTTAAAAATAAGAATGTTATTGGAATTAAATGGGTTTTTAGGAATAAACTGAATGAGGATGGTCAGGTTATAAGAAATGGGGCTAGATTGGTTTGTAAAGGATATTCTCAAATGGAAAGAATTGATTATGGTGAGACATTTGTACCTGTAGCTAGAATTGAAGTTGTTAGATTATTTATTGCCTATGCAGCTTATAAGAACTATAAGGTTTATCGAATGCATGTTAAATGTGAATTTTTGAATGGTAAACTTGAAGAAGAAGTATACATTGAGCAACCTGATGGATTTTCACTAACAGATGATAAAGATATGGTTTGCAGATTGAAGAAATCTTTATATGGATTGAAACAAGCTCCTAGAGCTTGGTATGCAAGATTGGATAAATATCTTTTGAAGCTTGGTTTTACTAAAGGCAGTGTTGATAGTAATTTACATTATAAGATTACTGATAATGATATTCTGATTATTGAAGTATTTGTTGATGATCTCATTTTTGGAAGAGAAGATAAATTGTGCATGGAATTTGTTAACAATATGAAGAATGGATTTGAAATGTTCATGTTTGGTGAGATGAAATTTTTCTTAGGTTTGCAGATTACTCAAATTGACAAAGGCATTTTTATCTATCAAACTAATTATCTAAGGGAATTGTTGAATTATTTTGGTATGGATAATTCCAAACCGGTAAGTACTCCTATGGTGACAAGTGAGAAATTATCTATCAAAGATATTTCTACACCGATAAATCTGACAAGGTATAAGTCTATGATTGGTGGTCTGTTATATTTAACTCGAACTAGAACGAATACTATGAATGCAGTAAATATTGTTTCAAGATATCAAAGTAATCCTAAAGAAAATCATGAATGTGCAGTAAAGAGGATATTCTGGTATTTGCAAGGAACAACATAATATGGTTTATGGTATTCTAAAAATGATGATTTCACTTTATGTGCATATACTAACTCAGATTGGGCAAGAGATACTAATGACAAGAAGAGCACTTCTGGTGGAGCTTTCTTTCTTGGAAAGAAACTAGTTTCATGGATCAACAAAAAAAAATCATGCATTTCTTTATCTATTGCAGAAACTGAGTATGTTGCAGCAACAACTAATTGCACTCAAATCTTGTGGATGAAGAAAATGTTGAAGGATATCAGGTTTAACCGATAGTTATCTATTGTGATAACTCTACAGCTATTGACATGCCTAAGAATCTGGTATTTCACTCTAAGACTAAGTATATATCAATAAAGTATAACTTTTTAAAGGACAAGGTAGAAGGAAAGGAAGTCAAAATGGTTTATGTGAACACTAAAGAACAGACTACAAATATATTCACTAAACCATTGTCTGAGGAATCATTTGAGTATTTGAGAGACAGGTTAGGGGTTTTTCGCCCTCTAGCAAAGACTTGATTGATGCAATTTGTCATCAGTCCGACATGCATTATCAGAGATATTATTCATTCCGAAACTGATGAGTGGTGCTACTACTCAGGGGGAGTAGTTAGCTTTGAGATACAGAGGTTTATATTCTTGCTTTGATATTTTTGTCAGATTTCTAGCATTGATGTCAAAGGGGGAGAGATATTGATGTGAAAAATGAGAAAAGGAGTTTTATACGTTAGGGGGAGAGTTATTGATATTCAATAGATTGTTGGTTGTCTTCCATAGGAGGATACTTGTTTGGCATTTTTTTGGTACTTAGATGTTTTTCACATCTAGTGTTGCCATCAATGCCAAAGGGGGGGATTATTGGCATTATTGGATAAATTGATTATGTGTTGCATTGATGTTTTGTCATTGATATCAACACTAGTTGTTATGGTTGGTTATCGACAGACGAGTTTTGGTTACCAGTAGAAGTTCAATTGTTACTGACATAAGAGACTATCTGTTGGACACTTTCGACATATTTGGATCTATGGAATGTGATTGGTTACATGTGGTACGTGATTCTGGAGCATGTCTTGGTCAGATGGTACTGACTTGGTAATCAAATGCTATCATACAATTTGGTAACCCTTACCGACACTAGTTTAAGGCTTTACCGACAGAGCTCTCACTGAGGAATCTTGACAGGATGCATAATTGGTGTTGGTGCAACTTCTACATGGATTTTAGGATGTTGAAGATGTTCTTTGATCATGCTTCAACTGCTTGAAGACATTGCTTTGGTGTGGTGGACCCAGAATAGGTCTGGTACCTATCTACATTATGGACCGGTATCATGCTAACGTGTACTCTACATGTTACCGGGATGTTTCAGGATGTTTTATGGATTTGTTATTGTTGGTTTGGTCTTAAGCCGACATGTCATATCATTGTAATATGGATTTATGTAATGATCTTATTGTAATATCTTTTAGGTGGCTAACTTAATTGATTTAGGTCACCGACCTAATTGGATTAGGCCTTAGGGTTTGTATAAAATGATGTAAGATCTCATTGTAGATTGTGGCATGGGAATGGAATAAGAAGTCGTGGTCTTGAAATGCAATATCATATGTGAAGGAGATTTGGTTGATCATAGGTGATCGAATTGGCATTAAGGAAGAGGTCAAAGGCCTCTGGTATTGAGCTTAATCAAGACTATAATCAAGCATGGTAGATGTTATTTATGGCAGTTCACTTTATTGGATTGTTGTCCATTTATCCTGATGGTTATAGCCTCTCTGTAGTCAGTGAGACTCTTTTGTAATGAGCAGTATGCTCTAGGAAGTGTGCCTTCCTACATGTGCATGACCCTTAATATATCACATACTTTCTGCAGAAGTATCATCTAACTGTGGGTAGGCTTCCCACCATGGTTTTTCCCTTTCTGGGTTTTCCACATACAAATCATGCTGTTATGTGGTATGGTTGCTTTGCATTGATTATCTGTTTAATTGTTAAGTTGTAATATTGTTTACCGGTATCTGTTTCTGCTCTACTAGTACTTAATATGCTTAAGTATTATTAAGTGGATTAAATGTTATAATTTGTTAACAACTGATTCACCCTCCCCCCTCTCATTTGTTCACTAATTATCGGAACAACTTTAACATGTACAAAATAATGGAACAATGGATAAAAAGGGAAGACACGTTCATTGTGGTGCATGTATCAATTTGTTACATGGAAAGAAAGATTAAGAAGTCCACCAAATCCTTATTGAAATCATCAGATTACCAATTACACCATTCTATAGTCACCAACAACCTTTGAGAACAATGACATTATTTACATTTGTACGGAAAGTGTTGAATCAATATTTGAGAGAATAAGGAAAAGCATATATAATAATGACACTATGGAATCTTGACTACGAGTTGTGTAGGTTGAACAAGACAACATGTAGTACTAACTGGAAGTATATACACATAACATGAGGACAAAATCATAGTCCTAGTGTCAACATAAACTAAATAAGAAAATTATGATGGGGTGAACAAACCTCTTTTACTTAGATGATGAGGAGGGTTATTAAATTGAATTGTTCATGTGGAGTGATGTTGAATTAATAGAAATAATACAACATAGGTTTAGTCAACTTGGCTTAGATGCAGGTTGAAAAACATAGAGTGTATTTGAACTTGCAAGATTTTATTCATACTTAAATTGAAACATTCAAATAGATATGCAATTACTACTAGAAAAGAATGAAGTAGAAGATGAAATGGGAAGAGAATTTGACTATGGTGCATATTTCAATCTATCACATGTAAAGAAAGCTTAATATGTCCACCAAAAACTTAGTGATAACATCCAATACATTCAAATGTTAACATATATTATATTATATACGATTATCCAAACAATAGATAATTGTAAATATGATTATCAATGATTATTTAGGAAGAGTTGGAGCTTGAATTCCATCATGTTAACTTTGGCAATCTAATTTATGATTCCCCTATTAGTGAGGAAAATGAGGATGTGTGTTAGTCTTGTATTAAAGAGTGTTAATGAGGACAACGATATCGATAAAGTTTACAACTCCAATAATTATAATAAATTTTTTTATTGAGATGGATGAAAGGTTGAATACTTTCCATAGAAGGATGAGAAAGTTAAAAAATACTACTAGCAAGATTTTAAACTATGAGGTTTGCAATGAATAGTGGATAGAGATGCATCACAAGATAATCATTTTCCATAACAAATTGCAAAGGATTGAAGATGAATTGAATGAGATTGTTGATGTTAATGATGATATGATGGGACATGATGCTACTAGTATTGTAGTTATACATATAAGGCTCAAAAAATGCAAATAGGTGAATGAAGATAAAACTAGTTCTAAAATGAAAAGGATTGCAGGTGGATATTGCAAGTCCTTCATGGGATGATAAATTGAAGGCCATGTCTAAGGATTGGAGAGACCTTTTAACCCAGCATGGGGTGTAACTTTCTCCTTTCGTCTATCGGTGTTGTTTCTATTGTTGTGATTTGTGTTTCTTTTTGTTTTACTATCTAGATTGGTGCCCTTATGCTATCAAATGGATCTCCATTATGGTTACTAGTATTCCTTTTTGTCCTATTTTCTATTTAAGGGATTATCTTTTATCCTTTTTTCAATATAAGGTACCAAGACACTTCTCCCTATTTAATTAATCAGAAAAATTTGGCAATCAACATTAAATTATCAATCACCAACTTTGTCATTAGTCCTGTATTTAATTTTGTATATTTTATATGCAAATTATAGCCAAAGCCATGAAAAAATTGTACAACCCGTTGAACCCAAACACCATACTAGAATATGAATTGACAACAAAGGTATTAGGATACAAATTTTATTCTATAAATTACCAATACAAATTATAACATTGTCATATTCGACTTCACTTATGAATGTTATTTTAAATTAACAACTCCACTTAAAATGAGCTTAAATGTACAGTCCAAATGCTCATTAATGTGTTTAGAATGAATATAGTAATCATATAAGAAGAAAATGGTAACGCATGCAACACAAAATAGTATGACACAATGAGAGAGATACAAGAAGAAGCCCAAGGTGGGAAAGGTAGTTCAACATTACAAAGACAAAAGACAAATTTAGTTCATTGTTTCACTAGCCCATCAACTCAATAACGTTTCTTTACTAAATCTCCCTTGCTTGCTTTTAAAATCCAACATGTTTTTGACCATGCAATTCATTTGTCAAATTTAAAATTAAATTCCTTCACAAAATGAGATAACATAAAAATAAAATGATTTGGTTCAATTTTTTTTAGTAACCCATCACATGATTAGCCATTTTTTACATTCGCTCCCAATAGAATGAATGATTCACACTTTTGTGCTTTCAACAATACCCTCTATGTTTTCTAGCTACTGCCCTATGCAAATCTTGAAAAATCAGTGATTTTACTCACAATGCTTTCAAACCCACAATGTTTTCGCTCCTGCAATGTTTTCTAGACTACTTTCCATCAAGGATATAATTGTTGGTGGTGTCCTTTTTCCCTTGGTTTCCTGCCTAAAACTTGCAATTTTCATTTCCGACTGTTTTTGCCATTGTCACTTGTCCACACTTTACCTTCCATTTGACGAAGGTTGCTTTTTCGTCTCTTATGTCATAAATGTGCAGGTCTTTGTTTATATTGGCTTGGACATTTTATGTATGTTATTGCACTTTTTAATGTATGTTGTATGTTCTTACATACTGCTTTGTGGGAAGAATAATCACATCCAAATATTTTAGTAGATTTTAAATTATGATTTTTTATTTTTTCAAAATTAATAATTGAAAAATTGGATGAATAAGGAATAAATGATTATTAGACCATGACCCTTCTCATTCATTCTTGTCTATGCAGCCATTAGACTGCATACTGCATATTTGACGGTAATTTAATAATTAATTGAAAACTTAGTTTTATTATTTTTTAATTAATTAATACGGTCAAATGTACACTAAGGTGCATAGACGTTGCCTCCCTCCGGCTCAACGAGAAAATGCTCAAAGCCTAAAGAGCGCTTAACAGACGGAGCTTTTTAATCGAACAGACAAGGTATGTGGAAGTTGGAACCGACCCTGCTAGGTAAACAGCAAAAATGAAATCGTTTACCCGAGAAGTACGGCCGTTGTACTGCTCAAAGTTTAGAATTGGACGAATGAAAAATTCAACTTTTGCATACAGACTAGACAATCTCTGCCTTCATTCAACTTAAAATGAGTTGACAAGAGTAATTAAAGATGACAAGTGGTATGATGTCCTTCCTACATACACTTAGGCGAGAAGCTCACAAATATTTCTTCGGGAAGGTGAAATTTCCTTTATCTTTGTACTTGAATTTCTTCGAAGTTTGAATGTCCAAATCAAAATCGCTTGATTTGCAATGGCAGTAAATAAAATTAACTTATAATACCTGCAAAATGGGTGTCCATGCTAGGCAAATTTACTCTTATGTTTCTACCTCAAGCATACTTAGAAAAGAACTTGTAGGCAACAATTGGGTGCATGTCTTCATCAAGAAATGCTTTGGCACCAGTCAAGATAATTGTTTTTCACTCCTACATGCATCTAATAATATCAAAGAATTGAAGAAAATCCATGCCCACATACTTGTAAATGGGTTTGAGCAAGATATCTTATTGGAAACCAAATTAGTTCAAATGTATAGCTTGAATGGGAGTTTGGAAAGTGCAAGATTAGTTTTCGATAGAGTTTCAGTACGAAATGTTGTTATTTGGAATGTTTTGATTAGAGGTTACGTGAGGAATGGACTCTGTGAGGATGCAATGGCTCTGTATTCACAAATGCTGCTCGATGGCATTCGTCCTGACAAGTTTACTTTCCCATGTGTTCTCAATGCATGTACTGGTCTGTTGGCCCTGCAAAATGGGAAGGAGGTGCATGAGCACCTGATAAGAAGTGGGCTTGAATCTGATGTCTATGTAGCCAGTGCCCTTGTAGACATGCACGCCAAATGTGGTAGGTTGCAGGATGCACGCCAAGTGTTTGACAAAATGCCTCAAAGAGATGTGGCTCTGTGGAATGCATTAATCGGAGCTTATGTGCATAATGGATTCTGTGAGGAGGCTCTGAGAATTTTTCCTGAAATAGAAGTAACTGGAGAGAAGCCTGATTCAGGCACGGTCACTAGTGTTCTCCCCGCATGCTCCCGCTTAGGAGCTTTGTGGGAAGGCAGACAAGTCCATGGTTTTATTCTCAGAAATGGATTCGAAGATGACGTATTTGTGGGGAGTGCTCTTGTAGACATGTATGCAAAATGTGGGAGTGTAGATACAGCACGACTTGTATTTGACAAGATGACCAAAAGAAATTCGGTGTCTTGGAACTCATTGATTGTGGGTTATTTCTACAATGATTATTATGATAAATCTGTTGAGCTTTTCCGTCAAATGCAGTTGACAGGGGTGACACTTGACTCCACAAGTATAAGTTGTGTTTTGTCAGCCTGTGCTGTCTTGGCCAATCTGCAAGTGGGCAAAGAGATTCATGGTTACCTCATCAGAACTGAGTTTGATACTATCTCTACCAAGAATGCCCTTATGGACATGTATGCCAAATGTAAGCATACAGAAGGTGCATTCCAAGTATTCAAGAATATGCTGCTACGAGATATTGTGTCATGGTGCACGATGATTGCAGGATATTCACAGAACGGGTTGTCTGAAGAGGCATTAAATCTCTTTTGTGAAATACAATTCGAAGGTATAAAACCTGATACAGATACGGTTGCAAGTGTTCTTCCAGCATGTGCTCAAAGTGGAGCTTTACAACAGGGTAGGGAGATCCATGGATATGCCATTAGAAGTGGTTTAGAGACTGATTTTGTAGTGTGTGGCCTTATAGATATGTATGCCAAATGTGGTAGTATTGATGTTGCAAACCGGGTGTTCATCAAAATGTCAAAGAAAAATATGGTTCAATGGAGTGCAATGATTTCAGGGTATGCCCAGAATGGGTATATGGAAGAAACTTTAAAACTGTTTTGTCGGATGCAAATGACAGGAGTAAATCCTGACTCAGTCGCCATTGTTAGTGCTATCTCAGCATGTGCTGGCTTAGCAGCTTTAGGGAAAGGCAAGGAGATTCATAGTTATGTCCTCAGAAATAGATTTGAGGGTAATATTGTTGTGGGGAATGGCCTCATAGACATGTATGCCAAATGTGGGAGTATTCAATCTGCAAATCAAGTTTTTGGAATGATGTCCCAGAGAAATGTAGTCTCATGGAATGTGATGATTGCAGGTCATGGAACGCACGGACAAGCCGAGGATGCCATCTCGCTATTTAAAAAACTGCAAGAGTTGGGTGTGAAACCAGATGGCATTACCTTTGTTGCTCTTCTGTCTGCATGTAGCCATTCTGGTCTTGTGGATGAGGGGTGGCAATACTTCAATTGCATGTCCCAAGATCATCACATATTACCTACAATGGAGCATTATGCATGCATGGTTGACATTCTTGGTCGTGCCGGGTGCCTGAAAGAAGCACTTGATTTTATCAAGATGATGCCCATTAAAGCCAACAGTGGTGTGTGGGGTGCTTTGTTTGGTGCTTGTAGAAATCATCATAATGTAGAACTAGGGGAACATGTAGTTGACCATCTGTTTAAATTGAAGTCGGAGAATTCTGGAACATATGCACTATTGTCGAATATTTATGCTGCATCTGGGAGGTGGGATGACAAGGCACATGTAAGAACAATGATGAAGGACCTGAGGGTAAAAAAGATGCCAGGGTGCAGCTGGATTGAAGTCAAGAACCAGGTTCATGCCTTTATTGTTGGAGAAGGTCCTACTTATAGATTGTAGAAATTCAATGCAATTCTGAAGAGCCTGATTGGCTATACATCTTAAAGGTCTTTGCACAAGATGATGTGGAAGATCAAGAAAGGAAAGAGATTGTTGTTCCAAGTCAAATGTTGTCATGCATGGAATTATTATTTGATGTCACTTCAAAGTTGGACTGTGCTCTTCTGAAGACCATGTTGATATATCATTTTCAATTTCAAGTATGTTCTTGGAGAATATTATAAAATCCAATGATCATTGTTATGTATAGCGGGCTTCCATTTTATAGCTCTGTTCCCTTGTTTTAGAAGTAACTAATACGATTTATTTAATTATATGATTGTGTTTACTTAAAGGGATGGACGATGGAGCTAACGATGAATCAGCTTGCTGTGAGATTGCAGGAGAAAGGAGGCTACAGGCTCCTGCTCCTGCTCGTAAGATTGATTCAACCGAGACTTGGATTTGAAAGGCTCTAAAGGGAGATATAACTGGCGAAGACACTGTAGCGTATGTATTCACTTTCAAATTGCATATTTTTGTCTCAGAATTCAAATTATTCTATTGTCAGCTCAGTATTTTCTTCCTTCCTATGATTATCATCCTGCTAATTTTTTTCCACTTCATGCTTGGTTTTCAGATAGGATGCTCATTATTTCTGTATAAGTACACTATATCAAATAGTAAATTTTAAATTAAAACAGCAGAAGTAACAGATATTGCGAAGAGCTGATCAACTCAACATTTGTACTCATGAGATGTTACATATTTATGCGCACCATGACACAACTATCTGCACTATAAATCTGCTAAAGAGACTGACAACAAAGTGGTCAAGATTGACAGCTAATTGACAAAACAGGACAGTAAACTAAAGGTGTTTGCAATCAATTTGAACATCTCAGCTGTTATTGACTGCTATTGCACACACACGTCTACAACATATCTACAATTCTGTTATGATTTATTCTGTTGTGATTTATTCTAACACTCCTTCTTTAACACTCCTTCTTAAGGAATAACAAAATTTTGATTGACCTTTAACATATCTCTACATATTACAAACTAGGAATTAAACTGACTAGCAACATAAAACAAAACAGGTACATTATATAGAAGTTGTTCTTTGAAAACAATTCTTGGATCAGTGAGACATCTTCAAGCTACTCTCCAACTGCATCAAGCCGCTCCCCAACTGCAATTATAGTCTCTTAGCTATTATCCAAGTTCCCAACATCATTGAACACCATTTGCACATTAAGTGTCTCATCACCCTCAAAAGGTATGATGCTGAACTTCTAGATTTCAGGACTCCCTTGAACTATTGGACACCGATCTTCAAATGCATGTCTTATAACCCCAATGAGGTATAGTTTTTTTGATCCACAAGAATTTCGGACTATTAAGCATCTATCTAATCCCTATTGAATCTCTTCTTATCTTCAAAGTGTTGACCTCTTTAAAATAGAAGAAATTTTTCATATTTAATGATGTCATCATCACTATCTTTATCTGATAGTTCCTCCACAACTACTGACATTCTTTCAGCTCTTATTGCTGTTTTGAACTACTCAGCAACAAATTTCATTTCAATAAACTTTGACTTGGTAACTGGCCTCTTCTTCACTTCTGGTAGCGAAGTGCATTTGTTCTGTATTTTCTTTGGAAGCCATGGAAGAAGAAATTTGGGGAAAGACATCAAACATCTCAAATTCCTCCAACTGTATACCATTGGGCAGAAAAGAAAACTTGGTACCTAAATTTCACACGCTCGTAAACAACAGCTATAGGATTGGCCTTTGGATGGGCCACAGCACTCTGACTAAATTGCAGAATTTCTCACATGGAGTCAAATGAGGAATTCATCTAGCACTCTGATACCAATTAGGAAAACAAAATGTCATGTCCCGATCATGCCAAGGCCAATCGAACAGTAAGCTTGAATAGGAAATTGCCTTACCACAATAAGAGTTCACATTCCCGACGCCAATAGTGCTGACAAGAAATCCATGGGTGTTAATGTAGATCACAAGGGGATAAGATTATTACCATACAACAAATAATGAATAGAACGATTCCCCCCTTCCCTCTTTCTAGCAGCAAAATAAAGAAGTAGTTAGACTCAAACTAACAATTAGTTATGAAGTAATTAAGAATTAAGGAGGTGCGGTTGGCAACAAGGGTCACAAATCTGACAGCAAGAGACACTCTATTCTAAGGGTCACAACCACAAAAGAAAGAGGCATAACTGACGGAGGAATATAAGAAATCATTTCCCAACATTCAAAGAGGCATCGAACATGAAGAGGAGAATCATCAAACATCAATCATTTACAGCAGATCAAGTTCGCAATAGCATCTTCAGCCATCGTGGTAGGAAGGGATTTGTGCATGTGTGAATGAATGTGAATATAAACATATTAATGCTAAACTGTATGTAGACCTTATTGCTAACATATGTATATGCTCATAGTGATCATGTGCGAGTGAATGCATATTTATATCTATACATTTGAAAATATTTTACACCAACAATAATCAACCCTATTAGGGAAGGAAAGGAAGTGCATGGAAGGGGAATAGTGAAAGATTCCTCACTAGGTATGGTACCTTGTAAAGATGGTTAAGGGCCATTCGTTAAGGACCACAAGGCCACCTCATGATGATGGTTGAGGACCATTGGTTAAGGACCACATGAGGCCAAGGAGGACAAGGTTCTGAACTTGGGCCGAGGGTTGAGAGTCAAAGACACCCTATTGTAGCTTGCCTACTATCTCTATATTGATCAATTGTTGCAAGGATTTTCAATCATAAGAAGAGAGAAGAATAACATGATGGAGGGGAACGATGTATATCCACTAGGTACACCACCGCATGAGCATGGTTAAGGTCCACATGAGGCCAAGAGGGACATGGTTTCTGCTCTTAGGCCTAGGGCCAAAGATATTTAGGGCACCTCATTTTGAGCATCCTATCTCCATCCTCACTATGGTTGAGCCTATGAGATGATTTGGATTAATGTGCTATAAGTGTGTTTCTCTTTTAACACTAGAGATGGATATATTATATGTATTATGTCTACATTATTACCTAACTTGGTTGTAGATTTCCAAGATAGACTTATCTCATTCTTTTCTTAGGTAAGAATTATCTCTCTAAGTTATGTTCCTTGTTTCATTTGGATTTTGTGAAATTTTGGCAAATTACATGGTAATCGAGAAAAGGGACATTACAAGTATCATAGCATGTTCCTACCAGCCTGATGGAAAATAGTTGATGCAACTTAGTCAATGAGCAATTAGGGCTCTAGAAAGGGAGAAGAAGAAGGCTACCTACTATAAGGTGAAGAAAATTAGGGTTTCACCACCTTAGGATTGTAAGACCACTAATCTCACCAAATCAACCTCACATTAAAAAAAGGATGTAAATTTAATAGATCTAGCCACAATTCAATTAGGGAAAAGTGCTAAGCCATCAATTAAATTAGGAGGTAGGTGATCCATGAGAAGAAAATCAAGAGAGACCATAGAATCCATAGGCTAGCAAGTTGTTTTATGCTAGGTGATCCACAACAACATGAATACTCATGGGACAACAAGTTGTGTTATGTTGTGTGATTTATGTAGAGAAAGAGAGTTGGGAAAGTCTAGCAATTTGTGTTACGCTAGTTTTCAACTCATCTTGAAAATGCCACAGAAGGTTGAATAGTCTAGCAAGTTGTGTTATGCTAGTCAACCTACCTTAAAGAACTTGAAAAAGGAAGAGTTGAAAGGTCTAGCAAGTTGCGTTATGCTAGTCAACTCACCCTGCTTCACATGTCGTTGTTTGGTTTCAAGAGCATCTTGTTTAAGAGTTAGGTCTTGTTTTGAGCATGCAACAACTTGTATAAGACATGCAATTGAAAAACAATATGTCGGTTTCGGGAATGAAAATATCTCATCTAAGATTTAGGTTTGGTTTCAAGCATGTACACCCTATATAAGATATACAAATGGACTATGTTTGGTTTTGGGAATGAAGAATTTCGTCTAAGAGTTAGGTTTGGTTTTGAGCATTCAACAACCCATATAAGACACATGCAAAATCGAAAATATGGTACAAAGAGGGCGTGATATATGCCCCCCCTTAAGATGTCAACATAGCCATATGTTGATGTCTTAAGGAAGCTAGAAGCAAGGATACACACCTTTATCACCAAGGAGGTATCCTTTGGGCAACAATAAATCCAAGCTAAAGAGACATGACTCTTATAAGCAAGGAAAAGATAGATGTAAAAGAAATATCTTGCAACAAGTGTAAAGGGAATCATTTGGAGGAGAAGGAGGAAGAGATCTTTGCTCCAAGACATCTACCTCCAAGAGGAGATTTTGAACAAAATAATATCATTGACCAAAAGAAAGGAAGGAGAACAAGAATTCACACCTTCCTCCTATTGCTAGGTAAAGGTATTCTTGATAAAGGATAACACACTTTTGACCCTAAGCAAGAGGTTCGTTTATAATAGACATACATTGCCAAGTGAAGAAGAGGTTGTACTTAAGGATACACACCTCTTGCATAAGAGAGAATCCTTGAGAAAACAAACAACTTCATGCAAGGAATGACATCGTATCATAAGAAAACACCACTCATCCTAGGAAAAGTGGGTCCTTAGGAATTGAAGATGCATCACCACACATGACAAAGAACCCCCAATAAAGTTAAACTACTAATGTCATAGAGTAAGGAGCAACATAATACATACTCTAATATTATGTAGAATGAATAAGATGGGACTCCAACTTATCATCATCAAGTATTTGAATGATACCAATTGCAATAAGTTGTTGAATTTTATTTTTCAAGTCATGACATTTATTGGTAAAATGGTCATGGATTTGATGATACTCACAAAAAGGAGGATTGTCTTGATGTTTCTTATAATTCTTTCTTCGATTCTTCAAGGGCAAAGTAATTAAGTTGGCTTTAAGAAGTTCATACAAAATATTCTCTTGTTGTGATGAAGAGTCAAGGATAGATGCATTACACAATGCATGAGGATCTTTGTAATTTATTGCATAAGGACACGTTGAAGAGCCAATGGGAATATATGAGGAAGAGATACCCTTTCTAGGGAGGTCATGCTTTCTATCATGACTGTTCATATCCTCTCTGGTAGGTTGGGAAGGAAGATCCCTATCATCTAAGGCTTCATCTTTACTCCTTGTTATGTTAGGAGGTAGGTCATGAATAGACTGCATAACATCATATAGTCTATAAATATGTTGATGATCAAGATAAGCTCTACGAGAATAAGAAGGATCTAGAGAGATTGATATACCACCATGTTTAACTTGTTCCCCTTGTACTAAAGTATCTTTATGAGAAGAGGATTGTGACATGTTGCTCTTCAATGCTTCCTCTCAATTAGAGAGATCATTGATAGGAGTATTGACTCTTTCCTCATGAATAAAAGGTGTTTTACGAGGGGTACAAGAACTCATTAATGCTTCATCTCTAGGAGGAATACCGTGTATGGAGGGTAAAGAGACATCAAGGAAGATGTTTATGATATCATCCTCTTTCTTTAGGATATCCTTATGAGAGAGACATTTTAGGAGGAAGACCAACATCATTCATCAAAACTTCATTCTTAGGAGAGGGAGTTGTAAAAGAAGTGTTAGTAATCTCTTCTTGCACTAAAGTATCTTCAGGGGTAAGAGGATCCTTGGGAGAGGGCAAATCATAGCTTTGGATGAAAGAAAAACATGAGCTATCATTGTATGCACAAAAAGGAACATTATGAAGATCTTGAATTAAATTTGAAATTAAATGAGCAAAGAAAGATAACAACTCCATTTTATCAAATCTACTTATGATATGCAATACCCAAAGCAATGTTCACTCAATGTATGCAATGAAATTATGAAAAAATCAAATCTGAAAACACCAAATAAAAAATATGCAAAATGTAAGAAGTGTCGGGTTCACCAAAATGTAAGGTGGGGAAATTGGGTTTCACCACCTTAGGATAGTAAGACCACTAATCTCACCAAATCAACCTCACATGACAGGGGAGGGGTTAATTTAGTAGATCTAGCCACCATTCAATTAGGGAAAAGGGTTGAGATATCAATTAAATTTATCTATATAGGCTATCGTGTTGGCAAGAGACATTACACAAGTCATCAGATGTTGTCATTGATGGCAACTCCAGTCAGTGATTCTATTTGCAATTCATGATTTGCCTATACCGGAAGTCTGAGTGTAGGTCTGGTTAAGTCACGCAGTTAGACAAAGCATCTAGTAGAGTCCTATATTTTGGTCAATATTTCATTTCAGTTGGATATCTTGTGTTGCAAAGATATGGGAAGCTTGATAGATGTCTCTAGTACCCTATTCTATGATTTTAGCATCCGGTGACAATTCATGTGTAAGTTAGAAGATCTAGTGTATAGGTTTTTGGGTTGAATAGTGTGGTATGGCCAACTTGTATGATTGATCATTGTGCAAAATTTTTGGAGCCGATTTGGTGATTGTTTTTGTGTTTGAAGATGTTTAGCTGACTTATGGGACGTGTGTGGACAATTCTTCTTGGTCCAAATATGCTTTAGAGATCAGATTGAGCCGACTGTACATACATGTTTGGTGAATATGTTATATGTTCTTGAGCCAACATATAACCGATGCAATTTCGTGTTGCAGATATATAAGGATGATGTAATTGATCATTTTGGGCATGTGGAAAGTGTTGATAATCGATTGTGCGCAATTTCACATGCGTAACTCAGAGATTTGTGCTCCAGATTGATGTAGACAGTGGAACAAAGCAGAGCAAGATAAATGAGGAATGTTTGATTATTGTGCTTAATTGAAACTATAATTTGGCATTTGTAGATGCTATTGTTTAGTTCATGTACTTCAGTAATCTATTGTAATTCTTTTGTAAGACAATGAGTCTTCCTTGGGTTGTAGCCCTTGATATCTTGAGTAGTGAGCTCTAGGTAGTGTGCTTGAATGCATGTGCATTCCCAATGTAATAGTTTATAGTTTCACAGAGTATATTTATATTGTGGGTTCATCCTCACCATGGTTTTTCCCTTAACTAGGTTTCCATGTATTAAAATCTTGGTGTTATGGTGTTGTGGATATTTACTTTATGTGTTTGCCTCTCTGTTTTGTTGATTTGCATAAGTGCTTTAAGGTTTAGGTTAATAAGATAAAAAATTGCAGAACACTGATTCACCCCCCAAGTGTTCCTTAATTCCAACATATCGATCACCCCTTTCTGAGTTGAAATTGGATTGGTATTGTAAGGTTTAGGGTAAGCAATGGATAATTGAAGCAAATAAAAAATAACATTGCTACAGACATTAGACAGAGCCACATACAACAATCTGAGTAGAAGAAGAGGTTTGAAATGTGTTGCTGGAAATTCGAGTTGAATTGTTTGGACCGGGGTGGTAGGTCGCCCTGGTCCTATAATCCTTGGACATGCCAGTGGGATCTTTTTTCGATCAAGGAGACACACTAGATCCATTGTCGGAAGATTGAGCAAAATTCTTGGGACCATGGTGGTAAGTCGCCCTAGTCCTTCATTTTTTGCTCATTTGAAATCTGAACCTATTTGTCATCGTCAACTCTATTGGAATCAATCATAGCTCCTAAATCAATTCCTTGTACACAAAAAGAGAGGAAAAGGGTTGTGGATAGGGGTTTGCCTTGGGTCAAACCTTGGTTTAGAAATTAACCTTGAATTGAATTGGATTGTAAATACTAAAGTAAATGCTAGGAGATATACCTTAGATCTACAATGGTTGATGAGAAGATTGATGATGCAATTCTCTTTATATGTAATCACAAATGTTGGATGCAATAACATGACAAACACATGAACATGAATGACCTAATCAAACATACATACTTGCATGAAGATTGATGTGGCTTTGCTCCATGATGCTTGAAGAATATGGTGAGATGAAGTGCTGCCTTGAATGCTTGATGATGAATGAAAGATGAATGCACAAATGATGGGGCATGTGTGTTGTTCAAATGAATTGATAGGGTGTCCTTATATAGGGTTTCCTAAGTAAATTAGTGATTAGGCCGACCTCCAATGGTTAAGTGTAGGTATGGGGACCAAAATCCATTGGGGAGGTTTAATGCTTGCCCATATTAAGAGAATGGGCCCTTTTAAGGACCAAGGTGCCATGGCACCGTGGTCCAGACAGGGGTGCTACAACACCCTTGTCGTCCAAAAGCAAGACAAAAGGCCACCAAATAAGGGGGGACATAGCTTTGGGATGGGGTCCACTCAACTTTGTACAAAAGTGACATTAGATCCAAAGTAAAAGGGGCCATATCGGGCCTAGGGGGAATGAAAATAGGACACATTAAAGTAGGAGCACAAATATGAGGTGTGAATTGTACTGGTTACAATTTACGATACTACACCTACCAAAACAATACACAACTTTCAAATGGAGCATGAATTGAGGATTTTCATAGAAAAGAATGAACAGACAACCCAAGCCTTATTCCAAACCCTTCAAAACATAAACAATACTCTTAAGACAAACCAAAGACATGAGAGGGAAGTCACCCCATGAAACTACGATAGGATCAAACCCAATTACATATGGACCTCCTTTCTTAACCATGGAAGGATCATTAAGGGAAAATGAAGAAATTAACAAGCCAAATGTAAGAGAATGTGCCATAGAATATGTGGGGCTTGACCACGAAGTTAAAAGAAGCATCCCTTTCACAACATATTGTGAGGCTACGATGAAGAATGTCCATAGAAGGATAAATAACCAACCTAACCAAGATATGCAAAATAAAATAAGAAAATTGTCCATCCCTAACTTTTATGGGTCAAGAAAAATTACAGCTCATGCATGGTTACAAAAACTAGAGACATACCTAACTCTTTGACCCATGACAGAGAAAGATGTCATTACATTCACCATATTACATCTATAAAGGGTGACACATGATTGGTGGTATCATGGCCTAATTACTCAAGATCACAAAGGTATAAAGACCTATGATGTCTTCAAGATAAGACTCATTGAAAGATTTGATGAAACTCATCCCCAAAAACATTTGAAAGAACTATCAAGAATAAGGCAAACAAAAACCCTTAAAGACTACATTATGAAATTACAAAGGTTAGTTGTTATGGTCCCCAAAATTTTCAAGGAGAGACTCACTTACCTATTCATAGTTTGATTGTTGGATGCCACCCAAGGTTTAGTAAGTGCCTTAGATCCAACTACACTCAAACATGCAATTCTTAAAGCCACTCAACTGGATTCTACCCAAGCAAAGGAAAATGATCACTCTAAGAAAATGACATCAAAAGTTAAGCACTTCTATGAGAAGGACAAGCACAAGAATGTTGGCATTGTGTTGGCATTGATGTCAACCGGTATAGGATAGCTACTGGTATGAGAGATGTATGTGCAACACTGTCATGAAGGAGTACATAATGAGATATCTTTGATATCACCTTGTGTTGTAGACCACCGGTAAGGTAAAGAAGAGAATGTCATTCAAAGCAATGACCACTAGTGTCATCGATACACAAGCTAGTGCCTAACTTGTGTGGATGGAATACCAGTACAGTGTATCATCTGTAAGGAAAGGATGTCAACTGATAAGTGTTGTGTTGATAGGATGTAGTTGCCAACTAGCAATCTTATGACCAATGATCAAGCAGGATGAGAAAGGTGCTTGAGCTGTTGATTGTGATGAAGAGGCGGAATGTTACCTAAATCACATCAACACAAGAGAAGGATGAATAGGTCACCAGTATACTGTGTGGTTGTAGAACAATACGACTCCCACTAGATGAAGATGTAGTCATCATGAGAAGATATGACTGACAGTGAATGTGCCCACACCGGATCACATGTGCCTATTTGAAGGTTTGCTGCACAAACAAGGAAGCCACATGAGAGCACTGCAGGATGTAGATGACAAGGACTCACTCCCACTGACAAGTGGAGCTTATCTCCTATTATGCATAGTGTGCATCATAGTCATGAGAGATAAGGAAGATGAGGCAAAGGTAGGTGTTTTGAAGGCTCACACTGGGTCTACCAGTGAATCAAAGGAATGCCTCAAGTGCATGAAATTGGGGATATGCACTAAACTGATTGAGAAGGCATGTTGAGATGCTAGTACAGATGAAGAGTGATGAGTTTGTCACTTTGACAAACCGGTTGCGATATGGTTCGAGCTGATCAGGGAGAAGGCAAGGCTAAGAAGAAGCAGATAGAGGAAAATGGCCTGATTGAAGAAAGAGCTTGTTGAGGGTTGATGACATGGTGTCATCATGAGGTTTTATTGGTATGAATGTTCATCGGTAATATGGACAAGGTGCAGATGAAAAAGACTCCCCATCAGATGAAGATGTGCATAAGGCAGGTTAGCAAGAGTGCTGACCGATTGAGTAGTCCACCAGAAGAGAAGCAGAGTGCAAGGTTGATGACAGACCGGTTTGAGGGTTTAATCGATAGGGTTAGTATACCGATAGATGAACCCAGTAATGGAATTGGTCGGTGATCCAATTCATATCGACATAGTTGTTCCAGTAGAGGAGGATGTCGACATGAAAGCCACACGGAGATGAAGTGGCAGCATGCAGAGGTCGGTGGAGTGCCGTGCAGAGATAGTTGCCTCTATAGGTGTGCACTTAATATGGATCCCGTGATTTGTGGATCAGATCAGAAGAGTGCGGCTCGAGGAAGAATGAGTGACAGAGACAAATCAGGGAGTTGTTGGCGCCTGGATTAAGCAAGAAGATCAGATTGTGAGAAGACCTCTAGAAGGAAATAACAGAAACATTAATGACATTTTGACAGAGGCAAGTTGAGAGATGAGGTTGTGGTTGCTAAGATTAGAAGACGTGTATTGGAAGGCGCGTTAATGGCGGAGATGTACAGTTTGCTATCAGGGAGATTAGATTGGACAATATCTGATTGGATTTGGTTTGCCTCGAAGATGATGAGGAAACCCTAACCTCCTGAGATTTGAATTGGCTTTTGGCGGGAAAACCAGGCTATATATATGCAAGCCAAAGATATTGAAAGTGTCGTTGAATAGAAGAAGAGATTGCTACTGCGAAGTGATTGTGTGTTACTTTTGCATGTGAGAGGAAATCAGTCAAGTGCTCAACGAGTATCTGAGAACGACTAAGAGTGAGGGAGAATCAGCTTGAAGTGTTCAACTGGTAGCAGTGCAGAATCGATAGTGTCCATACCGGCAGAGCAGAAGTGAAGGAAGCTATAGAGAAGGTAGACATAGAACCGACAGAGTTTAGTACCGGTAAAGAGCAGAGCAGTGAGGAGGAGGTCCAGTAGAGCAGAACAGAGGAAAGGTGAACTAGTAGAGTTTATTGGCAATACAGCAACAGAGAGAGGTGCATTGGTGTAGCAGAGAAGGTGTCTCACCGACAGAGTAAGGTTTATGAAATGGTTACAAGATTCACTTGTAACAGTATGACTACTTTTGTATTTGATGTTATCATTGTGATCATTGAGTTGTAGCTCGGTGTAGGGGTTGTATCCCATAAACTAGTAGGGGTTGTAGCTCCTTTGGGTTGGTGCCCATAAATCAGTCAAGGGTTGGTGCTCCTTGGGTTGGTCATCCCATCCCTTTTATTTTTTTATAAATTGGTGCTAACCCTAAGTCGGGTTAGGGTTTTTTTGAAAAGAATGCCTTTCTTGCTTGCAAGTTGAGAGGATCATGGCGGCATCGAGAATGCACAGGCGGTGGGGAAGAAAGGCGGTGGAGGGGAGAATATCTGCGGCCGTAGTGGCGCTGAGGCGGCCCCACTGTGGGTCGCGGCCCACTGCGGACGCACCCACAGTGGGTCACCGCATTGTGGGTGCATCCGCAGTGGTCGTGGCCGACAGTGGGTCACCCCACTGCGGACACGCCACTGTGGCGCCATGCCCACCACCTACTGCGTAGATAAAAAAGGACTTTGACAATCGAAAGTTTGCTATATATTTTTGTGTGTTTAATTTTTTTTTAAACACTTTTTAAATCGCCCCGAATACGATGTAATGTGTGTGTGCGTGCGCGCACACGCAGAGGGGAAACTCTCTGTCTTAGAACAAGTTTATTTAATTTAAACATCAACATTAGTATTTCTTTATTTACATGCATTATATATATATATAGATATATGTAACATTATACATCTACTGTGTAAACACAGTGTATTTCCAGATTTGTATGTTACATCAACATTATAATTATTTACGTATAATGTGTGTGTATATATAAAGGTCAATATATATATTCTTAGAGATGAATTCTCTGTATTTTTCTAGAACTAGTTTATTATAGCAACGTTGATTGTTTTGTTATTAACCAACAATATATCTTAATGCAAACAAATGAATAACCATAATTTAAAATATGAAGATCATTTTCTGTGATTTCTTTCTTAACCAGAAAGCAACAAATACATTGAGATAACATTGATTGTATCAAATATAAGTATTTCCGTTTTTTTTTTAGACTAAAATTAATTTCTAATATCATGTTTATTTAACCTTTTACAAACTTTTGGAATAAAATAAACAACTAGCAACCATATTACTCTTAACAACAACAATAGAAATAATATTTGAATGCTTCTTTTACTTCAA
The DNA here is from genome assembly GCF_030272615.1 of Cryptomeria japonica. Lineage (NCBI taxonomy): Eukaryota > Viridiplantae > Streptophyta > Pinopsida > Cupressales > Cupressaceae > Cryptomeria > Cryptomeria japonica. Next base: position 286,676,998 of record NC_081408.1, on the reverse strand, counting down.
TCTAATGAAGAAACAAAATTTCTTTATGCTTTCATTTTACAATAGCAATAATAGAATTGCAAACTTTCAAGTCTCTTTTTTTTTTATACAATAAAAACAAGAATAATAGCCTTGTTGCAATTCTTTTCTTTTCATAATTTTTCGATATACACACAAGATGCACAAATCTGCAATATACATATAGGACACACTTGTTCAAGTTTGCCACAAGGTTAACATTCTTTCTTTCCTCCTACTTTCATAAGCAACTTGCAAATAAGCTTTGGATGTGACCCTGGAGGGTCACCTCCTAACCTAGACCTACTAGAGGCCACCCTCGAGCTAGGAGAACCAAGGGCCAAATAGGTTACACACATACTCAAACACAAATACAAGAAATCAAATTTTACAAGAAATCATTTCAACAATGAACTCCCAACCCAAGGCTTGCACATAGTCACCAAGTGACTCAAAACAATGGGGTGAAGGTGGACCAAGTATCTAAAGGGAGAAACTACATTTAAACCATCGATAACCAAATGCCTTCACAAGGTTAAAAAGATCCATCTATTTGGTCTCTCACATGACCAAAACAAACCTTATGACCCCCAAGGCTCCAAGCAAAACTCCCCTTATGACCCCCTATATGTTGTATATCAAACAAACAACAATAAGGCTCTTAAACCTTGTTTATCCCTCTCTTCCAAGAAGAGAGACTCTACACCCTTAGACTGTCCTAAAACCGTCCACCCCAAGACTACTCTTCCCTCCCAAGGGCGAGTTTAGTCTTGACTCCGATGTACAAACACCAAGAAAAATCTAAACGAAAACAACTAAAAATAATTCCAAAACCATAGTCTTAAGAACATAGATACATATTCATTTCACAACATGAATGCAACTAATTACTTGGAAGGATTAACACCAACCTTTACTCCTATGAAATGTATGTTGTAGAAGAGTTGCCCAATTCACTTACAATCCTCTTACTTAGCCAAAATTCTATCTTAAAATTCCAAATCCAATACCAAAACTTATCTCCAAGATTGAAGAGTGGGTGATCAAAGTCTCGAGTTTGAAAATCTCCCCTATGTAGGCTCTCCTCACATTTTCCAACTTCCTTGGAAAGGATGTGAGTCCCTATAGGTTTGTCTTCCCAACCTCTTACATGGTTTCTACAAATGGAAACTGAAAAAGGTGGTTGCAAGATGGGGAAGTGCACCTAAACACCAAAAAGGAAGGTTGTCTACCAAAGAGTCAATCTTCTAGAAGTTCAATTTTCGTCCATCTTGGAAAACCCACTTTTGAAGTGACTTGATAGTCATGTGTGAGTGGTCACATGGCTTAAAATGACCCTTATCCATAGGCATATCATATGGGCCTTCAAAAGTGACCTAAACTCAACCCTAGGAGTTACTTTGATCCCCCAAAAACCCACCTAAAGTTTGTCTACGGGTCAAACTTGATTTGACCAAACTAATGGCTCTCTAACCAAGTTATCTTTTGAGACTACAACAAGATATTTGAAAATGCATTGGGTTACACACTTTCCTTCATAAGGACACATCTTTTGCCAACTCTCACACATCACAAGTGTCAAGTGACACCATAAAATACACATCACAAAATACACTTTGCATGTCCTTTTTGGGAATAATAACATTAACAATTACAAATATGAACTTACATTCAAGCATCACTATTATGAATTAAATACAACACATACGAGGTATTGTCTCTCCAAATATACAAACCTTGGCTTTACTATTTCACATAGGTTTGGTCTTAGTTCTCTGTGTATTTCCATGGTCACATAGATTAATTTTCTGCATGTCTCATTTCACACATTGGTAATCCAAAACCACATGCATATGTAAGTATATGAAAGGAAATACACATTAGACACATAACATCAATTTCATAACATCTCATCAATTGATTCAAATAAAAGAGCAATAGAGCTAGTATCCAATTAACATTTTTCCTAGCAAATCCATATGAAATCAATTACTAAATTGTATCATCACAAACATCATATAAATTAATTTTCCATAAGACATGTATAAATGTATCATATCATCATCACAATAAGTAATGAAATCAATGTAAGATAGAATACATCATATGCCATGATATCAAATCACCTATCAAATAGTATCTAAATCCATAATGCATCAAGATAGTGTATCAAATAATAAGTCTAACATGAAAATCAATGAAGTGCTATGATGGGCTCGGGATAGGACCTCACATAATTAAGGAGGTGCAGTTGGCAATAAGGGTCACAAATCTGATAGCATGTAACACATCCTATTCCAAGGGTTACAACTACAAAAGAAGACATTATCGATGGAGGAATATAAGAGATCATTACTCAACATTCAAAGAGGCATCAAACAGGAAGATGAGAATAATCAAACAACAATATTTTACAACAGATCAAGTTTTCAATACCATCTTCAACCTGTAGCATCATAAATTATGCATGCTTAGTTAGGGTTGTCTAATTCCATGCTTAAGTTAGCACCCGCCTTAGTGTGTCCCATTGCCTCTTGCATTTATAAGGCTCCTTTAGGCATTTAATTTATTAATTTAATTAAATCTAAAGTCCTCTTTCGTCAATTTACACATTATAAAATTAGGCCCTTAACTCTAAGTGTGCCCCTTTTTATTTTCTTTTAATTTATCCTAATAATGTCCTAATTTCAATCTTCAAAGCACATTTTCGCATATCTAAACACCTTGAATTGACCTACCATGTCGGATTGGACTTCTAAACACCTTGGATTGACCTACCATGTCGGATTGGACTTTATAATCACCATATCTTGCGTCCCTAGAAATTTGGAAAAAGTCGGTCAAACCAGGATGCCCACCATTCAGGTCTCGACTTTTTCCCCCAAATTTTGGGAGCTTAATTAGGTGGTATTATAATGCTCAAATCTCTCTTTGTGTGAATTTTTATCAATTCTAAGTTGGCCTATTCTCAAAATTAAAGTTAGGGTTTCATAAATAAAACCTTCTCTTTCCCTCATTTGGGGATCTCGAATGAAGCAATTGAAGGAGATTCTTGTGAGGTGAAAGTACAAGTTTTATGTGAATTCTACAATCAACAAATTCGTCATTCATCAAGTCTTCATCAACCTTTTTCATCATTCATGGAAGCTTAGGAGATATTGAAGAATAATAAGGAGATCACAGACTGTTGATTGACTTGTACCTTTCCTTAGGGTTTGGTATGGTTTCATGTTATTTTCATATCTCTACGTGAGTTTCAAATCTACACATCATTGATTTTTAGATATACATTATTGCTTTAGATCTACATTGCATTTGTGATTTAAAGCTCATTTATATTACATCCATTTACGGTTTTTTCTCAAAACATAGGGTAGAACTCTAATTTGCATTTTAGCTCATAGGAATCTTACAAACACATGAGATTTTTGGGCACACACTTTTCAATACAATATTGGCTAATTGTGGAGGTGGAAATCACCAAAACAATGGGTTTGATTAAGGAAAAACCCTATATAGCCACAAACACATCATTTTTCAGCTTGCAGGTGTAGTTATAGGTTTCTGTTGGAGTGGGCAATTTCTAGGAGATCTCAATGAATAGGCACAAGCCCATATCATCTCAGTTTGCAGATTTCCAGGTTGCATATTAGTACAGTTACTGGAAGCAGAGAACCCAACGCCTTGGTCTTGCCAATTCCAACTCAATTCTTGATATCAGGTGCACATCAGAATTACATTCTCAAATATTTACTTGTTGTCTTAGTTTGGTTCAATTACCGGTATGTTATTACTGCTATTCTAGTTGCTTTCATTCATCCTATTAGCATAGTTTTTCATCCTCTCACATTGAGCACATTCCCTTTCATATCAACGAAGGAATGGGTAAGTGGACCAAGATGGTGAACATAAAAGTGGCCACATACAAAAAAATATAAAAAAATTTCATAACCTGTTGAGACATGGACCAGCTAGGACTCGAACCTAGGACCTTCCATACACTACTTAAGTGCTCTACTACTGAGCTACTGGCCCCTCTTGGACCAGTCCATTGTCGGTCCAAGTGTGGCTTATTTCCAACACCAACACCTCCCCTTAAGCCACACCTCTCATGTGCTTGGGCTCCTAGCCTGGACCTGGCTCTGATACCATGTTGAGACATGGACTAGCTAGGACTCGAACGTAGGACCTTCCATACACTGCTGGAGTGCTCTACCATTGAGCTACTAGCCCCTCTTGGACCAGTCCATCATCGGTCCGATTGTGGCTTATTTCCAACACCAACATAACCCACACGGGTTTTGAAAATTCAAAAACATGCTAGGCTTGGTAACACCAAGCCTAGCCAAAAACAATTAAAAAAACAAAAAGTTCCTCAAAACCCATACGGGTTTTGAGGAACATTATGTTTTTTAATAAAAAATAAAAAATTCCTCAAAACTTGTACGTGTTTTGAAGAACATTATATTTTTTGGTAGCCCACGGGTTTTGGCCATTTTCAACGCCAAAACCCATGGAACGGTAGCAAAAGGAAGCCAAAAAACCACAGAACCCGCATGGGTTTGCAATCATTTTGGATTTTTCTAGCATTAAGAGCAATTTTCATCAATGACACCCTGTCGAATAGGTAAGATTTGATTGGTTTGATTATTTTGGTTTGCATTTTAATTGAAGTAGGGTTTTTTAATTGATTTAAGATTTCTTTTTATTAATTTGATGTCAGATTCTTCAAGCAATCCCCAAAAATGACATAGACAACAAAGAGCTCCTTTTGCACAAGCAACACAAGCAAACCTTGTAAACATTGCACATGAGCAACAAGAAAACCCTCAAGATGTTGCTCCACAACCACAAAATCCTCAAAATGTTGCTCCTCAACAACCATCGCCACCCCAAAACCCTCCACGTCCTCCATTAGATCATGTAGATGCCACACAAGAGGATCTCATCAATCGCCTTACACAAAATAGTGCCCAAATTTCTATATTGGTGAATAGGTTGAGGTCCTCTAATCTTGAGCACCTCTCAACCCTTGCCACAACGCTATAAACCATAGCAAATAGTGTAAATGAGGTATCTAGGGAGGTTACAAAATGGGGTTCATAGAGGGATAGATGTCGAACATTTTATGCAGATGGGTTGTCATATGATCAAGTGAAAAAAGGGCATACTTAAAGCTGACATATGTGCTCTTTTCACCTATCCTATTGCTAGTAACAACCTAGAACTAAATACAACTCAGTTTCCTATACATTGGTGTGTTCATGTTAGGCTGAAAGAAGCTTTTTGGGATAGGTGGTATATGGTCTTTGACCAACCACCTTGTAATAATTGGGAAGTGCCTCTATATTTTTTGAGAAAGTTGTATTGTGAGTTTATCCTCAGCGAGAAGCCGAATTACTTTGACATCCGACAATTTCAAGGTAGAGGGAGAGGCTCTGCGTAGGATAGACCTGGGGCCCATAGGGTGGTACAACCACACCATAGGAGGCGTACAACTCCTAAACCCATGGTTCATGTCACTATCCCTATATCCTTGAAGGAGTCTATGGAATTACAGACTCTTCAGGCAATTGCATCATTGACTAATGTCATTGTTCAGCATGGCACACAATTGGTGGGAGCAGAGGATGTACCAACACCTGTGGCACCTCCTTCATCATTTGGCACGGGCCAGCCCATTCAGCATATGTGCGCCACCTGCCAGGGTGTATGTTCTGGTGTAGACACCGACGCAGATGAGGATGGTTCGACATCTCATTCGTGTACATGTTGCAGGAGTAGATGCCATGCTTCCACTATAGAGGATGTGGCCCTCACCGATGACCTGATGAGTATGTTGTTCCCTCGCTATCAGACACGTGTGTTTAATTCTTTTTATGACATGTTATCAATTAAGTGACTAAATCTTATAAAGAGAAATGATTTTTTATTTTTAGAACAATTTAAAGTGACATAAATAAAATGCATTGCAGGGTGAGCAGATGGTGGGAGTACACCACATACTTTTCAGTCGACTCCACAGTCAAAAGTAGTTTCACCACTACTGGTAAAGATTTGTAAATTTGTTAAAAATTTAATAATACATTGGTTTCAAAATATCTTTTGTTAATATATATGTATCATTACTTGGTGTTTTATAGGGCTTATCATGGGTTGAGATGTCCCAATTTGATGATATCACGCTTTCGGCCATTGACTTTGGCCTAGATAGCTATGCGGCACCATTTAGATTTATATATTTTTTACTTAAGTGATATATTAAATACATGCTCTTTTTCCTTATGTTAATTTTTTTCTGTTAGTTTACCCCGCCTGCCTCGAGGACGTCTCGTGTGAGAAAGCCATCGTGTAGCACTCCGAGGCAGAAAAAGATATCCTCCCAGACACCCAAATGAAAGAAGGTAATTCCGTACAATTTAAATTCATTTGTTGAAATGTATTGTGTTTCAACATGTATATGTAGATATTGATAAATGCACTTAATTTATTTGTTCTATATACAAAAACATATGGGGTTTATGGAATTAATAAATTCACCTGATGTCGATGAGGTTTAGCAGAGGGAAGATGTGATATCTTCATATTCACTTTGGATTGCATTCTTGCTTGTTCAAAATAACTAAATCCTTTTATGTCTATATCATATGTTATCACTTTTCATACAGGAAATGGTAATAGTTGCATTAGATTCGACTAGGCCTCCTAAGGTTACACGAGAACTATACAAGGCTTCGGTGTGCATTTGTTCTACATATGTTAAAAATATTTGTTCTATCTAGTTTGTCAACAACTTTGGGTTATTAACTTGTGTAATTGTCTTTAGCCTTTTACAACCCTATTCCAAACTTCCTACTGATGTTCTACAATTCCATTTCATTAGAAGTCCTACTCATATAATATGGAATCCAACACGACAAAGGAAAAAGGTATGTCTGTCTTAGATCAACTCCTTTTCACTAAGTGCACAATGAAGTTGAAACCCTCTTGTTAACTCCTTTTGGATCATTTACCATGGATATAGGAAATGATCATAACTGATTCATCTGTGACTTTGCCTCCTACAACCATAGCACATCCATCTGAGGCTATGGTATGCTTTAGTTTTTTAGCCTATTCATTTTTAGTTATTATGTGTTATTTGACATATATGTTATTAACTTGTATTAATGTTGTTTTACCAGTTACAACCCCCTTCAGGACTTCCCACAGATCCTCAGCCTCACCCAATTGCAGAAGACAAAGATGAGGTAATCAACATTTCAACTTCAAACAATTTAGAGTTAAGTATTTAGTTATTTTGATGTTATATTGAGAAAATATATCTGATTCAACATTTGAATTGTCCTTGTGCAACCACCTGTAGAGCCACGTACTGCTTCGAAGAGGCTTGATTTTGATGGTCCGCCACAGTCATAGATACCGATAGAGACATATAGTTGTAGTTGTGGTCATTGAAGGACCAATTTTTTTATATATTCGACATTTGTATATGTATATATCAACTTTGACAAGCATGGCACAGGCCACTTTTTTGTAACTATTATTGATTTGGCATCTATGCCATTTTTTGATATGTACACGATTATTTTTCATTTTGGTATATATGAAACTTGATATTCAATCCAATTTGTTCATTGATATATATGAAAGTTGATATTCAATCCATTTTGATATATATGAAATTTGATATTTTTGAAACTTAGTTATTTGCTATTGAAATGTGATCAAACTTGTTCATTGTGTATATGTTCTGAAATGTGATCCAATTTGTTCATTACATGTAACTCATATGGCGCATACTTTTAAACTAGGTTGCTCATATTTTGTATACCCACATACCCAAGTACCGACACTGGTAGTGCTCATATTGTGTATTTTGATTGAGTGAATTTGCTTCGAGTCCTTTTGAGGATTGATGAAAGTAAGCGGCATGAGTTTGAAAATTTGAATGTGCAATGAAGTAATCTTTAGCTCTTTCATAATTTGCCTCACCTTTGAGTCTATCTTGGATTTCAAAGTTTTACTTCATGACTTCACCTTTGGAGCAAACTTCAAGTGTGAGAGTTTAGGAGTGAACTTCAGCTTCAAGCAACTAGGAGAGAAATGCATATTTCAGGTATCAAAAGAGTTGAGTGAACTTCGGCTTCATACATTTGCGAATAGGAGTAGCAGTGAAGGCATCTACTTCATGAGTTGAGTGTGAGAAGCGAAGTTTCAACTTCATTTTCAAACACATTAGAGCAAACTTCATCTTCAACTTTGAGCACAATGAGCGAACTTCGTGTTGGAGAGGAGATGAGCGAACTTCAACTTAAAGAGGAGATGAATGAACTTCATGTTACAGAGGAGATGAGCAAACTTCGTGTTGGAAGAGATATGAGCGAAGTTCATGATTTAGTAAGGTAAAGCTATCTTGAGGGTAAAGTTGAATCAACTTCGTGTGCTAAAGGAAAGGAGCTAAGTGCTTACTTCTTGAATTGAAGGGAGTAAGCGAGGTTTTAAATTCGTGTTCAAAGAAGAATGAGCAATTTTCAACTTTGAAATGATAAGAGCAAACTTCAACTTCGAGGTGATATGAGTGAACTTCGAGTTCAAACAATTAAGAGCAAAATGACAACTTCATGAGTTGAAAGTTTAAAGTAAAATTGCTACTTCACGTATCATGATTTAAAGCGATGTTATTACTTCATGTGTTTGAGATAAGGAGCGAACTTCGTGCATGAAGAGATTGGAGTGAAGTTATTATTTCATAAACTCATGCTTCAAAGTGAAGTTTTCGTGTATTGAACAAGGAGAGCGAAGTTTTATTACTTCATGAGTTGAGAGCAAACAAGATAACTTCGAGAGTTGATATTATGGAGCGAAGATCATCATTTCAAGAATCAATTAAGATAAGATTTGAGTGCCCAAAGCAGATTTGAAATTTATCTAAGGATAAGTCGGCATAGGTAAGGTTTTCATTTAAATTTTATTCCATAACAAGTCGGCCTTAAGGTAAGAGACACACCTATTCATCCAAATCACCTATAAAAGAAGAGTTGAAGCAATCATTTTAACATCAAATCAAACCAATTATCTCTTCTTTCGTCAAAAACCGTCAGTGAGGTGGCAAAATAGTGCATCTTTCATTCTGCTCGTCATGGGAACGAACCGTCAGTGCGAGTGTGTCTAGGTGGTTGGGTTTATGCTAGGTATGCCCTTGTCTCATTCCCCAAGACGTCGATCATTCTGAGCCACCTCGTAGCGATGCTTTCCCTTAAGCGTTCAAAGTGGAAAAAACGATCAAACTTTGATGTCGCATAACTTAGAGACCATGGCACTTTTGGATGATCCGTTCAAACATACGAGGTCGTGTTGTCGCTGCCTAAAAAAGCCTCTCTCGGTTTCAGACAACTCAATTCCATTTTCTTGTGGTGAGATTTTTTCTGTCGCATCAAAAACCGTCAGTGAAAGGTGGCAAAATAGTGCATCTTTCATTCTGTTCATCATGAGAACGAACCGTCAATGCGAGCATGTCCAGGTGGTCGGGTTTATGCTATGGGTGTCCTTGTCTCGGTCTCCAAGACGTCCGATCGTTCCGAGCCACCTCATAGCGATGCTTTCCCTTGAGTGCTCAAAGTGGAAAAAAGGTCAAACTTTGATGTCGCATAACTCAGAGACCGTGGAACTTATGGACGATTCGTTTGAACCTACAAAGTCATGTTGTCGCTGCCTAAAAACACTTATTTCGGTTTCAGACAACTCGATTCTATTTTCTTGTGGTGAGACTTTTTATGTCGCATAAAAAACCATCAAAAACCGTTAGTGAGAGGTGGCAAAATAGTGCATCTTTTGTTTTGCTCATCGTGGGAATGAACCGTCACCAGAAGCGCATCTAAGTGGTGGGTTTACGCTAGGTGTTCCCTTGTCTTGGTCCCCAAGAAATCTGATCATTCTGAGCCACCTCGTAGCAACACTTTCCCTTGAGTGCTCAAAGTGGAAAAAAGGGTCAAAGTTTGACGTCACGTAACTCAGAGACCATGGAACTTATGGACAATCCATTCAAACCTATGAGGTCATGTTGTTGCTGCCTAAAAAGCCTCGCTCAGTTTTAGACAACTCGATTCCATTTTTTTGTGGTGAGATTTTTTCTGTTGCATAAAAAAAGGTCAAAAATCGTCAGTGAAAGGTGGCAAAAAAGTGCATCTTTCGTTCTGCTTGTAATGAGAACGAACCATCAGCGCAAGCATTCGGGTGGCCGAGTTTACGCTAGGTGTGTCCTTGTCTTTCTCCCCAAGACGTTTGATCTTTTAGAGCCACCTCGTAGCGACGCTTTCCCTTGAGCACTCAAAGTGGAAAAAATGGTCAAACTTTGACGTCATGTAATTCAGAGACCATGGCACTTATGGATGATCCGTTCAAACCTACAGGGTCATGTTGTCACTGCCTAAAAAAGCCTCTCTCGGTTTCAGACAAGTTGATTCCATTTTCTTTTGGTGAGATTTTTCTGTTGCATAAAAAAACAGTCAGTATAAGGTGGCAAAATAGTGCATCTTTCGTTCTACTCATCATGGGAATGAACCGTCAACACGAGTGCGTTCGGGTGGCCGGGTTTATGCTAGGTGTGCCCTTGTCTCACTCCCTAAGACGTCCGATCGTTCTGAGCCACCTCGTAGCGATGCTTTCCCTTGAGCGCTCAAAGTGGAAAAAATGGTCAAACTTTGACATCACTTAAGTCAGAGACCGTGGCCCTTATTGATGCAGAGCCTTGTGTCTTCTTCTATTCACACTCAATTGACCTAAAGAGAATCAAACTCCAATCATCCAATACTAGGTTTCTCACCCTTTCACACCTTGTCTCAATGCACTCTCAAGGCATCACCCAACCACTCAAACGGGGTTTTCAACTTCAACGACTTAACCAAACATAACTCAAGGGTTTAACACACTTATGACACCTTGACACAAGGTTTCACATGCCCAAGTTGACTGGTTCACTTCCCAATACACAAAATTGCACTTAGGAGGTTTATTCCTACTAGCCCTTCAAACTGAGTAATTCAACAATAATTCAAAACTTTCCCAAAACACATGGAAAAAAAGTTTGAATATTTAGATACCCATTTGCAAGTTATTTAACATATGTCAGAATCAGACATAGGTATTTTGGACCAACTTTCTAAACCAACACCTTGTCCTATTATGATTAGGCCTAATTAGGCCACTTTTACAAAGCAACCCTATCACAAAATTCACTCCTCAATCCCAAACCCCAAAATAGTCTTGAGCTAAGATGAAAAACAACATATTTTCAAGGTTTCAAGTGGTTTAATGCTCATCTACTGATCCAAACACCAAACCCTCACTTTTAAGACCCAAAACATAGGGCTTACTCAAAATCCGACTTCCAAACACTTCCAGACCCAATCAAAAGGTCAAACACAACCTATTCAACATGGATAGACATAATCGAACACAAAATGATACAATTGTTCAATGAAAACACTCAGACCTATACATGGCACCGAGTATGCACTCCTCAAATGACAACTTTTCAACAATTTGTGTTCACCACTCCTTCATTTCACTCTTCCCTACATCCAAACCAATATGAGAGGCTATGATACATTATTATAGGCCCATTCCAAAAGAAACAACAAGTACATAAGGTGGAAGGGGTCAGTTTAACATTGTGACCCTCAAAACCTTCACAAAACTATCAAAATGGCAGAATTCAGGACAATCAACAATATGTACACAAAATGGATTGATTAAAACTTCAAATTAGTGTCAAATGAGCATTATAACATTGCCCTATCTCTGCCAATAATAATAAAATCCAATAGCACCCTGTACGGACTGTACAACCAAAGGGAAGTTTAGATTTACACACAAAATACAGGGAACCATGTATGCTTTATTGCAAAATGATTGTTTTTACATATGCCAGCATCCAACCAACATCAACATCCACAAAGAACCTTCAACAACCTCTCCCACATGTGAGAATGAGGTTTTTAAACTCATTTGGGCTCCTAAAACCAAAAACAATCTTCCTAACTACCATTTGAACCAACTAACCATTGGAGTTCAAATTGAATTTGTTAAACTTGACAAATTTGGACATTTTGACCTTATGACATCAAGAAAAGTGCAGCAAATGATAAGTTTCTTATTGAATATCCTTCAATACATCAAAAATCCTTCAAATGTATTTATAATCAAATGGTACAAATTTATTACAAATGTATTTATAATCAAATGGTACAAACTTGAGCTCTCAAAATTTGCAAATCATCCCCATGAGCACTTTTATATATAAAATTTGACATCTAATATAAATGATTAAGCTCATTACTGTTTATATATACAAAATTTTGCATCTAAATATGCAAATTACAACTCGTTGTTTTTTAATACAAAATTTAGCATCTAGATATGCACATTACAACTCGTTGTTTTTTTATACAAAATTTAGCATCTAGATATGCACATTACAAATCATTGATGTTTTTATATACAAAATTTGGCATCTACATATGCACATTACAACTCATATGCATATTACAACTCATATGCATATAGAGCACATCCAAAAAAGTGAAGTTACAACATTTCGCAAAAAATATATACAAAATTGTCAAAATAATTCTACCATATTGTAGAATTATTCTTCTAGATGGCCCAAAATCAATCAAGTGAACCTTCTGGATCAGCTCTAACCCTTAGTGTCTCAAGTATTGCCCAGTGGTTAGATTCAAGAACTTTCCGCAAATCCTTGTTAAGAGGTCTACCATGATATTTAATCAAATGAATATTTGTTGCAAGAAGAAGGTTTGAGTAATGAAGAATATGTCTATGTGTCTCAAAGTCCTCAAACAACCAGGCATTAGAATTTTTGATAGGGTACCTTCATTTTATAGAAGGATAAGTTAATGCCAAAATCAATACAAAGAATGATAAATAAATGAGTTTAAGAGGTCTAAATACAACTCGACACAACAATGGTACCTTCTAAGCCATGTCCTTGTCACAACAACAGATCCTATTGGGTACTCAATACCCTCTCCATCAACCACTGTAGAAGTCAATTTCTTTTTGGCCTCGATACAATGACACAAAAAGTAATATATGCTCCTTCTTCATTGTTCTCATCTGCAATAACTGCATATACATGACCTACATTTAATAGAAGGATATAAGTTAATACCAAAATTAGCATAAGTTAATACTAATAAATTGAGCTTAAAATTGATTTTACCCAAGTAATAAATTGCAACCTTATATCTGGTTCAACAGATGTCTGATACATGGTCAAAATCCACTGATGCTTCAATCTGGTTCATTTGTAGTGCTCTACAAAGTTGATATGTATGTAGGGTTTGCAAAGGTCTACAAGATCATTGGTCAACCCACTCTTTTGATTCACATTGATCCCACACAAAATGGATACACGAAGAGCAAAAGCATGCAATCTATCTAGTATAAATAACTAGTGATGCTGCATTTGAACTTCTAAATGAATGCATGTCACTTGATCTTGTAAGTGTACAACAATCTAGATAGTTTTCAATGTTAGATTCACATATGAACCAAAAATATCTAGAAACCATAGACTTACCTGCATTACTGGTCCCATCGTAGAGTTACACCATTTCACAATTGTTTTTGCATCTATTAACATTGCACCACCTTTGTACTTCAATTCCTCTCTAGTAAGAGATCTTTTCACACATGCTCCAGCACCATCATGCTCTCCCTTTCCATGCCCCACCTCAGTGAAATTCCAAAAATGTTGCACACCACTTGTCACATGCATCCTAGTCAACCAGTAGAACATCCTTGCATTCTTGAATTGTGCGGTGCAATTGTTTAACCATATCAAGTGTTGGTTGTATCTTATATCTCTTTCCCTTAAACTATCATAGAAGACTATAAAGCATCCATGCACAAACTCTGAGGGATGAGTACAATCATCGCTGATATAGAAGTGATATTCTCTTATAACCTTTCTTTCCTCCTCAGTGTTATCATGTGCATGCATGTAACTTGTGTAGAGTGGTAATACATAGATTGTACTTCATTTTGTGGCTTTAGTGTATAATTATGAGCAAAATCAATGATAAGAGACAATAGTGCTGAGGGGGAAAGTGTTCTTACACAACTTGAATTGTCATCTAACCACCTAGCTCTATGTGTGTGAAATATGTACTCATACACTAGTTTCTCTTGAAACATCTTCATAAAATCAGCTATGCATATATCCCTTTTCACTAACTCACACCTCTTTAATTCTTTTCCATCTTCAACACCATATGTGACTAACTTGTATTTTCCAATAGAAACTAGTTCCTTACCAATTTCATGTGTGCTATCCAGATGTAGCATCTATGCAACTGTTGCAAACCGCCACATGTAGGACAAAAACCTCTCAAACACATCATCTTATAGTAAATGCACTCGTCATCTCGTCTACATAGTACACTTGAAATAAATTCTCTCAGTGACTTAGGAGGTGCTTGTAGACCACATTCCTGCAAAACATCGTTAGTGTGCAAAGTACAACATATATAGCGATAAATATCATAATGCATGAAAAAATCAACATGGACCCTACAACAACATGCAGTACGTGCATGATTAATCTTAACATAAAATGGTTTTGTCATCTCAAAAAATATTTGACTAATTTCAATCTGAGGAAAGCTTTGAAGAAACCTTTCATAAAATTGTGTTTGAAATATCTAAATAGTGTTTTGGATGTGGCTCATGATTTCTAATTCCAATTTGCCTACTAACAACATCTCGTTGGCTGGGTGAAACCCTTGTGTTGTCATGCCAATATTTCTTAATTAACATTCTTAGTGCATCAACAACAACCTTGTCTTTGCGTGGGAGTCTACCCGAGAATGCCCAATGTGAATTATTGTAAGGATCCTCAATTTTCTCTCACCTCTCTAAGGCATAGTGTAATGTGGTTCTACTTATCCTTAATGACTTTAGTGTAATTTCCTTTCCCATTATGGTTGATGTGAGGACACGACGAGTAACATTAGTATCTTTAGTGTGTAATTTTGAACCAATGGATTAGTATGCATCAAAAAGATTTCTCACAATTGTTCTTCACTATTATTTTTGGATGTTCTTAACCCCAAACTTTCATTGTCTCTCTAAATTTCACATTTTTAATCATTTCAACAACTAATTGGCATCTTCCACTTTGAATTAATTTTTCAAAATAGTTATTCCAAATTCTTTTAACCGTTCTTCTACAAGTTCTTTCGGAAATTTTATCATGCATTGGCTTCACAATATTTTCATGAATGTCTATTAGTAACTTTGGTTTTCTACGAATTATTCTAAGAGGTGTTAAGATTGGTGCATGCTCTTCATTTTCATTAGGTGCATTATGTGCATTGATCACATCAAATTCAAATGGTATATCTTCTTCAATTTCATTAACATGTGAATTCACTAAATCATTTTCAAATGGTGTATGTTCATTGCATTCATTAGGTACATTCATCATATGCATTTGAATTGTTGTATGCTGATCATTTTGATTTGGTGCATTCATCATATCAATTTCAATTTTTGAATGTTCATCCCTTTCATTAGGTGCATTAGATGACATACCTTCATGTAGTCTCCTCATACACTCCCTTTGTCTTTCATTTGATGCCTCTCTTTGTTCATTCGTTCCTCTCTTGTTCTTTCCCATTGTCCTACACATAACATCATGATGACAATCCACAATCAAATAGAAAAAAAACAACAAATGATCATCACTTTTGTCTACCCCAACTATAATGACAATAATAATACCTCTAATTGAAATCTCGATCCGAAGTTTGGACATTCATATGGTAGAGTTTACTATTCTCATGGCTGGTGTTCATTTAGTTGTCAATCCAGGAACGTAAAACTTGAAATGGGTCTGCAATATATATGCACTAAGCTTCTCAAATGATTATTTTGTATTACTGTAGGATAGGTAGGAATGGAAATCATAAAAGGCTAAATGAAAGCTTTACAAAACTCTGCTAAAATGATCTAATGAAAATAACAGGAATCACACCGTTCTGCCTTGGTTGTAGGAACAATCAAAGGATCTATTTCCAGTGGTTGCAAGAACAATCCAGTCATGAACTTCTACTACAACTAAGTAAAAACTAACTTCAATAATCATAAACATAGGATCACTCACCAAGTGGGCCCCCTTGGATGAGTGATATCAAACTCTCAGCACAGAACTATTAATAGATCAGAATAACATATTCTTATTCATTTCTTCCTGAAAGATGATTACATATTTTAAAAGAGAAAATTCAAAATGTGTGACAAAAACTCTACTCAATCCCTTTCCATTCTATCTAACTCTTAGAAAAGAAGGAAGAGCTTATTATAAAGAAAAGATAAACTACAATGGACAACTCCAGTTACACCCAGAAGAAGAGGCAGATAGCTGTCAGATGAAGGGGATAACAGAGAGCTTGGCTGTAGGAACTCTGGATTTGAAACCGAACCACAGTCTTTGCACGCCAAAGTGATATTTTGCAAATTAAACATGCACCAGAGTTGAACTCCCATGGTGAAGTACAACTGCTCTGATTATGCCATACATTGCGCTCACTTGAATATCCTTCAGTTTGACCTCCAACTATCTGAATGTGATTCTCCAGTCCTTAGGCGCGAAAGAAAATCTTCCATCGCAGCATCAATTATTATCTGCACTAAAACAAAAACAACATACAAGGACATGCATATGTATCTTACTTAACTAATACATTCATTAACTCACATATGAAATCATCCTAAATAATCCACATATCACAAGGACAAACCATTTGGCTGCAGGAATAAATTGGCATGGCTGTAGGAATTAAACGACAAAGTTCAAACATGATTTCTTAAGTTTAGTTTTAAAACATGGATTACATATAGTCAATTCACAATATTTTACTATCACAATGCAACCCAAAAGATACCAAAAACTTAAGAGTCCTGATAAAAAACATGTTAATACATCGACTTATCATGCCCCCCAACTTTAAGGGTTTGCTGCTCCTGTAGCAAAAAGAAAATTTCTGATTTTTGCTGAAACTTTGAAATCACCAATAGTGTCCTGTCCAGTTCCCTTGGAAGGGAAATTCCAATAAAATCCTTTCATTTTCTCCAACTTGGACCATCTAGCTGTTTCTTCCACATCTACATCATAATTTTGTTTTGTTGGTTGGCATGCCAAAAGTGGCCACATAAGGATAGGAGGCTGAAAGATTAATGGCAACCAGTTATTGGATTTTTCCCTGCCTAGTTGTATGTACCTGGAGGCTCTTTGTATAGCTGCATAAAAATTCTTTAATGGGTAGGGTTCTCCCAGTTTTAAATTATCTAGTAGATGATTCCAGCGTTGAGTTAGCCCTTCTAGTGCTATTGTCCTGTGGGTCTGAACCAATTGCTCATATGCTTGATAGAATTCCTCTCTCATTGGAAGTACTATCTTACTAACATCATCTCTTATTAGCAACTTTTTCCAATCATAATACAAAACCCTAGGTGCTTCTGATTCCCTCCTCAATGGCAATGGACAGTCAAGTTCCAATTTTTCAAACTCCCTAGCTTGTGGTCCTATAATCATCTCATTTTGTATCCAAGACATTAGAGCTCTGAGATGGATATCCCTAATGTACAACAAAGGATTCCATTCTCTGTCCTAGGGTACAACATAGTTATTTAAATATAATTCACATAACAGATTCCTTACAGCATGTGGGGAGGTTTGATAAGCATAATAGAATTTCTCAGGTGTTTCCAAGGATGGATTAAGGTCCCTTACAATGCGGTTTAATTTGAAATTCAGATACCATTCTTTCAAATACATTGCATAAATTCTTGGGGGAGCCCTACACTGCATTATCTCAGAAACCATACCATAAATCTCTTCTACCTTAGTCTCCAATTCTTTAATTCTATTATATTTCTTCTCAATCTCTTTTTGCTGCTTATTAATTATCCCTTGCAACCTATCTTTCTCTATTTCTCATTGCCTAAAAAAGGTTAAAGCAATTGATAAACTAGTTAGGGATGAAGGAGTTCTTATAGGGCCTACCTTAGACCGTGGGATTTCTTCAATAAATTTCTCATTTTGGATTGGCATATCTCCCACATTTTCTTCAAGTTGCTGTGGAACATCATCAATAATCTCCTCACATTGCAATGCCACTGAAGCTAGATTTGCAAGCTTATCCATTACAATTTCTTCCTGAATTTCTTCTTGGATTTCTTCTCCTGCAAGGTTTTCTTGCATTTCCTCTTCTACAGGGTTTTCTTGCATTTCCTCTTCTACAGGGTTTTCTTGAATTTCCTTCTCTACAACATCTTCTTCTTCCAAAGTTTCTACTTCAATCACCTCTACTAGATTACTCACAAGTTGAATCTTCTGTGTCCTCCTTCTTGTTCTCTTTACATACACTTTTGAAATAGATGCAGGAGTTTTTGTTTTTGTTCGACATCTCTTGGCTGTAGGAGGAATATGCGCTTCCTATGGCCGGATAACAAATTCTTCATCTGATTCCTCATTTTCTAATTATTTTCCTTCCCTTTGCAAAACAGGTGAATCTCTTTGAAGAGAGGTAGAGGGTTGTCCTTCGATTGACTCTGCTTCAATATTTTCTTCTATAATAATTGCGACTCCTTCAGCAACCAGCAAACCCTCATCTTCACCAGAAAGATCTTCTGCAACTATCTCTTCTTGAATCGACAAATTATTTTCAATATGGGCTTCATCAACCCTAAATTGCAAAATATCCTCAAACACACCCCATTCCATTTGTGAAACATCTCTTAGGGATCGTTATACCAGCAACTTTACAAGTCCATGATGGCTAACAGAGCGATTTCTATATTTTTTAGTCTCCTTAGCACTTATAGAAATGAGATGATACAAGAAATTTGGGACATTAACTCGTCGGTCATGACGCAGATGACTAAGTGACTTGAAGTGAGGTGAATGGATATTTGAATACCGTCCTTCACATGTAATATATTTCATAATATATAGAGTTACCTAAGGCCAATGTGTTAGCAAAGAAACCCTTCTAGTCCCTTGCCTATCCACCATTAAGGGTCTGTCAGTAGAAATTGTGAACTCTACCCTGGCACTTCTTGCATCCTTCGATTCTGGAAAGAGTTCTCCTTCCTGTAGCAACCTTGTGACCTCTGCAATTCACTGCTCTGTAACAATTACTCTCAACCTTTTAACTGTAGCTTCTCCTTCATCAAAAGAATGCATAAATTCCGCAGCTATTTCGTCATTGAAATCCCTGATTCTCAAGAAATAATCCAGCCAGCCATGGTTTTGGAAATAATGCACACAGACAACATCCTACATCAACCCTTCATAGACCGTTGGTTCATGGCGAATCAAATCACCCCCCATCTTTTACTTTGATACTTCCGCAGCTTCACCAAAATGTTTGACAGATTCACAAAAACTAAAATCTACATATCTTAATTTTGGCAGCAAAACTTATTATTCACTCGCATGAAATAATAATCATCATAAGTAATGTCAGTTAGGAAATCAATTCGGGATAATAAATCTTATTGAGAAAAAGGACCACAAAGTACCCCCCCCCCAACTTAACCTAGCATGTGTCCACACAGGATGACGAGATTTCGGGTTTGGAGTGGATTAAAATAGGATTAAAATCATAATGACCTAATAAATGCATAATTAAAATAAAGTACAATATACACGTACCTACAAATGGGCGAAAATGATGGCGAAATGAAATGAAGTGACAAATAAGAAAGTGAGATGGAATGTAGTGGATAGAACTTTATGTATGGAGAACAATATTCCTCATGGAAATATTTTATTATGATACGGTAAATAAGTTCACTACAGAGGTTGTAGCAACATCACCTTTGTCAACATGCTCAAATGCAACAAGAAGCTCATGAATTGATACCAAATCATTGGCAGTTGCTGCAGCAACCTTGCCAGTTGCTGTAGGAACTTGTATTTCATTTTGAGGAGCAAATTGCTGCAGGAACTCTTCTCTAGTAGCTGACTTGTGATAAAGTCGTAGTCGATGTTCATTCACTAAGAGTTTAAATCAAACAGGATCTATTGTGGACAACCGAACTACTCCATTGTGAAAAACTTCTTCTACCTCATAAGGACCTAACCACCTTGTTTGGAGTTTTCCCATAGCATCCTTATATCTGGAATCATACAAGAGTGCCTAGTCACCAACTTTGAATTTCTTTTTTCTGATATATTTATCATGTCATCTAGCTCTTTGGTTTTGAATCAATTCTGTTTGTTGAACATCTATCTTTCTTCATTCATCAAGAGCATTTAATTGCTGAATGTGTTCCTTCTGTGCTTCAGACAACATCATATTCAGTTGTAGAGCTGTTGTCAAAGTTTTATGCTCAAATTCAATAGGCATCATTGCTGTTTTGCCATAAACCATCTCAAAAAGTGTGAATCCAATTGGTGTTTTCCATGTTATTCTATATGCCCAAATTGCCTTTGAAAGCTGACGAGATCAATCTTTCTTGTGGATAGACACTGTTTTGGTAAGAATAGCCTCAAGCTCTCTATTGGTAACTTCTACTTGGCCATTAGACTGTGGATGATATGGAGTAGATTTCCCGTGTCTTATATTGTATTCATTGACCAAAGCTTTTATCAATGTTGATGTAAATTGAGGTCCTTGATCTGAAACAATTTCCCTGGGTACTCCATACCTTGTAAATATTTCTTCATAGAGAAACTCAACTACCTTATTATCTCTTGCATGTTGCATAGCTCTAGCTTCTACCCATTTTGTCACATAGTCTGTACATATCAAGATATAAGATTTGTCATTAGAAGGTGGATCTATGGGGCCAACAAAATCTAATCCCCACTTGTCAAATGGTGTAACATATATTTGAGGATATAGTGGTATCTCATCAGATTTTGTAGGTCTGCCCATTCGCTGACATCTGTCACACTTCCTTGTGTACTAAGCTGAATCCTTGTGTAGTGTAGGCCAATAGTAACTAGTATTGAGTACTTTCAGTGATGTCCTTTTGGCAGCAAAATGACCTCCACATGGCTCATTATGACATGCATACAAGATTTCATATGTTTCATCCTCTCTGACACATCTTCGCATGACTTGATCAGGTCCAGTATAAAATAGACAATCAGCAATCCATGAAAAGTTAAAACTTTTTTTGACTAGCAACCTTCTTTCCTTAGGAGAAAAATAAATTGGCATCTTAGCTGCAGCTAAATAATTGGCAATATTGGCATACCAGGGAGTATGAGCTTGTATGAGAAAAAAATGCTTATCTTAAAAAGTGTCATCTATCATTGTAGAGTCTTCCTGCAATTGAAGACGTGAAAGATAATCTGCAACAACATTAGACTTCCCTGGCTTAGCAACAACCGTGATATCAAATTCCCGCATCAACAATAACCAGCGAGCCAGTCTACCGGTGATTGATGGCTTATTCATGAGATATCTAATTGCAGTATGATCTGTATGCACAAATATGGGATACCCTATAATATAGTGTCTAAACTTGTTAAGGGCATATATGACAGCTAGCATTTTCTTTTCAGTAACTATATAATTCAATTCAGGTCCTTGCAAATTCTTGCTGATATAATATATTGCATTTTCCAACTTATCAACTTTTTGTCTTAGCACTTCTCCTATAGCATAATCAGATGCATCAGTATGGATTTGTAATGGTAGAGACCAATTAGATCCTTTTAGAACTAGTGCTTGAGTCAAAACATGCTTAAGCTTTAAAAAAGCTTCATTGCATGCTGAGGTCCATTTAAATTCTGCATCTTTAGTAAGCAGTGTATATAAGCGACTTGCAATTTTGCTGAAATGTTTGATAAACCTTTTGTAGTATCCAGCATGGCCAAGAAAACTTCTCACATCTTTCTGCTTCACAGGGTCATTAATATGCTGAATAACCTCAATCTTTGCTAGATCCACTTGTATTCCTTGTATAGATATATGATGCCCAAGGACTATTCCTTCTTCCATCATAATGAAACACTTCTCACTATTTAGAGATAAGTTGTAGTTTTCACACTACTGCAAAACTTTCTTCAAATTTCCTAATGCTTGATCAAATTCAGAACCATAAGTTGTAAAATCATCTATGTAAATTTTCACAATATCTTGAGAAATATCAGAAAAAATACTGATCACCACCCTTTGAAAAGTGGCTGGAGCATTACACAACCCAAAAGGAAGAACAAAATATGCATAAGTGCCCCATGGGCAAGTAAATGTTGTTTTCTCCTGATCCTCAGGAGCTATTTGTATCTTATTATAGCCACTAAATCCATCCAGAAATGAAAAATATGCTTACTAGCAAGAGAATCCAATACCTGATCCATAAATGGCAGTGGAAAATGATCTTTCCTTATGGCTAAGTTCAAGGCTTTGTAATCAACACATACTCTCCATTTGCCTCCCTTTTTAGGCGCTATCACCAAGGGTGATACCCATTGACTGTCAGAGATAGGATAGATAAACCCAGCTTTCAACAATTTTTGCAATTCTTCTTTACCTATCTCCTTCAAGGCAAGATTGACTCTTCTTTGAGGTTGTTTGAGGGGGCACACTCATACTTTATGTAAATGCGATGAGTACAAATTGCTGGATCAATTCCATTCATATCCTTGTAATCCCATGCAAAGGCATTTCTATGGAGTTTTAGCAAGTCCACTAGGCTATCCTTCTGAGTATCTGCTATATTCTTATTGATGTTCAAATATTTATTCAATTCAACCTCTATCTTGATAGTAAGATCAATCTAATTTATATCAGAAACATAAGAATATGACAATTTCTATGGCAACAAGGTATGCAAGATATCAGTGGCTGAAGGAAAGTCCAACCCTGTAATATTTGGAACCAATTCCTGCAATTCTTGGTCTTCTATTAATTCATTTATCAAGACCTTATAAAGGATTGATTCTTCATCATATAACTGCATGAGTGGCATTCGATTAATCATCATAAGGTGATTAATAGAGTCAATTTCTTCATACTCCTCTCCCAAAATAGGCCAAATAGTTTGCTGCTGCTCAAGCTGAGGTTGTGCAGGGGAATACAAGGCTAATGTTTTTGTGGAACTGCCATCTGAAATAGTCATGTCTCCTGATCTACACCCACTATATGCATCAGCTGGGGATAAAATCATAAAGTCTGTAGGATATTCCAAGGAATCTAGAATAACCACTATATCTTCTATCATGCCATCAGGTCTTACTGTAGAGCCATCAGCAAGTTGGAGAACTTTGGGTGTGGCCCTTAAACTATCTATCTCTAGATGTTTCATTACTTCCCTTGTCATTATATTAATGGCTACCCCTAAATCAACTAAAACATTTTTTATTTGACTACCATTAATGACTATACTCACAACAGGACTACCTGGATCAGAATACTTTGGAATAACAATTTTCCCTAACATAATATCAGCCAATTGACCCATAACATGAATTGTTTGTGGATCATTTTTCTTTCTGCCAAGTTTCTTTAGACATGCCTCTCTCAATGTTTTACCATATATTGGAACATCCTTTATTGCTTGCAGCAATGGAATTTTAACACAAATGTGCTTCAGTTGATCAAGAATATCAAAGCTTTGTTGTTGATCAGTTGAAACTTCTTTGTCTTTCAATCTATGGGGAAATGGTGGTAATATTTGATTATGAGGTATTACATCTTTAGGATCAGAGATTGACTACTCTTCTTGTACTTCAGTAAAAACTGGTTGAGAGGGATTAGGTGGAGTTGTGCTAGATCGAAGGTGAATATCATCTAATGATAAAGAATAGGCTGGGTATTGATTAGCATCAGCTAAATAAGGTTGTTGTTGTTGCTGAGATTTGATATTTGGGTTAGGCAACGGTTGAGTAGGCACCTGTGTTGGCTTGGGAGGTGGTGCTGAGGCTACAGGAGGTGGCATTAAAGCAGGAGGTTGTGGCTGCTAAGCAAGGGGCTGATATCCAGAAGATTGGGATGACCATGATGGGTTTCCCCTCCATTGAGAGGTATGTTGCCAATTCCCTTGAAACTGGTTCCCTGCACCCTAAGGTGGATATCAGTTTCCCTGTGGCTGATACCACTGGGGGATTTGATTAGCAAATTGTTGTCCTTGGCCTTGTGATCCATACCAATGTGGATAATTACCCAAATTTTGGGAATACTGTGGTTGCCATTGGTTATTTGGTGCATAAGAATTACCACTGTAACCAGAAAAGGAAAGTGGATCAGGTGGCATACCTTGTTTTTGAAAATTTGGTCTTCTTTGAGCAACATAGAAGACTTGTTCATCCTCACCTTGAATTGGTTTGAAATCAGGTACTTCAACATTTGCAACCATCTTACATCTGCAATCTTTCTTCCGCTGCTTACAATGAGGACATAATTCTGCAAGAAATGCATCAGCTTCCTCATGCTTCTTCTTAGCTGCCAATGTATCCAACTGAGTAGCCATATTGTTTATAATATCCTCCTTGAAATCTTTTAACAAATGGCTAAGTTCCAACCTAGAAACTCCGCATCAGCTTCCTCATGCTTCTTCTTAGCTGCCAATGTATCCAACTGAGTAGCCATATTGTTTATAATATCCTCCTTGAAATCTTTTAACAAATGGCTAAGTTCCAATCTAGAAACTCCAGTTCTAGATGATGATGATGGTGCTCCTGGCTTAAATCTCTTATTCTTCTTAGAAGTAGATCTGGAATACTTCTTGCAAATTTGTCCTATTTCAGCCAAAGTAGATTGTGTAATGTCACCTTGCCCCATTAGATCTAAGGAATCGGTACATTCATCACTGATACCCCTCAAGAATATCAATTTGAGGGAATCTTCATTCAGAGTACTATGCTTGGACTTCTTGACACTAAACAAAAACCTTTCCAGATAATCTTCAAGGCTCTCATCTTCAGTTTGTGTCATTCTAAAGATATCATCCCCATGACGATCAATGTCTCTACAATAATCTTTGTATTTTGCAAGAAACAACCATTTCATCTCATCCCATGTATTGATTGTGCTACTACCCAAGTTCATAAACCATCTCAAGGATGACTCCTTCAAAGTGGCTGGAAAATTTTTGAGTCTATGGGCATCTGTAGTATAGTCAAAACTCCTACAGAGAACGTCAAACTCAAACAGAAATGTATCAGGATCCTCTGTCACCAACCCATAGAATTTAGGAAGTGAAGATGCTGGAATGTTCTTGAGGTTAGCATTATCATGCTGGTTAGAGATGGGAAACTCAAATGTTGGACCAGGTGGTGGTGGTGGATTATTTCCAACAGGAGGTGGGTTCCCTTGCATTGGACTTGTGGGGGTTATTACAATAGGCAATTCTTCTTCTTGTGGACCAAAAAGGAACTGAAGACTACCTTCTGGAAATTCAGACTCAAGGTGATTCAAATTTTGTGGGACTTGATACAACTCAGAAAAAGGGTTTATATATGGAAAATTATCTTCTGCATGAGTAGTATGAGTGGGCAGAAATCTACCTTTGACATCTCTTCTTCTATTATGCATGCAGATTCATGAAATTTCAAACAATTAACGAAAAACTAAAATAATCATAAAAGGCTCTTAGCTTGACACCATCCCCGACAATGGCGCCAAAAATGTCTACCCCAACTATAATGACAATAATAATACCTCTAATTGAAATCTCAATCCGAAGTTTGGACATTCATATGGTAGAGTTTACTATTCTCATGACTGGTGTTCATTTAGTTGTCAATCCAGGAACGTAAAACTTGAAATGGGTCTGCAATATATATGCACTAAGCTCTTCAAATGATTATTCTGTATTACTGCAGGAAAGGTAGGAATGGAAATCATAAAAAGCTAAATGAAAACTTTACAAAACTCTACTGAAATGATCTAATGAAAATAATAGGAATCACAACGTTCTGCCTTGGCTGCAGGAACAGTCAAAGGATCTATTTCTAGTGGCTGCAGGAACAATCTAGTCATGAACTTCTACTACAACTAAGTAAAAACTAACTTCAATAATCATAAACACGAGATTACTCACCAAGTGGCCCCCTTGGATGAGTGATATCAAACTCTCAGCACAGAACTATTAATAGATCAGAATAACATATTCTTATTCATTTCTTCTTGAAAGATGATTACATATTCTAAAAGAGAAAATTCAGAATGCGTGACAAAAACTTTGCTCAATCCCTTTCCATTCTGTCTAACTCTTAGAAAAGAAGGAGGAGCTTATTATAAAGAAAAGATAAACTACAATGGACAACTCCAGTTACACCCAGAAGAAGAGGTGGATAGCTGTCAGATGAAAGGGATAACAAAGAGTTTGGCTACAAGAATTGTGGATCTGAAACTGAACCACAGTCTTTGCATGCCAAAGCGATATTTTGCAAATTAAACATGCACCAGAGTTAAACTCCCATGGTGAAGTACAACTGCTCTAATTATGCCATACATTGTGCTCGCTTCAATCTCCTTCAGTTTGACCTCCAACTATCTGAATGTGATTCTCTAGTCCTTAGGTGCGAAAGAAAATCCTCCACCGCAGCATCAATTATTATCTGCACTAAAATAGAAACAACATACAAGGAAATGCATATGTATCTTACTTAATTAATACATTCATTAACTCACATATGAAATCGTCCTAAATAATCCACATATCACAAGGACAAACCATTTGGCTGCAGGAATAAATTGGCATGGCTGCAGGAATTAACCGACAAAGTTCAAACATGATTTCTCAAGTTCAGTTTTAAAACATGGATTACATATAGTCAATTCACAATATTTTAATATCATAATGCAACCCAAAAGATACCAAAAACCTAAGAGTCCTGATAAAAAACATGTCAATACACCGACTTGTCAACTTTGTTATAATCTAAAGTGACAATGATAAAATAACTTCAAAAGAAACCAAAATACAAGACAAATCAATCATGATCAAATAAAAAAAACAACAAATGATCATCATTTTTTTATAATCTTAAGTAACAATGATAAAATAACTTAAAAAAAATCCAATATACGAGACACATCAATCATTTCAAAGTAAAATTGACAAAAAAAAATGAAATTCCGACTATACTGTCCTAAAAAATCATGTGAGTGGGGAAGTGGGGCATTCAAACAACTTGCAATGCTGGTTTTTAGGCCGTTGGGACTAAAATATATTAAGATTTCTTGATAGCCCGTACGGGTTATGGAAACCTAATGTGAACATTCACAATTTCTCATAACTCATACAGGTTATGTAGAACTAGAAGTTTTGTCCTTAGTTTTGCATAATCTGTACAGGTTATGTAGAACTAAGAACCAAATAGGAAGTGGGGAGAGAGATAGAGAGAGAGAGGGAAATAAAGAGAGAGAGAGAGAGAGAGAGAGAGAGAGAGAGAGAGAGAGAGAGAGTTTTGGCCTTAGTTTTGCATAGCCTGTACGGGTTATGTAGAACTAGGAACCAAATAGGAAGTGGGGAGAGAGATAGAGGGAGAGAGATAGAGAGAGAGGGAAATAAAGAGAAGGGAGGGAGGGAGAGAGAGAGAGAGAGAGAGAGAGAGAGAGAGAGAGAGAGAGAATAGGATAAGGAGAGGGGGATGGATGGAGAGGGAGAGAGAGGGTTATTAGGAAAATGAGAG
Source organism: Cryptomeria japonica (assembly GCF_030272615.1). Classification (NCBI taxonomy): domain Eukaryota; kingdom Viridiplantae; phylum Streptophyta; class Pinopsida; order Cupressales; family Cupressaceae; genus Cryptomeria; species Cryptomeria japonica. The sequence continues at coordinate 286,649,316 of NC_081408.1, read as the reverse complement.
GGGTAGAGGGAGAGATAGAGAGAGGGAGATTGGGAAAAGGAGAGGGGGAGAAGGAGAGAGAGGGATACTAGGAAAAGGAGAGAGAGAGAGAGAGAGAGAGAGAGAGAGAGAGAGAGTAGGATACAGAGAGGGGGAGTGAGGGATATTGGGAAAAGGAGAGGGGGGCAGGGAGAGAGGGAGATTGGAAAAAGGAGAGAGAGAGAGAGAGAGAGAGAGAGAGAGAGAGAGAGAGAGAGTGGGGAGAGGGGGTAAGAGAGAGAATATGAGATAGGAAGAGAGGGAGAAGGAGAGGGGGGAGGGAGAGAGAGGGGGAGAGATAGAGGAGATTGGGAGAGAGGGAGGGTGGAGATGGGGAGAATAGGATAAAGAGAGGGAGAGGGTGAGAGAGAGAATAGGAGAGAGAGAGAGAGAGAGAGAGAGGGAGAGAGAGAGAATAGGGGACAAGAAGAGAGGGAGACAATAGGATAAGGAGAGAGAGAGAGAGAGAGAGAGAGAGATAATAGGATAAGGAGAGAGGGAGAGAGAGAGATAATAGGATAAGGAGAGGGGGGAGGGAGATTGGGAAAAGGAGAGGGGGAGAGTGAGAGAAAGGGAGAGAGAGGGAAATTGTAGAGAGAGAGAGAGAGAGAGAGAGAGAGAGTAGGGGGAGAGGGGGTAAGAGAGGGAATAGGAGATAGGAAGAGAGGGAGAGAATATGATAAGGAGAGGGGGAGGGAGGGAGATGGAGGGTGGAGATGGGGAGAATATGAGAGAGAGAGAGAGAGAGAGTATGATAAGGAGAGGGAGAGAGAGAGAGAGTATGATAAGGAGAGGGGGAGAGTGAGAGAGAGGGAGATTGGGAAAAGGAGAGAGAGAGAGAGAGAGAGAGAGAGAGGGAGAGATAGTAGGGTCAAGAGAGTGGGAGGGGGAGATAAAGAGAGATAATAAGGTCAAGAGAGTGGGAGGGGGAGAGAGAGAATAGGATAAGATAACAAGAGGGGGAGGGAGAGGGGGGGAGAGGGAGAGGGAGAGGGAGAGGGAGAGGGAGAGAAAGAGAGAGAAGGGGGAGAGGGTGAGAATAGGATAGGATAATGAGAGAGAGAGAGAGAGGGAGAGAGAGGGAGAAAGAGTAGGACAAGGAGAGGGTGAGAGACATGAGGTAGAGAGAGAATGAGAAGGAGAAATGGGTGAGAGACTCGACAAAGAGAAAAATGTGAGGGGGAGAGAGATGAGATAAGACTCAAGGAGGATAATTAGAGCTTAGAATATACAGAGACAGTGATGGGGGAAGGAAGACAAGAGAGAGAGGAAAACAAGAGAGACATGGATGTATACAAACATATATACCTATATCTATATAAATATATGTATATATAGCTATAAATATGCATATATACATGCATGAACACATATTATATATGTATGTCTATACATATGTGTAGTAAATGCTAAGTTTACAAGCATACATTATTATGTCTTCATAACCCGTACGGGTTTTGTGAAACACAAAATAATGGTTTTAGTTCTACATAACCCATACAGGTTATGTAGAACTGCGAATAGTACTTTTTGTTTTTCAAAACCCGTGCGGGTTTTGGCTTAGTAAGAGGGTTGGAAAATGACCCTAAGGCTTGCAAGCCCATTTCCCCCCCTTTTTTGTCCCTTTACACGTTTTTCATCTTCCAACATGATTTATCGACTTCATCGTCACCAAGTTTACAAATTATCAAGTGGGTATCTCTAGAATTACCACCATAATCTCACATGTCTTCTCAGTTTTCTGACCATATAAAGCTTTCTATTTTTAGATATTATTAGCATAGTAAACTTTAATTTTCTTTACTGATGCCTTGACAGTCCTCACAGACATATGCCTACCATTTTTTAAATGACTTTTGATATACTTGACCAAATTCAAAATAAATTACATATTATTGTTCTACACTAGATTCTATACACTTTAAAAAAAATAAGTTTGCATTTTTTATTATTTTGATGCAAGTTATGCCCAATGCATGAACAAGTACCAAATTTTCAAGATGCGGTCACTTGAAAAAATCATTTAAAACAAAATATTCAATGAAAAATTACAAAAAATACACAACTTCTTGATCTCACTCTTACCTATCATCCTACCAAAGGGTTTTGCAAAAAATCAGGAACAATTTTTCATGTGAGAAGTTTGACCCTCTTAATCTTATCCAGATTAAAAAACTTTAGTAGTTTAGAAACTATATTCAAAGTACTACAATTCTTATTCTTTTCTCAACTCCTAGTTTTGAGTGCATTACCTTCAAATATCTCTTTGAAGTTCAAGTTTACCTATTTTCAGAAAAAAGTGGCTACTTATACCCTCCTTTTTGTTCACCATCTTGTGTACTTACCTGAAATAAACCCTAAAAGTATCCTTTGACTCTCTTTCACAAGAGTTAGTCAAAGAGGATTGCTCCTTTTGATGCTTTCATATTCCAATGTATGGATGAAAGTGGGATTAGGTCCTAAACTATCCGACCCCATTTTTCACCATCACACAACCATCGTGGTAGGAAGGGATAATTTTATTCCTCATGCATACATGAATGAATGTGAATATAAATATATTTATGCTAAATTGTATGGAAATTATATTGCTAACATATCTATATGCTTATAGTGATCATGTGGGAGTGAATGTATATTTATATCTATACATTTGATAATAATTTACACCAACAATAATCAACCCTATTAGGGAAGGAAAGGAAGTGCAAGGAGGGGGGAACATTGAAAGACTCCTCACTAGGTATTGTGCCTTGTTAAGATGGTCAAGGACCATTGGTTAAGGACCACAAGACCACCTCATGATAATAGTTGAGGACCTTTAGTTAAGGACCACATGAGGCCAAGGAGGACAAGGTCCTGACCTTGGGCTTGGGGTTGAGGGTCAAATACATCCTATTGTAGCTCCCCTACTGTCTCTATCATGATCAATTGTTGAAATTTTCCTCAGTCATAACAGGAAAGAAGAATATCATGATGGAGGGGAGCGATGTACAAGCTTTGCTAGGTACACCAACTCTTGAGCATGGTGAAGGATCATATGAGGCTAAGAGGGATAGGGTTTCTTCTCTTGGGCCTAAGGCTGGAGATTTTTAGGATGCCTCATCATGACTATCATTTCTCCATCCTCATTATGGTGGGGCCTATGAGATAATTTAATTGTATGTTCTATAAGTGTGTTTCTCCTGTAACCCTTGAGATGGATATATTATATGTATTATGTCTATATTATTATCTAACTTGGTTGTATATTTCTAAGACAAACTTATCTCATTAGTTTCTTAGGTAAGAATTATCTCTCTAGCTATGTTATGTCCCTTGTTTAATTTGGAATTTATGAAATTAGGGTGACATAAGGTAATCTAGAAAAGAGACATTAAAGAAAACAATAGAAGTAACAAAGATTGCAAATAGTTGAATAACTCAATATTTGTATTCATAAAATGGTACATATTAATGCACGTTGTGATAGAACTATATACACATAAATTTTCAAAAGAGATTGATAACAAAGTGATCAATATTGACAACTAATTGACAAAATAGGACAACAAATTGAAGGTGTTTGAAATCAAATTGAACACCTTAGCTGTTATTGACTCCTATTGTAAACACATCTATAACAAATCTACAATTTTGTTATGACTCATTCTAACATTATCTTTTCTAATTGTAAAATTAAATTAATGCATAAAATTGTTGTCATGGTCCAACTTGAGTTGATTGAAGCTGTCATTTCTATTATTAGGTCATCTTTCATTTATTTATTGATTTTCAACATTGTTCTACAACAACAATACATATTGCATGCATAATATCAAGTCATATTTCATTTATTCATTGATTTTCAACATTGATATTTGGTAACCATACATACTATATGCATAATATTGAGTCTAGAAGCAATCAAGTATAACATTCCACCAAACATAGACCTATAGAAAGTTTGATCTATTGGCCATTTGGAGGAATTGATTATGTGTTGCATTGATGTTTTGTCATTGATGTCAACATTGACTGTTTTGGATGCTTTACCGATGCCCTTCTGGTCCCAGTAGGTTGAGTGGTTTCTGGTTGGTTTGGATCCAACATGATCTAGTAGGCTCTAGTATGGTTTGGTTATGGAATTGGCTTATTCATGATACTCATGTTCACATTGAGTAAGTTGGTTTTGGGCTGGTGATCAAATTCTATCCTGCTTGCTTGGAAGCTTGGCTTTTCGTTCCAATGAGGGTTTCACCGGCAGAGATTTTGATGAAGATCTTTGATGATATGCATAAGTGGTGTTGGTGCAATTTCTAGTGGAGATTCAGGATGTTGTTGGTGATCATGTTCGAGACTTGGCAGATGGAGATAATTTATTTAGCGTGTGGACCTATATTGGGTCCCGATTGATCTAGGTTATGGATCGACTTAATGTAACATATGGATTGGACCTCTCGACATGTTTCTGGGATGTCTTATGTGTTGGATATTATTTGTTTGGTCTAAGGCTGACATGTTTTATAATTATGTAATTGGTTTGTTGTCTGGTGGCCAACCTGATTGTTTATGGTTGAGGGTTTATATATTTATGATGTAAGATCTCATTGTAGATCATGTGTGAGGATGTGTAATGCAGGAATAATGTAATATCATTCAGGTAGAGGATTTGGTCGATCATTTGAGATCGAATTGGGTTTATGTAAGAGGATTCAGTCCTTCGGTATTGAGCTTAACCGAAACTGTACTCAGGCATAAGAGATGCTATATTTGTAGTTCAAAAACTTCTTCCAGATTGTAGTCTGGACTTCTATGTAGTCAATGAGGCTCCTTTTGTGATGAGAAGTGCACTCTAGGCTATTGGCCTTCTTGCAAGTGCACGCCCCTCAATTGTAATTCACATACTTACTGCAAAAGCATTATCTGACTGTGGGTTTTCCCTTTACTAGGTTTTCCACATATAAATATTGGTGTCATGTGGATGGTATTTATTCTGTGATTAATGTTTTATGCTTAATTGGTTTAACTTCTATTCTGGTATTTGGTTTAAGCATTCCAGTATTAAAGTTTTAATTGCTAAATGTTTTGGTAATCTGTGACAACTGATTCACCCCAATCCCCCTCTCAGTTGTCTTCCGGTTATTTGAACTGTCTAACAATTGGTATGAGAGATTTGGTCCTCTCTGTAGAAATCTTAACCACTTCAGGAAGATTTTATGGCGACTAACAATTCAAGTTCATCCAGTTCATTTGGAGCTATCTTTCAGAGGGATATCCCTAGGCTTGATGGAACAAATTACATAGTATGAAAGATTCAGATGGAGACTCATCTAAGATGTCTTGGCAAGGAGATTTGGGAGATCACATAGAATGGTGTTACACCTCATAATCCGGCATCTGGAAAACCTGGACAAGGAGATTGAGAATGATTGTAGAGGAAGAGAAGCCCTCTTGTGTGCACTTTCTGATCAACAAATAATGAGATTAACTGACAAATTATCTAGAAAGGCTATATGGGATAAGTTGGAGACTCTTAATGAAGGTGACCCTATAGTGAATATTTCTAAACTTGATGGTTATTGGGTGAGGTATGAAAACCTGAAGATGGAAGAAGATGAAAGGATTACTACATTCATGGAAAGGGTAAATGAGATTGTTATGGGAATTCAATGTTGTGGTGGAACTCTGGGTAAAGATGAAATTGTTTCTAAAGTTTTGAGAGCCCTACCACTGGCTTACAAGATGAAGGCTACTAGTATTAATGAGTTGAGAACAATGGCTAATACATCCGTCAACAAAGATACCTTGGTTGGGAAATTATCTACTTTTGAGCTTGAAGAATTTGGACCTTCTAGAGCTTTGAAGAATGAACCTTCATTTCATGCATCTATGTCAACAACCAGTAAGCAAGATTGGAAAGCTTTGTATGCAAAAGAATTGGATGATATGAAGAGATAAGATGATGAGTTTGAACAACTTGAAACACTATTTGCTAGAAGAGTACCTAAAGGACCGGTAGGAAGTAAGTATGAAAGAAAAACACCTTTAAAATCTTTTTCTTGTAATAAGATTGGTCATTTTGCATCTAGATGTCCCGAAAGGAATTCAAGATTTGAAGAAAGAGTTAGATCTTTTAAACCTACCCATGGATATAAGAACAAGTATAAGTATAGGAAAAACATAGACAAATCATGCTACATAGCAGATGAGGAAGGCATTACTGATTCTGATGATGATCTGACAAAAGACTCTACTAGTGGTCCTGGCAATGGGAAGGAATGGGTGTTCCTGGCTATCAAGGAAGATGTTCCAACACTAGAAGTGAATGTACTTAAAGAGAAGGCACTTGCTGCTAAAATTGAAGACAAGGATGAATGGGTAATTAATAGTCATTGTTCACATCATATGACTAGAGATAAAGGGAAGTTTCTATCTTTGCAAGAATTTGATGGCGGTCTGGTTAGATTTGGAGATGACAACGCATGTATGATCAAAGGAAAATAAACTATATCATTCGATGGTAAGAATAATAATGACAATGTTTATTATGTTGAAGGTTTAAGGCATAATCTTTTGAGTGTAGGACAATTGGTGGATAAAGGATTTCAATTACAGTTCAAGGGTGGAAAATGCAAAATTATTAACAGATCTGGTTTGGAGATTGCAACTGGTACACAGACAAAAGGTAATATATTTCATTTGAATTCTGGTGAGAAGATATGTTTGATTAAACAGATTGATGAGAGTTGGCTATGGCATAAAAGGTTGTGTCATGTGAATTTTGATTTAATTGTGAAGATCAGTTCAACTAAGACAATTAGAGATATACCTAACATTGTGAAGCCCTATAATCCGGTATGTAAAGAATGTCAAATGGGTAAATAGGTCAAAACCTCTTTTAGGAGTATACAAGATAAATCTAATGATGTTCTTGATCTTATTCATACTGATTTGTGTGGCCCTGTCGGAGTTAAAAGTTTTCAAGGTGATAGATATTTCATGTTAATCATTGATGATTATTCTAGAATGATGTGGGTTACTTTTCTAAAGGAAAAATCTGAAGCATTTGAAAAGTTTAAAATATTTAAGGCTAAAGTGGAAACTGAGATAGGATTGAAGATTAAATGTTTGAGGTCAGATCATGGTGGAGAATTCACATCCGATGAGTTTAATAACTTTTGTGAAAAGCATGGTATAAAAAGACAATTTTCTGCTTCCCGGACACCTCAGTAGAATGGAGTTATGGAAAGGAAGAACATAACTATCTTGGATGCTACTAGAACAATGATGATGGAAGATAGTCTACCTCATATCTAATGGAGAGAAGAAATAAGTACAACGGTTTATACATTCAATAGAGTACATATCAAAGGAGAAATCAGTAAGACACCTTATGAATGATGGTTTGGTAATACACCTATAGTTAAGTATTTGAGAATCTTTGGTACTAAATCTTATATCAGGAGAGATGATATCATTGGAAAATTTGATTCTAGATGTGATGAAGGAACATTTCTTGGTTATTCTAATGAAAGCAAGGCATATAGATGTTATAACAAGAGATTGTGGATAATTGTGGAAAGTGCCAATGTCAAAGTGGATGAGCTGAATAGAGGTCAAATCAAAGTTTATGAGAAGGAACCGACAGTGGAAATGATAATATCTGAACTGGTAGCACCTTTACTAGAACAAAGTGTTGAACCAGTTACTCCGTCAATATCAAAAAATTCTATAGTAACTAAAGAACTGGGAAGAGGAACAGAGAGTCAGAGGACTCCTAGGCATGTGAGATTGAATCATTCAAAAGATCAAATCATTGGGGATAAGAACAATGGAGTAATGACAAGAAGAAGACTAACAACTAATGAGGTATGTTTAGTTTCTCAAATTCAACCAGTATCAGTAATTGAGGTATGTAAAGATGAATATTGGTTGAAAGCTATGGAAGAAGAATTAGATCAGATTGAAAAAAATAACACATAGAATTTGGTTCCCCGGCCTAATAATAAGAATGCTATTGAAATTAAATGGGTGTTTAGGAATAAATTGAATGAGGATGGTCAAGTTATAAGGAATAAGGCTAGACTGGTTTGTAAAAGATATTCTCATAAGGAAGGAATTGATTATGGAGAGACTTTTGCATCGGCAGCTATGATTGAAGCTGTAAGATTATTTCTTGCCTATGCTGCCCACAAAAACTACAAGGTTTATCCGATAGTTGTTAAGTGTGCATTTTTGAATGAGGATCTTAATGAGGAAGTTTATATTGAGAAACCTGATGGTTTTTCCCTATCAGATGACACAAACATGGCTTGGAGGTTAAGGAAAGTTTTATATGGATTGAAACAAGCACCTAGAGCTTGGTATGCAAGGTTGGATAAATATCTTTTGAAGCTTGGATTCACTAAGGGTAATGCCGGTAATAATTTATATTATAAGATCACTGATGGTGATATACTGATTATTGAAGTATTTGTTGATGATATTATTTTTGGAGGTGAAGATAAGTTATGCATGAAATTTTCTAAGAATATGGAGAAAGAATTTGAAATGTCTATGATTGGGGAAATGAATTTTTTCTTACGTTTGCAGATTACTCAAACTGATAAAGGTATTTTCATCTGTCAAACTAAGTATACTAGAGAATTGTTGAAGAAATTTGGTATGGGAGATTCTAAACTGGTAAGTACTCCTATGGTTACAAGTGAGAAATTGACAAGAAAAAATGTTTCTGCACCGGTAAATCCTACAAGATACAAATCTATGATTGGAGGTCTTCTTTATTTGAATCAGACTAGGCCTGACATAATGAATGTTGTTTGTATTGTATCAAGATTTCAGAGTGATCCTAGAGAAAATCATGAGAGTGCAGTGAAAAGGATTTTTAGATTACAAGGTACATCAGAATATGGTTTGTGGTACCCTAAGGATGATGAATTTACTTTATGTGCATATACAGATGCTGATTGGGCTGGAGATGTTGATGAGTGGAAAAGTACTTCCGATGGAGCTTTCTTTCTTGGAAAGAAGTTGGTTTCATGGATCAGCAAGAAAAAATCATGTACTTCTTGATCTACTATTGAAGTTGAGTATGTTGCTACTGCTACTGACTGTACACAAGTTCTATGGATGAAGCAAATGTTGAAGGATATAAAAGTGGATTGTAATGAGCTGATACTTATTCATTGTGATAACTCTACTGCTATTGACATATCAAAGAATCCGATATTTCATTCTAAGACAAAGTACATATCTATCAAGTACAACTTTTTGAAGGAAAAAGTAGAAGCAAATTAAATTAGACTAGTTTATGTGAACACTAAAGAGAAGATTGCAGATATCTTCACTAAACCTTTTCTTAAGGAATCATTTGAGTACTTCAGAGATAGATTGGGAGTTTCTACCCCTCTAGTAGAGACTTGATTTATGTGGTTTGACATCAGTACGGTATGCATTACCAGAGATACTATTCATTCCAGCACTGATGTGGGGATGCTACTGCTCAGGGGGAGTAGTCAGCCTTGTGTTTAAGTGGTTTATGCTTTTGCTTTGATATTTTTGTCAGATTTTTGGCATTGATATCAAAGGGGGAGAGATATTGATGTGAAAAAGAAAAACTTAAGGAGTTGTATACATTAGAGGGAGGATATCATTCACAGGGAGAGTTTGGTCTTTATTTCAGAACTTCATTGTTTTATCTTTGAGCGGGAGATAGTTGGTTGTCTTCCATTAGGGGAGATTTGTTTGGCATTTATTGGTACTTAGATGTTTTTCACATCTAGTGATGCCATCAATGCCAAAGGGGGAGATTGTTGGCCATTTGGAGGAATTGATTATGTGTTGCATTGATGTTTTATCATTGATGTCAACACTAGCTATTTTGGATGTTTTATCGATACCCTTCTGGTCCTAGTAGGTTGAGTGGTTTTTGGTTGGTTTGGATTCAGCATGATACGGTAGGCTCCAATATGGTTTGGTTATGTAATTGGCTTATTTATGATACTCATGCTCATATTCAGTAAGTTGGTTTTGGTCTGGTGATTAGATTCTATCCTGCTTGCTTGGAAGCTTGGCTTGTCGTTCCGGAGAGGGTTTCACCGAAAGAGCTTTTGATGAAGATCTTTGATGATATGCATAAGTTGTGTTGGTACAGCTTCTAGTGGAGATTCAAGATGCTGTTGGTGATCATGTTCGAGACTTGGTGTATGGAGATCATTTCTTTAGAGTGTGGACCTATATTGGGTCCCAGTTGTTCTAGGTTATGGACCAGCTTAATGTAACGTGTGGATTGGACCTCTCGATGTATTTCCATGATGTCTTATGTGTTCGATATTATTTTTTGGTCTAAGGCCGACATGTTTTATAATTATGTAATTGGTTTATTGTTTGGTGGCGGACTTGATTATTATGGTCGAGGGTTTATATATATATGATGTAAGATCTCATTGTAGATCATGTGTAAGGATGTGTAATGTGCAAATAATGTAATATCATTCAAGTAGAGGATTGGTCGATCATTGGAGATTGAATTGGGTTTATGTAAGAGGATTTAGTCCTTCGGTATTGAGCTTAACCGGAACTGTACTCAGGCATAGGAGATGCTACCTTTGCAGTTCAAACACTTCTTCCAGATTGTAGTATGAATTTCTATGTAGTCAGTGAGACTCTGTTTGTGATGAGAAGTGCGCTCTAGGTTGTTAGCCTTTGTGCAAGTGCAGGCCCCTCAATTATAATTCACATACTTAGTGAAAAAGTATTATCTGACTGTAAGTAGGCTTCCCACCATGGTTTTTCCCTTTACCGGGTTTTCCATGTATAAATCTTGGTGTCATGTGGATGGTATTTATTCTGTGATTATTATTTATGCTTAGTTGGTTTAACTGCTATTTTGGTATTTGGTTTAAGTATTCCGTTTAATGTTCTACGTTCCAATATTAAAGTTTTGATTGCTAAATGTTTTGGTATTTTGTGATAACTGATTAACCCCCTCCTCTCAGTTGTCTTCTGGTTATTTGAACTGTCTAACATAATCAACTTTCAGAAATTCATCATCTTTGCTTAAGCGATCACTAGTAGGCATAGGGGTACTTATGGTTTTAGCATTCTCGATACAATTTTTTTTCAGCATCTTCTTAACATATATTTCTAGAGAGATAAAAATACTGTTATCTAACTCAGCAACTTGAAGACCAAGAAAGAAAGATAACTCACCAATCATTGACATTTCAATTTCCTTTTGCATTTCCTCTACAAACCTTTTGCATGCTTTGTCATCTCCTCCAAAGATAATATCATTAATGTATACAACAACTATTAGTAGTTTATCATTTTCAATTTTGAAATAGAGATTACTATCTGCAATAACTTTCTTGAAACCTTGTTGCAAGAGATACTTATCCAATCTTGCATACCAAACCCTAGGAGCTTGCTTGAGACCATATAGTGCATTTTCAATCTATATACCATGTCTGGATCTTTTGAAAGAAAAAACCATTAGGTTGCTCTATATAAACTTCTTCTTCGAGTAGCTCAACACCTTTTGAACAAAGTGTTGCTCAAATGTGACAAAAATTAGATGGGCACAATGCATATCCTAAATATAGGTCCAACATTGGACTGACAAGTATCTTCCTTGATCATCTTGCACCTTGAGTGACAAACCACTACCTCATAACTTCTTTCCACTCCATAAAACCATATGGCAAATGAGCGTGTACCATCTAAAATCAAACTTCTCCAAATCAACTTTGTCTTGAACAAAGCTCTAATATATCTTCACTTCCAAATATTGTGCAAAGTCAATCTATGTTCTTCATCATGTCCAAAATCTCTATATCTACACACAACATATCAATAAGAATCCTATCATTTGCATCCTCACCTAGCACCTGGTAGAGACTATAGTATGTCTTGACAAAGTAATCTTCAAATGTATCAACATAGAAAGCCTTCTTCTCAAATTGTGAAATTGGAATTGGCCTCCTATTTGTACCCTTCTATCTGAACTTGGGAATTGAATTGGCCCTATAGAATTTATCATGGACTTTGTAGTTCTCTTCTAGCTCCTCTTGATCAAGTTTAGGGAGCTTTTCTCTGCTTCAACCAAAGCAATCTTAAATGACGATCTTATCAATGTTGATCATATCTTGTCCACTTGCAGTGATTATTGGTTTCTTTTTACATCATATCTTTGCACCAAAACTCTCATGAAGTTTGCATTGACAAATACAATTGGCACTATGAGCTTGCCAAGACAAAGCTCCCATCCATTTTTCATATAGATCTTTGCACCCTGCTTCTGGTACCAATGTTGAAAAAAGTCTCAACTTAGCTCTAGAACTTTAGCATCTCTGATTCCATGGAGACCATCAATAGTCTATCTTTTGGACCTCTTAATCCACATACTGACAATGGAGTTCTCTTACCATTCAATTACTTGATTATATATTCATCCACTTTTCTTGGAGGTTTCTTACTCATCTTCTCAAGTTAGGGTTTGCACTCTATCACTAGGGTTTCATAGAATTTGCTTCCAAAACCACCACACTTGCTTATACTATTAACAACTCAAAAGACATAATTTTGATTAGAATCATAGATGGGAACTGAAGAAATAGTAAACTTACTAGTCTAATTATGCTTAATTCAATGTCATTTGCAAAACCCTAACTCTACTTGCAACTTCACTTAGAGCTCAAATTAGTCAATTCCAACAAGTGCAAACAATTGAGTAGAGTGGAATGGTATTGAAGATGCCTATAATGGACTGCAATTGTTACAAAATCTATCTATTTTAGTCATCTCACCATTTACTCTATTTGTGCGAGCATATATTCATATTATTAGTTGTTTGCAAGTTTGAATGAGTGTAGTCAATTTACAATGGTTGTACAAAAATGGATGAGTGCTATTAAAAGACCAAATCCCTTTATAATTCTTTTCTTATCCTTCCTTTAGTTTGAGATCCACTTGGGCATGTGTTGCATTTGTGTGATGCCAAGGCATGACTGGGCTCTAACAAATTTCTCTTTGTGAGGCTTCGATTGAATGAGAAAGTGTCCACATACTCTAATGTGTCACGAACCTCCAACAAGCCCCTTTGATAACTGGCTGGTCTACATACTCCTGAGAGATTGATGGTTCTAACATGCCAGAGGGCTAGGAAGCCATACAAGCTATTGATTTAGCTTGTGATGTACTTTGTGAGGCCCTACCCCAACCCATCCTATCTCTTCAGTTATTTTCATTTTGGAACTATTTTGGATACTAGTTTGGACACACTATGGATATAGAACTTTTCATGATTCCGCGATTTTGGTAACATTGATATATGTGGATGCTTCATTTCTATGCCTTGTGGATTATAGAATATTATATGATTCTAGATTAGGGTAATGTTGTGATGATGCAGGTTATTATCTGAATTTCAGGATTTGATATACTGTTTGGAAAATGTTTGCATATATTGTAGATGGATCAAATTTTGAGGATTATGAGGAAATTGCTTTGAATTGTGACAAATTATATTTCATAATGTCAAGTCTTTGTAGAATGAACGTATTGTATTCTGATTATGTGATTTTATATATTATATGAGGCTATTTGGGAAGTACTAATGTTTAAATTGAGATGTGCAGGAAAATATCCATGTGACCATGGAAATATTAGGGAGAATCAAGCCTAGGCCAATGTGCGTTAGTAAAACTAGGGGTTGTCTATTTGGAGAGACAACACCCCATATGTACTGTATTTTATTCGTAAATGTAAAATGTTGCATGAGTGTAATTTGTATATATTTGATTGATTAAATTGTTTAAGGGACAATTGCCATGTGGTTATTGTGATGTGGAATTATTTTGTAGTGTCACTTGACACCTATGTAGTATGTTGTGTTGGCAATTGTCATGTCACCTTTTTGAAAGTTTTATTTTTGTTAATGGTTATATCCCCTAATTATCCTTGAAGGAACCAAGAAATCTAGGTTAGAGAGCCACAAGGAAGGTCAACTCAGGGTTGACCCGTAGGTTAACTTCAGGTGGACTTTCTGAAGGTCAAATCAACTCCCAGAGTCAATTTTAGAGCTTTTCTATTAGGCCTCATGGGGTACCTATGGGTGAAGGCCAAAATTGGCCATGTGTCTTTCCCTTAGGACTTGTTTAACCACCCAAAAAAGTGGTTTTCCCAAGATGGACGAATTCCATCTATAGGAGTGCCATCCTTGGTAGGATAACCTTCTTGGAGATAGTAATCCCTCTTCCCCATTCCATTTCCCTTCTCTAGGCACCTAGGTTAGGGAGTGTGTAAGACCTAGGGAAGACCAACCCAATGGGAGATCACTCACTCTATCCAAGAGGTTGGAAGGAGTGAGAGAGGCCCTTTTAGGCTAAGAATGGAAGCTTAGTGAGCTAATCACCCACTCTCCACTTTTGGAGATTTTTGGAAAAATTTGAAAAGAAAAGAAAACCAGTTTTAGAAAATTTAGAGGAATTTTGGTGGCCAAGGATTGCAGAAAGTTGTGTGGATTGGGCAGCTCATCTCCAACTAAGTTTAGCATACCTATTGGCAGAATAAGGTTGGTTGTTATCTCCTCCTGTTCATGTTGTTTATCTTAGTTATGTTGTTTTGTTGAAGGAAAGAAATGCTTGTAAAGAAAGTGTGTATGTATAATGTTGTTGAAGAAAATAATGTGTAGTTCTTTCCTATGTTTCTTTTTCTGTTTTGTGTTCTTGCTTTGGGAGTGTCCAAGATCTTCTACTCTTGGGAGAGTAGGATGATCTTGGGGTGGAAGAAGCATGACAGCCTTGGGTGAGAGGCTCTCCTTAAGGAGAGTGATCTCAAGGGTGTCCTTTGTGACCCTTGCTGCATAGCCTTGTGTATGCATTTGGGGGTCATAAGGGGAGAGAAATGGCTTTGAGCCTTTGGGGGGCATAAGGTGTGTGAGATGAATTCTGTTGGGTATTTTGTGTTGCCATGAGGTGGCTTGTGTTATATTTTTGGCTGCAGTCTCCCCAACGGTACTTGGTCCACTTCCACCCATAGATTGATCTCCACAAATGTGGTGATAGTGTAGCTTGGGATGGGAAAGCGTATGTGTTGTGTGTTTGCTCTATTGCTATGTTGTATTGCTTGGTTGTAACCCGTCTAGGTCTTGATTCTCCTAGCTCGGGGGTGGCTTCTGGTAAGCCTAGGCTGGGAGGTGAGCATCCCATGGTCACAGTCCTAAAACTTTACTTGCAGGTGGCTTGGGGAAAAGACTAGGAGTTGCAGATTTTGTGTTGCAGACTTCTATTTCAGATTTCAGATTTTTATTTAAATGCAGAAAAGAAGAAAGAAATGTAAAAGAAAAAAAAAAAAAAAAGTGCATATGTAAATATAGGGCTTAAAATGATTCTGTTTCTGTTTAAATAAATGTAATTATTATTTTCTGTGTAAAAGATTAGAGAAAAAAAAAGGGGACTGTTAGATTATCTACCCATTTTCATATTTGGGTTATTGTAACTATCATTCTGGAAAAACAATGTAAATGTGACTTTTATTATATTTGATGACTATTGTGTTTGTTGTAGTCTACATTTAAATCTGGTTTGTAACATGTTATTTACTGCAATATTAAAGGAAAGAAACAGAAAAAAAAAAAAGGGAAATTGCACTAGAATTCCTTCTTTACTATTCACTAGTTTATTTACTGCATTAGTAAGGAAAAGAAAAAAAAAGAATTGCAGTAGGGTTATTATTTTCTTGCATAATGTAAATTCTGTTTATGACTGTTTTAAAAAAAAAAGGGAGAGAGAACTAGTATTGTTTTATTTCTTACTATTTACTTGCATAGTTTTAAATCCCGTTATTTTAGGTCTGTTAGAAAGAAAGGAGAACCAGAATCGTTTTATTTCTATGGAGAGTTAAATAAAAGGAAGAAGAAAACAGACCTAATCTAATGCTGTTAGAAAACTAAAAATAGAATGTAAATGGTTAAAACCCCATATCAATATAAGGGTTTTTAACCCTATTACTTCAACATTTGGTCATATATATATTTCTATATATATAGAAGTATATATATTGAAAATATATACCTATATATATATATAGAATACATATATATAAGTTTCCTGCAAGTGCATGCCCTGTAACAACAAAATAGAAGATACATTCTGAATCTTGTGCATCTCTGTTACAAATATATAAAAGAATGGCAGAATAGACTTCTTAATATATATATTCTGCATCAAAAAAAATATATCCTACGAATGCCTGTAGAAGAAAATATTTCCGCATTCATAAATGAAACTGTGCATATTATATATATATATATATATATATATATATATATATATATATATATATAATATACAATATATATATTTGATATATTCAAGAAAACCACATCTTATAACATGTTTTTATCAACCCACGAATATATTTAAATGAATAACAAAAAAAATCTTGTAATAACAATGTTGGCCGAACCACTGTGTGTAAACACAGTGGACGGCTCTCGGGCCGCGCCACTGTGTTTACCCACAGTGGACGGCACGGCAAGGCCGAGCCACTGTGTGTAAACACAGTGGGCGGTGCTCGGGCCGGGCCACTGTGCTTACCCACAGTGGACGGCACAGAGGGTGCCGCCACTGTGTGTAAGCACAGTGGACGGTCTGCGGCCGCCACTGTGCTTATACACAGTGGACGGCACTGCCGTCACTGTGTATAAACACAGTGGCGACCGGGAGAGCCCCGCGCCGCCTCCTCCCCTCATTTCCCCCTCTACGAAACCCTCCGTCGTGCCCTAGCTCCGCCGTACCTGCGATCTCCAAACCAAAAACAACAAAGGGGGACAAACAATAAAATAAAGGGGTTTAATAAACCCTAACCCATTTCGGGTTAGGGTATGAAATGATGAATAAAATAAAATAAGAGTAATATATATAAAAAAATGCAACCCTAACCCAATTTCGGGTTAGGGTTAGCATTTTAATAATAATAATATATATATATATTTTGGGAGATTTAGATTGGTGTATTATAATTTGATTTTTAATTTATAATGAGGGTTAGTAAATAAGAATTTATACTGTGATTTTATATATATATAAGGAATTTAAATTGAAATTTTAAAGTTAGATTTTAGTATATAATTTGGGGTTAAGTTTATAATGGAAACATCATGGAAATTTAAACCCTGATTTTAATAATTGAATTATTATGGGATTTTAGACTTCGGATTTTAATATATATAAATATGGGGTTAATTTAATAATTGAACAATTATAAGTTCCCAATTCCTTAGAAATTTAAATTTCAATTAATTCAAGGGGGTTAATAATAAAAGACTATTATAGTTGGAAAAACTACATGATTAATCCAGCAATATATTTAATTAATCAATGGACTTACCCCCCCCATGTAATTGGACGTAAGGAAAATTTAAAAAGGAGGAATTTGTAAATTTGTGAACCTTAAGCCCTTGAGACCGACTTTTGGTCGGATTGAAAATTAATCGACCAAATCAGGGGATTTAGGGAAGATTAGAATTGGCCCTAGTTTATTGTCGGAATTTTAGTGGGCAAATGACATTGTAGAAATTCGAACCCTCATCAGTTGGATGTATATAATGATTTCACATGTGCATCAATTAATTAATAGCATTATCCTTATATGGATTGGGAACGATATAATACCTTAAGATAATCAAATATCCCTTGATTTAATTAGCGACAGCTTGTCTTAGGTAATTGAGCTAGCTGACTAAATCCTTGAGGCTAATTAATCCCCTCCCAACAAGTCGCTCGCTCGAGTTGGTTAATTTCTCCAACCTTGGAAGTAAATATAGTTACATCATAAATAAGACAAAACTTTAATATTAGGAGTTATAGCGAGTTCATGACGTCAAAAAAAAATTGTTGTTCCATTTTTGTGCCCTAAAGTTTGGGCATGACATACTTAGGAAATATTAATGCTGGGACTGAGGAAAAAGAAAAATCGTGTGGACAAGTTACTAGGACAAAGGGGCCAATGATGAATGAGAAACCAAGACTTAAGGTCATTACTTAAAATCAGAAATTCCTTGTTGATAGTCAACTAAAAAATATAACACAAGGTTTAAGGAACAAATAAGACTTAGCCACAAAAGGGTTTAGGGTTTAAGGGGCAAATAGGACCTCTACTAGACACTAGACAGAAGGATTATGCAATTTGATTGGAAATTTTTAGGTGCTACCAACATGCAATGTGCTCCTTGGCCTTGAACCTAAACCATTGTAATAAATTATTTAAATATTTTGAGCATGATTCTCACCGTAGTTTTTACTTTTTTGAGTTTTCCATGTAGATTTGGTGTTCTTGTGTGTGTTGTGCTTTGTGGTTTCATGCTTTATAATTGCAGGTTTAAGTTAATTCTGAATTTGATGTTTAAGAGATTAATATTAAGTTGTTTTAAGGTTTGAACTAATTCACCCCCACTCTTATTCCTATGGTTTGTTCAAAATGTTACTCCTCTCTATGTAACACTAGTAGCATACCTTACAAGGGGCTCTTTGTTATTCATAGTGGTAAAACTTCATGTGTAATCATACTTGGATAACAACATAATATTCCTTCTTATATTGTCTCCTTGTTTGGGGGGCAAGAATAATATTCCAATTCTTTGTCTCTTTTTCAAGGATTGGCTTTTCCTTAAATGTTGTGTTGCCTCTCATAATTTGAGGCCCTTTCTTACATAGATTGGTCCTCAAT
This sequence comes from Cryptomeria japonica, assembly GCF_030272615.1. NCBI lineage: Eukaryota > Viridiplantae > Streptophyta > Pinopsida > Cupressales > Cupressaceae > Cryptomeria > Cryptomeria japonica. The sequence goes on along the minus strand of NC_081408.1, from coordinate 286,630,587 downwards.
GTGAGTATATATATGTACCTTGGTTAGGAATTTTTCTTTTTTTGAAACGGTGTCTTTTCATGAATAATCTCTCCTTAGTGAGTGTGTGTAGTCCTTCAATAAGAATCCACTTTTTCCTAGTAGTGGGAAGGTGTGTATTCTTGGTATCCTTCCCCTTTCAATGATGTCATCCTTATCAAAGATCTCCTCCACTTTTGGGAGGTAGATGTCTTTGGGTAAAGATCTCTTCCTCTATGAATCCCTCAAAAGGATCCCTTTACACTTATTACAAGATATATCTTTTACAACTATCTTTTCCTTTCTCATAAGAGTTATGCCTCTTTGACTTGGAGTTATGTAAATGGATATTTAAATAATATCTCCTTGGTGTGGAAAGTGTGTGTCCTATTTCGATCTTTGTGCCTTAAGACATCAACATAGGGCTATGTTGACATCTTAAGAGAGGGGGGAGGGGGATGAGGGGATGCAAGGGACATACATCATGACCTCCTTGTTGCATATGTTCAATTCAAGTTGCAGATTTCCTTGCATATAATTCTTTTCTTTGTTATCCTTTTCAAATTCAAGTTGTGGTTTTCCTTGCATAGAATTCTTTACTTGGTTATCATTTTCAAATTCAAATTGTGGATTTCCTTGCATACAATGCTTTACTTGGTTATCATTTTTCAAATTCAAGATGTGGATTTTCTTTCTTACAATGCTTCACCTAGTTATCTATTTTTCAATTTCAATTTATGGATATCCTTATAGGAAACAAACTTTGCATGTATATCCTTTTTTCAATTTGCATTGTTCTTGTAAGAGTTGACTATAATAACACAACTTGCTATACCTTTCAACTCTTTCTTTAGTATTGGGTAACTAGCATATCACAACTTGCTAGACCTTTGAACCCTTTCTTTTGAATTCCTCAAGGTGAGTGAATACAATAACAAAACTTGCTAGACCTTTGAACTACTATTTCTCAATTTTTTTAGGATGAGTGGAACTAGCATAACACATCCTCCTACTTCGACTCTTCATTCCCACACAAATCACACAACATAGGACAACTTGTTGACATGTGAGGATCCCATAGGGGGTTCACTAGCTAGGCCATATTATATCACGTGCATTCATATTGGGGGGGTTTAATATCTTGAAAATTGAAAGAAAACAAATAGGGGGGGTTTTTAATTTGGTCTATGAAAAAATACAATATCTCGTGAAAAAAAGGGGGTTTTAAATTCGGGTTGTGTATTAGGAGGGGGTGACAAAAAAGGAGTTTATGGAAATATTTTTAAAAAAAAGGAGGATTCTTTAGTATGCCATGAACAAACGTGATATAACCTAGACTCACTAAGTGAAGACCCCATGGAGGATTCATGCTCCCATGGATCATTTGATATATCACAACTTGCAGGACCATGTAATCCATGTTTCCTCTTGATTTCTCCCGATGGATCACCAACCATAACACAACTTGCTATCCTATGAAATCCATTCTTTTTCCTCCCCATGAATTCATAGCATAATACACCTTTTTAGTTGTTGGATCATGGTTCATTGCTTGATGCATACTCGTGTTCTTTCCATGTTACCACTTGTGATCTTGTAATAACATTCAAATAATGATAGTAGTGGTTGAAACAGTTTGACTATCAAGGTCTCATAAACCAATTGAATTGGAGCATTTGTTTTTAGTCCTAACCCTTTTGTGTCTTTTGCTTGTTTTGTCTTGTGTGTCCTTACATATGATTGTATGAGTTAAGATCCTAGGCTTGGGGGCTTGTTCCCTTGAATTTAGTGACATCTTATCTCTTTGTGATCTAACTCTCTTTTTGCTACTTTTCCATGTGTATGCGCATTGACTCATACTTTTGCTAAAATGGGGGCTAGATATAGCATCATAAAATATAACCCTACACAATTTACACTACTTTTTGTGCCCCTACTTTAGTGCATCCCATATTAGCTCTCTCAGGTCTATTTTTGGCCTTTTTACCTCAAACTTGGTGTCATCTTTCTGCATGGAGAACTGAACCTGTGCCTGGTGTCATGCACTCTGATTTCCTACTTATTTTTCCTATTTTTGGTGGACCCAGACACTCAAGTCATCTTGGTCTAGGATCGAGGTGCTCTGGGTGTCCTAGTCCTCCTTAAACAAGACTTATTTTGAATATGATGGTGCACTCCCCCTCAGTGATTTTGGTTCTCAGTGTCTCAATTTGATCATTGGAGATCGCCCTTATTAGTAAATTACCTTTATAAGAGAATTATTCCTATTAATTTTAGCAACACATGACATCAATAATTTCCATCCATCATTTGTGCATTCACACCAAACAAATTCAACATTCAAGGCTACATTTCATCCCACCAAATTTCTCAGGTATTTCAACATCAAGGAGCAGTAGGTTACATAAATCTTCATGCAAGCATGTGTATTTTATTAGGTCATGTCATGTCAAGTCTGATGGTATGATGAAAGAATAAGTATCTGGTAGAATACTGAGAGGGGGGGGCATTGAATCAGTATACTAAAAAATTGATACAAACTTCCCAAACTCAAATTCAATCACACAAAGTAAACTTATCAATAAAATATCACTGTCAAGATCAATGCTCATAAGGATACTGGTTGACTATTATAGCAACTTAACAGTAAATAACTTTAATCTTGTAAACATCCAAATGCTTAATCATATGTCAACACACTCCATCTCTCAATGTTTCCAGTTATCATGCCTTATTAGAATAGTTAAGTAGTTAATCAAATCAACAAATAAGATCATAACCACAAAAACATTCACCACATGACACAAATGATTATACATGGAAAACCCAAATAGGTAAAAACCACGGTAAGGTGAGACTCACAAGATAGCTATCTGAACTCTTATGAAGTTCACCCTGTTAGGAGCCAAGCCTATTAAAGCTTTTACAAATGCCTTGATAAAAAACAAGTACCCTATTAGGAGTAACTCAGTAGAGGATTTAAGAATCCAAGCTAATGGACCACCTTGTCAGAGGATTTAATAAGTAACCAATCTTGTTAGAGCTTACCTGGTTAGGGGATTTAAATTCTACTATAATTGTTAGAAGATAACATGTTTTTCTTGATCTGTCTAAATAGCACTACATTTTCTTGATCAGATCCTTTTAAGCTTTAATCTGCCTTTAAACAAACTGCAGATTCATTCTCTGGTTAGGCAACCACACACTCAACTGATTTCTACTAACACCTTTTACAAAACAACTTCATCAACCTTAAATACAAATCAATTAGGTTGGTAACACAATAAAAACTTAATTCTCTCATAGAGATTACAAACAAATCAGTTCAAGTGTGACTGTTGGATTTACATAGCAATCTGTATACATTCTTCAAGAAAATTCCAACCGTTCCATGATCACCATTTCATCGGACTTGTAACTCATCACGGACTTTTCATTAGATGCAATCCACTTTGCTCATTCCCTAGACAAACAAACAAATGCACCAAAACAATCTGAACTTGTCTTCATACAATGACCGCACGTGTCACCATCATTACCACTCAACATCAGATAATAAACTAACATAACCATTTCAGAAAACTTAATCTGTTAGGGTTTAACAAAAACAACTAGTAGGGTTTACTAGTTAGAGAACATAGAAATGGTTTAGCCTTATACATCGGTTATCGATTCAACTCACATACATACTAGTTTACAACATCTTCCACAAAGCTCTTCCTACCGGTTACAAGACAATATCATAAATACCATTACCAGTTCTATTAACATCAATGACAACATAGCATATCATTAATGAAATCTTCATGCAAATGCCAACAATCTCCCCCTTTAGCATTGATGGCAATACAAATATCAACGCCTCTGATTGCTTCTGTGATTGGTGAATAGGAATCTTGGTTTACGTTACCAAGTATTCACCATGCTTTGTCTGTCTTCAGCCTTTCACTGGTTTCTCTTTCCATAATCACATAATTCTTCTCCCCAATCACATAATTCTTCTCCCCTTTGACAACAATGCCAAATTGAAAGTAAAACATGTAATGTCAAATTTTCACTATGCATCAACAACATACTGCAACTTGTTACTCCCCCTGTGGAATACATCCACTTCTACATCAATGCTTCTAAGATTCTGCAAGTGATTCAGGAACTGATGCAAGCAACATCATGCTCAACTCACTTCATAAAGGGGTACAACCCCTAGTTGACTTCTAAGACACTCAAATTTAATCTTAGGTAGAGGTTTGGTAAAAATATCTACAATCTCCTCCTTGGTAGAAAGATGCTCTAAGATAACATCTTTACTTTGAACTTTTTCCCTCAAAAAATGATACTTCAATTGAATGTGCTTGGTTCGTGCGTGCAAAATAGGATTCTTAGAAATATTTATGGCACTTTTATTATCACATAAAATCTTTATAGGTTCTAAGATTTTTATCTTAAAACCTTCCAAAATGTGCCTCATCCAAATAGCCCGTGTGCAATTCATATTAGCTGCAAAATACTCAGCTGTAGATTGTGAAGTACAACTTTTCTTCTTACTACTCCATGAAACAAGCTTTCCTCCTAGAAAGAATTCTCCACCGGTAGTGATTTTCCGGTCATCAACATTTCCTGCCCAATTAGCATCTGTGTACACCTTCAAATCAAATTTTCCTCCATATGGATACCATAATCCATAGTCAACGGTACCTTTTAGATATCTAAAAATTCTCTTGGTTGCTATCAGATGTGCTTCCTTTGGATTCTTCTGCAATCTAGCAACTATACCAACTGCATGGGCTATATCCGGTTTGCTATGAACAATATAGTGTAAATTACCAATCATTGACCTGTATTCCTTTTCATCACTAGACTTAGATTCATCTTCCTTAGACAACTTACAACCTGTAACCATTGGTGTTCCAACTGGTTTACAACCACTCATGCCAAAAGTCTTCAAAACCTCTTTCACATACTTAGATTGCATAATGAAAATACCATTCTTCATTTGCTGTATCTGCAAGCCTATGAATTTTTTTATTTCCCCTATTAAAGATATTTCAAACTCATTTTTCATTTCATCTGCAAAACTATTGCTCATGACATCATTACCTCCAAATATGGTAATAACAACAAATACTTCACTGACTAGTATTTCATCTCCTTCAGACTTGAGATAAATATTACTATCATCACTGGTTCTTGCAAAGGCTATCTTCATTAGATGTGTATGAAGCCTTTCATACCATGCTCTGGGTGCCTTCTTTAATCCATATAAAGCCTTATGCAATCTACATACCGCGTCTTTCTCGTCCATCAAAGCATAACCATCCGATTGCTCTATGTATACCTCTTCTTCCAATATCCCATTCAAACTTCTTATGGGTTGCAAATGCAAGTAAAGTTTTGACACCTTCCAGTCTTGCTACTGGTGCAAAAGTTTCACAATAATATTCTCCTTCTTCTTGTGCATAACCCTCGCAAACCAACCTAGCCTTATTGTGAATTATAACACCATCTTCATTCAACTTGTTTTTGAATATGCATTTAGTACCTATAACATTCATATTTACCGGTCCGGGTACCAGGGTCGAAGTGTTGTTCTTCTCAATTTGATCCAATTCCTCCTCCATAGCTTTAACCCAATGATCATCACCAAATGTCTCCTTAGCACTTCTTGGTTCAATGGTGCAGATCATGCAAGAGTTCTCTCTTATTCTCCTTCTAGTTAGTACTCCAACATCCTTATCCCCAAAAATCTATTCAGGAGTATGGTTTAGTCTCACATATCTAGGAATAATTGTTAGATACTTGGTTAATCCCAAAGACATTGAGAGGGAGGGGGGGGGGGTGAATCAGTGTCTTGCCGGTATATGAAAGATTTAAACTTATTTGCAATACTGTAATTGAAATTAATATACCAGTAAGAAAATAATAATGCAGTAAAGAGAAACAAAAGAAGCAGCAACAATGCACACCATAACACAGATATTTTGGCGAGGAAACTCGATGAGGGAAAAATTTTGGTGGGATTTGTGACCCACAATATTTACTCACTAGTCAATATGAATAAATATTACTCAGTACAATAGGGGCCTGCACATGCAGGAAGTCCAACTGCCTAGAGCTCACTGCTCAACAACAAAAATGGAATCCAATAACAATGTATTGCTTCAAAATAGCATCTGCAATGCTGGTTTCAGTACCGGTTTAAGCTATATCTTATACGTCTGCCAAAAACCTTGCTGGTAAATGATTTTGCTTACACAAAATAGTCTTCATTCTTCTCTGCTTCTTATTCACTCTCAAGATAAACACATCAAATTGCATATATAATTATCTGGTATCATATCCCTATCTTATCACATATATCACTTACATACACACATTTCATTACCTACTTATATATATCAAATGACCTACAAGATGTCATACATATATGAGTCTTTACAAAACAATATGTCGGCCATATAATTATAATTTATATTACATAAACAATATTATTGCCAAGTTGGCTTGGATGCCGGTATGATCTGTTGCCAGTGTAAACTGATGCCGATGTGAATAAGACTTGTTGTATTTGCCGGTGTTGGTAGGTGAAGTCTGTTGCCGGTTTAACTTGTGAAACCTTATTGAACCTTGTTGCCACTTTGTTGCCATCAATGAAAAAATCTACCTTTCTCATCTAAGTGTATAATTCCAACAATCTCCCCCTTTGGCATTGATGGCAACACTCATGAGAAAAATCAAAAACTGAAATCCAAAAGTGAAAGTACTCCCCCTGAGCAAATGATCTCCTTTTGTTCACTTGTCACCATGTCTTACTCTGTATATTTTTCTCACTATTAAACTCGCCCTTTGACATCAATGACAAAGGATGTCAAAAGTATCAAAAATTCAAAAATTACCTAGATATCTGAAGTCCATCATGTGCAATCTGAAAAATATTTGCAAGAACTAAGTTAAGACCCTGTAGGAACTTTGTACTATTGCAAATTATTGTCTTTGTCTACCTGATCATCCTGGTAAGATAATGCATTTGTTTCTCTGGTGATCTTACTCCTTGAATTGTTGCCTTGGATAGTGCATTCTAGTGTGTTAATAGATTATCCAATCTTGGACCAAGTTTATTCTTTAACTCCCGAGTTTTCATCTTCAACCTTGCTTTCTCTTGTTCCAAATTTTCAATTTTCTCTTCATGAATAACCATTTCTTGATCCAAAACTGATGTTAGTTCCGAAGAACCAATCATGTTATCTGGAATGTCATCAATCTCTTTCCCTCTACAATTTCTTATACTCCAAAATAGTGGAATTCAATGCCGATAGTAATGAATCAATCTGCTGATTACAATCCTTTATGGTTTTATCAAAGAATTCTTCCTTTTCTTTATTTACTCTTTCCTAAATAGTTTCCTCATTTATTTTATCTAAAGACTGAATGTTAGAAGAAATGAATTTAGACAATGTGTCCAATTTACTTATTGAGCCAACAATGTGATCTACCATGCAGGTTGGTGCAATCATTTGCGAAATCGATAGAGAGTCATCAATAACCTTAAATGCTAAGATATTGCACTCAGTTATCTTCTTTATAGAATCTAAAAGTACTTCAATGACAGTTGTTGGTTTGAAGTCCATAGTAGAAGTACTGGGAGAAGTGCTAGGCTCTGTATTGAGTTTCTTCTCTTCTCCAGATACCTGTTCAGCCACCTTAACCACTTCCTTATTCTCATCCTTACTCTCATTCTTATTCTCTGCTGGTTCAGATTATGTCTGTTCTTGTTCTTTTTTTGCCGGTATCTCAACATTCTATTGAGTGTCAACTATGATAGATTCTAATTTCTTTTCCTCAACAATTTCCTTATCCATTACAATATTGATGTCCTGAGTGTCAACATTCATTGTAAATAAAATATTTGACTCAGGATCAACATCATCTACTTTTAGTTCCTTTGACTTCTCTTCAAGTTGATTTTGCATATCTGTCGGTGCCTTTGCTACTGCCAGTGGGGTGTCCTAACCCGGTGGGGGTAAGTTATCTTTTATTGTGAAGTCAAGTACACTGCCCAACCTTATTGTTTCCTTTATCTCCTTTTTGGTATACCTTAGTAAAAGATTTATCAGCCTTTTGTCTTTCTTTTTATTCTCTTTTCTCTTTCTCCAGAAAGAAAATATCCCATTTATCTGTGATCTCATCTGCTGTTTCCTTTATTCTTCTGGCCATGAGGCTTACTTGCCAGTGACCAATTACAAAAACAGTTATGTTAGCTTTAGCTATCAATTCGTCAATTTCTTGTCTAGATTTAACTGGATGAATAGCCAACATTGCTTCAACCTTCAATTTCTTATCCAATTCCATAGTAGACCTTCTTTTAACTTCAAGTCTCAAATATAAGTCATTAGGGAGAACATCAATGACTTCAATAAGAACATTCTTATATATATCTAAGTACAAAATTATACTCTCCTCACTGGTATCCTTATCAGAATATTTGAAAGAATGATAGAACCTACTAACATTTCCAAGATTGCCATCCTGAGTTATTTCATTTACAAGCTCTTTTGGTGAAAGAGTATTAGATACCTGTTATTCTAGTTTCTTCTGTGTGACCTTCTTCTTGGGACCACTGGGCTCTCTCATAGCCTGTTGTTTTTTTCTTAAAATCTTCATTTTCTTCGGTGATGGAGAAGGTGTCGGTGAGGATTTTCTCTTCTTCCTATCCACCCTTTTGAATTTTGCAACCTTGTCATTATCAAAATCGGATGAGGTAGCCATAGGAGAAATATTTGCTACCGGTTGCTATTCTGATTTTCTTTCTTTTGCAGCAGCACCACTCATCGGATCAAATTTCAACAATCCCTTCGTAACAACTTCAACAAACTTTGAAGCATCTTTCAATATTTTGTCTCTTTTCTTCCTCTGCTTCTGAATTTCAACATCTTTTTCAATAGTTTCAGAATTTCCAAAGATCTTTTTACTCGGTGCCGGTGGTGCATCTAGAAGTATCTTGGCATAAGATTCTAGAATATTTGAATCACTTCATAACCCATCTCAGTTACCCAGACAGTTCTAGGTCTAATTGCCTCCATCCATACTTCATCTCTCTTAATAACAAAGCATATCTGTTTGTCATATTTATCAACAATATTCTGAGGGATTCTTTCCCTTTGCTTCATTTTAGCTTGAAAGTCCTTGAATTATTCATTTACCTGCTTGTCTCCTTCAAAGCCCATGCCGATAATTGCCTCCTTAATTTGTTTTCCAATAGAAATATCATAGGAAAAGTCTTTATGGCCTATACCAGGAATATCATTTGAGAAGTATAGCATTAAACATACAATCAAATTCCCAAACTTGAAAGTTCCCTTCTTATCACCTTTGATTTTGTCCAAATTTTCTATCAATTCATCTTTCAACCATTCACAAATATCAATTTCAGCATTGTTCTTTACCATCTCATAAGCATTGTGAATTCATAGACTAGAAATAGAATTCAACCTATTTGTATGGGCAACTTTATTTCCAATAACCATACTAGCATATTTAACATTGTTATTAGTTATATTTCTAACCCTGAGTGGTCTATTATCTGATGTACCACTGGTTAAGTTCAAAACCTCTTTGTTTGAAATTTTCTTTTTCTTGTCAAGCCTAGTGCTGGTAGAAGGTAAACCTATAACAAACCTAATTGCTTCCTTAGTAATTTTGAAAATTGAGTCTAGCCATAAAAATTCACCATGAATTTTGCTAAGAACAAATGGACAATCTCATCTGAAAAATTTAGGCATGTGAAGGATGTCAACGAACCCGAAATCTTCCACAATCTTATGTTTTGGTTTGACTACACCTTGTTTGTTTGTGATAACATTCATGAACATGTTCTTTAAATCCTCAGACCCTAAATCTTCAATGTTACAGTGAATGCATGCCCTAGGGTCTTCAGCAAATGCAACTCCCTTCGGGATTTTTGAAAATGCACCAATGGAGTCATCCAACTTAGCTATCTTAGGCATGATCTTAAAGACTATACTAGGATGCTTGATATTTTCCACAATAGTAGGGTTTGAAATGAATTCAGGAAAGGAAGATGAAGAAGCCATGTTGTAAAATAAATACCTTTTAAGTGAAAACCTTGAATTCCTTGAAAAATCTTTGCTGCTTCGCTTCTTGAATGTCGGTGCTCAACTTCTACGCTCTTTGAATACTTGAATACTTGGTAAGTCGAAATGAGAAATTTCAATGCTTTATAACCAAAAAGTTAACTTAACAATCACATTCAATGGTTCGCCGGTTAGTGAATTGTTAGCATTATAACAGACAAGGAGAGATTGTTGGCATTTCAATAAGGATATTGAGAAGGTTGTTGATGATTATGGATATAATTGATTAAGGATGTTTATTGTCTTAATATTATTATTTTATCATTGATGTCAAAAAATTGATTTTCTAATTCAGTATGATGTTGCCATATCTTGAGAAGTATGATTTGATGAGTATAAAGATGTCGGTAAAAGACACAGAAAGAATATGATGAATAAGAGGAGGAATAAGTTATTCAATGGGCAACTATTACCGAGTTAGACAATGATGAGATCATGATGTTTAGATTGTTTTGATATCATACATATGTTATTGATTGTAAGGTTAATACTATACTATGTTACCGAAAAAAGAACCTAGTCGGTAAACCCTAAGGTTATCGCTATCGGTTAATGAAGGCGGTATGTCTACTGAGTGAAGTTTAGTATTTACCGAGTTGCAACCGAGTAATAAAGAATGCATTGAATGAATAAAAGCATTATTTAATGAAGGAAGATGATGAGTTGGCTATGATTAAATGATTGGTATGCCATGAATAAATTTTCTTAAAGAATCTATGGCAAAGGAAAATCGGCAAGAAGATCTACAGCTCAGATTGAACTGCAATACCATAGCACAAGTTCCAAGAAATGTATGCAAGTTCCAAGGAGGGGTAAAACATTTTCAAATCGAAAGATACATTGAACCTAGTTACAGTTTGAAGATCTGATAGCTATGATTGATCATGGGAAATGTGATCAAGGAGATTAAGCGGTTGGTGAATTGTTTATAAATAAGGAACTATTGATAAACAATGTATGTGGGCAAGTGTATGCACAAGGATGCTACATAGTGATTACTGAGCATAGAAGCTTGAAGACCTGTTTGAATAATAGAGTATAGAGCCCAGCAGATGGACAAGATAAGTCCTATATTGTATTGAGAAAATAAGAATCTACTTTAGCATTTTAGATGCGAAGTTGTAGATAGATTTTTAGTACTTTTATTTTGTGAAGTGACAGAAAATCTCTTAACCGAGTGGACTTAATAGTCTTATTAGTAAAACCCTCTAGCAAGGTGACATTCTGATTGAGTGTTTGAAATCCTTTAACAAGGTCACTTCTAACAAGGTGAAGATCCTAACAGATCTGAGGGAAATCCCTTAACCGAGTCACATCTAGCAATGTGTTTGTAATCCTTAACAGGATTTGTTTTTAACTGAGCATACTTTAGAAGAGTATATTTCTTAGTGGGTCTGAAATTCCACAGTGGCTTTTCCCTATTTAAGTTTCCACGTTAAATCTGTGGTTATGAGTGTTATGATGTTTATATGCTTTTGAGTTTGCATGTTTAACAATTTTGGTTATATTACTGAAATATATGTTATCGAGGTTGAATTTGATGTTTTTATAGAAGATTAAGTTTGTATGATTCACTCCCCCCTCTCATCTTATTGACTTGACATCTGTACTTAACATTAAGTATCAGAACTATCAATTGGTATCATAGCTTTGGACTCCAGAAGAAAAAGTTTAAAGATACTTGAGGCAAAGATCCAAAGATGTATAAGAGGGATGCACCGAAGCTGAACAAGTCAAGTTTGTCTACATGGCAGAAAAGGATGAAGCTGCACCTATCAGGAGTTGGAGAATATGCTGTATATTATCTGGAGAATGATTTCATCACACTGAGCACCTATCCATTGGCAATGGAAGAGATAAAGGCAAAGCAAAAACATATTCAAGCAGTGATTGAACTAACATCTGCATTAACCGATTTAGAGTTTAATAATCTAGAAGGCTACAATGATGCAAAGGCAATGTGGGACAAGCTCATATCTGTGTATGGTGGAGATGAAAATGTTCAAAGAGCAAAAGTGGACAGTCTAAGAGGACAACTTGAATCTATGAGGATGAATGAAGGTGAGAACATAACCTAGTACAATACAAGACTAAAGGAGATTGTCAATCAAATCAAAGGAGTAGGTGGAACCATTGAAGAAAATGATATAACAAGTAAGTTGTTAAGAACCCTTCTACTGGCTTATGCAATCTGTGCTCTACAATCAATAAATTGAGGTCTGTACCCAATATGCCAGTTTCCTTAGATGCTACTATTGGTAAGCTACATGCATTTGAGTTAAGTAACTTTGATAATAGTGGGTCATCAGTACATAAAGTTGAATCTGCATTTAGTTCTTTTCATATTGGTGAATCTGATGATTACAATGATAGAATGAGTAAGTACACTAAAGGGGATCATAGTGGAGCAAGTGAAAGATTTCACAAGAACATGGAGGAAGTACACAAACTATATGAGGAAATCAGAAAGCAAGAAGAGTTTGAAGCACTTTTAGCCAGAAGGTTACTGAGAGGCAAAGGTAAGTATAAAGGACAACTACCTTTGAAATGTTTCAATTGTGATAAGATAGGACATATGGCTTCTAACTATCCTGACAAAGATTCTACTGAAAAGAGAGATTACTGAGATGACAGACAGAAAGATAATCATTATAGAGGACACCGAGATTTGAGAAGAAAAGATAGAAAGTCATGCTTATTAGCTGATGAGGAATCCAATTGTGATAAATCAGATGAAACTGATACAGAGGAAGTAGTTTATGTGGCTATCAAAGATGGATCAGATGAAGAAAGGTATGAAGAAAAAGCTCTAATATCTCACATAAATACTAATGATTCTTGGATCATAGATAGTGGATTCTCACATCACATGACAGGTGATAAACACAAGTTTGTTATGTTAAAAGACTATGATGGAGGCTATGTAAGATTTGGTAATGATGCACCATGTCCGGTAAAAGGTAAAGGATCCATAACACTTCTTGACAATGCAAGATGCAATGATGTTTATTGGGTTGAAGGCTTGAAATATAATTTGTTGAGTGTAGCACAACTAAACAATATAGGATACTAAATAGAATTTCAGAAAGGGATTGTCAAAGTTCATGATAAGAATGGAAATTTAGCTACTACCGAGACACAAACAAAAGGTAACACATTTCACCTTGACTCAACTCAAAATAAATGTTTGTATGCAAAGATAAATGATACCTAGTTATGGCATAAAAGGTTTTGTCATGTAAATTTTGATAATCTGATCAAAATAAGCAAGAAGCACCGAGTAAGAGTTCTATCGAGTCTTGAAAAACTTGAGAATGTTATGTGCCGAGGATGCTAGATGGGTAAAATGACAAGATCAAGCTTTACAAGTAAGTCCTACACCTCTAAGGGAATTTTAGATCTTGTGCACACTGATCTTTGTAGTCCTATGAAAGTTCAAAGTTATTATGGTGATAAATATTTCATATTATTTGTGGATGATTACTCAAGGATGATGTCAGTTATGTTTTTAAAAGAAAAATTAGAAGCTTTTCAAATGTTTAAATGGTACAAGGCAAGAGTTGAAAATGAAACAGGAAGACAACTGAAATGTCTTTGATCAGATAGAGGAGGAGAGTTCACATCTAATGAGTTCAACTTATTCTGCAATGATCATGGTATAAAAAGACAAGTCTCTGCACTGAGAACTCTACAACAAAATGGAATTGCTGAGAAAAGAAACAGATCTATTGTGGATTGTGCCATAACCCTGATGATTGAAAAGAAAGTGCCACAAACATTTTGGAGAGAAGCAGTAAGCACAATAGTTTACACCCTGAACCGAATACAACTAAAGAAAGGAACTTTGAAGACACCATATGAAATCTGGTATGACAAGAAACCTAATGTAAGTTATTTTAAAATCTTTGGAAGTAGATGCTACGTACACAAAGATGATAGAAATGGCAAGTTTGATCAGAAAAGTGAAGAAGAAACATTTCTTGGTTATTCTTCTAGAAGTAAAGCATTTAAATGTCTGATCAAATCATCTAACAAAATAGTAGAAAGTGCAAATGTGAAAATTAATAAATTTGCAGAAAGAAATGATGAAGGAAACTCCAAAGAACCAAAAGATTATGATGAATTTGTCTATGTTCAATCGAGAAGTCTTACCGAGCAGACTACTGAAGGAAATGAAGAGAATATCCAGTTACCGAGTGATGAAGAAGATCATACAGAGCCTACCGACCCTGTATTAGCCAAGTATGTTAGAAGACATCATGCATCAAGTCAGATTATAGGAGATAAGGATGATCTAGTTATGACAAGGAACAAACTAAGACAGAACACATGTCTGATATCTGAATTTAAACCAAGAATAGTGAAAGAGGCATTTAACAGTGAATATTAGATAAATGCTATGACAGAAGAGATTGATCAAATCAAGAAGAATGACACATGGACACTGGTCCCAAGATCGAAGGACAAAAATGTAATCGGTACAAAGTGGATTTTTAGAAACAAGCTAAATGAAAAAGGTGAGGTCACTCGAAATAAAGCAAGACTAGTTTGCAAAGGTTATGCCCAAGAAGAAGGAATTGATTATGGTGAGACTTTTTCACTTGTGGCTAGACTTGAAGGAGTAAGAACATTGTTGGCATATGTTGCTTTCAAAAATTTCAAGGTATATCAAATGGATGTCAAATCTGCATTTCTAAATGGTATATTAGAAGAAGAAGTTTTTATTGAACAACCTGAAGGATTTGTTGAAAACAAGAATAAAGATCAGGTATGTAAATTGAACAAAGCCTTATATAGTTTGAAACAAGCACCTAGAGCATGGTATGAAAGATTGCACTCTTATTTAATCAAGATTGGTTTTATAAGGACAAGTGAAAACAACAATATGTACATGAAGAATGATGAAAATGGAATACTGATCTTAGCCATATTTGTTGATGATATTATCTTTTGTAGAAATGACTCTTTATGCAAGAAATTTGGAAATGAAATGAGAAAATAATTTGAGATGTCATTAATCGGTAAGATAAAGTATTTTATAGGTTTACAGATACTGCAAATGAAAAATGAGATTTTCATTACTCAATCCAAGTACATAAAGGAAATCTTGAAGAAATTTGGAATGGAGGATTCAAAACCAGTAAGTACTCCTATGACTACCAACTATAAATTATCAAAGAATGATGAATCTGCATCTATTGATGAGACACTATATCGATCCATGATTGGAAAGTTGCAATATGTTGTTCATAGCAGGCCAGACATAGCACATGCAGTAGGTATAGTTGCAAGATTCTTTGCAGAACCCAAGGAAACACACATTACAACAATCAAAAGAATTTTTAGATACTTGAAAGGCACTGAGGATTATGGCTTAGTATATTAGAAAGGACATGCCTTTGATTTAAAAGTTTATATTGATGCTGATTGGGCAGGCAACATTGATGACAGGAAAAGCACAAGTGGAGGAGATTTCTTTTTAGGAGAAAGACTAGTGTGTTGGCTTAGTAAGAAACAAGGACATGTTTCATAGTCAACAGCAGAAGCTGAATATGTTGCTGTAGCATTGAATTGTACCAACATAGCATAGATCAAACAACTGTTGGATGGTATAAATGAAAAAGTTACCAAGCTAGTAACTATATTCTATGAAAATACTGGTGCCATTAACATTTCAAAGAATCCTGTTATGCACTCTAAGACAAAGCACATCTCTATCAAATATCATTATCTTAGAGAAGAAGCTCAAGAGAAGAAAGTGGTGTTGGAGTATGTTAGCCACTACCAAGGGACACTTTAGGATGTTTTCTAAAGGTGTGCAGGAAACAATACAGGGAACAGGAATTGGAGACATAAATGCTCTGATCGAGACTAAATTGACACACAACACCAGAAAATCACTTCATACAGGAAGAAATTATGTTTTAGTTCTTTACTTTTTGACATTGTTGTCAAAGGGGGAGAAGACTGAAGAAAAGGGGAGAAGACTGAAAAAAGAGGAGAAGACTAATGTATGGGGGAGAATTCTGATTACAGGGGGAGAACATTTCAACATTTCAGAATCTCATAGCAATCCGAATCAATTGGGTCAAATCAATTGGTTTTACCATCAATGCCAAAGGGGGAGATTGTTGGCATTTCAATAAGGATATTGAGAAGGTTGTTGATGATTATGGATATAACTGATTAAGGATGTTTACTTTCTTAATATTATTATTTTGTCATTGATGTCAAGAAATTGATTTTCTAATTCAGTATGATGTTGCCATATCTTGAGAAGTATGATTTGATGAGTATAAAGATGTTGGTAAAAGATAAAGAAAGAATATGATGAATAAGGGGAGGAATAATTTATTCAATGGGCAACTATTATCGAGTTAGACAATGATGAGATCATGATGTTTAGATTGTTTTGGTATCATACATATGTTATTGATTGTAAGGTTAATACTATACTATGTTACCGAGCAAAGAACCTAGTCGGTAAACCCTAAGGAACCTAGTTGGAAAACGCTAAGATTATTGCTATCGGTTAATGAAGGTGGTATGTCTACCGAGTGAAGTTTAGTATTTATTGAGTTGCAACCGAATAATAACAAAATGCATCGAATGAATAAAAACAATATTTAATGAAGGAAGCTGATGAGTTGGCTATGATTAAATGATTGGTATGCCATGAATAAAGTTTGTTAAAGAATCTATGGCAAAGGAAAATTGGCAGGAAGATCTACAACTCAGATTGAACCATAATATCCTAGCACAAGTTCCAAGAAATGTATGCAAGTTCCAAGGAGGGGTAAAATGTTTTTAGATCGAAGGATACATTGAACCTGGTCATAGTTTGAAGATCTGATGGTTATGATTGATCATGGGAAATGTGATCAAGGAGATTAAGCAGTTGGTGAATTGTTTATAAATAAGGAACTGTTGATAAACTATGTATGCAGGCAAGTGTATGCACAAGGATGCTACATGGTGATTACCAAGCATAGAAGCTTGAAGACCTGTTTGAATAAAAGAGTATAGAGC
This sequence comes from Cryptomeria japonica, assembly GCF_030272615.1. Lineage (NCBI taxonomy): Eukaryota > Viridiplantae > Streptophyta > Pinopsida > Cupressales > Cupressaceae > Cryptomeria > Cryptomeria japonica. Next base: position 286,613,413 of record NC_081408.1, on the reverse strand, counting down.
CCAGTAGATGGACAAGATAAATCCTATATTGTATTGAGAAAATAAGAATCTGCTTTAGCATTTTAGATGTGAAGTTGCAGATAAATTTTTATTACTGTTATTTTGTGAAGCGACAAAAAATCTCTTAATCGAGTGGACTTAATAGTCTTATTTGTAAAACCCTCTAGCAAGGTGACATTCTGATTGAGTGTTTGATATCCTTTAACAAGGTCACTTCTAACAAGGTGAAGATCCTAATAGAGGGAAATCCCTTAACCAAGTCACATCTAGCAATGTGTTTGTAATCTTTAATAGGATTTTCTTTTAACCGAGCATACTCTCGAAGAGTATATTTCTTAGTGGGTCCGAAATCTCATAGTGGTTTTTCCCTATTTGGGTTTCCATGTTAAATCTGGTGTTATGAGTGTTACAATGTTTATATGCTTTTGAGTTTGCATGTTTAACAGTTTTGGTTATATTACTGAAGTATATGTTACCGAGGTTGAATCTGATGTTTTTATGGAAGATTAAGTTTGTATGATTCACCACCCCCCCCTCATCTTATTGGCTTGACATTTGTACTTAACATTAAGTATTAGAACTATCAATTGGTATCAGAGCTTTGGACTCCAGAAGAAAAAGTTTAAAGGTACTTGAGGAAAAGATCCAAAGATGTATAAGAGGGATGCACTGAAGCTGAACAAGTCAAGTTTCTCTACATAGCAAAAAAGGATGAAGCTGCACCTATCAAGAGTTGGAGAATATGTTGTATATTATTTGGAGAATGATTTCATCACACCGAGCACCTATCCATTGACAATGGAAGAGATAAAGGCAAAGAAAGATTTCCATTGTAACTCAACATATGTGCCAAGAAAGAAGAATTATGACTTCTTACCACCATCTGAGGGTAAAATGCATGATCTTCAATTAGTTGCCTTACCACTAAGGATTATTCCTTAGCTAGATGAAGAATCTCCTTCTGGTGCAAGATCACTCTGTTCTTCTGGTGCAGAGCCAGATTCATCATTTCTTTGATCTCTCTTCTTGACCCATTGTTTTGAGAATTCTTTCTTGATTTCATTAACCTTTTCCTTGCCTTTATCATTAGATCCTCTATTGTTTATCGATACATTCTTGCTTGTGCAAAATCTTGCAATATGCCCAATTTTGTTGCATGCATAACATTTGTTTCTTTGAATAGATTTTCCATAACCTTGCTCGGTTTGAGTTCTGCATTGATTAGATAGATGTCCAAATCTACCACAAGCATAACATTTTACATTCATTCTATAATTGTTTGAGTTATGAACATGTTTATTGAATTTGGAACATTGACTGGTGGATAAGTTTGTATTCTGATTATTCCTAAATTTACACTGATTTGCTCTATAACCAAATTTGTTGTAATTAAAACATTTGCCATTGAATTTATAAGCATTGCATTGCCTTATCAATTTGCTGTGATCATGATTGTTTGTAGTTCCAAAACTTTCTCCATGTTCAAATCCAAGTCCAACTATTTCTCCATTAGGTTTTTGAATTTTCAACATATCATCAAACTTGTTTGAACTCTTTTTGAATTTGTCCTTGTATTCATTTGCAACGACCAACTCACCTTCCAGAGTGCTAACTTGTCTCATAAGTTCCTCTTGTCATGTTGCATCTGAATCAACTCTATTTTAAGCATATCATTTTCATAACTTAACCTTGTAGATTCATCTAATCCTTCATTAAGTCGTCTGACCAAATATTCCTCATTCTTCTTTCTATCTTCAATATCCTTACATAGTCTCATGGTTAAATCTTGCATCTAATTTTTCATGATACCGTTCTCATCTTAGTTTCTTTGCAATATCTCCGAGAGTTTCTTTTTCTTCATCATCTTGGTTTTATAGTTGCACATGTAATTATTCTCCTTTATTCTATGCTATGACCAAGTTTTCTTGAAGTGCTTTGATAAATTCTTGAGCAGATCTGAGTTCTTCTTCCAGTTTGATATTGTTCAATTTTTCTGCATCAAAATCTTCAAGAGCTGCTTCCAACAATTGTCTCAAACTTTCCATTGGTACCGGTTTCAGAATCTTCCTCAAGTTGTTAGGCTTCTACAAATAGAGAGCCATGCTCTGATACCAATTGTTAGATACTTGGTTAATCCCAAAGACACTGAGAGGGGGGGTGAATCAGTGTCTGACCGGTAGATGAAAGATTTAAACTTATTTGCAATACTGTAATTGAAATTAATATACCGATAAACCAATAATAATGCAGTAAAGAGAAACAAAATAATCAGCATCAATGCACACCATAATGTAGATATTTTGGTGAGGAAACCCGGTGAGGGAAAAACCTTAGTGGGATTCGTGACCCACAATATTTACTCACTGGCCAATATGAATAAATATTACTTAGTATAATAGGGGACTGCATACACAGGAAGGTCAACTGCCTGAAGCTCACTGCTCAACAACAAAAATGGAGTCCCAGTGACTACACAATTGGATGGTTAAATCCAATAACAATGTGTAATACCCTAAAAATGGTCATCTAAACCATGGGCCCCTAATCTCGACAACATCACCAAGATCCTGACCAAAGACAATTAAATAAATCTTGAGCACACAATTAATTTCTAAAATCATCAATGTCACATGGCAAAATTAATCACTCAATATTAATTAAATATTTATTTAATTAATTAAATCATTCCAAGTAAATCATTTAAAACAATTATCTTATTTATTATATTAAATATCCTAGCATATTTAATTAAATAAATCAATTTGCCATTAAATCATCAAAAAAAGGAGTTAATTTGAAAAATAGATAATTTTTTTTCCATAAATCTTCAAAAAAGGAAACAAATCAAGAAAGAGGAATTGGAAATTATGAGCACAAATTTTCAAAAAAGGAAATAAATCAAAAAAAGAATTAATTGACAAAAAAAGAATTAAAAATTGAGAAAAGAAATCAATTGGAGATAATCTTGAAAAACAAATTAAAAATTGATAAATAATCTCAAAGAAAGCAATTAAAACATTTAAATATTAAAATTGAATGAAATAGAGAATAAATCAAAATTTTTTTTTTCTAATTTTATCTTAATTTTAGTTCAATTTCCTTTAAAACTGAGAAAAGCATCCAATCATATCAATTCACCTAGATTGTGCTTCCTCTTGGAAAATCTTGACCGCTCATCATCATTTGATCTCAGCCTTTGGTTTCTTTTTGAATTTTCGATAAATTCAGGCTCTCATCTTTCATTCAAAGTTCCTGATGAATATATTGTTATTATGTTGTTTTTTCTCTAGGTTCATTGAGATATTGCATATTAGTTATTTCATATTGCTTAAATTATGGTAGATTAATCTTGCATATTTAGATTAAATCTTGCATCCGTTTAGCTCATATTCATACTCATATAGATTTAAAAATCCTTCAGTGTTGTCTAGTCACTGGATAGCTTAACAATATGAGAGTAATCTAAACTTGCATCTACTAGAAGGTAATGGGTCACTTTGTAATGGTTTATTACTCATTGATTATCAATTTACTAACCATGCATCTAATGACTTAATTGAAGTGTTGTGTATTCCAGATACAGATACAGGTCCACTTTTCACACACACATTTTTGGCACCCACCGTGGAGCAGAAGACTACTTTTTCAGCCTCAAAATCATTTTTTTTAAACCCTGCAAGTTTCATCTGTACAATCTCTATGAAATATCGTACGAGTGGTATTACTACATCGTACGACATTCTGTCGAAGCCTTTTATTTGTCGTATAAATAAAAAAATGGTGTCGTATGGCATGCTGTTCTGATTATCTGATTTTATCTTCTATCATCCTATGCTTAGTTCTAACTCGTATGATAAAAGCCTTTTGTCGTTTCACTCTATGATAATTGTCGTACGATGTTGTATTCTGTTAGGTTAAAATAAATTTCACTTTTTTAGGTTTTCTATCCAAATTTTGATTACGCTAACACTAACCCTAGATCATCTTCTGTCTGCCTAATATTTTCACAACCTAACTAGTTTCTTGTAGGACGCTTGTCAAAGAATTTATCAATCAAACATACGCCTGTCAAAGAATAAAAATAAAAACAACATGACTACTGATACATTGTTTTTATAGGTTGTCTAAAGAGAATCAACCAAACATCGTGTATTCTTTAAATTAATTTTTTTAGGAACCTAAATTTCTATCTGATTAAAGAACAAATCCGTATTTCATGTTTTAAGTAAATTCTGAGAGGTACGAGAGTATGCTCTTGTCTTTTTAGACAATCAGAAATCTAGACCCTTGAGGTGTTTTCTTTGTTTGAGATTTATACATCTTTAGCAGGCCTACCCTCCCGAGGAGCTTAAAAACTCTTAAAGCCATTACGACCGGTGTGAGGGGAATGACCTAAGTGGGAATGGCTAAATGCCAAGTTCTCCAACCCACTATAAAATAAACGTGATTTGATGAAAATAAAGTCAGCAGTAGTGCTCGGGAATATCTCTCCTTAATACCTTCGGGTATAATGAACCTTGGTTTTCAAGGCAAGGAGACCTCTTAATTGAGTTTATACCTTGACGCGCTGAATGGACCCCTTACTAGATCCAATTAAAATTAGAAGCTACCCGATTCACCTCCAAAAGGTTGATAATCTTTATGCAAGAGAGATAGTAACTCTCCCAAGACACTTGCCATATCGTGCCCCCATTAGTGTTTGTAGTCGGCTAATACAGCGTTGAGGATCCATTGTGTGAGACTTAGCGACCGTATTCTGATTAGCTATTGGGTGTGGAACTAAGTCAACAATCAAAGGTTTTCTTCTCTAAGCCAACTTCCATAGTGTTTGCATGCTGTGATTGGAGTTACTATTCATACTGCATGTTTTTTGTGTTTTCATCCCTTAAACTAAAATTGTAATACCAAAATTGGAGAAATAAGAAACAACTCAGTGATCAAAAACTCTGTCCGTGTCAGAACTAGTCTACCCTAAGTCAAAAATTTGTCCAAAAAACTAGTCTATCCTAGTCAAAAATCAGTCCATCTCAGAATTGGTAATACTTAATTGTCATACTCAGCTATTGAAAAACTTAGAATTTTTGTCTCTGTCTTGTTAATAGTCATACAAATCTGATCATTTATCATCCTGCACCATGTCCTGTATCGTACAAGTTTGATTATTTGTCATCTAAGCGCAATCCTCTATCGTACGAAACCCAATAGTCTATTGTCTGAAGCTAAATCTTGTGTCGTACGATACATAATTGCACTAAATCTTTTATCATCCTGTAAAGCGGAAAATCGAACCCTAGTTGCTCTCCCCTCTTCCAACTCCAAGGAGAGAGAAGGGAGGTCACTAGGATTGACGGTTTTCACTTAGGGGAGACTTTACATTCAAAAGAGGGGTTGAAACCCACAAGATCCAATCCCACACAATGCAAGATTGGATCCTAAATGAGTTTCAAGGGTTAAGACAACAAGGCTACCCTCTTTTTTTTTATAATGTAGATGGAAAGATTAAGCTAGGAATGTATGAAAAGTGAGAAAGATTCACTTATAAACTGAGATAGGAATATAGGATGAAGCTGTGGACCTGGAATTAGCAGTAAAATGTCGAGACGGTGCTGTCCTGCAAATTTGAGCAAAAGTTGACGGGACGATGGCACCCGGAGTGCACACGGTCCTCTGAAAAATCCGCGAAACGAAGGGGGATTTGTTCGTCTCTGCACAAGGATTCTAGATCTTCAATTACAGCCGCATACCTGCAACCTACACACAGAAAAGTGAAGACGATTGGGGGGTTAGGGATTAGGGGTTTGCCCTTGGGTCAAACCCCGGTTTTGGAATTAACCAAGAAATGAGAAATGCTATAAATGTAAATGATTGTAATGTAAAACAAGTACTAGTACCTTGTTGTAAGAATGTTTGTATTCTTACATGCGAAGGTGTAGATGTTGTTGTATGTTGTATGTTGTAAGTAGTATGTGATCTCCTCTTCAATGGTTGAATCCTTGCCTTGAATGCAACACTTAGCCTTGAATGCAACACTTAGCCTGATCAATTGCTTGAAGGAATGCTTGAATGCTTGAATGCTTGAATGCTTGAATGTTTGAGTATCATTTCCACACCTTTTCCATCTTCCTCCAAATGGGAGAGGAAATGCAGTTTATGTACTTGTCAATTAGGGCTGATAGACTGATTTTCCCGACCTTAGGCCGACCAGGAAACATTGTTTTCCAATTTGCAAACAAAAAGACCCAAGACCCAAAAGAGACCGGGCCCAAAAATAGGGCTAGGGACCAGGGCGCTGGGCGCCATGGTCCCACCTCTAGGGACAGCAGGGTGCAAGGAGGATCAGGCCAGGGTGCTGAAAAATGCAGTTTTTGATGTCATAAACAGGTTTCAAGGTCTCCATTCAGGTTCCATGTTGCATCGCCATCGTGAAGACCCAAATGCAGTTGAAATTGCAAGTGTCACAATTTTAGGACACTACATTTAGCCCCCACTTTAGCCAGAGTATAAGTGTACGCTCATACTTCCGGTAAAGTACAAGGAAACAACATTGAAAGACTTTCACCACGTCAAGGAGGCAAGACACACCAAGCCCCCAGTGGACTAAGGATCTTATGACTTCGATTGACAAAGTAAAAGGGAAGATCTCGAGGGAGAACCATGACTGTCAGTAGTAAGGTTCCCTCACTATGAGTCATGCAAGAGAAATACCAAAAATTTTCAAGGCAAAGCTAAGTTCGCCAAGAAATTTTCAAGTACCCTGAAGGGATAGACAGGGTGTATGCCCCCCTACATTAAAGTGATCGCACACGCCTCAACGAGGGCGATTGCTTTAAGGTAGTGATACACGTAAGAAATGATAAAGGAAAGGAGCACGTTATCGCAAAGATTTAGCCCCCAAGTGTGAGATAAACCCAAGGATAATAGACACAAAACACAAAGCACAAGGTGACTTCACTTTCCTCGGGGTCAGTATGCTGTATGATAATTCATGTATATCATATGTATGTGTGCATAATTGTTCTTCATTCCCCAATCAAGGAAGGTCACCTAGAAGAAGGGAACACATGTGTCTTTTGAGTCGACATGAGAGAGACCAAAAGAGATCTCAATGCTTTGCGTCGTCCTCAAGTAGACAACACTAAGGACAATAAATAGAAGAATGAGAATAACACATAGAAGAAGTAACACAAGAGAGGAGGAGAGAATCTGCTATGCTAATGAAACTAGTCTAGCACGTCATCTACCCCCCCAATCTTGCTGATCAATGTTTCGGGAAGGCAGGAAACACGCTAGAGGAGGAACATTCAACACAGCAGATGGAGCTATTGCAAGATCCAAACAAGGGCTATGTTCATGTTCCAAGCCACATTGTTCTTGTCTAGAAGCTAGGATAAGTGCTTTAGAAAATTCGTTAGATAAATGGTTATCAACATCAACAAGTTCATATTCACTATCAGAAGCAAGAGAAGTAACATCTTCATCATGAATAACATTTTCATCCATATCATCATCAAGATTTATAAAAATAGGATCTTTAACTCGCACAGAATCAAGACCATCATGCATCTTATGTTTAGGAGATTTTGGAGAAGATGGAATAATGCTTGTTGAAGGTGTTTTTGGAGATTGCAAAGTTTGAGAAGCAGCTGCTTGGGCTCTAAGATGACGCTTTCGTCGACGTTCACATGCAGAACGATTTCATCTAGTCTTAATAGGAAGTTGAGAAGATTGAGGAGGAGGAATGTTCTCATCCTTATCACTTGGGTGTTTAGGTTGTGGTCTCTTAGGCTGGATAATAGGAGAAGAGGAAGGTCTCTTCTCTCTATAAAGAGAAGGAGGAGGAACTGCTCCATATAAAGGAGGAATATTTGGTTTAGGAAGGAGACCAAGTCCATCATGACGAGGAGGTATAGGTCTACTTTTAGAAAGCTTATTAGGCATAGACATAGTTACATCCATAGGGATGGGTTGGGAATCTTCTTGAGGAAAGACATTAGTTTTATCTTTCAAAGGAAGAACTTCCTTCTCAAGAATGATAGGAATATCAAGTTTGGGTGTTCTAGGTTCACTTAGAGATAGGATCATATCTATTTTCCACTTTTGATAAGATTTGAAAAGATGATCACTTCGAGGTGGAAGAGATTGGAATTGTTTAAAAAAGTAATGAATAGGAATGCTAGAAGTTCTTTCAGCTGGTTTAAAGAGACTATGATTGATAGTAACAACTTCACCATTATGGGGAAATTTCAAACACTTGTGAATAGGAGAAGCAATAGCTTTCATGGAAGATAGCCAAGGATAGCCTAGCTTCACACAAAATTGTTTAGATGAAGGAATAATAGCAAAGTTCACATCAAGGGACTTGTTATGGACCTCAATAGGTAATGTAATAGAACCAATTGCAGGAGAAGAAAATGCATCAAATAATTTCATAGCCACATTTGTTTTGTCATAGATCACTTGATTCAATTGAAAAGTAAAAAGAAATTCTTCAGTAATAACATTAACCATGCAAGAAGGATCAATAAGCACTCCACGGCAAGGTGTATTCTTGACTTTTGCAACTATATATAAAGGACCATCAGGTGCCCTGATAGTTTCATTAGGATCAAATGTGATGGAAGGTTCTTTAGGGTTTTCTTGCTGCTCTACAAAGTTAATCACATTCGGAGTCATAGACACAAGACCATCAGATGAGAAAGAGGGATCATTAGTCTCAATCACATTAGAGGTATGAGAAGGTAATGGATCAATAAAAATCTTAAGATTTTGGTTAGGAGGAGCTACAGATGTGTTGCCTTTATCATTCACTCCTGAAACAGAGATAGTATTATTATCAATCAAATCTTGAATTTTACCCTTTAAAGCAAAACATTTTTTAGTATCATGCCCAGGTTGACGATGAAATTGACAAAAAGATTTGTTATCAAAATAGGGTGAATTAATCTTTGTAGGATCAATTTGCTTTATAGGAGGGAGAGTAAGCACATTTTGTTCCAATAACTTATTCATAATACTATGCAATGATTCATTCAAAGGAGTAAACTTTCTTTCTTTCTTGAAAAATTTAGAAATAGGAGGCACACCTGATGCTGCATTCACATTGTTGTTGATGATGTTTTCATTGAATTTGATGGATTCTCTGTTCGGTTTAAACTTTCCAAATGGTTGTTGACTACTATCACCCTTATCACTCGGAGCCATAGGATTTGCTTGTTCCATTTGACTCACAGTCAGTTGATAATTGTGAAGAGTTGCACACAACTGTTGGAAAGAAGTAAACTCAGAAAATAGAAGTTTGTCTCAAATATCTTTTTGTAAATTAGAAATAAAGATTCTTTGAATATCATTGTCAGGCACTGGAAAAGAAATTTGAGCATACAAATGCTTATATCTACCAATGAAATCAATCACTTTTTCTTTAACACCTTGTTTACAATGCATTAAATCAATCAAAGTAACTTTAGGACTTATATTGTTTTGAAATTGTTGAATGAAAGCATTTGCAAGTTGTTCGAAAGAAGTAATAGAATAAGAAGGCAACGAGCAATACCATTGTAGGGATTTATCTCTTAATGTTCTAGTAAACAGTTTTGCAAGCAACCTTTGGTCATAGGCAAAATCGGTACATATTGTTTGAAAAGTCTTAACATGTGTTAGAGGATCACCTTTACCATTATAAAGCTCCAAATGCAGGATTTCAACATGTTTAGGAGGGATAGCTCGGACAATGTCAAGAGAAAGTGGGCTCGCCACATCAAATGTGGGCACACTAAACTTAGATTGATTCATAGAGGCAATTTGTTGCTGTAAAGAAGAGACAGTTTGTGCAAGATTATTAATGGTCGCTTCAGTTGAAGAGTTCATATTCGACGTGTTAGATTGAGATGGAGGTATTATGTTATTGAAAGAAGATATTGATTGAGAGTAAGGTGGTGGAACACTATGATAGTTAGTCATAGGAGATGATTGGAAAGGAGGAACACTACAAGGAGGAATGGAATGGTTAAATGAATTGCCCCCTTGCGTCATGTTCATTTGTGGAGATGTAATAGGGACACTCATTGAAGGAATGAATGAAGAAGTCTGATTGAATGAAGGAAGAGGGTTAATTGAAGAGGAAGGATTGCCCCCATAACTGGTGATCATAGGCGGAATGTCTTGTATTGAAGTGGTCATTATGTTTGATGTAAAGGTAGGTATGTTAGCAATAGAATTTGTTAAAGGAACAGAATGATTGACTTGAGTGGAAGGTTGTGTATAACCTAAAGTTTCAGCACAACTCTTCATAGGCATCACAATCGAATTTTGAAAGTTGTTCTATAGAAACCTCATGGAGAGCTTCTTCATCATTAGGAGGATTAGAGGAATTACCCGTGTCCTTGTTAAAAAGGCTATTCAAATTAGGTTCCATCTCCTCAGTAGTTAAACCTCAGAAAGACTTAATTCTATGGCTTCGTCTAACGGGAATAGTGTAAGTAGGGCTTATTGTTGTAAAACTCATGCACTAGAGAGGGAGAGAAAATTTTGAATTTTGAGGTAGCAAATTTCAACAAAATCAGCCAATCTCCTAGATTTAAGCTGTTAAATGCAATCACGACAATCTCCCGAAATTTTAGAAAAAATGTCAGAGACCGTGGCGCTCGGGGTGCACACGGTCCTCGCAACTTTTTTTGAAATTTTCAGGGATGAAAGTTATGATGATTTTAAAGCTAACTTGAAAAAATTGAGTGATTTTACGATCTGTAGATAGGCCAAATTAAAGTTGCAATCTCAAAATTGAACCCTACCAAGATTGTTGAAAAATGCAAAATTTGAACTTTGAAAAAGAGAGGGAAACTGAAATTTTGAATTTTATGAATTTAGAGGGAATACCAAAAGCAATGCAAGTTTTGAAATTTAAAAGTTGACTCAATTTCACGCAAAATTCAATTTTGAAAGTGGAAATCAAAGTTGTTGTAATTAAACACTTAATTTCAAAAGTCACAAATTGCAAGAATTTGAATAAAGCACTGAAATTTCGAATGAACGCCAACACGCTTTTCAGATTTAGGACAATAAGAACACAATTTTGACACAAAATTTCAATTTCAACAATTTTTGAATGATTAGGAGCCTTAATCCAAGCAATCACTAGACCAACTTTGACTTTAATTTTGAAAGTGTTATAATTGATAAAATCAACCAAAATTCTGGATTTTAGCAGAAAAATACGGTAAGATCTAACTCTCGAAATTTCAGAAAAAATGTCGGGGACGATGGTGCTCAGGGTGCACACGGTCCTCACAACTTTTTTCCAAATTTTCAAGGATGAAAGATATTATGATTTTGTTGCGGAATCCAAAGTTACAGCTGATTTGGAGATGTTTTGATCAGTGAAATTGTCAGTCAGAGGTTGAATCAAGAGGGTTTTAAAAATTAGGGTTTTGACAATCAACCACTTAATTTTTAGAATTAAAGCACAGATATGAATTGACAATTTGTAATAGAAGGGTAGATCTGAAACAAGCATTAACATTTAGACATTTCACAAGCTTAATTACTAAAAAGAAAATTTAGGGTTTTTATGCAATTAACCTCTAAAATTTGCAAAAGATCAAACATGGAAATGTAATCAAGGAATCCAATTTTCAGATCTAACCATGAATAATCAGAAAGGATGTTCACGTCGGGTTCACCAAAATGTAAAGCGAAAAATCGAACCCTAGTTGCTCTCCCCTCTTCCAACTCCAAGGAGAGAGAAGGGAGGTCACTAGGATTGACGGTTTTCACTTAGGGGAGACTTTACATTCAAAAGAGGGGTTGAAACCCACAAGATACAATCCCACACAATGCAAGATTGGATCCTAAATGAGTTTCAAGGGTTAAGATAGCAAGGCTACCCTCTTTTGTAAAGAATATAGATGGAAAGATTAAGCTAGGAATGTATGAAAAGTGAGAAAGATTCACTTAGAAACTGAGATAGGAATATAGGATGAAGCTGCGGACCTGGAATTAGTAGTAAAATGTCGAGACGGTGCTGTCCTGCAAATTTGAGCAAAAGTTGACAGGACGATGGCGCCCAGAGTGCACACGGTCCTCCAAAAAATCCGCGAAATGAAGGGGGATCTGTTCATCTCTGCACAAGGATTCCAGATCTTCAATTACAGCTGCGTACCTGCAACCTACACACAGAAAAGCGAAGACGATTGGGGGGTTAGGGATTAGGGGTTTGCCCTTGGGTCAAACCCTGGTTTTGGAATTAACCAAGAAATGGGAAATGCTGTAAATGTAAATGATTGTAATGTAAAACAAGTACTAGTACCTTGTTGTAAGAATGTTTGTATTCTTACATGCGAAGCTGTAGATGTTGTTGTATGTTGTATGTTGTAAGTAGTATGTGATCTCCTCTTCAATGGTTGAATCCTTGCCTTGAATGCAACACTTAGCCTTGAATGGAGACTTAGAATGATCAATTGCTTGAAGGAATGCTTGAATGCTTCAATGCTTGAATGTTTGAGTATCGTTTCCATGCCTTTTCCATCTTCCTCCAAATGGGAGAGGAAATGTAGTTAATATACTTGTCAATTAGGGCTGATAGACTGATTTTCCCGACCTTAGGCCGACCAGGAAACATTGTTTTCCAATTTGCAAACAAAAAGACCCGAGACCTAGAAGAGACCGGGCCCAAAAATAGGGCCAGGGACCAGGGCACTGGGCGCCATGGTCCCACCTCTAGGGACAGTGAGGTGCAAGGAGGATCAGGCCAGGGTGCTGAAAAATGCAGTTTTTGATGTCATAAACAGGTTTCGGGGTCTCCATTCAGGTTCCGTGTTGCATCGCCATCGTGAAGACCCAAATGTAGTCAAAATTGCAAGTGTCACAATTTTAGGACACTACACATCCTAGACATACCCATCTGTCATACGGTACTAGGTAGCAACTCATACGAAACAAAATTATTGTCGTCCTGGAACTATTAAATTGTCATCTGACTCAGTAAATCTTGTCATACGAATCTCTGATTTTGTTAGTACAGAATAGTAAACCTGCCTAGATCAGTCTATAGCGAGCATAAAACTGGTCATCATCCCCCTGAGCACAAACAATCTTCATAGTGTACCCCTTTCGTTGTGTTGCATGATTTTGTCGATCATCTTTAATCTAGTTCAAACAACATCTTATCAAAATCTAAGTTAACTTAGATAACATCTTACATAGGATAGATCATTCCTGAAACCATATCAGATTTTAGTAACTTCTCTCAATCACTACATTGAAAGAATAACTAGCTACAATTTGATCTTGACTTCTGCAACAAATCTAGCTCCCGGTCCCGTCCGTTGCAAATGCCTGTTCAAACCAGAAGCTCTCACAACAAAAAAGATAAAGAAAAAGAAACACCCTTTTCGTCAAATGGCAATCCATTCTTTGTAGAAAACCTCTTTCCAAATAAACCGTCCTTGTCACAAATACTAGTTTACGATCTACAAATCTTTGGTCAGCCCCTATCTCCCACCATGTCTAGAGAAAGACAAGAAAGACAAGCTAGTAAATGAGACACTTATAACAACTTCAACAATCATGCCACTAACAATGAGTCCTCATCATCTGAATCTAAAATCCCTAAAGCTCGCGAGGTTGAAATACATAGATGTCAAAATGATAAAGAGTTCCAAAAAATGATGGTCATCATGGCTAGAGAAAAAGAAGACTATTTCTTAGAATTAGCAAAGCAAGGTGCCAAACTTTCTACTGGTTATAATGTGGAGGCCCTCATCACTAAAGAGGAAGAGACACCCTTGGGAATGCTAAACAAACAAATGCAAGCGTTACGAACCGAGGTCACAAAACTGAAAAACAAAGATAAATCACCAAAACAATATTCTCTAGACACAATATGCCCATTCCCATTTGACAAAAACCTTTACATGCCTTCATTTCCCTCAAGAGTAGAAATGCTTAATTTTGACAAATATGATGGGAATACAAACCCTCAAGATCATATCAGAGAATTTTGTGCTTTATGTATGGAGTTCATGCATGACCAAACATATCTCATGCACCTTTCCCTGAGAAGTTTGGGGGGGCAAGCTATGGAATGGTTCTCAAGTCTACCTATGGGAATAATTTTTTTTGAAGAATTAATCCAACTATTTCTACAACAATACTCCTATAAAATTCATCACCCAATCACTATGATAGAGCTTTGCAATACCAAACAAAAGATAGGAGAACCCTTTCTCACTTTTCTCCAACAATGGAGAAAGATGTTCTCTAGATATTCACAGACTATTCCAGATCTTGAGAAGAGGGATATCTTTGTCAACAACTTAATCCCTGAATTAAAATATAGTGTCCAGATGCAAGTACATCCTTCATTCAACAAAATGGAGATAATACCCTCACAATGGAAGATGTGCTTATAAAAAAGGGAGATATATCACTTTGGAAAGAAACATCGCAAGGTTCTAGTTCTAAAGAAAAGAGCAAATACTGGAAATATGGCAAAGATAACAACAGAAACATTGTTAATGATGGAGTGGTAAATACCATCAAAGAAAAAACAAAATCCACAATATTTAACTTGGCTAGTGGCACGCAAGCACTCAAGGCAGCTAAAAATGCAATAAAAAATCCTCCGAAAAAAGTAAGAGAATGGTTTAAAGAAAAGCCTTGGATTTCAAAACCTAAGCATGATTTTACTCCTCTAGATGAATCATATGAATCAACTTTTAAAACTTTATTAGCCAATAATCTAATAACATTGTCAGACAATTCTAGACCAATTGACCCAGAAATTAAATCCAAATGGTGGAGAGAAAATGAATAATCTGACTACTATTGGAACAAGGGACATAACATAAACAACTGCATGAAACTCTAACATGAAATCCAAGATCTCATTGATGCTGGCAAGATCGTTGTTGAAAACCACATGACTAATGCTGATCATAAGGCCTTTAAAGATCCCTTACCAACTTATCAACAAGGAGATTCATCAAAAGACAAGGGAGGAGATAGAGTCAATTATACCTACACTAACAATGATAACGTGATCAACATGATTGAATCTTCCCAACCTGAATATTGCAATGTGATCATAATCTAGGATAAACAAAATGAAAGACAAACTGCTAATGTTGTGACTCACGCTCAAAAGAAGGTTACTCTCCAAGGAGCTAGTTCCTCAACTTTCGATCAAGCAACATCAAAACTACCAATCCCTCCAAATAGACAAATAGACACAATCATAGCCAAATCAAAATAACTGGCTTCATCATCTTCTCCTGGTTATAGTATTGTCAAACAATTGAAGAGAACCAATGCTCAAATCTCCATTTTGGACCTACTTAAGATCTCTTCTTCTCATAGAGAGATCCTGGACAGGGCTTTGCTCATCACTAGTGTTCGTAAAGATTTAGATGTAGATCAGTTTCAATCTATGGTGGGTCTCTTGACTTCACCTCATTACCTCACTTTCTTTGAAGAATATGATAACTCATTGAATCACGTGCATAACCAACCATTACACATTGAAGATATGATCCATAAACACCGAGTTAAACATGTTTTGATAGATGGAGGTGCTGGGTTTAATATTTGTACCTACAATCTACTGACACAACTGAGATTTTCTAAAAATGTTATTGATCCAACAAAGAAAATAACAATCAAGGCTTATGATGAAGAGGAAACAACCTTTAAGGGTCTGGTACTATTACCAATCAAGGTATGACCTATAGAAAGAGATGTCATTTTTCAGGTCCTTGATCTTCATCTTTCATACAACACCTTACTGGGTTGGCCATGGATTCATGAAATGAAAGCAGTACCATCTACATATCATCAGTGCTTGAAATTTCTTTATAATGGAGCTGAAGTCAGTATTCCTACCGATACAAGCTATACCTGCAATGCATTAATGCAGAGTGTTGATGCTTTTGTTCCTCATAATAGAGTAGCCTCTATAGCTGAAAGTTTGGAATCTTTATTGAAAGATTTAGAAAAGAAATTGAAAATCACAAACACTGGCATAGATGGCTACAAGATAGAGCCTATACTCTCACTAATGTCTCTTCCTCCATCACCAAGACAGTTAGGAAAACCATCAGAGGTTACAAAGCCACAAAATTCAACTCCAAAAGTCATTTATGATGGTCTCTTTATACAGTCCTCTACTTCTCTTGCAGATGAAATAGAAGAGGATGATGTTCTCAAATCACTTTTCAAAGAAGATAGTGCAAACAAAGAAATACGACTTTGTGAGATTTCCCCGACACAATATGGTCCAGGCTATACAATGCTTCAACACATGGGATATTCAGGTACCGGTCCTCTAGGAAAGCGTGAAGAAGGTATTGTTGAACCTATTGAGTTACAAACTAAGTTTGCCAATGATAAAGGTGGACTGGGATATGATCCAAGAAGGTTATCAAATTAGAAGCACACGTCCCACCATCAACTTAAGTGGAAAAAAAGGTACTATCTTTAACAACACAAGAAATTAATACTCAACAAACTCAAGAAGAGTGCGACGACAAACAAAAAGAATTGCCAACCCAGAGAGAGGAAATTGATGGTAATCAAGTTCCAATGATATGAGCTATAATATTATAGGAAGTAGAAGTCCTAGAGGATCTGAGAGACGAAGTATATAGAATCAGAGAATATTTTGCACCACTGAACATTCCAGTCACATATATTGGCCAACAAGTAGATGATTTAGAAACTGATTCAAATGGGTATGAATGGGGTCCAGACCACCTCTCAGATACATCTACTATAGAATCTCGTAAAGAATCTAGTGATAGCATAGATAACGCACAAGAGATGACATGCCTAAAAATGCAAAAGGAAATAGAAGAAATCAAACTAAAAAGACAAGAAGACTATGAACGACAGTTGGAAGAAGAAAGGACACAAGCAATTTCTTCACCTACTAACTCTTCCTCTTATGAGATAGGAAAAATCAAGTATGAAACTACAAAAGAAGAAGTAGAAGCTATGGAAATAGAACCAGTCATCAGTCTAGAGGAAGCTGAATGGAATAGACGATAGGGATCAACAAAACCATTAAGGTTATGTCCACAAGTGTGTCAAATACAAGTGATCAATGAATCAAATCATGAAGGAACTTGCAACATCAAAGATGTAGGTATTGATACTATATATAATTTTACTAAGCCACTTGAAGACAAGTTAGAAACTTCATCTTATGACTCTGATAACTCAGACATGAGCTCTATTTATAACAACTATTCAACAACACATTAAGACTACTCTGTCATGAATGTTGAGATGTTGTCTGTTGATCTGGTTACTGTCACACCACGATATGTAGTCTAGTCTGAAGTAGGTGACGATGCTAGAAGTAGGTTGGTTGGGTTAGGTCCAATAAATACTAACATGAATTTTGATAATCATGTTGTAACTCTTCCTAGTCTCAAGACACATACACAAGGTAGTCTTCTGGAACTCGACTGGTCGGTCTGAAGCCATGATGATAGTACCGTGAACTCCCTTGAGCCTATTAAAACCTTATCCTTAATACATCATGAATTGATTGATTGTACTCTTTATAACCAATCCTTGAATATACCCACCTTCGCCAATGACTACACATTAGCCTACTATCTTAATGCAGTGGAACCAATGAACTCTTCAACCAATGAGCAAAGCGAGAAAATGACTGAAACAAACATCAAGTATCTCAATCATAAAAAAAGAAAAAAAGAAAAATAAGAGATCTGATGGCGAAAACCACGTTGTGGTGGTGTCAGAATAAAAAATAGTAAAAATAAAGGACGTACCTAAGGGTGAAAAATTCTCTAAGGTGCTTGAAGGTGAGATACTTGATATACTACCAAGTTATTTCCAGGAGAGGTCTTCTATATTGATTGAGGCAGGATAGCCAGTGAACATTGGGAGTCAAGAAATGCCACATATCATTCATTTAGCTCAATTACTATCAACATAAGAGTTAAAAGATTTTAGTAACCTTTTCTTAGAAAATAAGATCAACTTTGCATGGACATACTCAGATATACTAGGACTAGATCCTAATCTCATCATGCATCATCTTTCTATTACACCAGGAGTTAAACTAGTCAAGCAAAAAATTCATAAGATGCATCCTCATGTGGCACTGCTAGTCAAGGCTGAACTAGAAAAAAATGCTAAAAGCTAGATTTATCAGAGCTATAGACTACATAAAATGGATATCAAACATAGTACCTTTATCAAAGGCAGACAAATCTATTAGAGTTTGCACAGACTTCAGGGATCTCAACAAAACATGTCCGAAAGATGATTTTCCATTGCCCAACATTGACATGATAGTAGATATGACTACTAGATATGAGATGTATTCATTAATGGATGGATTCTCTGGTTACAATCAGATCAAGATAGCGCCTGAAGATCAAGAAAAGACAGCTTTCATGTGTGCATGGAGAACCTTTTGTTGGAATGTTATGCAGTTTGGGCTAAAGAACGTAGGAGAAACTTACCAAAGAGCAGTAACCACTATCTTCTGTGATATGATGCATAAAAATATGGAAGATTATGTTGATGACACCCTAGTAAAAACCATGAAGAGATCTACACATATTCAAGAACTAGGCCTCATACTAGATAGAATGGAAAGATTCAAGCTCTAGTTAAATCCTAAAAAGTGTGCATTTGGAGTAACATTAGGAAAATTGCTTGGTTACATAATTTCAAAAAAAGGAATTGAGGTTGACCCTGAAAAGGTCCAAGATATAATGGAAATACCTCTGCCCAAGAATATCAATCAAATGAGAAGTTTACAGGGCCGTTTTCAGTCAATAAGGTGCTTTATATGTCAACAAGAAGACAAAGCTCAACCCTTCACAAAGGTATTAAGAAAAGGAGTTCAATACAACTAGGATAAAGATTATGAACAACATTTAAAACAAATCAAAGATTATCTTTCTAATCCACCCATATTAATGCCACCAATTCAGGGTAAGCCATTGATCCTATACATATCAGCTACAAATACTTCACTGGGGGCACTTCTGACACAATAGGATGAAAATAAAAAAGAGAGAGCTATATATTATATTAGCAGAACATTGGTGTCTTATGAAATGAACTACACTATAATAGAGAAAGCATGTTTGGCATTGGTCTTTGCATCACAAAAATTAAGGCACTATATGTTAGGAAACTCTATTAAGTTGGTAGGCAAGATTGATCCACTCAAATATCTTCTCAGTAAAACAACGCTTACAGGAAGACTGGCAAAATGGGTCATGGTTCTTATGAAATTTGATATTGAATATGTGGAATATAAAGCCATCAAAGGATAGGTTATTGCAGACCAACTTGCTGATGCTCCACTTGAAGACAGTCAACCTCTACATATAGAATTCCTGGATGAATCAATCATGCACCTTACTCAACAATCATGGAAGATGTTCTTTGATGGGTCTTTCACTCGACATGGTTCTGGTGCCAGAATACTTTTTATTACTCCCCAAAAATATTGAATCCCAAAAGCTTACAAGATTCTCTTCCCTTGCACAAACAACATTGCAGAATATTAAGCTTTGGTAAACGAGATCAAGCTGGCCATCGAGTGGAAGATTGTTGAATTACACATCTATGGAGATTCTCAACTCATTATCAACCAAATCAATGATCTATATTAGACAAGAGATGGAAAACTGATGCCTTATAAGAGAATATTGGATGATCTCAAGAAATACTTTACCTTCATATCATTTCAGCAGATCCCTAGATCAACAAATAGAGTAGCGGATGCAATGGCCACTTTGGCATCTATACCACAGCTACATGAATCTCATTTTTGCTTTGAACTCCTGGTGGAAGAATTACATTATCCCGCCTATGACTCTCCCAAGTCCCAGATGGTTTGTTCTATTATTGGACATGACTCATCTCATTATAGCCACATTTACTCTTACCTACATGACCAAGTTGTCCCTGCTAATCTTTCCCAAAATGAAAAAAGGAACCTAATCCGAAATGCATCACGGTATGTCATCATTGCTAACGAACTATTTAGGCGAGGTTTAGATAATACTTTGCTTAGATGTCTAGAAACTGAGGAGTCCCAACACGCATTATCTAAGGTTCATGAAGGTGTTTGTGGATCCCATTCGAACAATCAAACTTTAGCACAAAAACTACTAAGGGCTGGCTACTACTGACCAGACATCGAGAAAGAAGCTATAAAGTTTGCTAAAACCTATGAAAAGTGTCAACTACATGGGCACCTTATCCATGCTCTAGAAAGGGATCTCATACCCTTTGTGACACACTAGCCCTTTCAACAGTGGGCATTTGATCTAATTGGCCAAATATATCCTGCATCATCTAATGGACACAAATTTATTATCACTGCCACTAAGTACTTCACTAAGTGGGTAGAAAGAGTTTCGCTCATCAAAGCAATTGGTAAATAAGTAGCTCTGTTTATTCTTAATTATATCATCTGCAGGTATGGTATACCTTCATCTCGTTATAACTGACAATGGAGGATAGTTCAAGAACAAAGATCTAAATGAACTCTATGAAAAATTCAAAATAAAACAACAATGGTCATTTGCATACTACCCTCAAGGTAATGGACAAGCCAAAGCATCTAACAAGAATCTGTTGACTATCTTACACATGACAGTCAATAAATCTGGAAAGGATTGGCATTTGCAGCTCAATCTTGTCACGTGGGCTTATAGAATAAGTGTCAGAACACCTACTAGGGCTACCCCTTTTTCTTTGGTGTATGGGTTTGAAGTAGTATTACCTATTGAGGTGGAAATACCATCTCTAATAGTTTCTTTGCAAGGTCTTGTTACTGATGAAAACTATAGAATATCTAGATTGCAACAACTCGAATTGTTAGATGAGCATCAACAAGTGGTGTTTGATCATCTCAGAGTGTATCAAAAGAGAATGTCTAGAGGATATAACAAGAAGGTACGACAAAGAGAATTTCAGGTTGGTGACCTAGTTCTAAGAGAAAATCCTAAAATTCAACAGTTTCGAGACAACAAAGGGAAGTTTGAACCTAACTGGCTGGGTCCCTATATTGTTACTACATCTTTTGGCTCTTGTTCATATCAACTCTCAACATCGGAAGGAGAACAGCTCCGCAAACCGATCAACACCATCCATCTGAAGAAATTCTTCACCTAAATATTCTCTATTCCAACAACCTATACAACTAAAAGGTCCTGAAGAAATTCTAAAAATCATAAAATGTCCTGAAGAAATCCTAAAAATCATAAAAAGTCCTAAAGAAATTCTAAAAATCATAAAATGTCCTGAAGAAATCCTAAAAATCAGAAAAAGTCCTGAAGAAATCCAAAAAAAAAAAAAAAAAGAAAAAGAAAAAGAAACAAAACAAACATTTACATTACTAGTTACTCATTCTCATCATTCATTTGCATCATCATTTATTTGCATTAAAAAGAAGCAAAAATAAACATCCATATTAATCTGCATTACATCCATACTGAAAAAGAAATGCATACATGTAGAATAAAGCATATAGAAAGCATCTCATAATCAAATCAACACAAAGTACAATGAAGTCAAATCAGATCTCGTATAAAGACTCAAAGTACAAAATGATGTCAGCTGACATATACAAACTCCCATCGGAGCAAGAATCCTATAGGCTACAAAAAAATGGGTGTGTTTACAAAAAAATATCAGAGATACAAAAAAAATATCTACCTCTCAGCCTCTCCCTCATTGCCTAGTGGAGGAGGTGGAGCCTGCTGACCAGGATCCTGATGAGGTGCCCGAGCTCCCTCTGATCGTGCCATATACTGCAAGTATGGTATAACCTATTGCGCTATAGGAACAACTACGGTGTAAGCCGCAACGTAATAAGCTGCCCGACTGGTCTAGTGCAAAACCTCCTGCCGCAAAGCGTTTGTCTCTACTCTCCTCTCTAATCTCATCCTTGTGAATTGATGATTGTGCTCAGCCTTAAGCTCCACTAACTGTCATTATCACTTCACCAGCTAAGTCTATGCCACTGTCAACTGTGACTGTAACCTCGCTAGGCGTTCTCTCATCGATCATGCTTTGTCGGCCCCCTCATCCCTCATAGGCTCTCTACCTCCATCTCCGCCTCCATCCCCTCCCTCATCTCTGCCTCTGGCTCCCCTTGCTCCTCTCTCCTCTACCAAAGTTGTCTCAGTGCTGCTCTCTCCTCCTCTCCTCCACCCTCCAACACCCTCACTCTACCAAGCCTCACTCCAATAGTCCCTAGGGATCCACCCTCTCCTCTCTGCTACCTACCACTAGCTAGTATCCTGCTGCTGCTAGTGCCAGGATTGCCACCTGCCCGCCTTGGAGCCTCGAATCTCTCTCCCTATCCTTGTCTCTGGCCCTGTCCCTGCCCCTGTGCAGGGGCATCATCCTCTACCTCCTCTATACGAGGTGACTGCTCTACCGGATCTATGAATCTGGGGAATGGATGCTACTGGAACCAATCCTTGTACTGGGGCAATGCCCCCACATCCTCAACATCATCCATGTAATCCCATCAGAGTCTCTGCAATCCAATCAACTCCTGCATAGTCAGGGCATATGATAACCTCGGTGACCATCCCCGCCTCTCCTCATCAGCATATCTCGTGTATTCTATGTACTCTTGCGAGATCCCTTGAGGCCTACCATACTACCTCATCACTCTAGATACCACAAATCGCTCCACTATAGTCTGTGATCTACCAATGAGTGGGTGTGTAACAAAAAGATTCCTTCGTATGATCCTCCAGTCATTCCATGGCTCTAAGCCCCTGTAAGGTCTCCATACAACAACTATTAAGTCATCCAACTGTCATCTCCAAAAATTGGTCTTGCCCAGATGGGGCTGTGTAAAATAACTTGAATACTTGTACACGATCGGCTGACTAGGCTTTCTGCTATCATCTAAAATCGGCCAGCATATGAGGAGGTGCTCCCAAGCCCATATCTATAAGATCAAGACACCTACTGCCATGCTCTTCCCCTCTCTATACACAATCTCATGCATCTCGCGATACATGTGTGCTAATATACATGAACCCCAACGTAGTCTCTGAGGGTTCTCCATCAACCTCTCCAGCATTCTGCCCCATCCATATTGGAATCCTTGATGTCCCCTATCTGGTATCACAAAGCAACCGATAAAATCTGCTAGAACACAAGCAAGAGGAAACTCCTCACTGTACCTACTCATCATGATGTCCCAACTGATGGCACGTGTCAAGATAACAGGATCCTTGAATACATGCCTGACTACCTGCAATCCAAGAAGCTATGCTGCATCATAATCCACCCTACCCCCCAGTGAAAGGAATATGGAGAATCTGATAAATATCCTTGAGAGTGATGATCATCTCCCCAACTGGAAAATAAAAGGTATTATGTTCTAAATGAAATTGCTCAACTAATGATGTGAGCATACAATGATTCACATGGATATCTAGTAATCTAAGAAGGTGCGTCAAACCACACAAATCAATATGTGCCTACTCAACCTCTGAAAGCTTTCAAACAAAAGTCATTATAGGTGGATAAACACACCTGAAGAGAACATGAGGCAATCAAACCTGCAAAAATCAAACAATGAAGCATCAGAAAACATCCTAAATAAGCCTACAAGAGAAGTAAAACATCATGCAAATCCAACTACATCAATTGCAAAATTAAAATTTCAAGTTTCAACCTTCAAAAAAGCTCACTGTTTTCCAAACGACAAAACACAGAAATGTAGAAACTCGTACGAGTCAGGATTGGACCCCGTACGACAAAAGACTTCCATACGATAAAATATTAGACTTTGGACGACAAAATGGTTTCTTAAGAATGTTGTCGTATGACACACGAGTGGGCCTAGAATGACAAAACTAATGGCTTTAAACAATAAAACAAACTTTAATAGTTTGTTGTATGAGACAGAATCCTGTCTCGCATGAAAAAATGAGAAAAACTGACTTCAATGTGCCCAAAACTTGAAAAATTAACAAAAAAGTTCAAAATTGAAATTATTAACAAGCTTAAGATCGATCACTTACTGCTAGCTCAGAGTTTTGAGGTCGATTATGTCATCTCTGGTGCTCGAATCGATGCTCATGAGTGGGAACCACCATTTTTCTTCATAGAAGGCTTTTTGATTTTCAAACTTGGAGGTTTAAAATGAATTGAAAATGACACTTTTTACCCATATATATTCAAAACCCTAATTTTTCAACTTGCTCCGATGGACATGAAAATTGTACCCTTAGCTAATTCGCCCATTATGATTCCATTTTCTGGATCGAAATCAAAATTCGAGATCATTTTGCTAGTCAATTTCACAAAATTTTGACCACTTAGTGCTTTTCATCAAAAGCTCATTCTTTCTTCAAATTGCGCTCAATTTCTTATCAATCAAATGTTGAATCTCAATTTCAATTCTACAAAAAAACTTTGTGATCAATTCAACATCATCACTAAATTTTCAAATGTTCCTTTGAATCAATTTTGTGCTCAACTAAGTATCATCGCTCAAAAAAAAATTGCTTAAAATCAATGCACTACCCTCACCATCTTTCAATTTCGCTCCCGAGGGGGCATACTCATAACCTTATGACCTCACATCTTTAAATGTCGAGAAAATTTTCAAATATTTGTTACAAGTTGAGCAACTAAGCTCCATCAAATCAATCATTAGGGGCATATCAGTTTTATCACTTCATATCAAGCTGATATTGTCTTTGTCTGAATCAGTCTCTTAACGTTAATTAGTTTCATCACTTTTCATCAAGTTGATTATTCGTTTAAAATCAATCAAGGTTTAAAAGAGTATCTTTGATCACACTCAATCTAAGCAGGTGTTCAGTTTCATAGCATCAAAGTAAGCTAGACAGTTTATCTTCGCTCATCGTGTCTTGATCAATCAAGTTCAAGATCGATTTTATCTTCACTCACTATGTCTAGTTCAATCAAGTTCTAGATCAACAAGATCTGCTTCTTGATCAATCAAGTTCAAGTTCGGTATCTTTGCTCTCTATTGTTCCTAGTTCAATCAAGTTTGGGATCAGTATTGCTTTTAAAAAACTCGGTTCAGCTTCATCGCTTCAAATCAAGCTAAACACCTCGCTCTTCATCTGGTTCATGATCAATCAAGTTCAGAATTGGTATCTCCTAGATATCAACTATTCTTTGAACCAACACGTTGCTCACATATTAATTCAAAGAGGGGAAAATGTAATACTCTAAAAATGGTCATCTAAACCATGGGCCCCTAATCTCGACAACATCACCAAGGTCCTAACCAAAGGCAATTAAATAAATCTTGAGCACACATTTAATTTTTAAAGTCATCAATGTCACATGGCAAAATTAATCACTCAATATTAAGTAAATATTTATTTAATTAATTAAATCATTCCAAGTAAATCATTTTAAACAATTATCTTATTTATTTTATTAAATATCCTAGCAGATTTAATTAAATAAATCAATTTACCATTAAATCATCAAAAAGAGGAATTAATTTGAAAAATAAATAAAAAATTGCCATAAATCTTCAAAAGAGGAAACAAATCAAGAAAGAGGAATTGGAAATTATGAGCACAAATCTTCAAAAAAGGAAATAAATCAAAAAAGGAATTAATTGACCAAAAAAAAATTTAAAATTGAGAAAAGAAATCAATTGGAGATAATCTTGAAAAACAAATTAAAAATTGATAAATAATCTCAAAGAAAGCAATTAAAATATTAAAATATTAAAATTGAATGAAATAGAGAATAAATCAAATTTTTTTCTTCTGATTTTATCTTAATTTTAGTTCAATTTCTTTTAAAATAGAGAAAAGCATCCAATCACATCAATTCACCTGGATTGTGCTTCTTCTTGGAAAATCTTGACCGTTCATCATCATTTGATCTCATCCTTTGGTTTCTTTCTGAATTTTCTATAAATTCAAGCTCTCATCTCACATTCAAAGATCTTGAAGAATATATTCTTATTATGTTGTTTTTGCTCTAGGTTCATTGAGATATTGCATATTAGTTATTTCATATTGCTTAAATAATTTAGCTTAAATATTCATATATTGCTTAAATAATGGTAGGTTAATCTTGCATATTTAGATTAAATCTTGCATCCATTTAGCTCATATTCATGCTCATATAGATTTAAAAATCTTTCATTTAGATGTTGTCTAGTCACTGGATAGCTTAGCAATCTGAGAGAAATCTAAACCCGCATCTACTAGAAGGCAATGGGTCACTTTGTAATGGTTTATTATTCATTGATAATTGATTTACTAACCATGCATCTAATGACTTAATTGAAGTGTTGTGTATTCCAGATGCAGATATAGGTCGACTTTTCACATACACATAATGTACTACTTCAAAATAGCATCTGCAATGCTAGATTTAGTATTGGTTTAAGCTTTATTTGATACCTCTACTAAAAACCTTGCTGGTAAATGATTTTTCTTACACAGAATATTCTTCGCTCTGCTCTGCTTCTTATTCGCTCTCAAGATAAACAAATCAAAGTGTATATGCAATTATCCGGTATCATATCCCTATTTTATCACACATACCACTTACATACACACATTTCATTACCTACTTCTATATATCAAATGACGTACACGATCTCATACATATATGAGTCTTTACAATACAATATATCAGCCATACAATTATAATTTACATTACATAAACAATATTATTTTCAAGTCAGCTTAGATGCCGATATGATCTGTTGCTAGTGTAAATTGGATGCCGATGTGAATAAGACTTGTTGTATCTGTCGGTGTCGATTGAACCTATGAAACCTTGTTGAACCTCGTTGCCACTTTGTTGCCATCAATGACAACATCTACCTTTCTCATCTGAGTGTATAATGCCAACAATAACATGATCATTACCTTCAAGTTTAACTTCTTCATTATCATCTTCTTCTGAATTTATTTGTTCTAGTTGAACAAGTGCATCAAAATTTGCTTTACCGGTTTTTGATTTAACAGTTTTAGGTTCCAAAAGCAAAATGCAATGATCTTCATCCTTTTCTCTAAACTAGTTCCTTCTGAGACTTTAGGACATTCACCTACTTGAACATCAACACTCTCAATAATTCTCTGTGTCTAGTTGTTGAAGCATTTATGGGCCTTACTCTTGGTGGAATAGCCAAGAAATATTCCTTCATCACTCTTAGCTTCAAACTTGGTAATGCAATCACCTCTTTTAATAAAGCATTTGCTACCAAATATCTTAAAATAGCTAACATCAAGTGATCTTCCATACCGATATTCATAAGGGGTCTTGTCCTTACCTCTTTTCACCAGAACTTGGTTCATTGTGTAGATAGTTGTACTGACAACTTCTCTCCAAAATGTTTTCACTACACCTCCTTGTATCAACATTGTCCTAGCAGATTCAACCACTGACCAGTTGTTCCTCTCTGTGATACCATTATGCTGTGGTGTCCTTAGTGCAGAAAGTTGCCATTTGATACCATTCTCAGCATAGTACTTAGTGAACTCCTCATAAGTAAATTAACTTCCTTGTTCTATTCTCAAACATTTTATCTTTTTTCCACTCTCTTTCTCAGCTAAGGCCCTAAATGCCTTGAACTTATGAAAAGATTCATTCTTATCCTTCAAGAATGTGACCCACATCATCCTTGAACAATCATCAATGGAGATCATGAAATATCTGTCACCTTGAATGCTTCTTGTTCTTATTGATCCACATAGATCTGTATGAACCAAATCTAACAAGTGCTCTGCTGAGAAGGACTTGCTCTTGAAAGTTGAAGAAGTCATCTTTCCTAACTCACATTCTTTGCAAAGAGCATTAATCGGTTTGTCTAGCTGAGGCATACCTCTTACTGTCTTTGACTTTC
Organism: Cryptomeria japonica; assembly: GCF_030272615.1. Taxonomy (NCBI): domain Eukaryota; kingdom Viridiplantae; phylum Streptophyta; class Pinopsida; order Cupressales; family Cupressaceae; genus Cryptomeria; species Cryptomeria japonica. The sequence goes on along the minus strand of NC_081408.1, from coordinate 286,585,536 downwards.
TCACTTTAACAATGTTATCAAAGTTTATGCGACAAAATATCCTATGCTAAAGCCAACTATCATCTAGCTTTGCAATCAAACGGTTACTAACTTTAGGATAAAATGAAACACATTACCTCTTGTTTGTTTCCCAGTTGTAATTAATTCACCTTTGTTGTCAAATATTTTGCACATACCATTTCTAAAATCGAGTGGGTATCCTTTGTCATTAATTTATGCCACACTCAGAAGATTGTGCTTTAGACCTTCAACCCAATAGACATCATTAGCACCACTCTTCCCATTAAGAGAAATAAGTCAATTACCTTTAAGCATACAAGGTGAGTCATTGCCAAATTTGACAACACCACCATCAAATTCCTTTAAAGAAAGAAATTTGCTTCGATCACCGATCAAATGATGTGAACAACCACTATCAATGATCCAATCATCAGAGTTATCCATCCTGGACACTAGTACCTTTTGATCTGATATCTCTTCCTTAATAGCTACAAACACAATATCTTCACTAGCATCATCATCAAATTTTTCATCAGTGATACCACTATCAACAGCTATAAGACAATCTCTCTTGCCTTTACCCTTATACTTCTTGAATTTGTCTCTCTTGTGTTCATTTTCACCATTAGGACAATTAGCTGCTATATGACCAATCTTGTTGCATGCAAAACATTTAAAGGTAGTTTACATTTGTATTTCCAGTGCCTCTAGGCAGTCATTTTTCCAACAACGCTTCAAGTTCCACTAAGTTGTCTTCATCATCAACATCTCTGGTAGATCTAGATTCATAGCCATGGCAAGTATCTCTACTTTTTCTCATAGATGGGTTAGAGACAAAAGCTTTGAATGCTGATTCTGATTTCTGTACATTACCATCATAGCCATTTAATTCAAAACTAGTAAGTTTGCCAATGATAGAGTCAACAGTTACCTTAGTTTTGTCAATGGACTTCAGCTCCTGAATAGCTGCAACTTGAATAGCATAGACCGGTAGTAGGGTTCTCAGTACCTTACTGATCACTATGGCATCTTCCACTTTCTCTCCTACACTCTTTATTTCACCAACTATCTCTTTTATCCTTTGACCATACTACTAGATATTGTCACCTTCAAACATTCTCATGTTAACAAACGTTCCTCTTAGGTTCTCCTCTTTAGCAATCTTAACATGTTCATCATTGCTTTAAATCTCTTCAAGTTTTTTCCATGCTTCATATGCAGTTTCAAGACCATGAACATCTACATATTCAACATCAGACAGGGAACTGATAATAGCCTCCAATGCTTGATGATTTTCTTGATGTTCTTTCTTCTGATCATCAGTCAGAGTTCCAGTAGGTGCAATATACTTAGTTTCTACATGATCCTAATACTGACTTCCCAGACTCTTGATGTAAATCTTCATTCTGTCACTCCATATTCTATAGTTTTCTCTGTTGAACTTCGAACCTTCCTTCTTCATCATGATCTACAAGATCTTTTCCTCAAGATGTTAGGCTTTATATTATAGAGGACCTAAGATTCTATGATACCAATTGATGGTATGATGAAAGAATAAGTATTTGATAGAATACTAAGAGGGGGGGGGGTAAATCAATATACTGAAAAACTGATACAAACTTCCCAAACTCATACTCAATCACACAAAGTAAACTTATCAATAAAATATCACTATCAAGATCAATACTCATAAGAATACCGATTGACTGTTATAGAAACTTAATAGTAAACAACTTTAATCTTGTAAACATCCAAATGCTTAATCATATGTCAACACACTCCATCTCTCAATGTTTCCAGTTATCATGCCTTATCAAAATAGTTAAGTAGTTAATCAAATCAACAAATAAGATCATAACCACAAAAACATTCACCACATGACAAAAATGATTGTACATGGAAAACCCAAATAGGTAAAAAGCATGGTGAGATGAGACTCACAAGATAGCTATCTAAACTCTTCTAAAGTTCACCCTGTTAGGAGCCAAGCCTATTAAATCTTTTACAATAAGTCCCGTTAAGAACTGATCCTGTTAGGAATCACTTGGTTAAGGGATTTACAAATGCATTAATAAAAAGCAAGTACCCTGTTAGGAGTAACCTTGATAGAGGATTTAAGAATCCAAGCTAAGGGACAACCTTATTAGAGGATTTAAGAAGTAACCAAGCTTGTTAGAGCTTACCCGGTTAGGGGATTTCAATTCTGCTATAATTGTTAGAAGACAATAGGTTTTTCTTGATCTGTCTGAATAGCACTACATTTGCTTGATCAGATCCTTTTAAGCTTCAATTTGCCTTTACACAAACTATAGATTCATTCTCCAGTTAGGCAGCCACATGCTCAACTGATTTCTGCCAACACCTTTTACAAAACAACTTCATCAACCTTAAATAGAAATCAATTAGGTCGATAACACAACAAAAACCTAATTCTCTCATAGAGATTACAAACAAATCGGTTCAAGTGTGACTGTTGGATTTGCGTAGCAATCTGTACAAATTCTTGAAGAAAATTTCAACCACTCCATGATCACCACTTCATCGGACTTTTAACTCTTCACGTGCTTTACATTAGATGCAATCCACTTTGCTAATTCCCTAGACAAAGAAACAAATGCGCCAAAACAATCTAAACTTGTCTTCATACAATGACCACACGTGTCACCATCATTACCACTCAACATCAGCTAATAAATCAACATAACCATTTCAGCAAACTTAATCAGTTAGGGTTTAACAAAAACAACTGGTAGGGTTTACCAGTTAGATAGCATAGAAAGGGTTTAACCTTATACACTGGTTACTGGTTAAACTCACATACTTACATACTAATTTATAACATCATCCACAAAGCTCTTCCTACCAGTTACAAAACAATATCAATAATAACAACAGTATCAGCAATATCATAAATACCATTACTGATTCTATTGACACCAATGACAACATAACATATCATTATTGCAATCTTCATGTAAATGCCAACAAATTCATGTTATTACATCAACACTTGTGATTACATTCAAAGAGCATTACATCATCATCCATTACCAATTACAGCAAATCTAAAGGAAATTATTGAACATTTACTTTAATATTTATATTTCCAATTTTAATTCAATTCTAGGGCTAATTCCAAAGTCCAAGTTTGACCGAGGAAAACCCCAATCAAAAACTCCATTTCCTTTCTTTCTATGTGTAGGTGATAGATTTTGGAGTTACAAATGAAGATTCTGACAGTGAATTTGACTATAGTCAAATCCAACTTTTGGAGGAGAGAAAAGCGGAGGACCAGGTCACCTAAAGCCACATGGTCCCGCGAATTTCAGATAAACTTCTAGATACAAATTTTGAGAATTGTTTTGATTATGAAGGTTTGCTATTAATCCACATCTACTAGCTGGAGGACTAGTACATCAAGAGCCACCCAGTCCTGTACTTTTGGGTCAAATTGACAAACATAGGTGTCTCTCTGTTCCTTCTACTTAGATTTAGGTTTGTGTCTGCATATTATGTCCGTAGCTTGTTGCTCATGTTATTTTATGTAAAATTTTCATCAACCTAGATCTAACATTTAATTACATCCTTTCATTTGCATTTTCAACTGAATCAAAAGGGAGTAGAAGTCAATCTGCATTCAACCATTTTCATAATAGAATTAAGGTTGAATTTATTGAGTTCACTCTCCTATTAATGTTTTATGTGGAAAATAAGTGAATTCATACCAAAATTTATGGATCCCTATTTCCATACATTACACTGACAAAGGATTTCAAACAATCATTGTTGAAGGGGATTCTAAAAATGTAATCATGATGGTTTATGATGATGCCTTCCCAAGCTAGCTAGTCCATAAAGGATTTAATTATTAGATCTCGTGACATTCTTTCTATCCTCACATAGGTCAAATTGTCCCATACCCTTAGTTAAGGGAACAAGTCAACATATAGGTTGGCTAACCTAGGTCCCTTCATCAAGGTTTTTTGCGATCATGAACTTGTATGCACAATCACCCAAAAGACATTTATGTCATGATTTGAGATGATCCTAGCAAATATGCTAGTTAAAGATTTGAGAGTTTCCATTTGAATGATGACCTTTTCTACCATCTCTTGTCATCAATACATGAAGGGAGACATGACTATTAATTTATGGAGAAGGATTGACTCTTTATACTTTTTAAATTTTTCTCCTCATCTACTTTTTATCTCAAAATTTCCTATTCTAGTCACTTTAAAGTTTTCTAGTTTTTTTGTACCCTATCTTACCATGGGAGGTGATTTAATTCAAATTGAGTCTAATAACTATGATACCTTTAAAAAGGATGAGGTCCTTTGACCTATTTTTGAGAGGGTAAATTTTACCTCTTACATGAAGGCTATGAAAGGTTATGACTCCTCTCTTTCTTCTCAATATGCTCATTCTTGGAAAGATGGCAAGGTATTTATTTCGGGGGTGCCTTTTACTATGTCAATGAAGCTCAATTTGGGTGTTACTCAGTTCCCAATTGATGGTGTTGCATTCCCTAAGAAGCCAAAAGGCAACTATAAAGAGGACTTCAAGAGATTTTTGGTGGATGGTGAAAAAATTTGTCAACTACAAAATGTTAGGTCCCGGAGACAACTAAGAGGGCAGGTGAATCAGTTATCTAATAAATTCAAATCAAAAACTTATTAACCAACTTAATACTTAATATCGGTAAACTAGTTTAGTATGCCGGTAGACAATGTTAACAGTAAATTGCTATACCGGTAAGAATTAATGCATGAAACATAAACACAGTCATCCACAACACATGACACCAATATTTGCATGTGGAAACCCTGTAAGGGGAAAAACCACGGTGGAAACCTTACCCACAATCAGATGATACTACTGCAAATAGTAAGTGTACAAAAGGGGTCTGCACATATAGAAAGGCCAACAGCCTAGAGCTCACTGCTCAATCACAAATGAGAGTCACACTGACTACAGTTGGATGGTTAAATCCAATAAGAATGTACTGCACAAAATCGCATCTTCATATGCTGAATTTAGTACCGATGTAATGCTGATATGCTTCTACAAAAACCTAACTTCACCTTCAAATGATGTCTTTGTGTATGCCTCTGCTTTATCTCGCATATACCTTCACTTGAATCTTTTTCGCATTCCACACTTGATCTTACAAATAAGATCTTACATTTATACCATACCCTAAGACCAATTTTAGTAGGTCGGCTCTACAAGATATTACAATAAAAATATTTTACAAATAATCTAATATCCGATGCAATAACTGATTAATCATGTTAGCTTAATGCATTTACAACAATAATAAATCATCTCCATAGCATGCCATGTTGATCTGGAAAAGATAAACCTGCCGGTGTAACCCTAGATAACCTGGACCTATTTCCTGGTAAAAGAAAATATACAAATATGAATATACCAATGATTATTACTTCAAAATAAAGTGTCCACATGATGTCTTCGACATTACCAAGTGTCTTCCATGTCATTCCAGGTACCAGTGAACATTATATCCTACCGGTTAATCATATACCAGTAACTGTTGCACTGATTACTACTTGTCAGTGAATGTTGCTGGATCTCCAAAGTAGGTGTATTTAGTAGGTGTTGACATCAATGACAAAACCATACTAAAATACCAACAATCTCCCCCTTTAGCATTGATGGCAACACAAGATGGAAAAACCATCATAGTGCCAAAACAAAAATGCCAAAAACTAAAATCTCCATATCTCCCCCTGAGAGTAACAATCTTTCATACCAATTTCTCCCCTAAAATCTCTTTTACCAAAAAGATAATGTGTTTTTCCATAGATATCTCTCCCCCTTTGACATCAAATGCCAAAGTTAGAAAGGGTCAAGTTCATACAAAATACCAACCAATTCAATATACCAACTACTCCCCCTTTGAAGTAGCTTCCTCATCAAATACTAGAATAAAGATTTGCCCATTTAATTCTGCCAGTTGATGACAATCATCAACTGTCCAAGCCTCTATCGATGGTGGTATGACTCCAAGCTGATCTCTGAGAGACTCAAAAGTTTCCTTAGGCAAAGGTTTTGTGAAAATATCTGCAAGCTATTCTTTAGTATTCACATAAACCAGTTTTATCTCTTTTTCTTCAACTTTCTTAGAAAATTTAGTTTGATAGAAACATGTTTTGTTTTAGAATGTAATACCAGATTTTTAGATATATCAATTGCAGTAGTGTTATCATAGTATATAGTAATATGTTCCTTTCATTTTACCTTTATGTCTTTCAACATTTTCTTAAGCCAAAGTACTTGTGTACAATTTGTTGCTGCTGCAACATATTCTGATTCTGCTGTTGATAAAGATTTACAACTCTATTTCTTACTCAACCAAGAGACTAATCTTTTTCCAAGAAGGAATGCTCCTCCAGTGGTGCTTTGCCTATCATCCACATCTGCTGCCCAATTTGCATCTGTATATGTACATAGATCAAAATTTTCATCTTTAGGATATCATAATCCAAGATTTGTTGTGCCTTGTAAGTACCAAAAAATCCTTTTTACTGCTAATTCATGATTTTCCCTAGGATTACTCTAAAATCTAGAAACTATACATACTGCATTCATAATATCAGGTCTGGTTTGTGTCAAATATAGTAAACCTCCCATCATAGATTTGTATCTAGTTGGATTAACAGGTATAGATTCATCCCTTTGAGATAATTTATCATTTGTAGTCATAGGTGTGCTTACCGGTTTATAGTTTTCCATCCCAAATTTCTTTAGTAGTTCTTTCAAGTACTTAGATTGACTCAAAAATATACCTTTATTAGTCTGTAAGATCTGCAATCCTAAAAAGAATTTTATTTCTCCAATCATAGACATTTCAAATTCTTGCTGCATTTCAAGAGAAAATTCTTTGCATAATTCATCTTCTCCTCCAAAGATTATATCATCAACAATTACTTCAATAATCAAGATGTCATCATTAGTTACTTTGTAATATAAATTGCTATCTGCATTTCCTTTAGTAAAACCAATTTTTAAAAGATACTTATCCAATCTTGCATACCAAGCTCTTGGGGCTTGTTGTAATCCATATAGAGCTTTTCTTAATCTGCAAACCATATCATTGTCATCTATCAAAGAAAATCCATCAGGTTGTTCAATATGGACTTCCTCTTCAAGATCTCCATTCAAAAATGCACATTTAGTATCCATTTGATAAACTTTGTAATCCTTGTGAGTTGCAAAAGCCAAGAATAATCTAACTGCCTCAATTCTGGCTACCGGTGTAAAGGTTTCATTGTAATCAACTTCCTCTTTCTGAGAATATCCCTTACACACTAGTTTTACTTTATTTCTGACAACCTTACCATCTTCATTAGGTTTGTTTCTAAATACCCATTTGGTTCCAATTACATTTTTATTTTTAGGCCGGGGAACTAATGTCCAAGTATTATTTTTCTCAATTTGTCCTAATTCTTCTTCCATAGCTTTAATCCAAAATTTATCTTCACATGCCTCATTGATAGATAATGGGTCAATTTGAGAAATAAGACATACCTCTTCATTTGCCAATCTTCCTCTTGTCATAACTCTTTTAAATTTGCTTCCAATTATCTGATCTTCAGAATGATTCAGTCTTACATACCAGGGTGTCTTAGTCTGTTGTTATTCTTCAATTCCTGTGGAATCCTCTGATGATACCAGAGTAACTGGATCATCATTATGTACCAGTGGATTTATTGTAGGTTCATTTATCATAATTTCTATTTCTGATTTAGAGTCTATATATCTTGAAGTTCCTTTGAGTTGTTCATCAATCTTTACATTTGTACTCTCAACAATTTTCTGTAATCTTTTATTAAAACATCTATATGCCTTGCTCTTAGATGAATAACCAAGAAATATTCCTTCATCACTTCTAGGATCAAATTTGCCAATATACTCATCTCTTCTAATATAACATTTACTTCCAAATATTCTAAAATACTTAAGAGTAGGAATATTACCAAACCATAGTTCATGAGGGGTCTTATCGGTTTCACCTTTGATGTGAACTTTGTTGAATGTATAGACAACAGTGCTTACTGCCTCTCTCCAGTACACATATGGTAGATTTGCTTCTGATAACATACTTCTTGCTACATCCAAGATAGTTTTGTTTTTCCTTTCAACAACTCCATTCTGCTGTGGTGTCTAAGGTGCTGATAACTATCTTTTGATTCCATTCACTTCACAGAATGTATTAAAATCTTTAGATGTGAATTCTCCTCCTTGATCTTATCTTAAACATTTGATTTTCTTACCAGTTTCATTTTCAACCATTGCTTTGAATAGTTTGAACTTCCCAAGTGCTTCTGATTTTTCTCTGAGAAAAATAACCCAACACATTCTAGAGTAATCATCAATAATTAGCATGAAATATCTATCACCTTGTAAGCTTTTAGTTCTAGCTGGATCACATAAATCAGTATGAATTAAATCAAGAGCATTATTGGATTTTTCTGGAATACTTTTAAAACTAGCTCTAAATTGTTTTCCAAATTGACATTTCTTGCAAATTGTATTCTGAGGTTTCACAATTTTAGGTAGATCTCTAACTGCCTTAGAAGTACTAATTTTTACCATGCAATCAAAATTTACATGACATAGTCTTTTATGCCATAACCAACTTTCATCTATATGTGCAATTAAGCGTGCCTTTTCACTGTTATTCAAATGAAAGATATTACCTCTAGTTTGATTATCGGTTGCAATTTCCATTTTTAAATTGTAACTGAAAACCTTTATCAACTAATTGACCAACACTTAAAAGATTATGCTTTAATCCTTCAACATAGTAGACATTGTCAGTGTTATGTTTACCATCAAGAGATATTGAACCCTTACCTTTGATTGAATAGGATTTTTCATCTGCAAATCCTACTAAACCTCCATTGTATTCTTAAAAGTTCAAGAATTTACCTTTGTTTCCAGTCATGTGATGTGAGCATCCTGAGTCAATAATCCATTCATCCTTTGATTCAACTTTAGCTGCTAGGGCTTGTTCTACTGGTTGAGCAGTAGGTGCCGGTTGATCTTCACTTAGACAGTTGATGATTGTCATCAACCGGTAGATTTAAATGGGCAAATCTTTATTCCGGTATTTGATGAGGAAGCTACTTCAAAGGGGGAGTAATTGGTATATTGAATTGGTTGGTATTTTGTATGAACTTGACCCTTTCTGACTTTGGCATTTGATGTCAAAGGGGGAGAGATATCTATGGAAAAACACATCATCTTTTTGGTAAAAGATATTTTAGGGGAGAAATTTTGAAAAACACATTTAAGAAGAAATTGGTATGAAATATTGTTACTCTGAGGGGGAGATATGGAGAATGTTAGTTTTTGGCATTTCTGTTTTGGCACTATGATGGTTTTTCCATCTTGTGTTGCCATCAATGCCAAAGGGAGATATTGTTGGTATTTTGGTATGGTTTTGTCATTGATGTCAACACCTACTAAATACCAACACGAAATGGGTTTAATAGAGAGGATCTCCTGGTTGAATGAAATCATGTTGCTGTGAGCTTGACGAAGTATGTGACTTTGGACAATATGTATAAAAAGTTTCATTCTCAATTTTTTCCTATTGCTAATCATTTTAGGCATGGGGTTAAGATGAATTTCCCTTTCTGGATTTTTTTAGCTATCTTAGTCAGTTGCAGTGGCTAAGTCAAAAGATGTGTTACCCTTTCACTAATGGTTGATCCCTAGACTATATAAGTTTAATTTGAGTTTGTCTCCTACTCATGGCCTACAATTTAACCCTTCCCTTATTATGAAATTATCTAATTCCCTTGAGCATAATTGTAACAGTGGCTCCAACTTGGTTTTAGTCACTCCTAAATTGTTGACTACCTATGTCAATCCTTAGTATGCATCGAAAACGAAAAATTTGGATGCCCCTATTTAGCCCTAGAAAGAGAAGAATGTGGTTGCATCTATGAACTAGGAGGTCATATCTAATGACTATCAGCATTACAATAGAAAGGAGATTGTTCACATTTCAATAAGGATATTGAGAAGGTTGTTGGAGATTATTGATGTAACTAAAGAAGGATGATTACTATCTTTATAATATTTGTAGCATCGGAATTAGGAATCATCAAAAGTAAGTAAGTAGATCAAAACACTAGACATGATAACTCAATCATAAGATCACTCATTGCAAATGAACCTAATCCTAAGCACACTCAATAGAGATATGAAAACAAAGCATTCAAAGTGAAAGATTATGCAAACCAAATGCAGAATTGAATGCTCTCCTTCCATGCGGCTCCATTGTTCTTCTTTCCTCTTCAATGGATTTGTGGATCTCACCTACAAGTGCACATACAATTGAAAGCAAGATTGATGAAAAGCTCAAGAGTACTAGAAGCATAAGTTCATTAGTCTAATAGGGATTAGGGATTTGATTGATGAAGATCATCCAATTTATAGAGAAATTGGAGAAATGGACAAATTAGCATGATAATGATTTGAATAGAAATTCAAATCAAGAATAGCAAAGTTATGACATGTTGCTATGCAAAGAGGCTTATGACAATTTTATGACAGATTCTATGACAAATTGCTACAAATTCTATGACAAATTTGTATGTCAAGACAAGTTCTATGACAAATTTCTATGTCAAGAGAAGTTCTATGACAAATTTCTATGTCAAGAGTATGATGCATGAAGCACAAAAATAGGGAGAACTAGAGACAAGTTAATTAGGTGGAATTTGAATTAGAAAATTAGAAAATAGGTGGAAATTAGGAATTAGGAAAATAATGAAATTATAGGAAATTAGAAAATTAGAAATGAGGAAAATAGGAACTTAGTGAATTAATTAATAATTTCTCATTTATCAATTAGTTCACAAAGAGGGAATGAAAATTAGAAAATTAGGAGTTAGGAGAAATTAGGTAAATCAATTAATAAATTTTCATTTATTAATTAATTCACAAAAAGAGGAATAATTAATTAGCCAATCAAATGAAACATTTAATTGCGACACGAAGACCTAGGATAAATAAATAAATTATTTAATCCTAGATGAAGAAATGACACACAAGGTTAAATGATTAAATCACAAAACCCTAGAAGACGAATTAGGTCTTGAAAGATAATTGACTTGATTTGATTTGATTTTGGATTGATAAATGCCCAATGTGATAAATGCTTTGATTGATAAATGCGCCAATTGATGAGGAACAATGACAAATTGATCCAAATTGACATAATTGAGACAGACAATGATTGATGACAAAATCGACAAGAGGACAAGAATCGATGACAAAATAGATTGCAAAATGACAAGATTGAAAATGACCATGATCGATGACAAATCGATTGCAAAATGACAAGATCGAACAATGACAACGATCGATGACAAATCGATCGCATGATGACAAGATTGAAAAGAGGACAAAACCCTAATTAGGATTGACGATGTCCAAAATGATAAGATTGATGATACGATTGACAAGATTGACAGGAGGACAAAACCCTAATTAGGATTGACGATGTCCAAAATGATGACAAATTAGCACGCACATTGATGCAACAAGATAAAATCGATCAAAATCATGACTGGATAATGTTGTCAACAAGACCAAATTTGAGGACAAGATGATTGAAGAATATAGAAGAATGAATCGATGTTCGCAAATGATAAAGACCAAGTGCGTGACATAGGAGAAATGTTAATGTGACGCAAAAACCTAAAATGAGGCAATGCACAAATATTAAAGTATGACTTCGCAAGCGTTGACCATTTTTAGGTGTCTACATTTTGCCCCTCTTTGAGACAATGCGATTTTAAGCGTTGTTTCAAAGAACAATAATGAAAATGCCCCAAACAATGATAATGACATATGCATGCCCCCTCGAGGAATTGGCCGGAAACATGCGGAAAAGAGGCCAATTGATCGATAAGAATGATAGGATCGAACAGACTGACAATCGGAGATTGGATGCATGAAGGACAAGCAATTTAAGGTGCACAAGACCGTGACCAACATAAGATGGAGAGGACGCACGTCCATCTATGCAATGACAAAGAGCTATAAATGAGACCAAGAGGGTGAAAATGACTCATTTGCACTAGCTAAAGAGGAGGATTTGTTGCTCTGGACAAGGACACTTGCAGACAGATGGCGAACATTCCAACGACGGATCACCTCGGGGAACGTGTACGCATTTTCAGACGACTGGAGGATGCAGGAGCAGCGGTATGTATCTCGAAAACCCATGTTTTGAATTTCATGAATTTTAATTACTTACAGGACATTGCGGGGCCCACAGAGGATGCAAAAAGGGACATCTGCGCTTGTGTCATCTAATCCTGCGCTTGTGTAGGGAGTGCTGTATCTCGTTCACATCGGGTTCACCAATTAATGTAGCATCGGAATTAGGAATCATCAAAAGTAAGTAAGTAGATCAAAACACTAGACATGATAACTCAATCATAAGATCACGCATTGCAAATGAACCTAATCCTAAGCACACTCAATAGAGATATGAAAACAAAGCATTCAAAGTGAAAGATTATGCAAACCAAATGCAGAATTGAATGCTCCTTCCATGCGGCTCCATTGTTCTTCTTTCCTCTTCAATGGATTTGTGGATCTCACCTACAAGTGCACATACAATTGAAAGCAAGATTGATGAAAAGCTCAAGAGTACTAGAAGCATAAGTTCATTAGTCTGATAGCAATTAGGGATTTGATTGATGAAGATCATCCAATTTATAGAGAAATTGGAGAAATGGACAAATTAGCATGATAATGATTCGAATAGAAATTCAAATCAAGAATAGAAAAGTTATGACATGTTGCTATGCAAAGAGGCTTATGACAATTTTATGACAGATTCTATGACAAATTGCTATGTCAAGACAAATTCTATGACAAATTTGTATGTCAAGACAAGTTCTATGAAAAATTTCTATGTCAAGAGAAGTTCTATGACAAATTTCTATGTCAAGAGTATGATGCATGAAGCACAAAAATAGGGAGAACTAGAGACAAGTTAATTAGGTGGAATTTGAATTAGAAAATTAGAAAATAGGTGGAAATTAGGAATTAGGAAAATAATGAAATTATAGGAAATTAGAAAATTAGAAATGAGGAAAATAGGAACTTAGTGAATTAATTAATAATTTCTCATTTATCAATTAATTCACAAAGAGGGAATGAAAATTAGAAAATTAGGAGTTAGGAGAAATTAGGTAAATCAATTAATAAATTTTCATTTATTAATTAATTCACAAAAAGAGGAATAATTAATTAGCCAATCAAATGAAACATTTAATTGCGACACGAAGACCTAGGATAAATAAATAAATAATTTAATCCTAGAGGAAGAAATGACACACAAGGTTAAATGATTAAATCACAAAACCCTAGAAGATGAATTAGGTCTTGAAAGATAATTGACTTGATTTGATTTGATTTTGGATTGATAAATGCCCAATGTGATAAATGCTTTGATTGATAAATGCGCCAATTGATGAGGAACAATGACAAATTGATCCAAATTGACATAATTGAGACAGACAATGATTGATGACAAAATCGACAAGAGGACAAGAATCGATGACAAAATAGATTGCAAAACGACAAGATTGAAAATGACCACGATCGATGACAAATCGATCGCAAAATGACAAGATCAAACAATGACAACGATCGATGACAAATCGATCACATGATGACAAGATTGAAAAGAGGACAAAACCCTAATTAGGATTGACGATGTCCAAAATGATAAGATTGATGATACGATTGACAAGATTGACAGGAGGACAAAACCCTAATTAGGATTGACGATGTCCAAAATGATGACAAATTAGCACGCACATTGATGCAACAAGATAAAATCGATCAAAATCATGACTGGATAATGTTGTCAACAAGACCAAATTCGAGGACGAGATGATTGAAGAATATAGAAGAATGACTCGATGTTCGCAAATGATAAAGACCAAGTGCGTGACATAGGAGAAATGTTAATGCGATGCAAAAACCTAAAATGAGGCAATGCGCAAATATTAAAGTATGACTTCGCAAGCGTTGACCATTTTTAGGTGTCTACAATATTATTTTGTCATTGATGTCAAGAAATTGATTTTGTGATTCAGTATGATGTTGCCATATCTTGAGAAGTATGTGTTGATGAGTATTAGGAGGTTGGTAAGTGACACAAAAAGAATGTGATAATAAAGGGGAGAAATAATGATGCAGAGAGATCAACTCTGGAACTCTCCCTAAGGATTAAATCAACTCAAGGAGACACATCAAAGGATCCTCTACATGCTAGGTGATTCAAAACCAAACTCAACTCAACACACCCAACCAAGGATAACATCAAAATGGTTTGTTCCAACACCTCTATTGGTCTTAAAACATCCCAAACACCATAAGACAAGGTTCTACACACCCCCAAACTCAGACTCAAACTCATAAACCAAACTTGCTCTTCTAGGCTCTATTCCTTGTAGCCTCCAAATCGGGTATTTTCAACTTTTCTCCAAATCATCCCAAAACACTTGACAAACAAATTACATATTTAGATAACCTTTAGCAGACCCTAAAACATATCCCAAAACTAGATATTACTCCTTTGGACCACCTGTACGGATCAGCCTGCTGTTATGCATGAATTTAGGCCTATTAGGTCACTTTTACAAAGCAACCCCTATTGAATCAACTCCAAATGACTCCAAACCAAAAAAAAGTCTTAGGAAATGTTCCCAAACATGTTCCCAAACAAAGGATTTTCAAGGTTTTAGGGGCTGCCAATCTCATCTATCCCGTGAAATCCCAAACCCTCACTTTTAGGCCTCCAAAACTAGGGCCTTCTCAAATCCGACTCTCCAAAAACTTTCAGATCCTATTAATGGATCAAACACCTCATATTTAACCTGAACAAACATAATCTAACATAAAACCAAGCACTTGTTAATACATTTTTCTCAGACCTTGAATGTGGCACCCCAAATGCACTCTTTCTCACTCAACCCCATACTCTTGGGCATCAAAAACTCAACTCCAGGTTCTTCCCTGCACATGAATGATTAAAGAACATATTTTAAAATATTCTTGACCCATTCCACAAGCCACATTAACCACATAAAGTAGAATGGGTCAGATTCACAAAATGACTCTCAAACCCCTCTTAAACTGTCACCTACAGCAGATTTTAGGACAGTCAATATAAAACATACAAAATGATTGATTAAACCTTCAAACCAATGCAAAATGAAAGTTAAAACATTTCCCTATCACCTCCAAAAAGAATCAGATCAAAAGGTCTTGTAAAAATGAAATTACAATGGTTGCAAGTTCAGATTTTTGATCAAAATTGCAGGGAAAACTAGGTATTCATTGCTCCAACTTCAAAACTCTTACATTTCAATCAATTTAGACCATACTCCAATAACAACCAACCTCTCCCCATGTGAGAATGATGTTTTTAAATGCATTTAGACTCCCAAAACCGAAATCAACCTCCCTAACTACCATTTTAACCAACTTTGGTTGTTTTACACATAATCACTCACTTGGTTTACATAACAACTTTTGACCTCCCTTGTGCTATGAAACTAATAAGAATTTCTATTACATGAATATGGTCTTTTGAGACCTTATGAACACAAAACATTAAAAAAAACTCCTACTTTACCCTTGAACCCCATTACATGCTCAATTTGCCCAATTTTGCCCATTTTGACAATTTTTACAACTCATTACAAAATAACTCATTTTATGAGTTTCATGACTTCCAATGGTCTTATTAACCATGATTACATATTAAAATGGTCAAGATTGACCTTAAAACATCAAAATATTTATAATCTTCATTGCCCTTCAATGTGGCCTTATGATGGCCATGTTTGCCTTGGGTGCTCCTGCACCAAATAAGTTATTCAATGGACAACTATTACCGAGTTAGACAATGATGAGATTATGCTGTTTTGATTGTTTTGATATCCTACACATGTTGTTGATTATATGTTTAATACTATACCGTGTCACCGAGCAAAGAACCTAGTTGGTAAACCCTAAGGTTATTGATATCGGTTAAAGAAGGTAGAATGTCTACTGAGTGAACTTCAGCATTATTTAATGAAGGATGCTGATGAGATGGAGATGAATAAAAGATTGGTATGTCATGCAAGAAGTTTGTTAAGGATCTACGGTAATGGAAAATCAAGAGGAAGATCTACAACATAGATTGAACCGCAATAACCTAGCACAAGTTCGTAGGAAGGAATGCAAGTTCCAAGGCAAGGTAAAACATTTTCAGATTGAAAGATACATTGAATCTAGTCAAGATTGATGATTTGATGGCTAAGATTGATCATGGGAAATGTGATCAAGGAGATTAAGCGGTTAGAAATTGTTTATAAATAAGGAATTGTTGATAAACAATGGATGCGGGAAAATATATGCATAGTGATGCTACATGATTGTTTACCGAGCTCGGAAGCTTGAAGATTTGATTGAAGAATAGATTGAGAAGCCCAGCAAGCCCAACAAGGGACTAGATAATTCTTATGACAAGATTGTTTTGAGAAAATAGAATTTGCTTTAGCATTTCAGATGTGAAGTTGTAGATATATTTTATTACTATTGTTTATTTTGTAAGTGATAGAAAATCTCTTAACCAAGTGGACTTAACAGTCTTATTTGTAAACCCTCTAGCAAGGTAACATTCTAAATGAGTGTTTGAAATCCTTTGACAAGGTCACTTCTAACAAAGTGCAAGACTCTAACAAGTCTGAGGGAAATCCCTTTACTGGGTCACATCTAGCAATGTGTTTGTAAACTTTAACAGGATTTGCTTTTAACCAAGCATACTCTAGAAGGGTATATTTATTAGGGGGTCCGAAATCCCACAGTGGTTTTTCCCTATTTGGGTTTCCATGTTAAATTTGGTGTTATATGTGTTGTGATTTTATCTGTTCATAAGTTTGAATGTTTTATAGTTTTGGTTACATATTCTGAAGTATAAGCTACCGAGGTTGAATCAGTTGAATATATTGAACAAGTTAAGTTTGTATGATTCAGCCCCCCCTCTCATCTTACTAACTATTGGCATCAGAACTTTACAATTGGTATCAGAGCTTTGGACTCCAGAAGAAAAGTTTAAAGATACTTGAGGCAAAGATCCGAAGATGTATAAAAGGGATGCAACAAAGTTGAACAAGTCAAGTTTCTGGACATGGTAGAAAAGGATGAAGCTGCATTTTTTAGGAATTGGAGAATATGCAACATATTATGTGGAGAATGATTACATACCGCCAAGCACCAACTCGATGACCTTTAAAGAGATAAAGGCAAAGGAAGAACATATTCAAGCTATGATTGAAATAACATCAACATTGACCAACTCAGAGTTTAATGATCTAGAAGGCTATAATGATGCATAAGCAATGTGGACCAAGCTCATATCTGTGTATGGCGGTGATGAACATGTTCAGATAGAAAAAGTAGATAGCCTAAGAGGTCGACTTGAATCCATGAGAATGAATGAAGGTGAGAACATAACTCAATGCTGTACAAGGTTAAAGGAGATTGTCAATCAATTTAAAGGAGCAGGAGGAGCTATTGAAGAAAAGGATGTAACAAGTAATTTTCTCAGAACACTTCTACCTACTTATGCCATTCAAGTCTCTGCAATAAATGAACTAAGGTCTATACCAAATATGCCAGTTTCTTTGGATGCTACTATTGGTAAGCTACATGCATTTGAGTTAAGTAATTTTGATAACAGTGGGTCTTCGGTAAATAAAGTAGAATCTGCATTCAGTTATTTTCATATTGGTGAATCTGATGATTACAATGATAGAATGTATAAGTATACTGAAGAAAATCATAGTGGAGCAAGTGAAAGATTTTGCAAAAACATGGAAGAGGTAGACAAACTATATGAAGAAATCAAAAAGAAAGAAGAGTTTGAAACATTATTAGCCAGAAGGTTACCGAGAGGAAAAGGTAAGTATAAAGGAAAGATACCTTTAAAATGTTTTAACTATGATAAAATAGGACATATGGCTTCTAACTACCTTGTCAAAGAATCTAGTGAAAAGAGAGAATACTAAGATAACAGGCAGAAAGACAACCAATACAGAGGACACCGAGACTTCAGAAGGAGAGACAAAAAGACATGCCTAGTAGCTAATGAGGAATCCAACGATGATAAATCTGATGAAATTGATACAGAGGAAGTTATTTATGTGGCTATTAAGGATGGATCAAATGAAGAAAGGTATGAAGAAAAAGCCCTAATATTTCACATAAATAAAAATGATTCTTGGATCATAGATAGTGGATGCTCACATCACATGATAGGTGATAAACACAAGTTTGTTAAATTAGAAGACTATGATGGAGGTTATGTAAGATTTGTTAATGATGCACCATGTCTAGTGAAAGGTAAAGGATCTATAACACTTCTTGACAATGCTAAATGTGATGATGTATATTGGGTTGAAGGTTTGAAATACAATTTGTTGAATGTAGCACAACTAAACAATATAAGATATCGAATAGAAATCTAGAAGGGGTGTGTCAAAGTTCATGACAAACATGGAAAGTTGGCTACTACCGGGACACAAACAAAAGGTAATACATTTTATCTTGACTCAAATCAGAATAAATGTCTATATGCAAAAATAGAAGATACCTGGTTATGGCATAAAAGGTTTTGTCATGTAAATTTTGATAATCTGATCAAAATAAGTAAGAAGCACTAAGTAAGAGGTCTATCGAGCTTGGAAAAACCTAAGAATGCTATGTGCTGAGGATGCCAGATGGGTAAGATGACAAGATCAAGCTTTACAAGTAAGTCCTACACTTCTAAAGGAATTTTAGATCTAGTACACACTGATCTTTGTGGTCCCATGAAAGTTCAAAGTTATTATGGTGATAAATATTTCATATTATTTGTGGATGATTACTCAAGGATGATGTCAGTTATGTTTTTAAAAGAAAAATTAGAAGCTTTTCAAATGTTTAAATGGTACAAGGCAAGAGTTGTAAATGAAATAGGAAGACAGTTGAAATGTCTTAGATCTCATAGAGGAGGAGAGTTCACTTCTGATGAATTTAACTTATTCTGCAATGATCATGGTATAAAAAGGCAAGTGTCTGCACCGAGAACACCTCAGCAAAATGGGATAGCTGAGAGAAGAAATAGATCAATTGTAGATTGTGCCAAAACCCTGATGATAGAAAAGAGGGTACCTCAAACATTTTGGAGAGAAGCAATAAGCACTGTAGTTTACACCCTGAACCGAGTACAACTAAAAAAAGGAACTATGAAGACACCATATGAAATCTGGTATGACAAGAAACCTAATGTAAGTTATTTTAAAATCTTTGGAAGTAGATGTTATGTTCACAAAGATGACAGAAATGGAAAGTTTGATCAGAAAAGCAAGGAAGAAACATTTCTTGGTTACTCCTCTAGAAGCAAAGCATTTAAATGTCTGATCAAATCATCTAACAAAATAGTAGAAAGCGCAAATGTGAAAATTGATAAATTTGCAGAAAGAAATGATGAAGGAAATTCCAAAGAACCAGAAAATTATGAAGAATTTGTTTATGTTCAACCGAGAAATCCTACCAAGAAAGTTGCTGAAGAAAATGAAGATAATATCCTATTACTGAGTGATGAAGAAGATCATACAGAGCCTACCGAGCCTATATTAGCCAAATATGTCAGAAGAAATCATGCATCAAGTCAGATTATAGGAGATAAGGATGATCCAGTGATGACAAGGAACAAACTGAGACATAACACATGTCTGATATCTGAATTTGAACCAAGAATAGTAAAAGAGGCATTTAACAATGAAGATTGGGTAAATGCTATGACAGAAGAGATTGATCAAATCAAGAATAATGAAACATGGACATTGATCCCAAGACCGAATGACAAAAATGTAATCGATACAAAGTGGATTTTCAGAAACAAGCTAAATGAAAAAGGTGAGGTCATTCGGAACAAAGCAAGACTAGTTTACAAAGGTTATGCTCAAGAAGAAGGAATAGATTATGGTGAGACTTTTGCACCTGTGGCTAGACTTGAGGGAGTAAGAACATTGTTGGCATGTGCTGCTTTCAAAAATTTCAAGGTATATCAAATCGATGTTAAATCTATATTTCTAAATGGTATACTAGAAGAAGAAGTTTATATTGAACAACCTGAAGGATTTGTTGAAAACAAGAGAAAAGATCAGGTCTGTAAATTAAAAAAAGATTTAGATGGTCTGAAACAAGCACCTAGAGCATGGTATGAAAGACCGCACTCTTATTTGATCAAGATTGGATTTATAAGGATAAGTGAAAACAACAATATGTACATGAAGAATGATGAGGATAATGGAATACTGATCTCAACCATATTTGTTGATGATATTATTTTTTGTGGTAATGACTCCTTATGCAAGAACTTTGAAAATGAAATGTGCAAAGAATTTGAGATGTCATTAATTGGTGAGATAAAGTATTTTATAGGTTTACAAATACTACAAATAAAAGATGAGATTTTCATTACTTAATCCAAGTACATAAAGGAAATCTTAAAGAAATTTGGAATGGAGGATTCTAAACTTGTAAGTAGTCCTATGACTACTGACTGCAAACTATCAAAGAATGATGAATCTACATCTGTTGATGAGACACTTTAGCAATCTATGATTGGAAAAATGCAATACATTGTTCACAGCAGGCCGGATATAGCACATGTAGTAGGAATAGTTGCAAGATTTTCTACAGATCCCAAAGAAACCCATATGACAACAATTAAGAGAATTTTTAGATACTTGAGAGGCACTGAAGATTATAGCTTAGTATATGAAAAGAGGAATGATTTTGATTTAAAAGTTTATACTGATGCTGATTGGGCAAGAAACAATGATGACAGGAAAAGCACAAGCGGTGGAGCTTTCTTCTTGGGAGATAGACTAGTAAGTTGGCTTAGCAAGAAACAAGGATGCATTTCACAATCAACAGCCGAAGCTGAATATGTTGCTATAGCATTGAATTGTACCAATATAGCATGGATCAAGTAACTATTGGAAGGTATAAATGAGAAAGTTACTGAGCCAGTAACTATATTCTATGATAATACTAGTGCCATTAATATTTAAAAGAATCCGATACTGCACTCTAAGACAAAACATATCTCTATAAAGTATCATTATCTTAGAGAAGAAGTTGTAGAGAAGAAAGTTGTGCTGGAATATATCAGGTCAAAGGAGCAAATAGCAAACATCTTCACAAAGCCACTACCAAGGGACACTTTTGAGTATCTCAGAAGCAAGTTAGGGGTCCTACCCCTATCTTCTACTCGCTGATAGAGTTCAGTGAAAGCATCAATTCGATGACTCTATAGAATATTATTTGTGGATTGATGCTGATTTACACACTTTAGGAGGTTTTCTAAAGGTGTTCAGGAAATAGTGAATAGAGACAAGTTTCTCTGACCGATACAGAGATGATACATGTGTAACACAACAAGGCAAATCACTTCACAAGAGAAGAAATCATGAATTAGTTTTTCCTTTTGGCATTGTTGTCAAAGGGGGAGAAGACTAAATGGAAAAAATCATAGAAGACTAATGACAGGGGGAGACGATGGTCAGGAGAAGATTTTAACAGCTCATGGATAACATGAGAAATCTAATAGCAATATGAATCCGAATCAGTTGGAATAAATCAAGTTGGTATTACCATTTAAAGTTGGTTTTGCCATCAATGCCAAAGGGGGAGATTGTTGGCATTACAATAGAAAGGAGATTGTTGGCATTTCAATAAGGATATTGAGAAGGTTGTTGGAGATTATTGATGTAACTGAAGAAGGATGATTACTGTCTTTATAATATTGTTTTGTCATTGATGTCAAGAAATTGATTTTCTGATTCAATATGATGTTGCCATATCTTGAGAAGTATGTGTTGATGAGTATTAGGAGGTCAGTAAGTGACATAGAAAGAATGTGATAATAAAGGGGAGAAATAAGTTATTCAATGGGCAACTATTACCGAGTTAGACAATGATGAGATCATGTTGTTTTGATTGTTTTGATATCCTACACATGTTGCTGATTATATGTTTAATATTGTACCATGTCACCAAGCAAAGAACCTAGTCGATAAACCCTAAGGTTATCAATATTAGTTAAAGAAGGCAAAATGTCTACATAATGAAGTTCAGTATTAACCAAGTAACAACTGAGTTATAATAGATTGTATTTGATGGATAAAAGCATTATTTAATGAAGGATGCTGATGAGCTGGAGATGAATAAATGATTGGTATGTCGCGCAAGAAGTTTGTTAAGGATCTACGATAGTGGAAAATCAAGAGGAAGATCTACAACATAGATTGAACCGCAATAACCTACCACAAGTTCCTAGGAAGGAATGCAAGTTCCAGGGCAAGGTAAAACATTTTCACATTGAAGTATACATTGAAACTAGTCAAGATTGATGATCTAATGGCTAAGATTGATCATGGGAAATGTGATCAAGGAGATTAAGCGGTTAGAAATTGTTTATAAATAAGGAATTGTTTATAAATAAGGAATTGTTGATAAACAATGGATGTGGGAAAATGTATGTATAGTGATGCTACAAGATTATTTACTGAGCCAAAAGCTTGAAGATCTGATTGAAGAACAGATTGAGAAGCCCAGCAAGCCCAACAAGGGACTAGATAAGTCTTACAACAAGATTGTTTTGAGCAAATATAATCTGCTTTAGCATTTCAGATGTGAAGTTGTAGATATATTTTATTACTGTTGTTTATTTTGTAAGTGATAGAAAATCTCTTAACCAAGTGGACTTAACAGTCTTATTTGTAAACCCTCTAGCAAGGTAACATTCTAAATGAGTGTTTGAAATCCTCTGACAAGGTCACTTCTAACAAAGTGCAAGACTCTAACAAGTCTGAGGGAAATCCCTTAACTGGGTCACACCTAGCAATGTGTTTGTAATCTTTAATAGGATTTGCTTTTAACTGAGCATACTCTAGAAGGGTATATTTATTAGTGGGTCCGAAATCCCATAGTGGTTTTTCCCTATTTGGGTTTCCACATTAAATATGGTGTTATATGTGTTGTGATGTTATTTGTTCATAAGTTTGAATGTTTTACAGTTTTGGTTACATATTCTGAAGTATAAGCTATCGAGGTTGAATTAGTTTAATATATTGAACAAGTTAAGTTTGTGTGATTCACCCCCCCCTCTCATCTTACTAACTATTGGCATCAAAAATTTACAGTGACTCCTCTTCCTCTTGGTCTACTACCTTAGAATGCACCCCTAAAGATTCCTACCCTAATGTGACTAGGTTTTCCTCTAAAACCTCTTTGTCAACCATCAGTTTTCCTCCTTCCCTTGCTTCTTCTCTCAGTGAGCTTGGTTTAATAGAGATGGATGATAAGGTGAATGAACTATGGATTGCATATAACAAGTAGAATGGATTTATTAGATGGTTGTTAGCTTGATTGAACATTGGCAAAAGTAAAATTAATAGATTAGAGGATTTGGTTGAGGAAAATTTGAGTGCTAGGGATTACTCATGTAAGGATAAAGATGATAGAGTGTGGTTTAAATTTAATGACCTAGAAGAGACAGAATAGATGAGATGCACTAGAAGCCAAGACTAAGGCACTGAGAGCTAATGTGGCCTTGGAGGAAGAATGGAAGAATCTACAAAGGTCCATCTTTGTTATCCTAGGTAATCAAGACATGTTGAAGAGGAATTTGGAAAAGATTATTAGAAAAAGATTCCATGAGAGGGTTATAAGAGGGAGACCAAGGACAAAGATAGTTAATTGGTATTTCAGGATGAATATAGTAGTTTTGGTCTGAATGATTTGGGTGATTGCAGTGCCATGAATCATGTATGGGATGATTGAGTTGACATAGAGACATAATTTTATCATTGTTTTGGTGATCCACATTTATCTTTGGTGATCTGGTCAAGCCGACATATAACTAAACATTACATTAGTAGGCCGACTTGATAAATGATCTATTTTGTGATTGTGGATATAAGATAGGTGTTGAAGATCTTTTTGTGGTACGGTATGATTGTATGCAAGTGAGTGGTGATCGAGAATATGTTTTGGTGCAGTTTCACGTGCACATTCTTCATCCAGTAATTGACTGAGATAGAGAATAGAGCATAACAGAGAAAAATAGAAGAGGTGATACAGTCAGCATATTTGGCACTTAACCAGAACTCATCTAGGCATTGTACATGCTATTTTGGATTTGATTTTCTTTAATTCATCATTGTAATTAATCAGTAAGGAAATGAGCCTTCTAGGGTTGTAGCCCTTATTGTAATTGAGCAATGAGCTCTACGCAGTGTACCTAAATGCCTATGCATTCCCCATATTGTAATATTATTTTGCTACTAGCCATAGTGGAATAATATTATGGGTTCAAATCCCATCGTGGTTTTTCCTATTTGGATTTCCACGTAAAAAAACCAGTGTTATGATTTTGTGGTTGATTGTTTTATGTTTTTGCATTTCAGTTTCATGTTTATGCTTTCAGTGGTTTAAAGCTAAGTCTAAAAATTCGCTAACTGGTAGATCACTATTTCACCCTCCCCCCCCCTCTCAGTGATCCCTGATTCCAACAATTGGTATCAGAACCTAGTTCCTTTGAGGAATCCTAACAACTTGAGGAAGGTTTGAGAGATCGAATCAATGAATTCTGGTTTTTAGAGACAGCTCATTGTGGCACTTGAAGATCTTGATGCAACAAGAAATGAGATTAGTTCCTTGAAGAGAAACTTGAATGATGTTGATGATTTCATCAATGACTTGAAGGATCAAGTGAACACTTCAAGAGACAAGAGGAAGAAATTAATGGACAAGTTGAAGGAAAAAAAGATCAAATCATGGAAAATCAGGGTAAAGTTGATGAAGTTGACAAGCTTGAGAGAGAGAATGTTGTATTAAAGAATGAGATGCAATCCATTGTGATGAGGTTGACTAAGGAGATTGAGGACCGAAAGAAGAATGCAGAGAATTTGACACAATCATTAAGGAAAGAGAAGATGAATGCTTCAGGATTACCTATGAGAATGATCATTTGAAGCTTGAGTTGCCACAATCAAGGAATAATGGTCAAGAACTTGAAAGACATATTACTGCATTAAGGGATGAACTTATTATTGCTAATGCTTACAAACACAAATTCAAAGCTAACTCAACAAGGTTTGATGAGATATTGGAAAGTCAGAGACATGGAAAGTATATGTGAGGACTTGGATTTGAGAAAGGTGAATCCTTCAGATCAGGACAAAGCAATGCAAAACCTAATCAAAAGAAGAGCAAGAATCCTTCGGTAAGACAAACTAATGCTCATAAAATCAATGGTAGATGCTTTAATTGCAATAAATTTGGCCATATGATGAATTAATGCTGAAGTAAGATGAATACTGGTATGAGCAGTATGAATAATGTTCCTACCTTTATCAGTGAGTGTTTCATATGCAATAATTTTGGTCACAAGTGAAATATGTGTAGAGGAGTAATGCATACCTTTCAAAACAAGAGGTGCTATGCTTATGGGATGTTTGGACATATTTCTAACCAGTGCAAGATGAGACCAAATCAGATGAACTTTAGATCGATGCAGAATGCTATTTATCATGCATGCAATAAAACCGGTCGCATTGCAAAATATTGTAGAAGCAAGAATAGTGCTATGGTAGACAAGATCAAATCAGATGAGAAGGGAAATGCAAAGGTAGAAGAGATCAGAGACAAGCATGAGAAGACATGCGTCAGAAAGGATGAATCTAAAGAAAACAATGGATTTGCATCCAAATCCGGAGTAGGATCTTCATCTAGTAACTAGGGCTTTATGCCTTAGGGGGAACTTTTCATGCAGATTCTAAGAACCCCCTCTTCAGTGATCTACAATCAATTTTGGAAGGTTGCAAAAGGCTTAAATTGCATATGCAGATTTGATGCTCCGATAAGCTACTCCATGAAAATGAAGGTAACTAGTTGCAACATTTATTACAATGGAGAATTAGGTTTTCAAAGGTTAAAAGGGCATTTCAAAGCTTCATTTGTCACAATACGATCAAGAGAATAGTGCAGAGAAGAAGAGTAAAGCAGTTTGGCAATCTAGACAACAATTTTAGTGATTCCATAGAGAATTTTTGTTCTTAGTTGCGAATTAAGGTATTTATCTATTTGAAGCTATCAATTTCTGCAAACCCAAGGTTTTCAATGGCTTCTACTTTTGGAAGTGTTACCCCACTTGTTGTGGAGATCAAAGATAGAGCTCAACCTATTTTTAAGAGACATCCTTTTAATTATGTCGAGGATGATCCCGAAGAAGCATTTTCCTCTATACTCTAAAACATTCTTCACAATGAGGACATTAGGGCATATATCTACTGCGATCTTGATGAAATCAGGAGTGCAGATATGTTGAACTTTTATAACAATCATCTTGCGGACAACTTGGGAAATCTCAAGCCGGAATACCAACATTTGCAGACCAAGGGTTTTTCTCAGTTCATGCATTTTTTGACTTTTGATGAGAAAGAATGGATCTAGTTCATACTCAATAGAATCGACAATGAATTTATGTGGTTAGATAAGCCTCACAAAATTACCAAGCAAGCAATCTAGGCTGTAACTTGTCTAAGCTCATCTGGTGAAGTTCCTAGTCTAAGGAAGATATCAAACAACACTATGATTATCGCCACTGGTTCCCATTTTGACAACATACCAATAAAAATAAATGACATTCTAGAGCATGATGTGAAGTTTTCATCAATTGTGGTTGGATACAAGGTGTACTAGTCAAGCAGACAAAAATTTATCTTTGGTGCAACTATATACTTTACCTATTTGATGTTGAAGGAAGACAAAAGGTATGACTTGTGTAGCATCCTTTTGAATGAGTTGCTAAGTAATTTGAGGAAAATTTAACAAGACAAGAAAACCTTTAAATTTGGCACCCTTATCATTTGTTTGGCTTTCTACTTCATGAATAAAATCCTCGATGTTCAAGGAAAGGGCCAATGGGCATATGATAGGTGGGTTTCTAGGCAAATCTAGGAAGGGATTATGGGGATTGGTGATGCCACAATGAGGATATCTACTCTGTGGGGTTATTTCAAAACTTTCCAAGCCGTAATGAAGAGTAGAGAAAGAATTCCTAAGGAAATAGTGGAGAAATATGAGGAAACAATGTGCTTCATGGTTGATAAGGGCCGATGCTGAATGGAAGTAGTTGAGCCAAAGACCATGTGGATTCTTCTTATGGGCTACTACCCTAGATGTCTATGCTCAACATCTATTGATTCAGCTGAGTGATGAAAAGGAAGGAAGGTTTCGCACATTCAAAGTGAAAGACCTAGAGTTCCACAAGTAGTTCACAACCATTGCTAGGAAGAGGAAAGTTTCAAAGATGGCTGAGGAAGTAGTTATTCAAATGGGATTCATCTGGGAGGAGGTGAAGTAGGCCAGAGAAAAGAATGCACAGATGGAGGCCAAAGAGGAAACCAAAAGGCCTAAGGCCGAACTGGTTCCCTCTAAAGCTAAACCAAAAGCAATTAAGTCTGCCCTTGCTTCAATCGTATCTTCTTTAGGATAGAGCCCATCTCGTAAGGGAGTGTTGAAGCAAAAGGAGAAATCTAAGAGGACTTATGTTGTTGTGTCTCTAGTAGCCTCTGAGATAGAATCTAATGAAGAGGCAAATAAGGCTAAGAAGAAAGGTGAATTTGTAAGGGTGGTAAGAAAGTCAAACCCTAGTGGAGCCCAGCAAAGTAAGAAAACTAAATCTGAACCTACCCCTACCTGAAGACCCAAGAGAGGAAGACAAGTTAGAACTCAACTTGACAAAGACCTTGAATCTGATGATTTGGAAGGTAAATATACAATTGTTCCTCCATTGTCAACATACCAATTAATTGATGAAATAATTGTTGATGGAAACCTAAAGAATCTAGGAGCTTATTATGAAAATATAAATGAGGTAGATCATAGAAAGATTGAAGAAGTTGTTTTATATTTACATAACTTTAGCAAGGCTTTGACTTAGATAGATCGGAGCATCCCTAAAGATCTATACAACATTATTGATGCAAGGAGGATAATAGCTATTAAAATAGATAAAGAAATGAAAGAAATAGAGTTGGTTAATGTTTGCACCTATATCACCCGAGATGAAGCCACATGACTCATTGAGGAAGCTAACAAAAAGGACTTCAGAAGAAAAAATAGGGTAAACAGGTTAATGATAGGCAAGGTGGAAGAGGTGAGAAAAGAGGCCGAAAATATCTAGAGCAGAATCATACATAATGATCCTTTGTACAAAGATTCATTTAAGTCTTCTCAGTTGGAAGTAAAGGAAGGTGTTTTCGGTGGTTAGAAGGATGAAACTCAGACTAAGGGACATCCTGAAGATCAAGGCAAAACAACTCTTGATGTCAAGAGTGGTGATAATCCTCGAGTGGTAGATAGTTCTGCAACCCCTGAGATTCAAAAGGATGGCACTACACCAAGTGGCAACACTGGTGCACAAGATCAAGGGGATGGAGCTGAAAAGGATCCTAAGAAAGTAGTGGTAAAGGTTTCCGAGGTAGACAACGGTAAACGAGTGGTTGAACTGACAATCGACACTCCTGTAGTCACAAGGACCCCACCTCAAATATGTTGGCAATATGTAGGAATTGATTATGTGTTGCATTGATGTTTTGTCATTAATGTCAACACTAGCTGTTATGGTTGGTTACTGGTAGACAGGTTTTGGTTACCGATAGAAGATCTAGTGTTACCAACAGAAAGGACAATCTATTGGACACTTCTAGAATGTTTGGATCAATGGAGTATATTTTATTCTATGTGTTACATGTTTTTGGAGCATATTTTGGTTAGTTGGTATTGACTTGGTGATCGGATGCTATCATACACTCTAGTAAGCCTATACTAGTAAGGGTTTAAGGTTTTACCAGTAGAGCTTTAATTGAGAATCTTTGACAGTGTACATAAGTGGTATTGGTACAACTTCTAGATGGAATTCAGGATGTTGAAAGTGATCTTTGATTGTGCCTTGACTGGTTGGAGACATCGCTTTGGCATGGTGAACCTAGAATAAGTCTGGTACGTATCTAGGTTATGGACCGATATCATGATAATGTGTTCTCTACACATTACGAGGATGATTTATGGATTGGTTAATATTGTTTTGATCTAAAGCTGACATGGCATATCATTGTAATATGGATGTATGCAATGATCTTATTGCAATATCTTTTAGGTGGCCGACCTAATTGGTTTAGGTGTTAGGGTTGGTATAAATTGATGTAAGATCTCATTGTAGATATATGAATGGTATGGGAATGGAAATGTAATATCATATGCAAAGGAGATTTGGTCGATCATTGAAGATCGAATTGCGTTTATGTAAGAGGTCAAAGGCCTTCGATATTGAGCTTAACTAGGACTATAATCAGGCATGGTAGATGCTATATGTGGCAGTTCATTCTTCTGGATTGTTGTCCAATTATCTTGAGGTGGGTATAACCCCTTTGTAGTAAGTGAGACTCTTTTGTAATGAGCAGTACGCTCTAGGCAGTGTGCCTTTCTGCATGTGCATGCCCCTCATTGTATCACATACTTTCTGCAGAAGTATCATCTGACTATGGGTAGGCTTCCCATCATGGTTTATCCCTTTACCGGGTTTTCCACTTAAAAATCATGGTGTTATGTGGTATGGTTGTATTGTGTTGATTATCTGTTTCATTCTTAATTTTTATTGCTTATCGCTATCTATTTCTGCTATTTCTGTATTCAATGTATATGTTCTCAGGTTAAAGCTTGTAAAGTGGTTTAATTAATATAACCTGTTGACAATTGATTCACCCCCCCCTCCCCTCCTCAGCTGCCCACCGGTTATCCTAAAAATTGGTATTAGAGCTTTGGTCCTCTTTTGCAGAAGCTTAATCGCTTGAGGAAGATCCTATGACAACTAATACTTCAAATCCACCGGCAACTATTTTCATAAGAGAAATCCCTAAGCTTGATGGAACAAATTATGGGATATGGAAAATCCGAATGGAGACTCATCTTAGATGTCTTGGCAAGGATATTTGGGAGATCACTGAGAAAGGATATACACCTTATGATCCAACATCTGGCAATCCTACTCCTACAGACTTGGACAAAAATATTGAAAATGATTGCAGAGCTAGAGAAGCCCTCCTATGTGCACTTACTGAATAACAAATCATGGGATTGACTAATATATCATCTAGAAAGGTTATGTGGGATAAATTGCAAACTCTAAATGAAGGTGGCAGCCCTACTATCAAAATTGCTAAACTTGATGGTTACCAAGTAAGATATGAGAACTTGAAGTTTGAGGACAATGAAAGAATTACTACATTTATGGAAAGAAAAAATGAGATTGTCATGGTAATTTTGTTAGGATTCCCAAAGATACTGAGAGGGGGGGGGGGGGTGAATTAGTATCTGACCGATAAAATAATTTTCTTAACTTATAACATGAAAAGCATATTAAAACTGTGTACCGGTAAACCAGAAATAATGCAGCAAATAAGAAGAACAACCACAACATGAAAAACACACCATAACACAATATTTTAATGAGGAATCCTGGTGTGGAAAAAACCTCGGTGGGATTTGTGACCCACAGTATTCACTTATTTGCCAATAAGAGAATATTATTGCTTACAATAGGGGCCTACACATGTAGGAAGACCAAGTGCCTAGAGCTCACTGCTCAATTACAAAAGAGGTCACACTAACTTACAAAATTGGATTATACTAATCCAATGTCTTGTACTACTTCAGATCATCATATGCTATGCTAGATTTAGTATCGGTTTAAGCTCTGCAATATACATAAACCCTTATCCAATAATTCACATATTAGGTCTGCTACCTTCTTTACATACTTCACATTATATCATCTCTATCTCTTGTCCTAAATGATCTACAATGATCTCATACATATATGAGTCATATTTCAATCCACCATGTTGACTTACACAAGATTTTACAATTAATTACAAAATACATTTATAGAAAAATGTTGTCGGCCAAGGTGCCGGTAATCAATCTTTTGGGTGTCGGTGAACTGTATACCAGTGTAGAGTCTGCTGGTGCCAATGCCTATGTCTTCCTGCTGGTATCACATGATTGTAAGGTTTCCATCAATGACAATACCTTCAATCACCTACAATGTCTCATTGGAGTGTGCATTTTCCAACAATCTCCCCCTTTGGCATTGATGGAAACACTCATAAGAAAAATCAAAAAGTGTCCAAAAAGATGTCCAAAAAGAATCCGCCAAAATTTGTCTTACCAAAAATGTATGCTCCCCCTGAGCTGACAATGTCCTATTCTAATCATTTTCCTCATCAGACTACTCCCCCTTTGACATCAATGGAAAAGGTTGTCATTCATTATCAGTGGAGTGTGGTTCTTGCCTAGATTTTTGTAGCCGGTGGGTTACAATCTGGAATATATTTGCCAAAACTAGATTTAAACTGTCGCTAAATCTTTTTCTTTCCTGTAATTCCTCTTGTGTTCTCTGAACTGTACTGGTGAGTATGTGCATTTTCTCTTCTGGTGTCTTAAGTCCGGGAACCAGAGCCTCAGAAATTTATTTTATCAAAGAAATGAGGTAATCTAGTTGAGGACCAAGTTTATATTTTAAGCTCTTTGCCTTATCCTTTATTCTCTCTTTATCTTTCTCTAACTTCTCTATTTTCTCTTCAAGATCTGCAATTTTCTTTTCTATCTCCAAAAATGAATCTAATGTGCCTATCAAATTGTCAGCAATATTGTAAATATTATCTTGTGCTTTACTAATTTCCTTGTCTAGGTCTTCTGTCAAAATATTTATTTTACAAGTATCTCTATACAGTTTCTTGAAATCCAAAATTGTCTCTCCTAGTGCCGGTAATAAGGTTTCTATTTGTTCCTTATTCTTCTTTACTATTTCCTCCAAGAATTTCTCTTTCTCCTTAATCATCCTTTCTTTGAATGTGTCTTCATTTATTTGATCAATTGTCAAAATGTTGTTGGTGATGAATTTAGACAATGTGTCTAGTTGACCTAAAGAATCTTTGTTATCCACAATGCACTTGGGTGCTACCAATTTGAGATGAGGTATTGTGTCATCGATAGCCTTATAGGCTTGTGCATTACACTCTGTGATTTTCTTTATTAAATCCAGTAAGACCTCTATTACATTTGTAGGCTGGAATTCTGCTATTGAAGTACCAGATGTCTGCCCAACTATTTTCACAATATCCATGTTGCCGGTTGTAGTGATAACCTTGCTTGTTTTGACCTCTGGTAGGTTAGTTTGTGTTTTCATTTCTATTAGAAAAGGTTTAGGCTTTTCATTTTTAGTCGGTGGCACTGTCTCGACCTGTGTCTCAACCTATTTCTATTCTGGTTTCTCCATCTGTGTCTTAAAAGGTTTCTCTGAGCTCTCAACAACTGGTTTCTCAGATGGAGTCTCTGCATGCACTTCCGATTTCTTAGTTTGTACCTTTGCACTGTCCATTTTCGGTTCTCCCGATTGTTTTTTAGTTTTATCTACCAGTTCATCTAATGTTTTACCACTGGTGTCCTCTGTTGATTGCTCTATTTGAGTAGGTTTTTCCGTGTTTATGTTTAAGTAACATTAGCCTCAACCTCAACATCTGCAGCCGATGGCTCAGTAGCCACATCTTTATTTTTATTCTCAGTGGTTTCTCTGTCAACCACAAAATTTACTTCATGTGTGTCTATATTCATAGTGTATAAAATTTTGGATTCAGGAATTGTATCCTCTAGAGGAGTCTCCATACTCTCAGTAGCAGGTTGATTGTTTGTAGTTTCTATCGGTGGAGTATCCGAAGGAGGTGGGGATAAGTTATCAGTTAGTTTTAGGCTTGGAGGTCCACCTACCTTACCTTTCCCCTTATCCTTGTCCTTTTGGTATACCCTGATGGTTTTAGGTCTTAGTAGCTCTTCTTGTTTCTCTTTTTCTACAAAGAATATGTCCCATGCATTTGTTGTTTCTTTAGAGACTTCATTTACTATACGTGCCATTAGTGCTACATGCCGATGAGCATTTGAAAATACTATCTGGTTAGCTTCACTGATTAATTTGTCTATCTCATAAGGTGAGTTTACTGGATGCACTGGAAGTAATTTTTCAATTTTTATCTTCTTGTCCAGCTCAACAATGGCTACCCTTCTAGCTTCTAATCTTCTATACAAATCATTGTGTATTTCATCGACAATTTCCATCAAAAATTTCTTGTAAATATCTAAGTGTAAAATTACACTATTTTCAATGCTTTCTTTGTCATCAACAGAAAGTGTGTTGTACAGTTTGCTTATGTTTTTCAACTTTCCATCTTCTGTTATTTCACTAAGGAGTTTATCCAGTGAAGCAATATCTTGTTTTACCTTCTTCTTTTTCTTCTTCTTCTTCTTCTTCTTAGGAGTTAACTTCTTAACTGGAGGCCTCACCGCCTGTTGATTTTGTCTTGTTTTTCTAGGAGTTGGTGAGGGTATCGGTGAGGGTTTTCTTTTCCTTTCTACCCTTTTGAATACTACTAGCATATCACTCTCAAAGAAAGTTGCAACTGGTGAAAGATGAGTTTCCGGTTGAAGTCCTTCCAACTCACTTTCTTTGATACCAGTTTGCTTTAATACATCTTCCTTAAGTGCTTTTGCTTGTCTGGTGCCTTTCCTTACTATTTGTTCAACTTTCTTGACTCTTTTCCTAGATTGAATACCACTTTCTATTGTTTCAGCACTGCCAAAGACTTTCTCAGAGGATTCTTTTGGTGCTTCAAGGAGGGATTTTGCATAAGTTTCAATAATGTTGTCATCTATCTCATAGCCCATTTCAGTTACCCAGATTGTCCTAGGGACAACTACCTCCATCCAGATTTCATCCTTTTTAATTACAAAGCATATTTCCTTCAGATATTTATCTATAATTTCTTGTGATAGTCTTATTCTTGTTTTCATTCAAGCCTTCAGTGCTTGAAAATGTTCATTTATGTTTTCTTTGTTTTCTCCCATATTATTCAATAGATCCAATAGTTGCTTTCCTACCGGTATATCAAAGCCAAAATCTTTTCTACCAATACCGGGTACTTGTTTAGTAATATACAACATTAAACATACAAGCAAATTTACAAATCTAAAGGTTCCTTTCTTATCTCCTTTGATCTTTTTCAGATTGTCTATCAATTCACCATTCACTTACATCTATTCTAGCATTATCATTAACCATGTCACATGCACTTTTAATACATCAGCTAGATATTGAGTTCAACCTATTTGCATGTGTAGCTTTTTATCCTAAGATCACACTGATAAATCTGACATTGATGTCCTTCACATCATTTACCCTTAGAGACCTTTTGTCAAATGTTGCACTAGTTAGATCCATTATTGTGTCATTTGAGACCCTTTTAGTTCTATCAGGTCTGCTACCGATGGAAGGTAACTCTGTTAATACTTTGACGGCTTCTTTTGTGATTTTATGAATCGAATCCAATCAGAAGAATTCACCATGGACTCTACTTAGGACTATTCTTATCACATCTTTGGGAAAATCAAGAATGCTAAGAATATCCAGAAAACCTAGGGTTTCTACTACCTTATGTTTTGGCTTGACATTTCCATTTTCATCACAAATCCCAGTGCTATACATGTTCTTGATTTCATCATCTCCTAATTCATCTATATGAAAATGTATGTATATCCTAGGTTCTTCAGCATATACTACTCCCTTAGGAATTTGAGAGAATGCACCTATGTTATCATCTTTCTTAGCTATTTCGGGAACTAGCTTGAAAATGGGTCTAGGGCACTTGATAACTTCAATTACAGTAGGGTTTGCAATAAATTTAGGAGTGAATGAGGAAGCCATAGTTATAAATGCCTCAATCTACCTTAGGGATGAGTGCTTGGATGAAGTACTTCACTTCTTCGCTAAGAATGCCTTCGCTTGGAAATTTTTGGGCTCTCGAAGATTTGAATGCTCGGTGAATGAAAAAGGAGCCAAAACACTTGCTTTATAATGTTCTTTTCTCCAACTACCACATTTATTGCTTGCCAGTTAAGTCACAACTTAACTCATCTGCCGGTAAAGAAGTAATTCAACTTCTCACCATCAACCAAGGGTATGTTAGCATATTTTTCAATTTGTTGCTAAACCCTCAAAGGATTTTCCTTCAGTTAGATGAAGAGTCTCCTACTGGTGGAGTGTTACTCTGTTCTATCGGTGGAGGAGTATTCCCATCAACATTCTGATCTAACTTTCTAATCCATTGTTTTGAGAATTCTTTCTTTACCTCTTTAACTTTTTCTTTACCTTTCAAACTAGGACCTTTGTTATTTGCCGGTGGGGTCTTGCTTCTACAAAATTTTACAATATGTCCAATTTTGTTACAAGCATAATGAGTCACATTGTTTTTCTGAATAGCTTTCCCATATCCTATTCTAGTATGTGTTCAACATTGATTAGATAGGTGTCCAAATCTTCCACAAACATAACATCTACATTCATTCTATAGTTTTCTGAGTTATGACCAACTTTGTTGCATTTAGAACATTGACTGGTGGGTGTATTAGTGTTCTGATAATTTCTAGATCTACACTGATTTTCTCTGTGACCATACTTGTTATAGTTAAAGCATTTCACATTGAATTTGTAAGCATTAGGTTATCTTACCGGTTTGCTATGATCACAATTGTTTGCAGTACCGGAGCTTTCACCAGTT
Source organism: Cryptomeria japonica (assembly GCF_030272615.1). Lineage (NCBI taxonomy): Eukaryota > Viridiplantae > Streptophyta > Pinopsida > Cupressales > Cupressaceae > Cryptomeria > Cryptomeria japonica. The sequence continues at coordinate 286,549,693 of NC_081408.1, read as the reverse complement.
TCAAAACCAAGGCCATTTGTATCACCATTAGGTTTCTGATTCTTTAGCATATCAACAAGTTCTTCTGAACTTTTCTTGAATTTCTCCTTGTGTTGATTTACAACAGTCAGTTCATTCTCCAAGATTCCCTTTTGTCTTATGAGTTTAGTTCTATCATTCTGTGTATGCATCAAGTCTGTCTTCAACATATCATTTTCATGACTGAGTCTTGTGTTTTCATTTCCAATATCATTTAGTCTTCTAGTCAAGTCATCTTCATTCTTCTTTCTATCTTCAATTTCTTTACAAAATCTCATAGTCATATCCTGCATCTCATTCTTCATTATACAGTTATCTTGTCTCAGTTGGTTCACTAGATCATTAAGAGTTTCCTTTCCATCCTCCTCATTTTGCATCTTCTCACAAAGTTCTCTTCTTTTATTCCTTTCTATAGTGAAATTTTCTTGAAGTCCTTGAATAATATCCGAGCAGCCTTCAGATCATCCTCAAGTTTGATATTCTTTACATTTTCTACATCATAGTCTGAAAGAGCTGTCTCTAATTGCTTTCTCAAATTTTCCATCTCTACCGGTGTCAAGATCTTCCTCAAGCTGTTAGGATTTTGAAAATAGAGGACCAAACTCTGATACCAATTGTTAGGATTCCCAAAGATACTAAGAGGGGGGCGGGGGGGGGGGGTGAATCGGTATCTAACTGGTAAAATAATTTTCTTAACTTCTAACATGAAAAGCATATTAAAACTTTGTACCAATAAACCATAAATAATGTAGCAAATAAGAAGAACAACCACAACATGAAAAGAACACCATAACACAATATTTTAATGAGGAAACCTGGTGTAGGAAAAACCTCGGTGGGATTTGTGACCCACAATATTCACTTACTAGCTAATAAGAGAATATTACTGCTTACAATAGGGGCCTGCACATGCAAGAATGCCAAGTACCTAGAGCCCACTGCTCAATAACAAAAGAAGTCACACTGACTTACAAAATTGGATTATACTAATCCAATGTCTTGTACTACTTTAGATCAGCATCTACTATGCTAGATTCAGTATCGGTTTAAGCTCCGCAATATACACAAACCCTTATCCAATAATTCACATATTAGGTTTGCTACCTTCTTTACATACTTTGCATTATATCATCTCTATCTCTTGTCCTAAATGATCTACAATGATCTCATACATATATGAGTCATATTACAATCTGCCATGTTGGCTTACAAAAGATTTTACAATTAATTACAAAATACATTTATACAAAAATGTTGTCGGCGAAGGTGTTGGTAATCAATCTTTTGGGTGCTGGTGAACTATATGCCGGTGTAGAGTCTGCCGGTGCCAGTGCCTATGTCTTCCTGCTAGTATCACATGATTGTAAGGTTGCCGTCAATGACAATACCTTCAATCACTTAAAATGTCTCATTGGAATGTGCATTTGCCAACAAATTCAATGTTGTGGAGCATCTCTGAGTGAAGATGAAATAGTTTCCAAAGTTTTGAGAGCCCTTCCATTAGCTTACAAGATAAAGGCAACTGCAATTAATGAATTGAGAACAATGGAAGACACCTCAGTTAACCGAGACATTCTGATTGGGAAATTATCTGCTTTTGAGCTTGAAGAATTTGGACCTTCTGGAGCTACAAAGTCTAAACCTACTTTTCATGCATCATCATAATCTACCGACAAGAGTGATTAGAAAGCCCTATATGCAAAATAATTGGAGGATATGAGTAAAGAGGATGAAGAATTTGAGAAACTTGAAGCCTTATTTGCTAGAAGAGTACCTAAAGGACTGACAAGAAGTAAGTATGAAGGAAAATAGCCTTTTAAATGTTTTGCATGTAATAAAATTGGTCATTTTGCATCTAGATGTCCTAAAAGGAATGCAAGATTTGAAGAAAGAGTTAAGAGATCATTTAAGCCTAATTAGAATATATATAAATTAAAGAAAAACAAACAATGCTACATAGCAGATAAGGAAGGAGTAAGTGATGACTCTGAGGATGAACCGATAGAAGACTCTACTAGTGGATCTGACAATGGAAAGGAATGGGTGTTCTATTCCTTAAAGGAAGATGAACTGGAACTGGCTATCAAAAATGAAGAAAAGGCCCTAGAAGCAAAAGTTAAAGATAAGGATGAATGGGTAATTCATAGTGGAGGCTCACATCATATGGATGGACATAAAATAAAATTTATATCCCTGCAAGAATACAATGGCAGTCAAGTCAGATTTGGAGTTGACAAAGCATGTATGATCAAAGGTAAAGGTACTTTTTCTCTAGATGGTAAGCATAATACTGATAATGTCTATTATTTAGAAGGTTTAAAGCATAATCTTGTTTAGTGTTGGTCAATTGGTGGACAAGGGATTCCAACTTTAATTTAAAGATAGAAAATTTAAAATCATGAACAAAACTGGTTTGGAGATTCCAACCGGTATTCAGACTAGAGGTAATATCTTTCACTTGAACACTGGTAATAAGATATGTTTGATTTCTCATATTGATGAGAGTTGGCTATGGCATAAGATGTTGTGTCATGTTAATTTTGATTGTATTGTTAAAATCAGTTAAACCAAGGCAGTTAGAGATATACCTAAGATTATGAAGCCTCATAATTCGATATGTAAGGAATGTCGATTGGCAAAGCAAGTTAGAACTTATTTTAAGAGCATACATGATAAATCTAATGATGTGCTTGATTTGATTCATACTAACTTCTGTGGTCCAACAAGGACTAGAAGCTTTCAAGGTGATAAGTATTTCATACTAATAATTGATGATTATTCTTGAATAATGTGGGTGACTTTTCTAAGGGAGAAGTCTGAAGCTTTTGAGAAATTCAAGATCTTTAAAGAAAAGGTAGAAACTAAAACTAGATTGAAAATCAAATGTTTGAGATCAGATCAAGGCGGTGAGTTCACTTCTCATGAATTCAACAGTTATTGTGAGAGAAATGGAATTAGGAGATAGTTATCTGCACCTCAGAATCCATAGCAAAATGGAATAGTGGAAAGGAATAATAGAACCATTTTGGATGCAACAAGAACCATGATGATGGAAGCCAAATTGCCTCACATCTATTGGAGATAAGCAGTGAGTACAACAGTCTACACATTCAACATAGTTCATATCAAAGGTGAAACCGGTAAGGCTCCTTATGAATTATGGTTTGGACATACACCTACTATCAAATATTTCAAAAATTTTGGAAGTAAAAGTTATATCAAAAGGGATGATTCAATTGGGAAGTTTGATCCTAGATGTGATGAAGGAATATTTATTGGGTATTCATTTCAAAGAAAAGCATATACATGTTATAACAAAAAATTGCAGAAAATTGTGGAGAGTGCAAATGTGAAAGTGGATGACCAATACATAAATCAATCTATATCATATGACAGGGAACCGATAGTGGAAATGATCATAACTGAACTGACAATGCCTCAATCGATACAAGGTACTGAGATAGTTAAACTAGTACAATCAAAAAGTTCAACTGGGACTGATGATCAGAACAATGAACCTGAAATTCAGAAAACACCAAGGTATGTAAGATTAAATCATTTCGAAGATCAAATCATTGGAGATAGGAACAAGGGAGCTATGACAAGAAGAAGAATTGAAAATGAAGAGGTATGTCTTATTTATCAAATTAAATCAGCATCTATTATTGAAGCCTACAAATATAAACATTGGTTAAAGGCTATGGGAGATGAATTAGATCAGATAGAGAAGAATGAGACTTGGACTTTAGTTCCCCGACCTAAAAATAAGAAAGTTATTGGAACTAAATGGGTTTTTAGAAATAAACTAAATGAGGATGGTCAAGTTGTAAGAAACAAGGCTAGATTGGTTTGCAAAGGACATTCTCAAATGGAAGGAATTGATTATGGTGAGACATTTGCACCTGTAGCTAGAATTGAAGCTGTTAGACTATTTCTTGCCTATGCAGCATATAAGAACTATAAGGTCTATCAAATAGATGTTAAATGTACATTTTATAATGGTGAACTTGAGGAAGAAGTATACATTGAGCAGCCTGATGGATTTTCACTAACAAATGACAAAGATATGGTTTGTAGGTTAAGGAAAGCATTATATGGATTGAAACAAGCTCCTAGAGCTTGGTATGCAAGGTTGGATAAATATCTTTTGAAGCTTGGTTTTACTAAAGGCAGTGTTGACAGTAATTTATATTACAAATAACTGATGATGATATTTTGAGTATTGAAGTATTTGTTGATGATATCATTTTTGGAGGTGAAGATAGATTCTGCATGAAATTCTCTAATAATATGAAGAATGAATTTGAAATGTCCATGATTGGTGAAATGAGATTTTTCTTAGGTTTGCAGATTACTCAAACTGACAAAGGCATCTTTATCTATCAAACTAAGTATCTAAGAGAATTATTGAAGAAGTTTGCTATGGATAATTCAAAACCGGTAAGTACTCCTATGATGACAAATGAGAAATTATCTATCAAAGACACATCTGCATTGATAAATTCGACAATTTATAAGTCTATGATTGGTGGCTTATTATATCTAACTCAGACTAGACCAGATATTATGAATGCAGTAATTATTGTTTCAAGATATCAAGGTAATCCTTAAAAAAATCATGAATGTGCGGTAAAGAAGGATATTTCCATATTTGCTAGGAACAACAAAATATGGCTTATGGTATTCTAGAGATGATAACTTCACTTTATGTGCATATACAAGATTTCGATTGGGCAGGAGATACTGGTGACAGGAAGAGCACTTCTAGTGGAGCTTTCTTTCTTAGAAAGAAACTGGTTTCATGGATCAGCAAAAAATAGTCATGCATTTCTTTATCTACTACAGAAGCTGAATATGTTGCAATAACAACTAATTGTACACAAGTCCTATGGATGAAGCAAATGGTGAAGGATATGAAGGTAAATTATAGTGAACTGGTAGCTATCTATTGTGATAACTCTATAGCTATTGACATGTCTAAGAATCTGGTGTTTCACTATAAGACTAAGCACATATGAATAAAGTATAACTTTCTAAAGGATAATGTGGAAGAAAAGGAAGTCAAATTGGTTTATGTGAACACTAAAGAGAAGATTGTAGATATATTAACTAAAGAATTATCTAAAGAATCATTTGAATATTTGAGAGATAGGTTAGGGGTATCTACCCCTCTGGCAGAAACTTAGCTGATAGTGAAGTGCATCATTTCGGTATGGATCATCAACTTTATCCTTTTCTCTGAATTGATGTAGTGGTGCTACTACTCAGGGGGAGTAGTTAGCTTTGAGACTCACATATTTTTGATATCTATGTCATATCTTTGGCATTGATGTCAATGGGGGAGAGTTATATGTGAAAAATAATGTCTATGGGAGACAGATTCAGATTGGATGCACTCATCAGGGGGAGTCAGTTTTTCATGAGAAATGTTTGGCACTTCTTGGCACTTAGATTTTTTCTTTTTCACATCTAGTGTTGCCATCAATGCCAAAGGGGGATATTGTTGGCAATATAGAGGAATTGATCATGTGTTGCATTGATGTTTTGTCATTGATGTCAACACTAGCTGTTATGGTTGGTTACCGACATATAGGTTTTGGTTACCGATAGACAAGGTTTGGTTACCAACAGAAGATCTAGTGTTACCGACATAAGGGACTATCTCTTGGATACTTCTGGCATGTTTGGATCAATGGAACATGTTTAATTTTATGTGTTACATATTTTTGGAGCATGTTTTGGTTAGTTGGTATTGCCTTGGTGATTAGATGCTATCATACACTCTAGTAAGCCTATGCTAGTAAGGGTTTAAGGTTTTACCAGTAGAGCTTTTATTGAGAATATTTGACAGGATGCATAAGTGGTGTTGGTGCGACTTCTAGATGGAATTTAGGATGCTGAAGTTGATCTTTGATCATGCCTTGACTGGTTGGAGACATCACTTTGGCATGGTGGACCTAGATTAGGTCCGATACCTATCTAGGTTATGGACTAGTATCATGATAACATGTTCTCTACACGTTACTGGGATGGTTTATGGATTGGTTAACGTTGTTTTGATCTAAGGATGACATGGAATATCATTGTAATATGGATGTATGTAATGATCTTATTGTAATATCTTTTAGGTGGTTGACCTAATTGGTTTAGGTGTTAGGGTTGGTATAAATTGATGTAAGATCTCATTGTAGATGTATGAATGGTATGGGAATGGAAATGTAATATCGTATGCGAAGGAGATTTGGTCGAACATTGAAGATCGAATTGGGTTTATGTAAGAGGTTAAAGGCCTCCGATATTGAGCTTAACCGGGACTGTAATCAGGCATGGTAGATGCTATCTCGGGTAATTCATTCTTTTGGATTATTGTCCAATTATCTTGAGGTGGTTATAACCTCTCTATAGTCAGTGAGACTCTTTTGTAATGAGCAGTACGCTCTAAGTAGTGTGCCTTCCTGCATGTGCAGGCCCCCCATTGTATCATATACTTTCTGCAGAAGTATCATCTGACTGTGGGTAGGCTTCCCACAGTGTTTTTTCCCTTTACCGAGTTTTCCATGTACAAATCATGGTGTTATGTGGTATGGTTGCATTGTTTTGATTATTTTTTTCATTCTTAAGCTTTATTGCTTACCGATATTTGTTTTTGCTATTCCGCTATTCAATGTTTTGTGCTTTGGTTAAAGGTTGTAAAGTGGTTTAATTACTAAAATCTCTTGACAATTGATTCACCCCCCCCCTCCCTCCCCCCTCTAAGTTGTCCATTGGTTATCCTAATGAAATGTCCATCAATCTAGATGGTCCCTTAAATCTTGGGCAAATGTCTCCTACCGAAAAGCTGATGCTTGTAGTAGTTGTTCAAGTACAAACCATTTAGGATTTGGTAAAATCTGAGTCATAAGATAAAAGGCTTATTTTGATGTCTGTTGATGTATTATAGAAGGTGGCTTCAGGTGTACAGTTAGATCCTAATGTTAGCCCCTCTAGTAAATTACTACATTTTATTAATAGTGTAAATACCAGTTTTGATACTTTAGAGAAATCTACGACTAAGAGAGTTTTGGATAGATTCAAGGATGTAAGAATATAGACATTCTAGAAAATGATTGAAGATGATAGAGATAGACTGAATAAAGGTTTGCAGGCTATTTCAGATGCATTGATAGAAGGTGGTAAATTATATAAGTCTTATCTAATTTTTCCCAAGTTCACTATAGATATAGACAAAGAAATAAGTATTTGCTAAAGTAAACTTGTTGGTATTTCATAGTCTTTTGACCCCAATGTAGCTTTGACCAACATTGTTGAAGGGTAGATAATGACTCTTAGTGATAAGATCTCGAGCCTCAATGCAGACAAGGACATAATTTTGAGGAGAGTGGGTGACCTCTAAAACTTGAATATCTACTTCCTTTAGATATTCATGCAACTATATTTAGTGAATTCATTACATCTTTGGATAACTTGAAGAGTGGGTGGGACACTCACCTAGGATTTTTGAAGACAATTTTTGCTGACATCTTCAAGTGCTTGTAAAGTCTTCGACAGGTACTTTTGTATATAAGTTTTGGGAAGCACCCTATCTTTGGCATTGTTGTCAAAGGGGGAGAGTAAAGGTGAAAAATGTATAGTAGAAGACTATAATTATAGGTTTCAAAATTCTTTATCTAAGGGGGAGCCTTAGAAATTATTTTGATCCTGTGCATAGTTTTTCAACACTTAGCCATTTTTCACGAGTGTTGCCATCAATGCCAAAGGGGGAGATTGTTGGCAATTGACACTCATCCGGTGACTTCTGATGGTTGATTATTGGTTTAGGGTTGTCACTGATGATAACTCTTCATGAGATTCCTATCCAGTAATCAAAGATCTTAATTTTCAAAAGAGGATGTCAATCAGTAGCTAGTTAATCGGCATTTCAAGATGAACAAAGTAGTTTTGGTCTAGATGCTTTCCGGTGATTTTAGTGTCATGAGTCATATATGGTATGATTGAGCCGACATAGGGACATTATTTTATAATTTTTTTGGTGATCCACATTTATCTTTGGTGATCCGGTCAAGCTGACATATGACTACACATTACATTAGTAGGCCGACTTGATAAATTATCTATTTTGTGATTGCGGATATATAAGACCGGTGTAGGAGATATTTTTGTGGTATGGTATAATTATATGCGAGCAAGGGGCGATCGAGAATCCATTTTGGTGCAGTTTCACATGTGTATTCTTGATTCGGTAGCTGATTGAGACAAAGAACAGGGCAGAACATAGCATAATAGAAAAGGTGATACAGTCGATGTATTTGGCACTTAACCGGAACTCATCCAGGCATTGTAGATACTATTTTGGATTTCATTTGTTTTAATTCATCATTATAATTAATCAATAAGGCAACGAGCCTTCTGAGGTTGTAGTCCTTATTGTAATTGAGCATTGAGCTCTACGTAGTGTGCCTGAATGCCTATGCATTCCCCATATTGTAATATTGTTTTGCTATTTGCCATAGTGGAATAATATTGTGGGTTCAAATCCCATTGTGGTTTTTCCCATTTGAGTTTCCACGTAAAAATACCGGTGTTATGATTTTGTGGTTGATTGTTTTATGTTTTTGCATTTCAGTTTCATGTTTATACTTATGGTGGTTTAAAGCTAAGTCTGAAAATTAGCTAACCGGTAGATCACTGATTCATCCCCCCCTCTCAGTGATCCATGATTCCAACCATGGGTAGATCTATTTTTTGCCAAAGGATTTTTTGTGAACTATTTTATTTTAAAATAAGTAGGGGTTGTTCTAGAGTTTCAAAGTCTCCTCATGTTTATCTATAAGGTATTTTGTGAAGTTCAAATAATGACATAGGGGAGTTTGCATAATGTATGTTGTAGTATTATTATACTACCAAATATGTATGTTATGGTAGGGGAACAAGGGGGTGGTGATTGTGGTCATACTAGTAAGTCATACCCTACAAAGGATGAGATATGCCCTCTATGGGGTCATGACGTAGATAAGGCCATGGCCAAAAATATGAGGCCCACTATGGGGATTTTCTCATAGCCAAACCAATTTGCCAACTAATCCTAATGCATTAACTTTCAACCTTCACTATATTTTATTTGTTTATTTATTTTCTATATTTTCTAGTTTATTCGATCCGATTCAATTATATAATATACTTTTATTTCACTAATATTCTTTCAATTCTAGAAGATTTATAGGACATATATTCTAGTTAAGCATGAAGACTACATGTGTATCTAATGACAACACATATTCTATTTAGACTACACTTTCCTCTATTTCATATATACTAGATCTCCTTTTTTTCTCTTTACAAGGTGAAAGCTCTTTCTCCACTAGTCATGGTACAATTCTCCTATAATATTTGTACATTAAGACAAAACCCTACTAGAATAGTATTTCAATAGTTATTTTTTTTATTACTATTAGCTTAAATACAAATAAGTCTCCCTTTTCTTACTTGTTTGTTAACAAATAAATGTATAAATAATGGTATGAAAGTTTCACTTTGAAAAACATGATGAATTTTCTTTCTATGTTAAAACCAGTCACATATAATAGAAAACATATGCTTAAACTTATACATCTATCTTTATACCTACTAGTATACTTATATTTAAAAAATATATGTAAAATATGCCGAGAGATATCTTATAATATAAAAGAATCATTGTAAAATAAATGTTCTTGCTAAACACCAAGAATACAAATCCATTAAACTGTTGGATGCAAAATTTTGTTAATCTAGTTGGAGACAAGTGGCAAGGGTTATATTTTATTTGGAGTAATAAAATAACACCTCCACAAAAATTGAAACATGGCATATTTCATGCATTTACCCATCATATAGACTTTGTTTTGTTTTATTTTATATATGGGACAAATTGAAACCACACAACAATATATTCATTCCTGGTAGGACTGAATCATAGAGATTGCCAATGTCTTACTTTGTGTTTTATTTTATGCACAAATATATATGTATACATTTTTTTTTTTAATAAATAAGGAAATTGGGTCAACAATGTTATGCAAATAAATTCATCTAAACATGCCATTTTATTTTCTCATATATACCTAAACATACTTCTCTTTGTTGGAGAATTATATTCATATATATTTATTGATGAAATAAATCATAGAGTGTTGTAAAGTAAACTTGTAAATGAATATTTTTTTAGGACATATATATGCTTTTCTTTAATAAAAATATAAATGAAATATATTTATCTTCTTCCAACATGGTAATACTTGTAGATCATAAAGGGTCAAATACTAACCATTACCTCTACATTTAGATTAGAGATTATTCTACCCATACATTTTATTGCTTTCCAAAAGCCGTTTTACTAACATGGATAACTTATGAGAGTTATAATAGAATCTTTTAAATCAACAATAGCTAATTTAAGTAAGCATATTATAAGTGCTACTGTACAAACTATAATGATATTTTAACAAACCCTTCCAGAGTAGCTCTACTTAGTAACTCTCCCCAAAACCCATTCTCATAAGAGGTGGATGAGATCTTTCTAAGGACATAGAAGGTTCCATTCTTTTGGGATCTACAAAAGAACACAAACATTTTCCAAGCCAATGGGGACCACACCTCCCAATCTTTGGCTTGCTTGCAAGCCACCCTCAAGTTAGGGGGCCTTTAAGAGAACGTGTTACTTTCACATTAATGTAAGAAATGATTTAGAAATATTATTAGAATAGGGTTCCTTGAAGACCTTCATTCCATTGGCCATGGAATCAATTTGCACACTTGATTTTACACATTAATATATCCATGCAATAATTATAATTGAAGCAAAAAACTTCAAAAACATACACAATTGTGGACATGAATATTATTGAATTTCATTCAATAACTTAATGAAACCTTATCATAGCATTTATAATTATTTGTATTCGAATCAATATAATTCTCAAATATATTAGTTGTTTAAAGTCATTTAATGTAACATGGTAACTGATTTTGAATGAAATTATAAGGAAATACTATTCAAATTACTTAGAAGAAATGCTAACTTTTGCATGAATCAAAAATTTTAAAATCCTTTTAGAAACTAAATTGAGCAAGAGATAAAAGAGTTCAAATGTATCTATTAAAAGATTTAGATAAAGCAAGGAGATAACTTGCACTTTCCTCCTAACATTATTATTATGCAATAAATAAACAAGAAGAGTTAGGGTTTATATAAGTTTGCTTTCCAATTTAAAATCTTTTACAAATCTTTGCTTATTTTGCATGAGGGAGAGCATCATCAAGATGTTTCACCTCCAACCACCAACTTGGTGGTCTGCTGCACACTTTTCTTACAAAAGTGGGCCTACCCTTCACGAGAGTGTAGAAATAAGATTAGGTTTAATTGCCATCTGAGCTTGGTGTTTAGTACCTACACGACTCTAGTCGCTCAAACACTATATGTGCCTCCTAACTAGCATGACCTTTCAACTAGTGTATGTGGATTTAGTGAACTAATAGACATATGTAAATCATTACGCCAGCTTAACCAAAGGTTTTATTTAATTGCAATGCACATTGAATGTGCAGTCATAATTCACCATCCTACTTGACTTCTTACAACATGCTCAAATTCTAGTTGATTTTGACAAATTGAACTTAACCCATTCAACATACTAAAACTACAATTTTTTACAGCTTAAGGTAAGTGGACCAAGACTCGATCAGAAGAAGTTCACACAATGTCAACATATTGTTTGAGATGTTTTATTAATCCTAGTACACACTTATTCAACTTTATAGTTCCATTCTCAACATGAGTTTTAATAAGTAAATCCATTATTTAATAATGCATAAAGTGGTTGTACGTGGCATATTACATGTGTACATGTAGGTGCATCCCTTGTACATACTTGCATACATCTAGGTGCCTTTCCACAGTAATTTAAATAATAATCTTCGACTGAACTTTATGTACCACAACTATCTATTACCTGTGTTGGGTGAAACTTACCTACTTGGTATTACATTTTCTTAACAATCGATTATGATTTATGGATTAACTGAAAACTTGACTCCTGTCGAGTTCTTAAATTCCAATGCAGTGGATTAATTTTGCAGGACGAAGGATATTCTATTTCCTTTAAGCCTCTGATTGACCCATATAAGCATTGTGGAACAAATGCAAAGCCAACATCACTAATGCCAAATTCAGCCGTTATGTAGTTCGAATGGGAATATAAATATTTGTAAATGGATCTACTATTTGCAGATTGGTTGTTACCAGTGTTTCACAGTCTATTAAAAGAATGTTACAACAAATTACATGCTCAAGAGAGTTAGCGACTACGTCTCTATTATTGTATATGCTCAAGAAAAGGAGATCGGATAGTATTCTTGAAGGAGTAGAATCACTTTTGAATGCATTTGAATCCATTAAAATTTTGTGCTGTGCATAGTCTACTAGTTAAGCCATCTAATATGACTAGCTGCAAATGATTTCAAATGCAAGAAACAAAATTACTTCAGATTGATGCATTACTGCTGCTAAAAGATGCATATAAAAGCTCGACAGAGCAAAGCATAAATGGTAATGATTCATGCCTAGTGATTAGCTTGATAATGCTGGAATGAAGAGCTGTTTCCTTTTCAGCTAGACACTACATACTCCTTGGAATGAAATATCAACTTCCTTACACTACATGATGCAATACCACCTCGCTTTTCCAAACGCTCCTTCTGTAACATCATAATGATGTCTCAAGAATCGGCTTCCGTTCTCTACAACCTGCCCACAAGGTAGAAGCGGTGCTAATGATGCCCATGCTTAAAGCATGTTTGGAGATATTAATGGGTTGACATCAAGAATCAGCTATATGAGCTGTTAATATAGTCTTAAAGACTAAAATTTGAATTGTTAAATAGTAAACAACAACCGATATTCATATAATATGAATTATTTACACACACACACAAGTTGTAGGTTTAAGTCAAAATATATAAATCTAAAATTGATGATTATTATTGAAGGAAGACAATCTTGACCTAATCGATTGGACCAACAAGGTCTTGACATCATAATTTTGTTAACATTGAGTCAACCCTAATGACTCTAAGATAACAAAGACAAACCTTAATGAGGTTTGTTATCTCAATAATTGTGGCATTGATGGAAACTTTGACCTTTTCCCATGTCTTTGTCCCTCTCCCTGATGATGCTCTCCCTCCTTTCTCAGAGGGTGATAAGATTTCCTAGATCTACTTAGACATATGAAGGTAGTTAGACAAAAAATTATTACCATTTAAACTATCTACATAAGAAAGCATTAATTGTTCAAATCAATATTCATATATTCCATAAAAAAATATCAAAATGGTGTTCACATTGAGCTTCACATAACATCATCATATATGCAATTAAACAATATTGAAATTATTCATGAAATGGGATGTAACATATCCCCCCATTGTGAATCATTGTCCTCAATGATTAAGTGTTAATATAACCATAAAATAAAAGTTTTGCTCTAATCAACATCACAAAAAGTCTTTAGCTATTAAAAACATTGAAAATATGAGGAAAATTTTGAAGGATTTCAACATAATCCTCCCAAGTAGCACTATCCTCTAAATACTAGTCCCACTAGACCTTACAATGTGTGATGTTATCATTATGCAAGTGAAGATTATGTATGTAAAGCACCCTAAGTGGCTCGATCGTGACCATCCTCAGATCTTGCACCTGTAAGGAATTCCAATCAATCATGTGATCAAAGTCTGATATATACTTCTTTAAATAAGATATATGAAAAACCTTATGCAACCATGTGAGAGCTGGAGGTACGAAAATCCTATAGACTATTGGGTTGACAAATTCTAGGTTTTTAAATAGTCCCATATGCCTTGATGCTAGCTTCGATTTTTTCTCTGCTATTGCAAACTATATCTTGGAATTCTCTTCACATCTGCATAACTCTTCTGTTGATTGTTAGCTTCTGCTAACCTTTGTCTGACTGGAATCTCAATAATCCTATCTTCTAGCTTATCCCAACTAATGGGAATTTGACACCTCCTTCTATAGAGTGCTTCAATTAATGGTGCCATCTTAATGTTTGACTAATATGAGTTATTATATGCAAATTCCACTAGAGCTAGGTAATCTCACCACTAGCATTGTTGATCTATGTAGTACATTCTCGAAAGATCTTTGAAGACTTGGTTTACCCTTTTTGTTTGACCATATGTTTTTCGATAATAAGATGAATTAATGTTCAATTGGGTTCTTAAGCCTGCAAACATAGTTTTCTAGGACCTTGATGTCATCTTGGCATCTCAATCTGATAATATTTTTTGGTGCTCCTTGCAATCAAAAAATTTATTGAACAAACTTATGGGCTATTATGAGTGCTCCATCTATTAAATTACCTAGTACAAAGTGAGATACTTTGGTGAGTCTAGCCACTACCACTTATATGGCATTGTGTCTTTGTTCAACACATCAGAAGATTGAGAGGGGAGAGGTGAATCAATCTTGAGCAAATCCTTAAAATTTTGAATCACAAACACTTATCAATTATTTTTAACCATCTAAACACTAATGAAAGATAAATTAATAAACACTGAAGACATGATTACCAGATTTATGTGGAAAACCCAATATGAGAAAAACCATGATGAGAATCACACTCACAATATGAATAACTGTATACAATGTTTCAGGCTCAAGACGAAGGAACCTTACGAATGATTTGGACCTGCAGGTTAAGGTGCACAACCTTAGGGCAATATACAAAGGAAATGCATTATTGAAATGCACAACCCCATGGTAAGATATAGATTTGCATAAGCAGCCAAAAAGACTCATTGTCTTCAAGCATGCATAGAGAAAAGATGAATTGCACTAACTAGGATCTCATGATTATAAACACATCACAAATTGATATTCATACTTCTAGTTCCACAAATATACTTCCTCATCTACATTTGCACATATATTTATATCATCTTATTCATTGAAACAGTCAACTAGGTTGGCCACAAACAAAATAATCATATATTACACAAATTCGGCCACCAAGAGAAACTATATTCAATGTGGTCCACCCCAAGAGATAAAGGGGACTCAAATACATCACAAGTCTTCCCAAGTTGATTGGGCATTGAACCACACACAACAATAAATCCTACAAAGCCAACACCAAATGTAATGTGTAAAAAAATAATAACACATATTAACCAATTGGCACAAAAGTATAATCCAGTGCAAATAGCTAAATGTATATCTTCACAAGACACAATAAGCCCCATAACAATACCTTAACCTCCAATGCATATCTAGACAAAAATTATATGATGTAAATGAGATGATGTAATACCCCACTAAGGAACCCTAGAGGATAAGAGAAAAATTTACAAGAAATGCATGCAAATATTTTTTGAAAAAGACGAACAAGTAATAAAGTGCCACCATGCATTGCATATACAAGTATAGCACTCAACCTCAAGATGAGGTCAACTATATGTTAACCAACTATGCACATGAGAGAGTCTAAATTCTTGGAACTTCCTTCAAGATAACTCAATTCACCTCTGAGGGTTCCCTAACATCGCTACCTTAGTAACATATCCAAGGCTGGATCAATATCTAATAACCCACTAAGATATTTCTAAATAAACCTCCAACAATGAAACAAACATATCTATGTTCATTTAAGACACTAATACAAATGTTGGACTATGATTACACCATGATACATCAAGAATAAAGAAGCATAAGAGATTGTAAATCATACCCAATTCCAAAACCAATGCAAATAAAGAAATATTATTACATTTCTAATAACATTTACTACATTCCTCTCCTATGGGAGTGTTCAATACATACATTATCAATGATATAATACATGACCAATATACAAAATATTACATCTTACAAGAAGGAGAGAAAATGAGAAGAATCCAGTGTTGAGGAATGAGGTATAATCCATCAAGCCAATCATAAATCAAGTCCTTTGATTCCCAATGGTGGTTGGCGATTCCCCTCGACCATGTGGTACCCTCAGGTCCACCCCACTGTGCTCATGGACATAGCCATGTAGCCCAAACAATTATACAAATATACACGGGAGAGCAATGGGTTTACACGAGCCAAACATGGAGCAAATACTCAACATGAACATATCAACCCAACAAGAGTTATAAAGCTAGAATAACATGGAAATGTGAACAATGCATTACTCACATCAATAAGCAACAATCAAGTAAGAGATGGTTCTCGAGAAACAATAAGTAAAATACCAAAAGAACAAGGGAGTACCCTCTGTTGGCAACAATAAGAGCAATGACACACCCAAAAGAGAAACACCAAATTTTCCATATGACATATATCACAATGAGGTAACCAAAACATCAATCAACAATAAATTCGCAAGGTGCTACTCAACAATCATGACTTAAATACTAAAGTGCTAGTGTAGGGAGAGTCATCACATATGCTCGTGAAGATTCACCACACAAAACTAAGCATTCTCTCATACAAATGAGAATAACGATCATATGTCTTAGTGCAACATGAGAGAGTATGTCTCTCTAGACAAATCCCAATGCTCCATGTTCAAACATGCCTTTCGAAGTCATCCTTAGCCTTGTACTAGTTTTCAAGGCATGCTTGGGGAATTGCTTATCTTAATTAATGTTTTATCCTATCTCAAGTTTATTATGAATTTATGACTTGATTAATAAGCTCTCCAATGTGATTTGTTGCATACCACTTTGGGATAGGTGCATGTTGGAAGCCACTCACTAAACCCACTTTAGTACCTAGATCTAGACCCATCCCATTCAATTGGCCGAGGTATCAAAATAAAACACAATGCAATGATTCACTTTCTATAATCTTAATAACATTAGATATCTCTTTTACACAATGTCAGTTCAACTATATGCAAGGCATACTCAATTGGTCATACTACCAAGAGAATGGATCCACTTGATCCCACAATGTAATTTAATCTCATAATAAGGTGCAAGGTATCCATTTAAGAGTTTCTATAAGGCATTCACACATTCATTTCAATTGCTCACATCAAGAGCTATCAAATCATTACACCCAAAAAGGCATGGAACAAGCAACATTGGCAACTACAATGCAATTCAAGCGTGCTAACATCATATGCAACATTTCTAAGCATTAATCATCTCAACAATCAAATCCATAATGAAACACGCTCAATTGCTCATAATACCTAGTGGACAAACCCCAATTTTGACCCCATAATGCTATACTTAGTCTAAGAGTCATTATACCCAAACTAGATACTCTAATATGCCATATAATCAAATGTGCCACTCTATTCTTCAATTGCACACTCAGATACTTCAAAAGTGTACCAATATTTCAAATGTGCACTTTTGGATATTAGGTATGCATACCACTGCTAATCAGATGTGCACCTATGGGCATCAGATGTGTTAGGTTGCCCTAATAGCCTTCAAGGGCCCAAAATCACAATAAATCACTTCAAAAACTCAAGGAAGCAATGTCCCATGCAAAATAGAGGAAGACCCCATGATTTTTAACTCCCCAACAACACATAAACAAAATAGAAAGTCTAATACACTTTTCCCATAGAGATTTGACCTCTTCTCAAAGGAAACCCACTTTTTCACGATTCCAAACACACACTCCACATAATCCAACAAATGACCAATTACAAATTGAGGAAGTGTTTTAATTCATTCAACAAGCCATCTTAAACAAGATTGAATCATTCAAATTTAGGAACAAGGGAGAGTTGAAGATCATACCTCAAACTTGGAGAGAAAACATCAAACTTAAAAATCAACCCACACACATCAAATGAATCCAACTCACTCAAGTAACCCAGAGCATCCGCCCACACCAATTCATCAAGAAAATGCCTAGAAAATCCCACCCAAGTCATCTCCCTAAATTAACAATCCAATTTTCCTACATGTAGGGTTTTGAGAGAGAAAGAGGAGAGAAAATGACTTAGAAGTGTTTTGAAAATGAGCTCTAATTTAAATTATATGCTCTCTTTTTTGGAGAAGGGGAAAATAAAACTATTTAAAAATCAAATTAAGCTCACAAACCACTATACTCCTAAAATCTCCAAAATATAAAATCACTCAAATAACTTTAATTCAAATACATGTATGACAGTGCACATTATAATATTAATTTACTTTAATGATTTAAAATTACCATTGATGCATATAGTAAATGCCAACATATCTCAATTGAATAAAATATGCACAAACAATCATTGAGGTGATTCAACATGATGACCAAGTTTCCAAAAGCTACCAACTATGGTAGTTGGGGCTCAAAATAATAAAATAATTAAATAAAAAAATCAAAGAAATCACCCTAATCAAAAGCGTTGAGTTTTGGCTCAAGTATTTGGCTAGTGTACTGTCTCTTATTAACTACCATCAAGGACGTGGACATTCTTAGACCTGTAGAGGTAGGTGGAGTCGATGCCTTTTACCCATAATCACTAGAAAATTCACACATCAAGTATATCTACTCATGCATATATATGTAAAAATAAAATAACTCCAATCATTGAAGGGGATTTTAACATCATATACATTTTGATATAATTGAATGCTACGATATCATCTCTTTCAACATTTGATTATCAATTTACTCCATAATAGTAATTTTATCTAATTATCTGCATAAATAATATCAATATTAATCCTCTACAACAATGAGCATATAAATATTCTCCTAATGGAGTCAACATCATAACATCGTTAGTAACATGATATCTCATCAAATCAAAATAACATAAAATATGGTTCATTACTTGTAATCAACTAATCTAAATAACATTACTTATCTCATATAGTGATTTTAAATCACAACATTAGTCTATCTCAATCATCAAAGAATAATACGTCTAGATTATGCCATAACAGCAACCTAATGAGTTAAGCATCCAATCAATCATGTAATGGATCTCACTAATAGGTACATGAATAAAGCATGCATCTCCTTGCAACAACATAAGAAAATCACCATGAAAAAATCCAACACATCACTGGTCTAGGACGATAATAAAACATACAACCAAATCGATTATAAGATAAACACTCAAGATCACATACTCTGAAACAATAAAGTGTCCAAAGAAAAATCGAGTAGTACAAAATGATCCACATGCAAAATGCAAGAGATACAATCCATGAGCACAAATCCAAGTCCACACAAGAAGTATGCAAGGTAGAAAAGCAAATGAGAGGGGCATTATGTTGGCATTATATACTCTAATGAGAATTGAAGGTGTTGTCATTGATGGAAACCTTGCAACCTTGTGGATACCTTCAAGCAACCTTGTGGCATTCATCTAGTAAACCACCGGCAAGCACCGGCACCGACAGACACTTCACCGGCAGTGACAACAATGTATACCAGCATCCCAGTCGATAGGAACAAACTTTTGTTTATTGTATTTAATTATAAATATCTTTTGTAAAGCCGACATGGCATATTGTAATAGACTCATATATGTATGAGATCTGGTAAATCATTTTCATATAAGGAGAAAGAATAAGGATAGTGGATGGAATAGAAGATGAGATATATGCGAATGCATAGGAAAGATTTTATATAAGGTTTATGGTTATAGTATGAGCTTAAACCGGTATTGAACCTAGCATAGTTGATGTTGATTTGAAGCAGTACATTGTATTGGATTTTCATAATCCATTTTGTAAGTTAGTGAGACTTCTATTTTGTAGATTGAGCAGTGAGCTCTAGGCAATTGGCCATCCTGCATGTGCAGGCCCCTCTTGTAAGTAGTATTTATTCATTGGCCAGTGAGTGAATATTGTGGGTCACAAATCTCACTAAGGTTTTTCCCACACTGGCTTTCCTCGTTTAAAATCTTCTATTATGGTGTGTTTTTTTATGTTGTCTTTATTGTTCCTATTTACTGCATTAATTCTTATTTACCGGTACACTATTTTGGAATGCAAAATACTTAATAAGGTCAAATATTTTGTTAACCAGTTAGATACTGATTCACCCCCCCCTCTCAGTATCTTTGGGACTATCATTAATCCTAACACATTATAGATAAACCAACTAAATCGGCTAGAGACCAACACAATTGACAATGTTGAACAACATAAAAACAAACTTAACTTGAGAAGCAAACCAACAAATGAAATTTTAATTGTAGCAATGTATAAACAATATGAACATGTCTACCAAGCCACAACACTTGAACTAACACTTCATAGAAATGTGAAGCATTCTCCTAACTAGTCCTAGTAGACAACTTCACTGTTTGCAAACTGCAACCGAAATTCAACACCTGAACAATTGAGGACCTAAAGGTATAGTAGTGCAACATCCACAAAATGAAGACATTAAATCTAGAACTGCAAGACATCATTTAAAAAAAATAGAGAAATGCAAAGCATTCTCCCACTAAGACTTTAAATACTTTTTCCTTCATATTACAACTTCCAATACGGAGAACTTCTAAAAACATAGCATACTCACTCAATATCACCACTAGACAACATAACAATATCTGAACACTCATTTTTAACCATAAATATCAGACAATAAATAGATAGACAATGTTTCAAACATAATTGCACTAAAAATACAACTACCTCTTAACCTTTGTCATCAAAACACACACGTGTGACATTAATGACAACACAAACTCATATTTACAACAATCTACACCTTTGTCATTCATGGAAAAACTTGTACCATGAACCAATAAACTCTCTCTCTGTAACTCTCTTCTCCTTTGACATCAAGGACAAAGGGCACATCATTTCAAACAATTATTCAAATAGTTCTCTCCCTTTCGAGTATACCTCTAATATCTACAACACTCCCCCTATTGAGAATGTCTCTCTTTTGTACATATTTTCCTACAACCAAGAAATCACAACCTTTACTGCTTTCCCTATAGCAGCCACCACATCAAATCCACAAGACAAAAGATAAACTTGAGTCTTCCCCTTGAAAGATGCACCACTTTTATGCATCTAGTTTGAAGTAGGAGTAATAATCCCTAACTTCTATTGGAGATACTCAAAAGTATCCTTTGACAATGCCTTGGTGAAAATATTTTCAATTTGATCCTTTATAGGCAAATATTCCAATAAAACCTCTTTCTCTACCATATTTTCTCTTAAGTGATACCAGATAGAAATGTGTTTAGTTCTTGAATGCATCAGTGGATTCTTTGTAATATTAACAACACTTGTATTACCACACATAATAAGAATTGCCTCATCATATATCACCGTAATATATTTGATAGTTTGCTTCATCCACATAACTTGAGTGTAACAAGATGTCATTGCAATGTACTCTACTTATGTTGTAGATATTGACATTGAATCCTAGTCCTTGCTCAACCAAAACAATAGCCCGTTTCCCCCAAAATAATGCTCTGCCACTTGTAGGTCTTGTATCATCGACACATCTGGCTCAATCAACATCTATGTAAGCTTACAAAGATAAATCATCATCCTTCTATGACAAACCAAAATTTGAATCCCCTTTCAATTAGTTGAATATCATTTTCATGGTTGTATGATGATATTGCTTTAGATTATCTTGATATCTAGGAACCAAACAAACAACATGCATATTATCTAGTCTTGCGGTAGTTAAAAACAACAATCTAGCAATCGTAGATCTATAAATATTTTGATCTATTGCTAATCATTCATCATCCTTGCTCAACTAGTAACCATAGGGGTTCCAATTGGCTTACAATTATCCATACCAAATTTCTTAAACATTTTCTTGATATACTTGGCTTGAGAGATGAAGATACCATCTTTTGATTATGTTACTTGAAGACCAACGAAAAATAATAACTCAAAAATCATTGAAATCTAAAAAAAATTTGCATTTCTTTTGAAAACTTCTTCATCTCCACCAAAAATGATATCATCAATATATACAACCACTATCAATAGTTTGTCACCTTTACGATTTAAACAAAAATCACTATTTGCAATACCTTTCTTAAAGTTCTTTTGCAACAAATATTTATCCAATCTTGCATACCAAACTCTAGGAACTTGCTTCAACCCATAAATTACCTTCTTGAATCTATAGACCATATCTAGATATTTTAACAACTGAGATCCATCTCGTTTTTCAATGTAAGCCTCTTCTCCAAGTTATCCATTTAAGAATGTTGACTTGACATCCATTTGATATACCTTAGAATTATTGTAGGAAACAAATGCAAGAAACATCCTCATAGTTTCCATGTTAGGAAAATGGTGTCTCAACCTTGGAATGACAAAAGAGTACTATTGATAAAGAGCCCTTGACTTGGGGGTTGCAAGGGGTTTCCCCCTTGTCGGCCTTGGTTCCATGAACGATTGGGGGTATAGGGTGTAGTGCATGTCCTAGCTAGTAGGGGCAGTGCTCCCAAAACAAAATTTCACATATAATCTTATCATTGCAAATCTTGACTATTTATCATTAGATCATAGATTTAATGGTGGATATTTGAGCATCCTGTTTACCCTATAAGGTAACCCTATTTTAAGAGGGGATTGTATTATGAATACTATATTGCGATGTGTTATTAGAATCTAATGGCTATTGAGTTGCCTCTGGATCCCATTGGTGGTACTCCTATAAAAACCTTACTCTACAACTATATTGTAATATGTTGATTTTTGAATAATATATTGGGTCATTTTTTAAGTTTGGGGTTTTTCTCCCAAAAGGGTTTTCCCACATAAACCATTGTGTTGTGGTATGCATTCTATTTATGTTTAATTTTGTTAAGTTTTTGTAACTGTTGTACTAATCTGTGAAAGATTTTGCATTGCCCTCCTCTCAAGTTTAGTGTAAGAAGTTGTTTTGCTACTTAACTTCCTTACATTCCATCCTAGCTACTGGGGAAAAAGTCTCCACAAAATCTATTCCTTCAGCTTGTGAATAACCTTTACAAATTAGTTAGACCTTTTTTCTTGTGACTTCTCCATTGTTAATTAGCTTGTTCCAGATCACCCACTTTGTTCCAATCACACTCTTTTCCATCGGTCTAGGCACCAATTCCCATGTCTGATTCTTCTCTATCTGATTCAACTCTTCTTTTGTTTCCTTCATCCATCCATCATCATTTCTAGCCTCTGCAAAGGTCTATGGATCTAGCTTAGATAAGAAACAAAATTTAGCTTATTCACTAGCCTTGAAACAAGTCTTTTTCTAGTCTAACCTCCCTTGTCTTTATCTCTAATAATCTTATCTTCTAAATGATTCTTCTACACATACTTTGCAAGTGTCTTACGTGCTTGTTCTGGTTCCTTCTCTTCTGCATTTGGTTCTTCTTTATCTTCTATATATTAGAAATCTTGAATAAGTTATGAAACCAAAGAAGCTATAAGAAGTAAGAGAGAACTAAACTACATAATTTGAAATGCAAAATGGAAGCAAACCAATGATTCAAAGAGATATACAAAATTTGATCTAAAAGAATTGCATTAAGATTCCAAAGCCTCTACAATAGAATAGTAGAGTAACAACACAATGCATTTAAGAAAATGAAAATACAAGCTAGGTAGCATGCTTATATAGAATAGGGAGAGAGTTGGAGGTGGAAACATTGGCCAATGAAGAGAAACCATATATCAGACTAAAGATAGAAAAGTATCTTCCCAAGATAGCTAATGGATGCTAACATGTGGTAAGGTGACATCTCATAACCCACTCCCTAAATAAACACTTTTTTAACCTAAGCAAGATTAAAAAAAGTGTAGGAAAAACTTAGGAATAAAGGGAAAATAAATAACCCAAATAGGAAATAAAATCCTATCACCAACACCTTCCCTTAAGTGTAGCTTAGATGAGGTACCCATGTACATAACACCCCACCCCAAATAGAAGAATCCCCCCTCCCAAAAAAGAGAGAATAGCCCTCCAAAATAGAGAGAGAAAATACCTCCCAGAGTAGAGAGAGTCAAGATTCCAAGTGAAAAGACTAAGAAGCCCCCCTAGAAGATGAAGCCTCCCACACCCCTAGAAAAGATCGCAAATGAACAAACTTGCACTTAGTGAATTGTTTGTGAAGATATCAACAACCTGCTCGGAAGTTGGATAGTAGTGAAGATCAATGACATGGCCATGGATGATCTCCTAGATATAGTGAATGTGGACCTAAATGTGTTTGGTCTACTGATGATGGATTGGATTTAATGATATTTTAATGGCACTCTAGATGTCATAAAATATGATTGATGGTCATCTACACTAGACCCCAAACTTAGTGAGAATGTGTTGAAACTAGATGATCTCAATGGAAACATTCACAGGCCCCCAATACTTGGCCTCAATAGAAGATATAGCAATATTAGATTACTTCTTGCTTGACCAACAAATAGGACCTGAACCAAGTGAGAAGCTATAACCTGAATTGGACTTGTGATCTTGAGAATTGCTTTCCCAATTTGAATCTATGTAGCCCACCAAGTCAAGATGAATTCACATTTCGTAATGAATCTCATAGCTGTGAGTACCTTGAATGTAGTAAAGTATCCACTTGGTTGCCTTCCAGTTTAGCTCATGGGGCTCCTACATGAATTGAGAGACTATTCCTATAGTATAGGAAATATCAAGTCTTGTATGAGTTGGATAAATGAGACTCGCAACAAGCTATCGATACTAAGTGCATCAACAAAAGGTGAATAACATTGAGCCTCAAGTTTGAATCTAGAAAGGGAGTTAGAGTAGGCTCATAGTTAACCACATGAAACCTCAAGAGAAAATCAAAAGCGTGCTTGGACTATGTGATGGTGATCTCAAAAGAAGATTGAATGATCTCAACCTTGAGAAAATAATATAACAAGCTCAAGTTAGTCATCAAAACCCTATCATGAAGAGTAGTTTTGACTACTCCAATGGCACATGAGGAACTCCCTGTGGTCAAGAAGTCGTCAACACACAAAATCATAAATAGGAGTGAATCATTCTGCTGCAAAATGTAGACATTGGGATCGGGATGGCACTGAGTGAACCCAAATGTTAGAAGAAAGGAGTCCATCTTGGCATACCAAGCCTGAGGGGCTTGTTTGAGGCCATAGAGAAAATTCTAAAGATGAGACACAAGGGAAGAATCCTAGATGAAACCCTATGGCTACTCCATGTAGATTTCCTCCTGCAGGTCACTGTGAAGAAAAACACTCTTCACATCCATCTGGTGCACTTCCCAATGATAAGCTACAAAAATGGCAGGAACAAGTCTGATGGAGTTCATTTAAGTAACTGGCACAAAAGTCTTAGAGTATTCAATCCTAGGAACCTAGGAGAATCCTTTGGTGACTAGACAAGCCTTATACTTATCAACTGACCCATCTGCTACAAACTCTGTCTCATAGATCCACTTTCATTGAACAAGTTTCCTTCCCTTAGGTAGAGGAACTAAATCCCAAGTGTTGTTCCTCATCAAGGAACTATACTCCTCATGCATAGCTATGTTCCATTTAGGAATACCAAAATAGATATGAGACAGTAGCAATGAAGCCATATGGAGGATGTTGGACAAGTTGGTTTGGTGTCCAATGGATCCTCAACCCAATTTCCTACAGACTGTAATGTTTGTTGAGATCAAAGTGGACCTAAAGGTAGAGAATCTAGAGAATCATTACTCTCTAAATGATGGCTAGGAGAGGAAGGAGGTGAATCATCTTAGTCACTCTTAGCATCAGAAGGGCAAGTAGAAGACTCCTCATCATAAGGAATCTACTTAGGTGAATATAACTCATTAGAAGATCTATCATGTATCCCAAGTGACTCCAATGTTAATGTGGAAGGAGATGAGGAAGTGATGAAAGATGAGCTCGAAGAGCCCTCCTCAAACTTAACACTACTCTTAATGAATAGATCAAGTGTATTAGGGTAAAGCAACCAATAATCCTTCACACCATCAGGATAACCTAAAAATATGCAAGGTCTTCTTTGTGGATCCAAGGCCTTGCATTTCTTTGCAGGAATGTAGGCCCATGCAAGAGAACCAAAAACTCTAAATTTTTTAAAAGATGGTTTTAGACCACTCCAAGCTTCAAAAGGAGTGACTATTTTCTTGAGGCTTGGTGAGGAAAAAATCTCTTGATATAACAAGCACAATTTATGGCCTTTTCCCAATGTTATGTTGTAAGAGATCTAGAGTGAATCATACAATTGGCCATTTCCTTCAAGGACATATTCTTTCATTCAATAAACTATTCTACTGAAGATTGTATAGAACTGAATGCTACAAATCAATCCCCTTTGAAGTGAAAACTTTTCAAAGTGACGATTGACATATTCACTGCCATTGTCAGTGCCCAAAACTTTGATAGCTTTCCTAGATTACTTCTCTGCAAAAGTTTTGGTCTTGAAAATAATCAAACACCTCTGACTTCTGTTTGAGAAATTATACCCAAGTGTAGTGAGAGAAGTCATCAATGAAAGTTAGAATATATCTAGCCCTGCTAAAGGATGGATGCTAGAATGGTCTAGACAAGTCACTGTGAACTAACTCCAATATCTATAAAGATATCCATGCCTTCCCTTTGTCAAATTTTTCCTTAGGATGATTACCAAGAATGAAGCCTTGAAAAAATCTACCTAATAATTGAACTAAAGGCAGCCCTATGACCATGTTTTGTTGGTTGAGTTACTGCAAGTAGTGGAAGTTAAGATGGACAAACCACTCATGTCATAATCTACTCACATCATCAGAGTGAGAGAAAAACACACGAAGGAGGATTAGGAACAAAGTGAGAAAATAAATGGAGTCATGATTGATGATCTTCTTTCCCAACTGCAACTATACCATTACTACACAGCTCATGAATCTCCACTAAATTAGGAGCGAACTCAACAAAATCAGGAGATTAGTTGATAATGATAGAACACAAAGAACATCATAAATTATGCCATGCCCCACATTAATAGACCCTCTTCCACTCACTTCAACATGAATGTCATGAACAATCAAAATAAAAGGCATAGTAAATGGCTCAAAAAATGCAAGTTCATACTTAGATGAAGGCATGTGGTGCAAAGCAACCAAATCAAGAACCCAAGTGGAATGATGCACAAAGCAATTGCAACAAGCATGTTTCCTTTTACTTTACCCTTGTTGTTATCATGTGCCTTGTTAGACCCCTCATTAGAATTTTATTTGATAAACTCAGGAACACTGATATTATTCTTCTTAAGAATTTGTGTCAAATGATCAATTTGTTTCTTCAAACACTTATGCTCATCATGACCAGGTCTTTTATGATAGGCGCATTGGAACTTCTCATTCTGAGGCTTGTTGCCTTTAGAAGATTGGGCCTCATTAGTTTCTTTTGAAGTAACTAGTTTTTGATCCATTTTTGCCTTGCTATTATTTTGTTTCTTATCCTTTTGATTACTATTTTGCCCTTTCTGTTCTTTTGTGCCTTGGTTGGAAACCATGGCATGTGATTTATAGGATCTAAGTGCGCCCATATAGATTAACTTAGTTTTCTCTTGAGTAAGAGAAATAGAAAAGTATCCAAAGATGGCATAGTGAATTGAGTCCCAATTGCACTCTTTGTAGCATACAAGGTAGAAACAAATACCAAATTTTCTAAACTTTGCATAGAGAGAATACTAATAATCAATTGTTTATCTTTCTTTTCAATTCCACAATCTTTCAATTGCAACCTTAGTGACTTCGATTTGGTGAAAAAATCCTAGATTGTGTTGAATTTTCCTAGACTAAAATTAATTAGTTCATTTTCCACCATATGACCCCTCATTGAATCTTCCTTGCCATAGAGAGTTTCTAGGTTTGTCTAGATTTCATTTGTTGTACTTAAAGATTCAATATGAAAGATGAAATCAGTATAAATATACAAACACAAATCTCCATAGGTTTCATCACATTTTTTAAACCACTTAGGCGTATCTTCATCTTTAACAAGTTTAGTTTCATGTCCCATTGTTATCCTATGTAATCCATCTCTCCTTAACTAAATTGTCATGTGTGATTTCCACTCAATGTAGTTGTATGGAGTCATAATGAGCACAATTTTTTTATCTATGATGAAGAAATGCAAGAAACGAAGTGTTGAAAAGAAGAGAACATGCATAGATGAACTCCCTCTTTTCATTAAAAAAAAAGAGCCCCCCAGTTTGGCACTTTATAAGTTAGAGTATCAACAATAAAAAATAGGACCATTAGATGGGAAATAAAAATGCACTTTTGCAAAAGATGGCACTTAAGTCCAAGCTACCGATCAAAAGTTACGACTAAAATAAATTCTTGTAAAATGGCCTATTTTAATACATCAATATTTTAAACAATAAAATTGTAATTTGCCAATAACAAAAAATGGACTTACAACCACTCATTGGAATCAAGGTGGAATATAGAATCCAATGGTGTGATTTGTGAGGGGGAATTAGTCTCCTACTAACCTGGGCCTCACACTACATCTTTGACAAGTGAAAAGAGGCCAAATAAAACCTCCAATATTCACACTTGAATAGAAAACACCAGATTTAAGTGCCTTATATCAGCCAAAAATGGTCAATAAATGTGGCAAAAAGATCCCTGGGTCATATTAGGACTATGGGTAAATTATTTTAGGTTGCAAACAATAAGAGTACACCAAAAAATTGATGAAAAATAATGCTGAGAAGATAAAAATGCCCCTCCAGAAAAGTAATTTTTGCTAGAGCCTCTAGTGTCCAAATATGGACAATCTTTATATGAAAATGGGGTGTTTTGGGTCTTTTGGACTAAATGGTTAAGTCCTTTTGGCCTAAAAATATCCTAGAAAAAATATGTACTATGTATGAACTAGAAACCCTCAATTTACAACTACGTCAAATGATCTCCAAATCGTATGAAATGAAAGCCAATATTGACTTTATCAAGCCTTTTGGATGTTTTGAAATAACCATAATTGCTACCAACATAACAAAAAATGCTAGAATCACCTAGATCTCACAAAATTTGTATGCACATTAAAGGGATAAATGGGTCTTGTTAAATCCTTTTTAATTCTCCAGATCATTATAAAATACAAGAGAAGATCATACGAGATGAAAAAGATCTCATATAACTCAATCTCTCAATTAGGAATCAAATGAGATCAAAACTCTCAAATTTGGGATCTGATACCACATGTTAGAAATCTAAAATATGATACAAAACAAGAGATTGAGAGACAAATGATAATTTTGAGAGAAGATCTAACTACTAAAAGTGAGTATAAAGAAAAATTCAAGATAGCTCAACACAACGAGATGAATTGTTGAAGAGATAAAGGCAGATTAGAGATTCCAGTGGACTTGGATTTGAGCAAGGACAAAGTTTCAGTACTTATAATGAAGATCAAAACCATAAGGCACTGGTAAGGAAATTTAATGCTTATAAATTTAATGGTAGATGTTTTGTTTGCAATAAATTTGGTCACATGGCTAGACAATGTAGAAACAAAGAAAATCAGAACACTGATTATGCTCCCGGTAAATGTTCTAAATGCAATAAGTATGGTCATAAGACAAAAGATTGCAAAATGAATGTTAAATGCTATGCATGTGGAAATTTTGGATATAGGGATAATCCATGCAGGTCAAGCAATTTCATCGGTTTTAGCAAAGCAATTCAAAGGAACAATGTTACATGTTATGCATGTAATGAGGTTGGACGTATTGCTAAATTTTGTAGAAGCAAAAATCCATCAGTTGGTAATGGAGGATCAAATGAGAAAGGGAAAGAGAAGGTTAGTGAAATCCAACAAGATCATACTTAGATATGGGTTAGGAAGACTGAAGAACAATCATCAGATGAAAATGCACCAGTTACTTATCCGACAGAGGAGGTTGCTCCTACACTGGCAGATAGCTCATTTGGTAACTGAGGAAAATGCCTGAGGGGTAAGCAAAATTCATGAAGATGCTGCATATGCCTTGGGAAAATGTTCTAGAAGATGTTTCAGACATTGGAGATACTTATCTGGCATGGATATGTTTTGTTCAAGATTCGGTATCTTTGATCGATAGTCATTAATGTCAATGGAAGATTAAGGTTTTTCATGGAAGATATAAGGTCAAATTCACTTCCTTCTTGATCACCTTGCATTCAGAGTGATTTTAGAGTGATTAAGAGTGACTAAGAGTGATCAAAGGCATTTTAGAGCAATCAAATTTCTTCTTGAGTGATTTCACCGGCGACTGGAAGAATTTGTTAAGGGTTTTCACCAAAAGTGATCGATATGTATTTATCTTTAAACATGGAAGAAGGATCATCATCTATTCCTATCTTTGTTGAAAATTTGACTATAGTAGAGGTCAAGAACCGCCCCAAGCCAATATTTAAGCGGTATCTGCATGTGACTACCCTAGAAGATTTGATTAGAGCATTTTCCCATGTTCCAGAGGGAGTTGTCTATGTTGAAGATGTTAGGCATACATACATTGTCACATTAAGGATTTGGGAACATTTGAAATAAAGGGCATGTACATGAGAGAGCTGATGAGAGAATCTGGAAAGATCAAATTGGCATAAAAGCACATTGAAGACTTAGGGTTTACCAACATTCTAGACATACCAAAATTCGAAGATGAGATAATTAGGTATGTTTTGAGCAGAGTACATGGGGAGTTTATCTGGTTAGATAGACCTTACAAAATCACCAAGGAAGTCATCAAGGTAGTCACTGGCTTACCATCAATTGGGAAACAAGATCATCGACGTGACATCTAATAGGATATCTATGAGAGTAAGCACTATTACCGACATGGACATCAGATTTGGTAGCATGATCATCAGATATAAGGTAACTCAGTCAAACTGACTGAACTCTATTTCCAGTTCCTACATTTTCGCTACATACAAAATGATAAGAGAGAATGTGAAATTGGATCTATGCGGTTGGATGTTAGATGAGTTATTAATAAACCTAGGAAAGATTAAGGGAGAAAAGAAAGGAACTTTCTGGTATGGCAACTTAATTGTCTGCTTAATATTATTTTTCATGAATCACACCCTTTTTTGTGAAGAGACAATGGGCATTTGATATCTCAGTAGGGAGATGATTGAAATAGTCAATTGCTACTTCAGGTAGTCAGAGAGATGATAAAGTATGGGGATATTTCAAGGGGTTTCATAAATCTATGATGTCTAGGGAAAGGGTTCCTAAGCATATTGTAGAAAAATATTCAACTGACATATGATTCATGGTGAAAAAGGATGAAACACTTATGGAAGCAGTTAAGCCCCCAAAGATCTGGATTGAGGAAATGGGCTATAAAGTGGATGCACAGATCCTTGAGGCTTATGCAAAAATGTTGATTGATGCACCTATTGATGAGACAGAGAAACCCTGTGGTACTACAAAACAAAAATCACAAGAGGTTGAAATAGTTCAACTAGAAGAAGAGAGAGAAGCAGGAAGGAAAGGCTAGAAAATTTGTTGAGAAGGTTTCACAAGACATTAAAGCATTAATTGATTCTATCCCGG
Source organism: Cryptomeria japonica (assembly GCF_030272615.1). NCBI lineage: Eukaryota > Viridiplantae > Streptophyta > Pinopsida > Cupressales > Cupressaceae > Cryptomeria > Cryptomeria japonica. The sequence goes on along the minus strand of NC_081408.1, from coordinate 286,518,169 downwards.
AGAAAGGCAGTAAGAGGAAGAATCTAGAAGTACACATTGAGTCTGCTATAGTAAAGTTTGAATTTGAGGATGACATACCCTTGGCATTCAAGAGGCTTGTAAGGAAGAAAACATAGGAAGCAAAGGTAGAAGCTAAAAAGAAACCAGTTAGGAAGGTTACATTCAAAATACCAGAATTGAAGCATGCACCAAAGGCAACACCTTTAGCTACATCCAGCAGTGCAAAGAGGAAGAAGAAGAGTGACATCATTCTTGCAATTAAATCTGGTAATGTGACTATAATTCCACCTAAAACATGTGCACATTTATTAGATGAAACTACTAAGGATGGCATGTTAAAGAATCTACAATTTTTACTATGAACATTTAGAAGATGATGAACAAAGAGAGGTAGAGGAAGCAATATTATTATATTTGAATATTTATAAGAAAGCCTTAATAGAAATTGAAAATCAAATATCGACAGAATTATATAATATGTTAGATGCTAGAAGACCATCAACAATGCAAGAACATAAGCATATCAAAATTAAAGAGTTATTATTTATTTGTATTACTATTGCTCCAAAGGAAATGGAAAGGACACTTTAGGTGATAAATAGAAAACTCTTTAATAACAAACATAGAATAACCCATCTGATGCTAGGAAGGGTAAATGAGATAATAAATGAGACTCAAAAGGCATGGGTTAAGTTGTTTGGAGAGAATAGATGTTTCTTTACTTCATCGGAATCAAAGAAAGACACTCTAGACACCCCGATTGAAGGAAAAGGAAAGGGGATTATGGGTACTTCACCCTCAATTTCGAATAACATTAAGATAGTGGAAATCAAGCCCCCAGTAAATACAGATGTATAGACATATGTTGAGATACCAGCTAATACAAAGAGTGTAAAAATGATGTACATGATGCTAATTCTAAGAATAACAGTCCTCCAGATACAAATGTACAGGTTGAGGGTACAGTTCATATAGAGGAACCAATAGTTACAGAGATTGCACCGAGTGGTGAAGCCACCAGTGCAAGTGAGGAATCTATAAAGGATAAATCATCAGAGGAGAAGAAAGGGGAATCCGACAGGGAATCAGTAGTTGGTCCATCATTGTTATCAATCGACACCTTGTAGGTTGAAAAGAAAAACATAACAGAGATGAGTCCTACTGAACTCATGACGATGGCAACATAAAAATGAATGAAGGAGGGATCTACAAATAAAGGGATTATTGATCAGTCAATCACTATTTTATATAGACTAGCCCCATAGTGCTAGATTGACAATGAAGCAAGCCCATCTGACAAGCTTAAGACAATTACTAAGCATATTTCAAAGGATTTTCAATTCTTACAAAAAATTTCAAATCGGCAAGCACTGGAGAGGTCCACTCAGGCTAAGAGAGTTGCATTTGATCAGGTGATTGAATTTGAGAAGAAGAAGATTGATGAAAAGCTGAAACTGATAGATAATTCTTTGAAGCAGTGTACAAATATTTATAGGGTATGTTGTAACACACATATACTTACAATTAATGTGGATAAGAAGATAAAAGAATTTCAAGAGAAAATTGCAAATATTGCTAATTCTTTTGATGGATTGACTTCATTGACTACATCCATTGATGGTTAAATTTTGATTTTGGAAGCCCAAATTTTTGTTCTTGAGAAGGAAAGAGACAAAATTATAAGAACAACCAGAAGTCTAAGAGGCTTGGTGAGTCCCTAGTTGGATTCACTCAGCGTACATAAGAAAGAATGTATGGATATGGTTGGGAAGCCAACACCGATAGAGGTAAATGAGAAAGAGTCATTCACACATATATTAAGTGGACTTGTATCTATTTCTGACATGTTCAAAACTGGTTGGGATACTTAAATTGAGCTATTTGAGAAGGCTTATTTAGAAATTTTGAAGTTTGTTAAGATCCAGTAGGATATTTTTGGGATATTCATTGTACAGTTTATTTTGGATCTTTGACATCCATTTTTAGAATTTTTGATGGCATTGATGTCAAAGAGGGAGTGATATAGATGTGAAAAATAATAGAAGGAGTTGTATACATTATGAAGATATGGAGATATGGAGATGTGGACTATTTTGCATTAATGAATATTCAGCTCAGGGGGAGCAGGTAGTATGGAACCAATAGATGAAACCTTGACCATTTTTCACATGAGTGTTGCCATCAATGCCAAAGGGGGAGATTGTTGGCAATTGACACTCAATTGGTTGGTTTCACTATGTTGTCATTGATGGTAACATGGTATTTTGTTCCGACTTCATGTTTTGGTTCAGTTGTGTATTGTCACGCACTTCACAGACACTACACCGACATTAACACTGACACCAACACCAATATGATAGAAGGATTTCTTTGGTTACTGTCAATGCAAGCCAACATGGTTTAGAATATGGTTATCGGTATTGGAGGCCAAAATCTCTTGGATCTAGCATCGACAATTGGTTTTTTATATTCATGCATTTAAGTTATCTAGCTGACATATAATTTGATATGTAATTATCTTTGTAAGCTGACATAAGGCATGATAAATTGTATAGGGTATATAGGTCAATTGGATTAGATAATTTTTATACAGATAAGAGAGATGGTGATGAATATGGGAATGTGATATAATGTAAAATATATCAGAGAGTTTATGTATGTAAGGATATTTATGTAAATGTTATTCCGATAAATGGTTTAGGGTTTTAGATTGGGACAAACAAAGCTTAAATCGGAACTGTATTCTGGCATAGAAGATGCTATCTTAGCACTTGAATACTTCTCTGGATTGTAGTTTGGATTTATATGTAGTCAATAAGGCTCCATTTGTGATTGAGCGGTGTGCTCTAGGTTGTAAGCCTTCCTGCAAGTGCAGAACCCTTATATTTTGTAATATCTTTTCATATGGCTAGTGGTTTGATATTGTGGGTCACAAATCGCACCGTGGTTTTTCCTCTTTGAGGTTTTCCACATATAATTTTGTGTGTTATGATTCTCATTTATGTGATTCACTTATTGGTTGCTTTACTTCTTTCAATTTTGTATGTACCAGTATATCGGTTGGTATATGCATGTTTTAATAAGGCAAAAATTGTTCATTTTGGTATAATATCGATTCAACCCCCCCTCTCAGTGTTATTGGATTCCAACATACTAACACTAGATTGTGCTTTTCTTTAGTAGTAATGAGGTCTTTTTTACATCACTCTCAAGTTTTAGTGCAACACAATTCATTTCTTCACTTACTTTGACATTTGTGCTTTCTACAATCATCTTTAACCTCTTGTTGTAGCATTAGTATGCCTAGATTTTTATAGAGTATCCAAGAAATATTCCTTCATTATATCTTGCGTTAATCTTTCCTAAATCCTCTTCATCTCTTTTGATGTAGAACTTTATTCAAAAGATAATATATGGCCATAGGTGGTCTTCCATGCCATAGCTCATAAGGTGTCATTATGTGATTCACTCTCACTTGTACCTTGTTAAGAATATAGTCAACAATTTGCACTTCTTTCCAATACATATAAGGTAGGTTAACATCTTTCAACATAGGCATAAACATTCGATAATGGTATTATTTTTTCTTTAAACAACTCTATTTTGTTGTGGAGACCTAGGCATAAACAATTGTCTTCTAATACCATTCTCTTCACAAAATCTATCAAATTCATTTGCTGTAAATTCTTCACCTCTATCAGGCCTTACATATTTGGTCTTTGTAATGCCCCTTCTATTTCTCTTCTATGTTCTTGCTTCTCGATGAGGATTCAAGTATGAGCTTGTGATTGTGTCATTTTCTCTTGGGTGTTAGCCTTTTTGTGGTGCTTTGCTATTATTTTGGATGCTACATTTGATTTTAGTGTAAGTCCTTGAGTTCCCAGAATATGCCTTCATTGGATATATGTTCTATGTTCATGTTGGACCAGTGATGTTCTGGATTGCTCCATGATGATCACGATTATACTACTACTTTGGGATGCTTTCTTGCTTCTATGTTTGGTTGTGAAGACCATTGTTCTATTTGTTTACTTCATATATATTTGGGTACTAGATTTGTTGGAGGTTGTTACCATATTTATGATGCTGATATTAATGTTGAAGTGATCAATGTTTGGAATGAAACAAGTGATTTAAAAGTAATAAATCATATTTTGTGCTATTATATTTCTTTTAAGAGATTAAATGCTCAGTATTATATTCATTTGATGATGCAATATTGATTTGAAGAGATATCATGTTACTAACAATGCTATTATGTGCCCCTGATCGGGGAATGTTTATGATACTTTCAATTTTTTGTATATGTATATGTATGTACAAGTTCTTATATGTTTTGGCTGGTGCAGATACAAAGCATCAACTCCATCTAGCTCTACAAGTGTAAGAGTACTCATGTCCCCGATAGTGGTTATAGGAGATAACACACTAGACATTAATGTTACCCAGCCATGGCCATCATTCCTATTTTGGATGATTTTCACTTTATTTATTTATTTATACCCCTGCTTATTATTTTGGTGATGTCTAGTTAGTCTAGTGCATAATTGTAAAGGACCAATATAGACTATTTATGCATAGTCAGTCATATGTGAATTATCACTATTATAGTGTATATATTAATTATATTTAAATAATATAGTGGCAATTTAACATGTAATTGTGAAATATGTCTTATATGTATTTTATTTAATGTGGATTGAATAATTTTCTATTTAAGGTATTTTGGAAGTAATTGGATTTATTTTCCCAATTTGAGTTTTAATATTTTTATATTTCAACTAGAAAGTAAGTTTACATTGTATTTTGAAGTTAATTTTGAACACTTAGTTTTAATTTCAAAATTTGGAGCTCTCAAACCCTACAATGTGGATTTTGATTTGTTGATTGTAAGGGAAATTTTTTGAGGAATTTTTTGGGTAGAAGCTTTTTGGATTCAAGTGGGTGAACTCGTTATGGTACCCAGTTTTGGTGACTTTTCTTGTTGAATTTGGCTTTGATTTCAGTTTTGAAGTTTTATCAAATTAGAAGGTATGTTTCTTGAATTTCTCTTTTAATTATCAATGGAATTGTGTGATTCTTATTGCTAACAGTTAGTAACTAGTTTTTTACAGCAATTTTGAATACCATGTTCTAGGAGCTTGCTTTAGACCATACAAGGCCTTCTTCAACTGGCACACAAATGTTTCATTATCATGCAATAGAAACCCTTCTGGTTGCTCCATGTATACTTCTTCTTCTAAATTTCCATTTAGGAAGGCAGATTTTACATCCATTTGATATAATTTATAACCCTTGTAACAGAGAAGGCTAGAAACATTCTAATTGCTTCTAATCTAGCTACTGGTGCAAATATTTCTTCAAAGTTAATTCCCTCTACCTAAGACTATCCTTAGCACACTAGTCTATCTTTATGCCTAACAATTTTACCTTCTTCATTCATTTTATTTTGGTAGACCCATTTAGTGCCAATGATGTTCTTGTCTTCTGGTCTAGGGACTAATTCCCAAGTCTTGTTCTTCTTGATCTGTTGTAGTTCTACTTCCATCCATTCTTGTCTTTTGTTGGCTTTATTGAATATTTTAGGTTCTACTTTAGTCATGAGGCAGAAGTTGACTTGTTCATCTTTTCGGGCAAGTCTTCTTCTAGTCTGCACACCATCACTCTTATTTCCCTGAATTTTCTCTTCCAGATGATTCAACTGCACATACCGGTTGGGAGTCTTCTTGGATTCTTCTTCTAGTTCATTGTTTGACTGAGCTTCCTCACCTTCATCACCAGAACCATCATACTGGTTAACCTATGTTTGACTTCCTTTGTACATGTCCTCATCAACTTTTACATGTACACTATCAATGACTCTTCTTAGTCTTTTGTTGTAGCATTTGTAGGCCTTGCGATTCGATGAGTAACCAAGGAAGATTCCTTCATCACTCTTGGAGTAAAAAATACCTAGACCATCCATATCTCTTTTGATAAAATACTTACTTCCAAATACTTTGAAGTATTTCAATGATGGCTTCCGGTCCTACCACAACTCATAAGGTGTCATTCTACTGTTTGTTGTTAATTGAACCTAATTCAAAGTATATGTAGTAGTATGAACAACTTCCTTCCAATATGTGTCTGGTAGACTGGCCTCATTTAACATGGTTTTGGCCATCTCCTTAACTGTCCCATTCTTTCTTTCTACCACACCATTTTTTTGTGGTGTCCTAGGGGCTGAGTATTGCCTTCTAATTCCATGTTTTTCACAATAATCTTCAAATTAATTTGATGTGAACTCTCCACCCTAGTCCGATCTTAGACATTTCAGCTTGTACCCACTTTCTTTCTCCACCATCTTCCTAAAGATCTTGAATCTGTCAAAATTCTTGTGACTTATCTTGTAGGAAGGTGATCCATGTCATTCTTGAGTAATCATCAATAAAAAGCATAAAATATATTTCACCAACAAGGGATCTTATCCTAGTTGGACCACATAGATCTATATGCACAATTTCAAGTGGTCTTGAGGTGTTGTTCTCTTTCATCCTGAAGCTCACCTTAGTTTTCTTTCCTTTCACAAATTCATCAAAAAATGTGCTTACCTATTTGATGATGGGTGAAATATTCCTCACACACCCCTTTCTTCTTACTACAACTAGGTTATCAAAGTTTATGTGGCCTAATATTTGGTGCCATAGACAACTTTCATCAACCTATCCTAACATGCATTGGGACTCATAGCATTCCTTCAGATTATAAACATTACCATATGTTCTCTTTCCTTGTGCCACAACCTGATCGGTACTATCTTTCTATATCTAGCAATCGGTTGAGTCAAAGGTGAATTTATAACCTTTGAACACATCTCACTCATGCTCAATAGATTGTGCTTTATGCCTTCCACATAATATACATCACATGACTTCAATTTTCCATCAATACTTAGAGTACCTTTTCCCTTTATTTGATGGATGAGTTGTCTCCAAATCTTACTGAACCACCATTCCAATCTTCAAGTTTGATGAATTTGTTTTTGTCACTAGTCATGTGGCTGGAGAAACCACTATCTACAACCCATAGATTTTTCCTTTCAGCATGTAAGGTAGTCTGCACTATGAGACTTGATTCTACCTTTTCTTTTTCTTTCTCAACCCATATCGGTTTGGTTTCCTTCTTCTTGTCAGCTACTTTTTTGTGCTCAGGTTCATTTACCGGTTCTTGATCATGATTTGTCTTCTTCTACTTGATCTTCCTATTTTTACACAACCTTGCTATGTGTCCAAACTCATGACAGTCATAGCATTTCACATTTTCATTTAAGGGTAAATCCTTAAAATTATTGTAGGGCACCAGTTTATTTTTCCTCCATTCAAAACTCCTATGACCATATCCATTGCACTGATAACAAACAACATTTATATCCTAGAGTGCATTAAAAGAATTTATAATTTTATCTCACAGAGGGCTTATTGGTTAATCTACAGTCAACTATTCTATGCCCAAATTTGTTACATTGGTAACAACAACCATGAAAGTTTAAACTTACGGGTTAGGTTGCTTGGGTCCTGCAAAGGATTTACTCACTGAGGGTCTTCTCTTCATGTTGTTGACTCTGGTGAATCCTTCATGGTAAGCTCTTGCATTTCTCCTTGGTTGTGCATGTTGGTATGCTGAGTGTGGCCTTTGGTTCATTACTTGTGTATACCTATTTGTGTGGCGATTTCCAATAGCATCTACATATGTCTTTTTACCAGTATCCTTGCCTACAATGAATGCCTTCTTTTCTTCACCTTCATTTGAGGAGGTGAACTTTATTTCTTTATCGGATGTATCTTTGTTGTTTGAACTTTAACCTTCTTCAAAGCCTAAGTCATTGATATCTTTGGATTGCTTCTATTTTCTCAACATCTTGTCTAAGGCTTTAGTGATGCCTTCATATTTGTTGCTTACTTTTATTTCTTCTTACTTTCTTCAATCTCCTTTTCCAAGCTTCACTATTTCTGCTTCCAGATCTTGATGCTCCTTTTCCTTCTTCATTAGATCAAAGGATGTAACTTCACATATTCTCTTGGTTTCTTCTAGCTATAGTTTCAAGTCAGATATGACTTGACTGGACTCATCCAGGGATTGCTTCAAGAGACCTGGTTCATCTACTGCAACATGCTTGACCTTCTTGAGTTTTATTCTTGTTTTACTCAGTTCCTCAAGAGTACTTATAAGCTCTCCTTCTAAATCCACTTCAGCCTCAATATCCTCTTCTTCCTCATCTTCACCAATTGGTTCATCAAGTGCCATAAAGAGATTAACTTTTCTATCGTTCTCATGGTAGTCATCTTCTGATGCACTTCCTTTGTTTGTGTCATCATTCTCAATAGTATAGAGGTTTTTCTTCTTCTGGTACCCTCTTCTCCCTTACCGGTAGACATTTCTTTCTCTATCTTTGCCAGCAGATTTGCTAAACTCTCTTGACTCATCTCCACTGGTTTCATTATTAGGATATTTTGTAGTAAAGTGTCCAACCTTACTACAGTTGAAACATTTAACTGGTAGCTTTTCTTTATACTTGTCATATCCTCTTTTGAGTTTTCTAACAAAGTTTTCTACCTCTTCATTAGAGTCTTCACTATATCCTTTATGAGCAACTAGTTCTTTGTGTTTTGGGTGGTGTTGATCACTATTTCTTTTCTTAAGGAAGCATCACCGACCATTGTCATCTTATAGGTTGTTAGTGAGCCAAATAGTTCATCCATTGAAAATATCTTCAGATCCTTGGCTTCTTCTATGGAAGACATCTTTGTATCATACTTAGGTTTAAGAGACCTAAGTACCTTCTTAACAAGGATCTCATTTGCAATACCTTCTCCAAGTCCTTTGATGGTATTCATAGTTTCATCAATCTATGTAGGTAGTCTGCAATCTTTTCATCATCCTTCATCTTGATGCCCTTAAGTTGGACCCTTAGTGCTTGCAGCTTGGCCTCTTTTACTTTTGCATCTTCTTCAAATAAACTCTGCATTTTATCCTAGGTTTCCTTGGCAGATGCACAGTGCATGACCTTGAAAAACTAATTTTTAGACAACCTGCTCAAAATAGCATGTTTTGCCTTTGCATTGTTCTCATACTCCTTCTTGGCATCCAGATCAATGGGAGGACCACTATGGACAACATACCCACTCTTGACAGACATCCACACATCAAAACCAAGAGAAGAGATATAGGTCTCCATTCTTCTGCTCCAAAAGGCATAATTGGATTCATCAAACAAGGGGGCTTTTGAGGAAGTAGACTCATTTCTTACCATTGTTCTCTAGGTCCAAAATCTACCGAAGGTTTATAAATAACTGGGAACCTAGGCTTTGAGACCAATTGTTGAACACAGAGTACCACTGAGAGCGGGCTGAATCAGTGGTTCTTAAACTCTTTTTCTTTTCTAAGGAAACTTCAAAATACCAGTTGTTATCTTAAGTACTAAACAATCAAACCAGTAAAGCAAATGATGAGACCAAAGAAGACAATCACACAAATGCAACCCACAACATGGATGTACAAGGAAAACCCAATATGGAAAAAACCTCGATGAGAAATGGTGCTAGAGACTACTGCTCCAATCCAACCTCACAATTGAAACATTGAATTACAAAGATTTAGGGAACCAACCCAAGGAGCACCAATCCCTATTGATTTAGGGCACCAACCCAAGGAGCATCAAGCCCTGCACCAAGCTCTAACTTGGTGATTTAAATTGAAATACAATTTAGACATAGTTATGGCTTCTTGTTGCAAATGAATTGTGCAACTCTTTGGTCAAATAGATCTTTGTTGGTTAATAGTCTTCCCTTTTTGGGGATCTCAAACTATTGATTGTGAGATCACTCTCTATTATTCTTGGCCTCTCTTCTCTCTCTCTCTCTCTCTCTCACATAGTCTCACAACTCACTATGTCACACTTGGATGCCACCTTGCTCAACCACACATTACCAATTTTCTCAACTGTTGAACGTGCTATAGTTATACTAGTACTCAATCACTACCGGCTAAACCCTCTCACCGGTTTGCTTGTTGACTCACTCTGCAACTTACTTAGAATAAACTCTAAGGAAGATGATTCTTCTCTGCACTCACCCTCTATTTTCTCTTCTTCTTCTTCACAAGCATCAATCCTTTCTATTTAGAGATCATGTATTTATATTCATGGATTCCCACCAAGAATGCATTCAAACACTGTCATGTCAGGTTTTCCTTTTCCAACTCAATCTGAATACCCTCTGATTTGATTTTCTTTTAAGGGACATGATCTTTATGAGAACGTTCAATCACCAACAGAACTTCACATTTCATTGTGCATTTTCTAAATTTGGAGATCTACACCATGTTTTTCTTCTATTCTTTGTCACTCGCCATTAATGGCTTTGTTGTTTCCTAAACCTAATAGGTACAAAGATCAAATATTCTTGCAAGATTAGTCCAACTACTTTTCTAGCTTTCTTTCCTCGAGCTGCAATCTTCTGGCATCCTCTATGACTTGCAAGTTCCTCATAAAAGTTGACCTGCCTACAAATTTGTTACCTCGATGCACACTCCACCGACCTATGCAATACCTCCACCTGGCATCCAGTTGTCATGCTTGTCGACATCCACCTTTTCTTGGCTTCCTATGTCAGTTTGACATATATTTTTGACCAAGGTTGACTACTAGTTTAGCTTATCTTACCGGTATGACCATCAGTCATCCTTTTTGTTTTGTTCACCAGTTGTTGTACCTTCATAACACACAAACAACCTTCATCCTAGTTTATGCCTTACCGGTAAGCCTTCTTTACCAATAGATGACCCAAGTCATGTGAACCAATAGCCTTCCTTCTATCTGCTCACTCTCATGTGTATTACCATCGTATCGGTCACCACTTCTTACTTACTGATGATCTTGCCAAACCGGTTGACATCAATGATAACTTAATGCCAAATGCCAATAATTTTCTCTTGTGAGCCTATTTGTATCCATTGTTTGAGTGTGTGATTGTTTAAGACATGTGACTATCTCCACAAGATCAATGGGGTTGGAACCTACGAGCTCCACATTATTGGGTGTCATTGCCAACCACCATTATGGACTAGAGGACTTGGATTTTGTGCTATTGAAGAGTTCCTTCTCCTTCCTCTACACTTGTTCTTCTCTTTCTCTCATTTCTTGCAAGTTATAATTGTTCTCATGTTTCAAATCATCAAATCTAAGCTAATTAGACCAAAAGGATGAATCACAAAATCCTTAACTAATCAAGCTGATTTTAAACACAAAGCAATAAAATAAATGACAAAAATGGAAGAATTAAACTAAATCAAACTTCGTATTCTCCATTTGTGCTTCCATTATTCTTCTCTATTATTGTTGGTGTAGGTGGCTCTTAGGTATTGCACTTGATTTCCTGCATAAGATAAACAACAATTTTAAAGACTATGATTCTAAATGCTGAATGCTAGATTGAATTGAGAAAAGACGTTGAATTTATAGATTTTCAACACAGAAGGGGTGACAAATAAAACTCAAGTGTTGATTGATAGACAACTGATTTTGATTGATTTGTTAACTCATTTTGATTGATTTGTTAACAAGATTGATTGAGGAGTCAACTAGATAGATTGGCTAGTGGATTGAATAGATTAGTCAGATGACTAAATTGATGAATCAGATGACTGAATTGATTGATCAGTAGACTGAACAAATGGATTAGTTAGAAAAAGGTGATTGATGAGTTAACTAATTAGATAACTGATCTAATCAATTAGATCTGATTTTAGCATGTTCTGTAGGATTTTGAAATTGAATTTGATTTTCATTTCCACTTTGGATTTCAATTTGGATTTTTGAATGCTGAAATGCACATGAAATTAATTGAAATTCACATATGGTGAAATATGAATTTGGTGATTTGAAATTAGATGAAATTAATTGGAATTATAATTTGGGGAATTGAAAGAATTGAATTGATTAATTAAATAATTTAAATGAAATTATTTAATCATAGGAAATTGAATTAAGTAAATAATAAAGATTATTTAACTAAGGAAAATGTCGTAACTAATTAAATAAATAATATTTAATTAATATTTGAGATAGGGTTAATTGATTAGAATGTTGAAATTATAGAAATTTGATAATAAGAAATGCAAGATGTTCTGATCAGAAGAAATAATTAATTTAATCAAATAATTAAACAATTACTTAATTAAATAGACGAACAATTAGTGTAGAATTAATGAGACATTTTTAGGTGTCTACATTTGCCCCTCTTTTACACAATGTTGGAACAACATTGTTTCAAAGAAAACAAAAAAATTATGCCCCAGTATATCCTGGTGACATTTAGGGTATAAATATGCCCCATCAAAAAAAGTAGTCGAAAGTTTGTGGAAGGAAGACCATTTTTTCGAAAATGTGCTAGAAAGTGATAGTGTGAAGTTTGGTGAGTTATTCACATTTTGTCTGTTTTTTCCATATTTTTTCATCGATGTGTAAATTTGTAAAAATTAGCAAATTTGCAATAGAGTTTATATTTATCCGCAATTGCTAATATTATTTCACAATTAAGTTATTTTATTGCAATTGAAAATATTAGTTCTCATTTGAAAATATTTGGTTACTTGAGAGATTGTTTGTGCATTAAAGGATGAATGATTTGTTGAAAGAAGAATAATGTTATATGATAGTTGGAAGAATGGTTAGTTAATGATATGAATGAGTTTGATTAGAGAAAAGAAATGGCTAGAATGATTTGTAAATTTATTAAATGATAAGATTGATAGGATTGATTTGATAAAGATAAAGTTTGGTTTCAGTGAGGATACATCCTGTATAAGACAAGGATCATCAAAACATCTAGTTTTAGGAAGGATACATCCTATATAAGACAAAGACCATGTTTGGTTTCAGAAATGATTAATCATGTATAAGACAAATGATAGATCAAAATTGGATGAATAATGAAATGTGATGAGGTGAGGAATAATTAATTGATAGATAGAATAGTTGAAATGATAGATGAAAAGATTGGAATTAAGTGATGAGAGAGATCATGTTAGATGAAAGAATGATTGGAAATAATTATCATGTTGATCGAAGAAAAGATGCTTGATGAGAGAGTGATCTTTATTGATACAATCAACATGATGAGATTAGAAACAATTGGTAAGAAATGAAATGATTGATGATGAATAGTCTTCTTGTCTTTATTCATAGTGCAATATATTATCATCATCGAGCCTTATTATGTAACAATGAAGCTTAGTACACCAGGGTATAAGGAACCAAGATGTATAGATATCTCATTACAAAGAAACAAACACATAAAAGACAAGGAGTGAACCCTCCATTCTAGGAATAACAACAAGGGTCGAGGTAAGTGCGGTAGTCACAAGAATAGTTATCCTTCATGGGACACTTCCCAAATGAATGTATGAATCACAGAGCCCCACTGAAAGTATTTCCCCAGAACTTCATTGGTTCAGACCAAAAAATAGCAAACAAAGAAAATGATCATGCCCATCACGACTCCTCTAGTCACTTTTGGACATCCTTCAGTAGCTAGAAATGTGATCTTTGCCATTTGATAAAAGATAAAACCAACTAGAACAAAATGCAGAAGCCATACTGATTTGTGTTTTCGTGTGATTACTTGATGTGATAGTTGATAATGTCTAGTTTCAGAAGTTTTGGACCTTGTTTAAGACTGACCTGTCTGGTTTTGAGTGTATCGATTATGTTCAAGACAAGATAATGATCACGTTGATATGTATAGATTATCAATTGATAAGACTTGATCAGTTTGATTGCAGATGTTTGGTTTAAGATAGTTATATACTTTGTGAATTTCAATGTGAAGTGTTTGTTAGATAGCTGCTAGGATATTTGATTTTTGTGAGACATGTTATTGCAAGTTTTCTATTGATTTTTTCAATGTTTTTGTATTTTGTGGATTGATATTTGATTTTTTTTGTGTTTTTGCCCCTTTCTGGCAATTGCGGTGGATTTTAACAATTGCAACGGATTTTGATAGTAATTGCAACGGATTTTAATATCAATTGTAGATAAATATTAGTAATTGCATGGTATTTTAACATCAATTGTGGATTTCCATTTTCTAGGCTTGATTTTTCAATGTTTTTGTATTTTTGATGTTTTTGATGTTTTTTATTTTTTTAACTTTTTATGTTTTTTATTTTTTAGTTTGTTTTCGAAGATCTTTTCGATGTTTTTGTTTGATTTTGATTTTTTTGATGTTTTTGTTATTTTGTTGGAGTTTTGGATTTGACAAAACATTACCTACCATCAATTGATAAAGATAAGACTAACTTGGACTAAATCCAACAGTCATACTAGTTTATGTCATTGTTTTGATTTGTGTGATCATTGATAGGAATGTCTAGTTTCAAAGAGTGAGTACCCCATATAAGATCAATTTGTTTGGTTTCAAGTGTACCCTTCCTTGTATAAGACATGTTGATGTTTGACAGAGTTTGATCGATAGATTGATTAACAAGACATGTGATCAATTTGACTGTAGACTTTGAGAGTTTTTCTATTATTGATTTGATTTAATCGATGGCCCATGATTTCTTGCTTTGATTTTTCAGTTTTGATTTGGTGATTTTGATTGCTTTGTTCAAGACTTTTTAATGATTTTTTAATATTTTTTCATTACATTTTTGTAAATGGTTTTGATTAATCTTTTCAGAAATTTTTATGAACGTTTTTGATTGATTTTTTTATGAATTTATCTAAACGTTTTTTATTTATTTTTTCATGACTTTATTTGAATGTTTTAAAGTTTTTTCAGGTCTTTTTATGATTTTTTAGATTTTTTTTTAGTTATGCCCCCACGCATGTAGATCTATGATGATAACATGATGATAAATATGGAGACAATGAATTTTTGATATGAGTTATGCTAATGAAGGATGCATGACAAAAATGCAGTTCCTATTCTAACAAGGATGAGTGTGTGTGTCTTTCATTCTAAAATGCACTAATTGAATTGAAGGTGCAAAAAATTTCAGAGAAAGGAGTTCAATCCATTCTCAAAAAGATTAAACCATCCAACCTAACACACTATGTAACACAGATTTATGAATGGAGGCACGAAAAACTTCTCCATCAATTCTTGAAACTATGATCTTCTTTTGCCTATGTGTGTGCAATTTGATTTATTCCAACTCTTATAACCATCAAAGACCCTTGGAATGCTATGTGGCTAGCTTCATAGGTTATTCTGACTTCAAAAGTAACTTGGATAGAGCCTCGCTGCTAGTAAGATTTTAGGGATTCGACGAGGTTATACACTGTAATCTCTCAAATATTGCTCCATTGCCAACAAGCATCCATAGCCCTGATGAAATTATTTGCATGTTCCCATAGTCAATCTTTTATTGTCGCCCTTGTATGCATTACATTTTAATAATATATCAATTTTTATTTTGCCTTGAGATGGATACAGGCATAGTATTTTTTTCTTGCCCTGACTTGTAAGTAATGAAACCTATGTGGGTATGACAATTATAGCGACACTGAAGCAAAATATTGGATTTTTCACTAGCCACATGATCAACTAGGTATATGCAATGACTTAGAGCTATTGATCGATAGATTTTGGGTAACAAGACTTGATAGTGAAACTTTACCCAACCATGGATAAAGCTTAATCTTAAGGTGATGTTGAAGATGCATGAATAAAGGCCTCCTAAAGACTTCATGAACAAGTATCTATGAAATGAGACAACCTTCATTCTTTTCAGTGCAAATAGGTGAATGAATCAGGCAATTATCATGTTTTTATTAATGCAACTGTCATGCCCAAACTTATGGGCACAAACAGAATAATTTTTATTTTTATTTTTTAAAATACTTAACTTAGAACGACTACTTAATTAAAATAATGCAAACTAGTTTGGTCTTAACTATGTTTTAAATAAATCAAGCAAACTAAATTTATAAGGTGATAAATAATCTAGTTATAAGCGAGCTAATATTTCTCCAAAAGAGTTATCACCAATCTTCCATTAATAAATAATTAAACTCTCTTAGCAATTAATCTCAAACTTAATATATGATCTTTAAATTAATTGATCAATAGTCTCTTATAGTTCTTTAAATACTGAGGGTCTAAAATTAATTTACCCTAACTCTTTGGTTTATAAATCTATTAAGTAAAATTTCCCTTAATTAAAAGGTGTCTAATAAATTTCAAATAAAGGGGCCAACTTGACATACATGGGTCATTTTAATCCCCTAAGATGTATCCTCCCAAGAATTTAAGTTTAAAATTTCTTATTAAAATACTTCTTTACTCCCATAACATTAGAAAGTGGTTATAAATGATTTGTAATTAAACTTTTGGTTTCAAATATATATATACATAATTCTACATACATATATATATATATATATATATATGTAGATACTATATATATCTAAAACATATATATATATATATATATATATATATATATATATATATATATATAGTATCTACTATATATATATATATATATATATGATTCAAGGGTTGTAATGATGGCCCTCCTTTCCCCTCTTTTTTTTTTTAATACCTTACCTTATTAAAAGAAAATTATATTATAAAAGTCCCCATGATAACCCTAACTCCTCTTTTTCTTTAAAAATAATACTCATGCCCCACACACATTTTCTTTTAAAATCCATAAGTGTTTGCCCTAACCTGAAATTAGGGTTAGGGCCTGTGTGTGATAAATCTTATTTTGTGTGTGCTGTGTGTGTGTGTGTAATGGTTTTTTTTTTTGTGTGGTGTGTGCAGGTCGTGGAAGAGGATGGCACTGCCTTTATTTCTTTTGGTGGGTTTGGCCCAGCGTGGGAGCTGAGGCGCTCAAGGCAGGTTTCAAGCATTTTTCATGAGGGGAAGAGTCGAGTGGCAGCCACTGTGGTACCCCGCAAGGAGCGGCCGCCATCCACCAACAGTGGCGGCTGCCGCCCACTGCGGGTTGCCACAGTGGTGGTCACCGCCACTGGGAGTCGCCGTAGTGGCGGGCTTCGCCCTGCCCACTGCGGCGGCCCACAGCGAGCAGCGTCCGCTCACTGCGGTGCCCACAAGGGTAAGGAAAGTGGCTGGTAGGGGTAGGGTTTCTTGGCCCTTTTCCCCTATCTGCGCCATGGAAAAAAAATTTCCTTTTCTCTTTTTTTAAAAATAAATTTCTTATTTTCATTAAAACGTTTAACATTTATTTTTTTATATATATATATATGTATAATTTGTTTTATTATTATTATTTTTTTTAACATGCAGGCCTCAAATAAACATTTATATGAAAGAAATATACAGACCCATATATAATATTTGTATAGGTATTCTTGCTTTTATTAACTTATTTCAACAAGTTTATGAGTTTCCCTTCTTTCCTTTTTTCTTTTGTATTATTAAGTCTGTAAATACATGCAGAAACTAGAAGAATAAAAACATTAAGTTATTGGTGAAGTTTCTCTATCTATTTTTTTTTATAAGCTAATATATATATATATATATATTTTAAACTAACATGCTGCAACTGAAATCTACAATGCATTCTAACTACAAACTTAAAAATATAATCTTTTGATAAACAAAATAAAACTAAAGCCAAATGCTAATTTTTATTTTTTGATAAAATAGGCTACTACATTTAAATTTATTTTCTGCATTAAATGGAAAAATAAAGGACAGATTTATTTTTATTGCAGGAGCATAAATAAACATAAATGAACATGTAGTAACAAACTAAATTTATTTGCAGAATACACAAAAATGCAGCTACTTCCTTTTTTTTCAAATGAGGATTTTGAATACATGCTAATACATTTCAGCTTCTTTTTTTTTTTTGCAACACAACCCAAAATAGGAGAAATACATTTCTTTAGCAAGTAAAATACAAAGTAAATAATCATACACATGGGTTTGAAAACCCAACTAATAATTTCCTTCCATAGGAATATGAATGACATAAATACTTTTTTTTTTGAAAATAAATACAACATAGCTCTTTTTCTTTTTCCTTTATCTTGCTATAAATAAATACATTCTTTTTGAACTATTTCTGCAACTTAGGACAGCAACTAATCCCCTTTATCATTTTTTTTCCATCCCAAGCAACCTGCAATAAAAATACAACTTGACCATGGAGAGCTCACCTCCCAGCCTAGGCTTACTAGAAGCCACCCCCGAGCTTAGAGAACCAAGTACTAGATGGGTCACAAACAAACAAACAACATAACAACAAAAGCAAACACTCAACATGCATATTCCCATCCCAAGCTTCACTCTCACCACTTCTTGTGATGATCTTTCCATGGGTGGAAGTGGACCAAGTACCATTGGGGAGATTGCAAGCCAAATACAAATCAAGCCACCTCATGGCAAAACAAAATACAACAACTTTCACCTCCACACCTTATGCCCCCCAAAGGCATAAAAGCCATATTTCCTCCCCTTATGACCCCCAAATGCATACACAAGGCTATGCAACAAGGGCCACAAGGGACACCCTTGAGATCACTCTCCATAAGGAGAGCCTCTCACCCAAGGCTATCATACTTCTTCCACCCCAAGACCATCCTACTCTCCCAAGAGTAGGAGGTCTTGGACACTCCCAAAACAAGAACACATAAACAAGAAACATAGAAATGAAAGCTTACATTTTTCTCCTACAACAATTACATATACACATCACTTTCAACAAGCATTTCTTTCTTTCAAAAAAAACAACATAAACAACATAAACAAAAAGGAAAGTAAAACCAAACTTAATCTGCCAATAGGTATGTTAGACTTAGTTGGGGATGAGCTGCCCAAATCGACACAAACTTTTCACCAACCCTTCACCAAAATTCTATTCTACCACTAATTTTCAAAACAAAATGCATAATCTCCAACAATGGAGAGTGGGTGATTACTCACTAAGTCCCTAATCCTTGCCTAAGAAGGCCTCTCACACACTTCCCAACCCCTTGGATGAGGTGAGAGTTCCCATTGGTTTCTCTTCCCAACCTCTTACATATTACTAAAACTGGAAAGGGAAAAGGTGAGAGAGAATGGGGAAGAGGGTTTGACATCAAAAGGGAAGGTTGTCTATCCTAGGAGGAACCTTCTAAGTTGAATTTTCGCTCACCTTGGGAAAACCACTTTTTGAGGTGACTAAACAGTCACATGGGAGTAGTCGCATGTTTTAAAATACCCCTAACACATAGGTATACCCTTTGGACCTTTGGAAAAGCCCTAAAATTGACCCTAGGAGTCCATTTGACCCCTTAGAAACCCAACTGAAGTTAACCTACGGGTCAAACCTGAGTTGACCACTCCCAAGACTCCCTACCCAAGGCAAATTTGGGACCACACTCATGTGTTTGAATGACTTTGATAGAAACAAAACTCCCTCCAAGAGACAAGTCAAAATCAATGACACTAATTAGCACATGTGTCAAGTGACACAATAAAAATACAATATAAAAATCACACATGGAATTAGTTTCTTGTAGGATTACACATATACATAAAAATCAATTTTAACACTCAAGCATCATTCACTTCACAAATAAAATATATTACAGACGGGATGTTGTCTCTCCAAATAGACAACCCCTGGCTTAACAAACGTACATTGGTCTAGGTTTGGTTCTCCATATAAATTCCATGGTCACATGGATAATTTTCCTGCGCATCTCAATTAACACATTAGTAATTCCAAATAATCGCAATTATACATAATTAAATATATGGATTTCATTGCACATCAAACACTCATACGTTTGGAAACAATAATTCAATATCTCATTCATTCAAATTCGATTCCACATAAGCAATTAACATAATTCTCAAAATTGAACCATTCATAAAATAAGCATCATTTTTCTATCATCAAAATGAAGTCCTGCAATTCCAATAATGACATTCACCATTTCAAAGTAATTCTATTCTAGCAACATATAAAGTTTCATAATCATCCTGCATAAAATAAAGCATCAACATATGTCAATGTGATCCAAATCATGGAATCATATAAGTTCTAAACCTATAAAGCATAAAATAAAGCATCCATAGTAGTCTCAATATGCAAGTAATTGAAAATGTCAAACTGCATCGGGGTAGGGCCTCACAGCAACTATATGAGAAATCAATAATGATATGCAGCTATATGTTGTGCATGTTA
Organism: Cryptomeria japonica; assembly: GCF_030272615.1. Taxonomy (NCBI): domain Eukaryota; kingdom Viridiplantae; phylum Streptophyta; class Pinopsida; order Cupressales; family Cupressaceae; genus Cryptomeria; species Cryptomeria japonica. The sequence goes on along the minus strand of NC_081408.1, from coordinate 286,497,979 downwards.
GGTCCCAGAGGCAACTGAGAGGGGGGGGGGGCTGAATTAGTTGTCCAAAGAATTCAAACAAAATTAACTTAACCAAAACTTAATTCTTAATATCGAAAAACCAAACTTAATGTTGGTAGACAGTTTATTAGTTAATTGCAGTACCGGTAGAGATTAATACATGAAACCAAAAGATAGTAACATCCACAACACATAACACCAATATTTGTACGTGGAAACCTTGTAAGGGGAAAACCATGGTGGGAAACCTTGCCCACAATCAAATGATACTACTGCAGATAACATGTGCATACAATAAGGGGTCTGCACATGCGGAAAGGCCAAGTGCCTAGAGCTCACTGCTCAATCACAAATGGGAGTCACACTGACTACAATTAGATGTTTAAATCCAATGATAATGTACTGCTCAAAATAACATCTACATATGCTGGATTCAGTACCGATTTAGCTCTAATATGCCTTCACAAAAACCTAACTTCAATCTTCAAATGATGTTTGCATGTATAGTTTTGCTTATTCTTGCATATACCTTATTACAATCCCTTTTGCATTCCCACATCAATCTCACAAATGAGATCTTACATTTATACCTTAACCTAAGACCAATTGAGTAGGTCGGCTCACTAAAATATATTACAATAAAATCAATTACAAAGAAGCAATATCTGATGCATGATGTCATCTCAATGCATTTACAATAATAACAAATCATCTCTATGACGTGTTGTGCTGATCTGGAATAGATAAGCCTGCCGATGTATAACCTGGACCTATTTGCTAGTAACAACAAATATGAAAACTCGAATATACCAATGAATAAATCTCCAAGACAAAGTGTCCAAATGATGTCTTTGACATACCCAAGTATTCTCCATGTGATTCTAAGTGTCGGTGAATAATATATCCTGCCGGTGAACCAAATACCGGTGACTGTGCATAAGTCACTTGCTTACCGATGAACATAACCAATTCTCCAAGTGCTGATAGGTTGACCAGTGTTGATAAGTGTTGACATCAATGAGAAAACCATATCAATATATCCAAAATACCAACAATCTCCCCCTTTAGAATTGATGGCAACACAAGATGGAAAAACCATCAAAGTGCCAAAACAAAAATGCCAAAAACCAAAAACCAACAATCTCCCAAAAGAGATTATAACCAGAAATCATAATATCTCTCCCCCTAGGGATAATATCTTCGAACGGAAAAAGATAATGTGTTTTTTCCATATCAATCTCTCCCCCTTTGACATCAAATGCCAAAGTAATACAAAAGCCAGGTTCAAATATAAAATACCAACTCATTACAAAATATCAACTACTCCCCCTGAAAAGTAGTTTTCCTCATCAAAGCCGGAAATAAAAGATTTCTCTATTAGTTCTGTTGGTTGATGACAAACATCAACTGTCTAAGTCTCTACCGGTGGGGGTATAAACCCAAGCTGATCTCTGAGATATTCAAAAGTTTCCTTAGGCAAAGGCTTAGTAAAAATATATGCAAGTTGTTCATTAATATTCACATAAACCAATTTTACTTCTTTTGCTTCAACATTCTCTTTCAGAAAATTCAATTTGAAAGAAACATGTTTTGTTTTAGAATGTAGTACTAGATTCTTAGATATATCAATTGTTGTTGTATTATCACAATAGATAGTTATAGGTTCGTTGCATTTTACCTTTATGTCCTTCAACATTTTCTTAAGCCATAATACCTGTGTGCAATTAGTTGCTGCTGCAACATATGCTGATTCCATTGTTGATAAAGATGTGCAACTTTGTTTCTTGCTCAACCAAGAAATTAATCTGCTTCCAAGAAAAAATGCTCCACCAGTGGTGCTTTTTCTATCATCTACATCTCCTACCCAATTTGCATATGTGTATGCACATAATTCAAAGTTTTCATCTCTAGGATACCATAAGCCAAGATTTGTAGAGCTTTGTAAGTACTAAAAAATCTTTTTTACTGCTGATTCATGATTTTCTTTAGGATTACTTTGAAATCTTGAAACAATACATATTGCATTCATATTATCAGGTCTTGTTTGTGTCAAATACAGTAGACCTCTTATCATAGACTTGTACCTAGTTGGATTAACAGATGTTGATTAATCCCTTAGTGATAATTTATCATTTATAGTCATGGGTGTGCTTACCAGTTTAGAGTTCTCCATACCAAATTTCTTTAGTAACTTCTTCAAGTACTTAGATTGACTCAAGAATATACCTTTATCAGTCTGTGAAATCTGCAATCCTAAAAAGAATTTAATCTCTCCAATAATAGATATTTCAAATTCTTGTTGCATTTTAATAGAAAAGTCTTTGCATAATCCATCTTCTCCTCCAAAGATTTTATCATAAAAAAAAACTTCTATAGCCAACATGTCATCATTAGTCACTTTATAGTATAAGTTGCTATCAGCATTACCTTTAGAAAAACCAATCTTCAAAAGATACTTATCCAATCTAGCATACCAAGCTCTTGGAGCTTGCTTCAACCCATACAAAACTTTCCTTAACCTGCAAACCATATCTTTGTTATCTATCAAAGAAAATCCATCAGGTTGTTCAATATAAACTTCTTCTTCAAGATCTCCATTCAGAAATGCACATTTAATATCCATTTGATATACTTTGTAGTTCTTATGTGCTACAAAAGCTGAGAATAATCTCACTGCCTCAATTCTAGCTACCAGTGCAAAGGTTTCATTGTAATAAATTCCTTATTTCTATGAATATCCCTTACACACTAGTCTTGCTTTATTTATAATTATCTTACCATCTTCATTAATCTTGTTTCTAAATACCCATTTTGTTCCAATTACTTTTTTGTCTTTAGGTTGGGGAACTAATGTCCATGTGTTATTCTTTTCAATTTGTTCTAATTCTTCTTCCATAGCTTTAATGCAGTGTTTATCTTCACATGCCTCATTAACTGATGTTGGTTCAATTTGAGAAATAAGACATGCCTCTTCATTTTCTAGTATTCCTCTAGTCATAACTCCTTGATACTTGTTCGCAATTATCTGATCTTCAGAGTGGTTTAATCTTACATACCGGGGTGTCTTTACTTGTTGTTGTTCTTCAGTTATTGTGGAATTTTCAGATGATACCGGTGTAATTGGGTCTTCATTCTATAGTGGTGTGTTCATTGTAGGTTCATTTGTCAGTATCTCTGTTGCCAGTTCAGATTTTGTGTACCTTGAAGTTCCTCTAAACTGTTCATCAATTTTCACATTTGTACTCTCAACAATTTTCTGCAATCTCTTGTTAAAATATCTATATGCTTTGATCTTAGATGAATAACCAAGAAATATTCCTTCATCACTTCTAGGATCAAATTTGCCAATATACTCATCTTTTCAAATATAGCATTTACCTCTAAATTTTCTAAAATATTTAAGAGTAGGAGTAATACCATACCATAATTCATGAAGGGTGTTACCAGTTTCACCTTTGATGTGTACTTTGTTGAATGTGTAAACTGATGTACTTACTGCCTCTCTCCAATATACATGTGGTAGATTTACTTCTGATAACATACTTCTAGCTGCATCCAAGATAGTTCTATTTTTCCTTTCTACAACTCCATTCTGCTGGGGTGTCTGGGGTGCTGATAACTGTCTTTTGATCCCATTCACTTCACAGAATGTATTAAATTCCTTAGATGTGAATTCACCTCCTTGATCTAATCTCATACATTTGATTTTCTTACCAGTTTCATTCTCTACCATCACCTTGAATAGCTTGAATTTCCCAAGTGCTTCTAATTTCTCTCTAAGAAAAGTAACCCAACACATTCTAGAATAGTTATCAATGATTAGCATGAAATATCTATCTCCTTGTAAGCTTTTAGTTCTAGCTGGACCACATAAATTAGTATGAATTAAGTCAAGAGCATTATTAGATTTTTTTGGAATACTCTTAAAAGATGCTCTAGCTTGCTTTCCAAATTGACGTTCCTTACATACCAGATTGTGAGGTTTAACAATCCTAGGCAAGTCCCTTACTGCTTTAGTTGTACTAATTTTCACAATGCAATCAAAATTTATATGATAGAGTCTCTTATGCCATAACCAACTTTCATCAATATGTGCAATCAGGCATGTCTTTTCACTATTGTTCAAATGAAAGATATTACCTCTAGTCTGATTACCGGTTGCAATTTCCAAACCAGTTCTGTTCATGATTTTGCATTTACCATTCTTGAATTGTAACTAAAATCCTTTTTCAACTAATTGACCAACACTCAAAATATTATGCTTTAATCCTTCAACATAGTAAATATTATCAGTATTGTGCTTAACATCAAGAGATATAGTACCTTTTCCTTTGACTAAACAAGCTTTGTCATCTCCAAATCTTACTAGACCTCCATTATATTCCAGAAAAGTTAAGAATTTACTTTTATCACCAGTCATATGATGTGAACATCCTGAATCAATGATCCATTCATCCTTATCCTCAATTTTAGCTGCTAGGGCCTTCTCTACTGGTTGAACAGTAGGTGTCGATTGATCTTTTGTTATAGCAACAAAGACCCATCCATTGTCTGCCGGATCCTCATCAAAACCATCAGTGACTCCTTCATCAGCAAGATAACAAGATTTGTCTCTATTCTTCTTAAATTTGTATCTCTGATATTCAAGGTTAGGCTTGTATGTTCTTCTAGCTTCTTTAAATATTGCATGTCTATCAGGGCATCAAGATGCCATATGACCAATCTTATTATAGTTAAAACATTTAAAGGGTGCTTTACTTTCATACTTACTTCCAACTGGACCTTTAGGCATTTTCCTTGTAAATAGTGCTTCAAGTTCTTCATTTTCTCTCTTGCTTTCTCAAGTTCTCTTGCATAAAAGGCTTTCCAATCAGATTTTTCAAATGATGATGATGATGTAGATGATGTTGATGCCTTAAAAGCTAAATCTGTCTTTATAGTCGCAACAAGACCAAATTCCTCAATTTCAAAAGCTGAAAGTTTTCTAATCAATGTATCTCTAGTTACTGATGTATTAGGCATTGTTCTTAACTCATTTATAGCAGTAAATTTCATTTTGTAGGCTAGTGGTAATCCACTTAAAGCTTTCCAAACAATTTCATCTTCACTTAAGGTTCCTCCACAATATTTAATACCCAAAACAATTTCATTTACTCTTTCCATAAAAGCAAAAATCCTTTCATCTTCTTCCATTTTTAGATTTTCATATCTGACCTGATAGCTTTCAAGTTTTGGAATTTTGACTGTGGAATCTCCTTCATTCAATGTTTCCAAATGGTCCCAAATAGCTTTAGCAGTATACCTATCTGATAATCCCATGATTTGTTGATCTGATAATGCGCTCAAAAGTGCTTCTCTTGCTTTACAATCATTTTCTTCATCTTTTCCTAAGGTTGGTGGATTAGGCTAACCAGGAGTAGGAGCAGTATAACCATTCTTTGTAACCTCTCAAATTTCCTTTCCAATGCAATTCAGATGTGTCTCCATCCTGATCTTCCATATGCCATAGTTGGTTCCATCAAGTTTAGGACTGTCCTTCCTGAAATAGTTTGAAGACATTGGATCTCCTCAAGCTATTAAACTTCTGCAAAAAGAGGACTAAGCTCTAATACCAATTGTTAGGTCCTGGAGGCAACTAAGAGGGGGGGGGTGAATCAGTTGTCCAAAGAATTCAAACAAAATTAACTTAACCAAAACTTAATGCTTAATACCGATAAACCAAACTTAATGTCGGTAGATAATTTATCAGTTAATTGCAGTACCAATAGAGATTAATGCATGAAATAGAAAGATAGTAACATCCACAACACATAACACCAATATTTGTACGTGGAAACACTATAAGAGAAAAAACCATAGTGGGAAACCTTACCCAAAATCAGATGATATTACAGCAGATAGCATGTGTATACAAAAAGGGGTCTGCACATGTAGAAAGGCTAAGCACCTAGAGCTCACTACTCAATCACAAATGGGAATCACACTGACTACAATTGGATGATTAAATCCAATGATAATGTACTACTCAAAATAGTATCTCCATATGCTAGATTCAATACTAATTTAGCTCTGAGATGCCTTCACAAAAACCTAACTTCAATCTTCAAATGATGTTTGTGTGTATAGTTCTGCTTATTCTCACATATACCTTATTACGATCCTTTTTTCATTTCCACATCAATCTCACAAATGAGATCTTACATTTATACCTTAACCTAAGACCAATTGAGTAGGTCAGCTCACTAAAAGATATTACAATAAAATCAATTACAAAGAAGCAATATCTAATGCATGATGTCGACTCAATGCATTTACAATAATAACAAATCATCTCGATGATGTGTCTTGCTGATCTAGAATAGATAAGCCTGTCGGTGTATAACATGGACCTATTTGCCAGTAACAACAAATATGCAAACTTGAATATACCAATGAACAAATATCCAAGACAAAGTGTCCAAATGATGTCTTTGACATACGCAAGTATTCTCAATGTGATTCTAAGTGTTGGTGAACAATATGTCCTGTCGATGAACCAAATACTAGTGACTGTGCATAAGTCACTTTCTTGCTAGTGAACATAACCAATTCTCCAAGTGCTGATAGGTTGACCAGTGTTGATAAGTGTTGACATAAATGACAAAACCATATCAATATATCCAAAATACCAACAGTACAATGGTGATATGCAATCAACTATTATGTACTCTAAAATGAAGATATGCAATGCAATAAAGAAATATGGAAATGCACGACTAAAAATTGAAATGAACTCACCCCTAGATGTAAATTTTTTTTAGGTGCATGTTGTTATTGAATTGGTATGAACTTTGTGTAGATAATTCATTGGTATTTATTTGAAGAGTTGGATGAGCATGTCTTTTTCAATAGGATATTCAGCTTGGTATCTTTCATGTATAGTTTTTACTATAGCCTCCTTATTTTCAAACCAATTTAGTTGTGGCAAATATTCTTTCCCCTAGTCTTTCAAGTGTGGGTGTATGAGACAAACAAATTTTGGTTTCAAAGTTGTGACATGAGCAAGTGCTATGCCTATTTTTATTGATGAACTTGAAGAGGATGATGAAATGAACTAGGTGTTGATCTCATTAGTTGGTGTTATACTTGTTTTTGTCACTACAATGGCATTCAATGATAGCACACATAGAATTGTTGACAAGTTGTCCTATGTAGTATGATCTGGATTGGTGATTTTATTGATGAGGGGTTCATGAACAACTTACGTAGAGGCATTGAGATCATGAGGGAGACTAGGAGAAATGGTAGATTCATTTGGTGAGATGGAATCTTATGTGAGACAAGGAGTATTATGACATGCAAATGATGGGACAAAGGGATCTTGACTTGAAAATAGATTACTAGGATGGATGGAAGAGATGTCTTGATCTTGGCTTGGAAAGGGATTATTATGAAGGATATAAGGGCTATCCCGATCTTGCTTGCCAGGTGGATGTTGGATAGGACTTGAAAGGACACTTTTCTCTTGAGATAGAAAGGGATCATTATGAGTGGAATAGAAGAGAATGAGGGGATCATCATAAGACTCTTGTTCAGTAGGATCTTGATCAAAAATTGGGTAGGATGAAAAGGTTTGTTATTGATTTGTTTCATGACTTATTTCTTCTAATTTTGGATTGTCCTCCTAACATGTGGAAGAAGTTTGGATATTCATGGGAGATTCTTGGAAGGTTTCAACCTTTTGACTTGATGAGAAAGGATTTTGAATGAGACTCCTTGAATCATAACTTGGATTAGATTGGATTTGCACAAAGGATATCTCTTGGGGGATTGTGTTATTGGATAGAAATGGCATGGATTGGTCTTGTGTGACTTCAGGGGATGATGAAATGCTAGATATATATAATTGATTTGGATTTTGGTTGAAAGGGATTTGATTTTGGTGGAAAGAGGTTTGATTTTGGTTGAAAGAGGTTTGGTTTTGGTTGAAAGAGGTATTTTGAATGTTGGGTTGATATGATTGTTATGATTGATATGTTGGGTTGAAAGAAGGTTGACATGACTCTAATGTTGGTTGAACTGAGCTAGGAATGATTTTATTGAAGAATGAAGGTTGGCATGTTTGAATGGTCTCACAAGAAAAATAAGGTTGGCCTAATACTACTTCCCTCATGGTTATCACTTCTCTCATCATATTTTCTAACCAGCCCCTATGGTTTCTAGGACTAGTCATGTCTCTCATTTGTTGTTGAAAAGTATTGATTTGTTGAGGTAAGATTTCTAAGGATGGCGATGGAATAGGAATAGAAGGGATGAATTGCTCACCTTCCCTATGAAATGCATAATGCCAATCCATGATGTTTGCTTGATTGATTTGGACCTAGGATCACAACATGTAATATATTTTATCCATTTCTATAATAGTTGCAGAAGTTTGATTTTGATTTGATGTTGAAATTTGACAAGCTTGTTTGCTATGGGGTTTTAATCTTGTTGATATTGAAACTTGTCTTTGATGAAGGATTTGATCTTGTTGATGTTTTTGACAAAAATTGGTTAAGATTCCACTTTGTTTTTGGTAATTTCTAAAATGTTTGAACTTGTAGCAAAGGACACAATAGATATATCAAAAAGAATAATACCACAAAAACAATACTTGTTTAAGGAAAGTTTTCAAATTCCCATTGATGTTGGAGTCTTTTTCAAAACCCCATTTTTTTTTCATTGTATTTGGGCAATTCGATAGCATATCAAGAATACTCTCCTAATGGTCAAAAGGTCACAAGTATTACCACAACCCACATCTTGATACTCTATCAGCTCAAACAACTCTATCACACCCTAGGGTGCCCCCATTTTTTCATCTTTTTTTTGGAAATTAAACCAAAGAAGATTTCTCCTCAATTGGTCCATTATCCTAGGAGATATATGGTGAGTGTTGTCTACCCCAACTATAATGACAATAATAATACCTCTAATTGAAATCTCAATCTGAAGTTTGGACATTCATATGGTAGAGTTTACTATTTTCATGGCTAGTGTTCATTTAGTTGTCAATCCAGGAACGTAAAACTTGAAATGGGTCTGCAATATATATGCACTAAGCTCCTTAAATGATTATTCTAGATTACTATAGTGACTAACATTATGCAGAAAGGAAAGGTAGGAATGGAAATCATAAAAGGCCAAATGAAAGCTTCACAAACACTTTTGAAATGATCTAATGAAAATAACAGAAATCACACATTCTGTCTTAGCTGTAGGAATAGTCAACGGATATATTTCCAGTGGTTGTAGGAACAATCCAGTCATGAACTTCTACTGCAACTAAGTAAAAACTAACTTCAATGATCTTAAAGACAGGATCACTCACCAAGTGGACCCCCTTGGATGAGTGATATCAAACTCTCAACAAAGAACTATTAATAGATCAAAATAACATATTCTTATTCATTTCTTCCTAAAAAATGATTACATATTCTGAAAGAGAAAAATTCAGAATGCTTGACAAAACTCTAGTAAATTCCTTTCCATTCTGTCTAACTCTCAGAAAGAAGGAATAGCTTATTATAAAGAAAATATCAACTACAATGGACAACCCAAGTTACGCCCAGAAGAAGAGGTGGATAATTGTCAGATGAAGGAGATAACTGAGAGCTTGGCTACAGGAATCGTGGATCTGAAACCAAACCACAATCTTTGCATGCCAAAGTGATATTTTGCGAATTCAATATGCACCAGAGTTAAACTCCCATAATGAAGTACAACTACTCCGATTATGCCATACATTGCACTCTCTTGAATCTCCTTTAGTTTGACCTCCAACTATCTAAATGTGATTCTCCAGTCCTTAGGTGCAAAAGAAAATCATCCACCACAACATCAATTATTATCTGCACTAAAACAAAAACAACATACAAGGACATGCATATGTGTCTTACTTAATTAATACATTCATTAACTCACATATGACATTATCCTAAATAATCCGCATATCACAGGGACAAATCATTTGGCTGCAGGAATTAACCAACGAAGTTCAAACATGATTTCTTAAGTTCAGTTTTAAAACATGGATTAGATATAGTCAATTCACAATACTTTATTATGACAATGCAACCCAAAAGATACCAAAAACCTAAGAGTCTTGATAAAAAAAAATATTTAAGCATTGACTTATCACGCCCCCCAACTTTAAGGGTTTGCTGCTCCTGCAGCAAAAGGAAAATTTTTTATTTTTGCTGAAACTCTAAAATCACCAATAGTGTCCTGTCTGGTTCCCTTGGAAGGCAAATTCCAATAAAATCCTTTCATTTTCTCCAACCTAGACCATCTAGCTATTTCTTCCACAACTGCATCATAATTCTGTTCTATTGGTTGGCATGCCAAAAGTGGCCACATAAGGATCAGAGGCTGAAAGATTAATGGCAACCAGTTATTAGATTTCTCTCTGCCTAGTTGTATGTATCTGGAGGCTCTTTATATAGTTGCATGAAAATTCTGTAATGAGTAAGGTTCTCCCAGTTTTAAATGATTTGGTAGATGGTTCCAACATTGAGTTAGCCCCTCTAGTGCGGTTGTCCTGTGGCTCTGAACCAATTGCTCATATGCTTGATAGACTTCCTCTCTCATTGGAAGTACTATCTTACTAACATCATCTCTTATTAGCAACTTTTGTCAATCATAATATAGAACCCTGGGTGCTTATGATTCCCTCCTCAATGGCAATGGACAGTCAAGTTCCAATTTTTCAAACTCCCTGGCTTGTGGTCCTATGATCATCTCATTTTGGATCCATGACATTAGAGCTCTGAGATGGATATCCCCAATATACAATAAAGGATTCCATTCTTTGTCGTGGGGTACAACAGAGTTATGTAAATATAATTCACATAGCAAATTTCTTATAGCGTGTGGGGAGGTTTGATAAGCATGATAGAATTCCTTAGGTGTTTCCAAGGATGGCTTAAGGTCCCTAACAATGCAGTTTAGTTTGAAATTCAGATACCGCTCTTTCAAATGTACTGCATAAATTCTTGGGGGTGCCCTACACTGCATTATCTCATGAACCATACCATAAATCTCTTCTACCTTAGCTTCCAATTCTTTAATTCTATTATCTTTCTTTTCAATCTCTTTTTGCTGCTTATTAATTACCCCTTGCAACCTATCCTTCTCTATTTCCCATTGCCTAAAAAATGTTAAAGCAATTGATAAACTAGTTAGGGATGAAGGAGGTCTAATAAGTCCTACCTTAGACCGTGGGATTTCTTCAACAAACTCCTCATTATGAGTTGACATATCTCCCACATTTTCTTCAGGTTGTTGTAGAACATCATCAACAAATTCTTCACATTGCAATGCCACTGAAGCAAGATTTGCTAGCTTATCCATTACAACTTCTTCCTGAATTTCTTCTTGGATTTCTTCCTCTACAGGGTTTTCTTACATTTCCTCTTCCATAGGGTTTTCTTGCATTTCCTCTTCCATAGGGTTTTCTTGAATTTCCTTCTCTGCAGCATCTTCTTCTTCCAAAGTTTTTACTGCAATAACCTCTGTTGGATTACTCACAGATTGAGTCTTCTATGTCCTCCTTCTTGTTCTCCTTACATACACTTTTGAAACAGATGCAGGAGTTTTTGTTTTTGTTCGACACCTCTTGGTTGGAGGAGGAATATGCACTTCCTATGGCTGGATAACAAATTCTTCATCTGATTCATCCTTTTCCAATTCTTTTCCTTTCCTTTGTAAAATAGGTGAATCTCTTTGAAGAGAGGTAGAGGGTTGTCCTTCGATTGACTCTGCTTCAATATTTCCTTCCATAATAATTGTGGCTCCTTCAACAACCAAAAAACCCTCATCTTCACCAGAAAGATCTTCTACAACAATCTCTTCTTGAGCCGAAGGATTATTTTCAATAGGGGCTTCATCAACCCTAAATTTTAGAATATCATCAAGCACACCCCATTCCATTTGTGAAACATCTCTCAGGGACCATTGTACAAGCAACTTCACCAGTCCATGATGGCTAACAGAGCGATTTCCATATTTTCTACTCTCCTTAACACTTATAGAAATGAGATGATACAAGAAATTTGGGACATTAACTCGTCGGTCATGACACAGATGACTAAGTAACTTGAAATGAGGTGAATGTAGATTTTAATATCGTCCTTCACATGTAATATATTTCATAATATACAAAGCTACTTGAGGCCAATGTGCTGGCAAAGAAACCCTTCTAGTCCCTTGTCTATCCACCATTAAGGATTTGTCAGTAGAAATTGTGAACTTTGCCCTGGCACTCCTTGCATCCTTTGATTCTAGAAAGAGTTCTTCTTCCTGTAGCAACCCTGTGACCTCTGCAATTCGCTACTCCATAGCAATTAACCTCAACCCTTTAACTGTAGCTTCTCCTTCATCAAAGGAATGCATAAATTCTGCAGCTATTTCGTTGTTGAAATCCCTAATTTTCAAGAAATAATCTAGCTAGCCGTGGTTTTGGAAATAATGCACATAGACAACATCCTACAGCAACCCTTCATGGACTATTGGTTCATGGTGAATTAGATCACCACCCATCTTTTACTCTGATACTTCCACAGCTTCACCAAAATGTTTGACAGTTTCACAAAAACTAAAATCTACATATCTTAATTTTGGCGGCAAAACTTATGATTCACTCACGTGAAATAATAATCATCATAAGTAATGTCAGTTAGGAAATCAATTCGGGATATCAAAAAATTGATAATAAATCTTATTGGGAAAAAGGACCATCAAGTACCCCCAACTTAACCTAGCACGTGTCCACACAGGCTGACGAGATTTCGGGTTTGGAGTGGATTTAAACAGGATAAAAATCATAATGAACTAATAAATGCATAATTAAAATAAAGTACAATATACACGTACCTGCAATTGGGCAAAAATGATGGTGAAATGAAATGAAGTGACAGGTAAGAAAGTGGGATGGAATGTAGTGGATGGAACTTTATGTATGGAGAACAATATTCCCATGGAAATATTTTATTATGATATGGTGAATAAGTTCACCATAGAGGCTGCACGAACATCACCTTTATCAACATGCTCAAGTGCAATAGGAAGCTCATGAATTGATACCGAATCATTGGTAGTTGTTGCAGGAACTTGTATTTCATTTTGTGGAGCAAACTACTACAGGAACTCTTCTCTAGTAGCTGACTTGTGATAAAGTCGTAGTCGATGTCCATTCACTAAGAGTTTAAATTGAACAGGATCTATTGTGGACAACCGGACTGCTCCATTTTGAAAAACTTCTTCTACCTCATAAGGACCTAACCACCTTGTTTGGAGTTTCCCCATAGCATCCTTATATCTGGAATCATATAGGAGTGCCCAGTCACCAACTTTGAATTTCTTTTCTCTGATATATTTATCATGCCATCTGGCTCTTTGGTTTTGAATCAATTCTATCTGTTGAATAGTTATCTTTCTCCATTTATCAAGAGCATTTAACTACTGAATGTGTTCCTTCTAAGCTTCAGACAATGTCATATTCAGTTGTAGAGCTGTTCTCAAGGTTTTATGTTCAAATTCAATAGGCATCATTGTTGTTTTGCCATAAACCATCTCAAAAGGTGTGAATCCAATTGGTATTTTCCATGTTGTTCTATATGCCCAAATTGCCTCTAAAAGCCGATGAGACCAATCTTTGTTGTGGATAGACACTATTTTGGTAAGAATATCCTCAAGCTCTCTATTGGTAACTTCTACTTGGCCATTAGACTATGGATGATATGGAGTAGATTTCCTATGTCTTATATTGTATTCATTGACCAAAGCTTTTATCAATGTTGATGTAAATTGAGGTCCCTGATCTGAAACAATTTCCCTTGGTACTCCATACCTTGTAAATATTTCTTCATAGAGAAACTTAGCCACCTTATTATCTCTCGCATGTTGCATAGCTCTAGCTTCTACCCATTTTGTCACATAGTCTGTACATACTAGGATATAAGATTTGCCATTAGAAGGTGGATCAATGGGGCCAACAAAATCTAATCCCCACTTGTCAAATGGTGTAACAGATATTTGAGGATATAGTGGCATCTCATCAAATTTGTAGGTCTGCCCATTCGCTGACATCTGTCACACTTCCTTGTGTACTGAGCTGTATCCTTGTGTAATGTAGGCCAATAGTAACTGGTATTGAGTATTTTCAGTGTTGTCCTTTTGGCAGCAAAATGACCTCCACATGGCTCATCATGAAATGCATGCAAGATGTCACATGTTTCATCCTCTCTAACACATCTTTGCATGACTTGATCAGGTCCAGTATAAAATAGACAATCAACAATCCATGAAAAGTTAAAACTTTTTTCGACTAGCAAGCTTCTTTCCTTAGGAGAAAAAGAAATTGGCATTTTAGTTGTAGCTAAATAGTTGGCAATATCAGCATACCAAGGAGTATGAGCCTGTATGAGAAACAAATGCTCATCTGAAAAAGTGTCATCTATCATTGTAGAATATTTCGACAATTGAAGATGTGAAAGATAAACTGCAACAACATTAGACTTCCCTGGCTTATCAACAACTGTGATATCAAATTCTTGCATCAATAATAACCAGCGAGCCAGTCTACCAGTGATTGATGGCTTATTCATGAGATATCTAATTGCAGTATGATCTGTATGCACAAATATGGGATACCCTATAATATAGTGTCTAAACTTGCTAATGGCATATATGATAGCTAGCATTTCCTTTTCAATAACTGTATAATTCAGTTCAGGTCCTTGCAAATTCTTGCTGATATAATATATTGCATTTTCCAGCTTGTCAACTTTTTGTCTCAGCACTGCTCCTATGGCATAATCAGATGCATCAGTATGGATTTGGAATGGTAGAGACCAATTAGGTCCTTTTAGAATTGGTGCTTGAGTCAAAGCATGCTTAAGCTTTAAAAAAGCTTCATTGCATGCTGAGGTCCATTTAAATTCTGCATCTTTAGTAAGTAGTGTATATAAGGGACTTGCAATTTTGCTAAAATCTTTGATAAACCTTCTGTAGTATTCAGAATGGCTAAGAAAAATTCTCACATCTTTCTGCTTCAAAAGGTCATTAATATGCTAAACAACCTCAATCTTTGCTGGATCCACTTGTATACCTTGTACAGATATATGATTACCAAGAACTATTCCTTCTTCCATCATAATGAAACACTTCTCATTGTTTAGAGACAAGTTGTAGTCTTCACACCGCTACAAAACTTTCTTCAAATTACCTAATGCTTGATCAAATTCAGAACCATAAGTTGTAAAGTCATCCATGTAAATTTCCATAATATCTTAAGAAATATCAAAAAAAATACTGATCATTGCCCTTTGAAAAGTGGCTAGAGCATTACATAACCCAAAAGGAAGAATAGAATATGCATAAGTACCCCATGGGCAAGTAAATATTGTTTTCTCCTAATCCTCAGGAGCTATTTGTATCTGATTATAGCCACTAAATCCATAGACGAATGAAAAATATCTCTTACCAGCAAGAGAATCCAATACCTGATCCACAAATGGCAGTGGAAAATGATCCTTCCTTGTGGCTAATTTCAAGGCTCTATAATCAACACATACTCTCTATTTGCCTCCCTTTTTAGGAACTATCACTAAAGGTGATACCCATTGACTGTCAGAGATCGGATAGATAAACTCAACTTTCAACAATTTCTACAATTCTTCTTTAACTATCTCCTTCAAGGCAGGATTGACTCTTCTTTGAGGTTGTCTAAGGGAACAACACTCATCCTTTATGTAAATGCAATGAGTACAAACTACTAGATCAATTCCATTCATATCCTTGTAATCCCATGCAAAAGCATTTCTATGGAGTTTCAGCAAGTCTACTAGGCTATCCTTTTGAGTATCTACTATATTCTTATTGATGTTCAAATATTTATTCAATTCAAACTCTATCTTGATGGTAAGATCAATCTGATTTATATCAGAAATATGAGAATAAGACAATTCTTGCAGCAACAAGGTATGCAAGATATCAGTGGCTATAGGAAAGTCCAACCCTACAATATTCAGAACCAATTCCTGTAATTTTTGGTCTTCTATTAATTCATTTGTCAAGACCTTATAAAGGATTGATTCTTCATCATATAACTGCATGAGTGGCACTCAATTAATCATCATAAGGTGATTAATAGACTCAATTTCTTCAGATTCCTCTCCCAAAATAGGCCAAACAGCCCACTGCTGCTCAAGTTGAGGTTGTGCGGGGGAATACAAGGCTAATGTTTTTGTGGAACTGCCATCTGAAATAGTCATGTCTCCTGATCTACACCCAATATATGCATCAGTTGTTGCAAGCCATGGTCTTTCCAAAATGACTGGATATCCTCCCAATGTTGCTTTTGGAGATAAGATCATAAAGTCTACAGGATATTACCAGGAATCTAGAATAACTACTATATCCTCTATGATACTATCAGGTCTTACTACAAAGCCATCAACAAGTTGGAGAACTATGGGTGTAGCCCTTAAACTATCTATCTCTAGATGTTTTATTACTTCCCTTGTCATTACATTAATGGTTGCCCCTAGATCAACTAGAACATTTTTTATTTGACTGCCATTAATGACTATACTCACAATAGGACTACCTGGATCAAAATAGTTTGGAATAGAAATTTTTCCAAACATAATATCAGCCAATTGACCCATAACATGAACTATTTGTGGATCCTTTTTCTTTCTACCAGGTTTCTTTTGGCATGCTTCTCTCAATGCCTTACCATATATTGGGACATCCTTTATTGCTTGGAACAACGGAATTTTAACACAAATATGCTTCATTTGATCAAGAATATCTTGTACCTCAGTAATAATTGGTTAAGAGGGATTAGGTAGATTTGTGCCAGATCGAAGGTGAATATCATCCAATGATAAAGAATAGGCTGGGTATTGATTAGCATCAGCTGAATAAGCTTGTTGTTGTTGCTGAGATTTGATAATTTGGATTAGGCAATGGTTGAGTAGGCAGTTGTGTTGGCTTAAGAGGTGGTGTTGTAGCTATAGGAGGTGGCATCAAAGTAGGAGGTTGTGGCTGCTGAGCAGGGGGTTGATATCCAGAAGATTGGGATGACCATGTTGGGTTTCCCCTCCATTGAGAGGTAGATTGCCAATTCCCTTGAAACTAGTTCCCTAAACCCTGAGGTGAATACCAGTTTCCCTGTGCCTGCCGCCACTGGGGGATTTAATTAGCAAATTATTGTCCTTGGCCTTGTGATCCATACCAATGTGGATAATTACCAAAATTTTGAGAATACTGTGGTTGCCATTGGTTATTTGGTGCATAAGAATTACCACTATAACCAAAAAAGGAAAGTGGATCAGGTGGCATACCTTGTCTTTGAAAATTTGGTCTTCTTTGAGAAACATAGAAGACTTGTACATCCTCATCTTGAATTGGTTTGAAATCACATACTTTAACATTTGCAACCATCTTACATCTGCAATCTTTCTTCTATTGCTTACAATGAGGAAAAAATTCTGCAAGAAATGCATCAGCTTCCTCATGCTTCTTCTTAGCTGCCAATGTATCCAATTGAGTAGCCATATTGTTTATAATGTCCTCCTTGAAATCTTTTAACAAATGGCTAAGTTCCAATCTAGAAACTCCAGTTCCAGATGATGATGATGATGGTACCCCTGGCTTAAATCTCCTATTCTTCTTAGAAGTAGATCTGGAATACTTCTTGCAAATTTGTCCTATTTCAGCCCAAGTAGACTGTGTAATGTCACCTCCCCCCATGAGATCTAAGGAATCGGTGCATTCATCACTGATACCCCTCAAGAATATCAATTTGAGGGAATCTCCATTCAAAGTACTATGCTTGGACTTCTTGACACTAAACAAAAACCTTTCCAGATAATCCTTAAGGCTCTCATCTTTAGTTTGTGTCATTCTAATGATATCATCCCCATGATGATCAGTACCTCTACAATAATCTTTGTATTTTGCAAGAAACAACCATTTCATCTCATCCCATGTATTGATTGTGCTACTACCCAAGCTCATTAACCATCTCAATGATGACTCCTCCAAAGTGGCTGGAAAATTTTTGAGTCTATGGGCATCTGTAGTATAGTCAAAACTCCTACAGAGAACATCAAACTCAAATAGAAATGTATCCGGATCCTCTATCACCAACCCATAGAATTTAGGAAGTGAAGATGCTAGAATGTTTTTGAGGTTAGCATTATCATGTTGGTCAGAGATGAGAAACTCAAATGTTGGACCAGGTGGTGGTGATGGATTATTTCCAATAGGAGGTGGGTTCCCTTGCATTGGACTTGTGGGGGTTATTACAATAGACAATTCTTCTTCTTGTGGACCAAAAAGGAACTGAAGACTACCTTCTGGAAATTCAGACTCAAGGTGATTCAAATTTTGTGGGACTTGATACAGTTCAAAGAAAGGGTTTATATCTGGAAAATTATCTTCTGCATGAGTAGTATGAGTGGGCAAAATTCTACCTCTGGCATCTCTTCTTCTATTATGCATGTAGATTCATAAAATTTCAAACAATTAACTAGAAACTAAAATAATCATAAAAGGTTCTTAGCTTGGCACCATCCCCGGTAGCGGCGCCAAAAATGTGTACCCCAACTATAATGACAATAATAATACCTCTAATTGAAATATTAATCTGAAGTTTGGACATTCATATGGTAGAGTTTACTATTTTCATGGCTGGTGTTCATTTAGTTGTCAATCCAAGAACATAAAACTTGAAATGGGTCTGCAATATATATGCACTAAGCTCCTTAAATGATTATTCTAGATTATTGTAGTGACTAACATTATGCAGAAAGGAAAGGTAGGAATGAAAATCATAAAAATCTAAATGAAAGCTTCACAAAACATTGTTGAAATGATCTAATGAAAATAACAGAAATCACACCATTCTGTCTTCGCTGCAGGAACAGTCAACGGATCTATTTCCAGTGGCTGCAGGAACAATCCAGTCATGAACTTCTACTGCAACTAAGTAAAAACTAACTTCAATGATCTTAAACACAGGATCACTCACCAAGTGGGCCCCCTTGGATGAGTGATATCAAACTCTTAGCAAAGAACTATTAATAGATCAGAACAACATATTCTTATTCATTTCTTCCTGAAAAATGATTACATATTCTAAAAGAGAAAAATTCAGAATGCTTGACAAAACTTTGCTCAATTCTTTTCCATTCTGTCTAACTCTCAGAACGAAGGAAGAGCTTATTATAAAGAAAAGATCAACTACAATGGACAACCCAAGTTACACCTAGAAGAAGAGGCGGATAATTGTCGGATGAAGGAGATAACTGAGAGCTTGGCTACAGGAACCGTGGATCTGAAACCGAACCACAATCTTTGCAAGCCAAAGTGATATTTTGAAAATTCAATATGCACCAGAGTTAAACTCCCATGGTGAAGTAAAACTACTCTGATTATGCCATGCATTGCGCTTGCTTGAATCTCCTTTAGTTTGACCTCCAGCTATCTTAACGTGATTCTCTAGTCCTTAGGCATGAAAGAAAATCATCCACCGCAACATCAATTATTATCTGCACTAAAACAAAAACAACATACAAAGACATGCATATGTATCTTACTTAATTAATACATTCATTAACTCACATATGACATTATCCTAAATAATTCGCATATCACAGGGACAAATCATTTGGCTGCAGGAATAAGTTGACATGGCTGTAGGAATTAACCGACAAAGTTCAAACATGATTTCTTAAGTTCAGTTTTAAAACATGGATTACATATAGTCAATTCACAATACTTTACTATTACAATGCAACCCAAAAGATACCAAAAACCTAAGAGCCCTGATAAAAAAAGATGTTAAAGCATCGACTTATCAAGTGTCTTGGGGGCAGATTCTTCCCCACCCTTGCAGAGTGATAATTCAAGTGTCTAGTTATTGACTCAAGAGGGCTTCTAATTTTTAAGGTGTTTACAAAGGGTTCCATTCAAGTGGTCACAATCAATAGTGTTTTACACTCCATTGAGGGAGGTCTCCCAGTCTGTAGAGGTTATGCTCTACAAATTTTAACATACTGTATAGGCATTGATGGAGGCATAATGTCATTGTGACAACATGTAACACTCGTCGCATATGATTTTCATCACATAGGCATTTATTTGTAGTGGCTTGGATTACTTGGCTTTAGCGGTTGCCACTTAGGTTGTTCCCTTCAAACCAAACCCCTCAAGGCAACTCAAGAAGGCAGGCCCTCTAAAGGATGTAAGTACAAAAATTGATTGAAAGCTTAAGAGAAGAGAGTCGGGTTTTCTGATCACCTAGTGAAGGGGAGAGCATAGTACCTATCTCTTTGAAGATACAAAAAAATAAAATTATTTTTATCCTTACATTGCAATGATTTTCTATTCTAAGTGGAGATGTTGCTCCACACAAGCATGGTGTTCATTTTTAACCTTCATAGCAATTTGTGAAAGAATAGAAAGGATAATGATTTTGTTCTTTTTAACAACACCAAAATAAGTTTTTACTCTAACCCTATAGAGAAAGTAGCATTAGTAGACATATGGTGGGTTATCCAACCTAATTTTCTCAGTTACAGAGCTCTATCTCTTCTAAAACAAAGAGCGATCCTGCTAAAAACCTAAACTAAATAAAGACAAAGTGCAAAAGACCTAACCTGACAATTGAGAACTAACTACTGAGAAATTGAGAACTCATGTTTGATCAATTGTGAGCTGATATGCTATCAATTATGAATTACTATGATATCAATTGCAAATTGATGTCCGAGCAATTGTGTAGCAATACCAGGTCAATTGCTTATCAGTCAAATGCAAAAAATAATTTTTTTTTTAATACTTTAAAAAATTAGACAGAAGGAAAAGACAGAAGATAGAGATTTTATTCTACAATGAGGTTATCCCAAATCACTCAAACCATCACATCAATATCATCATAAAGTTTGTACTTGGTAATGAATTAGTGGATGCTTCTATGGTATTGGAAGATTTCTTCTCTTTCTTCAATTTTAGGAAGCTCTCTTTCTGTGTTTAGGAGTCTTTGGTATGCCCTATGTTCTCTCCTATGCTGTCTTGCCTTCCTTCCACCTGATATTTTGAAGGTTACCTTTCCTGCCATTGGGTTAGACATATTTTATGCAAAAAATAAAAAATTTCCAGAATTGAGAGATTTTTCTGTGTTAGGTGTGCAATATCAACTACTTGAGAAACAAAAACTAAAAAAATATTTTTTTCTTTTTTTGAGCAATTGCGCAACATTTTAGCAATTGCGATAGATTTTACCATCAATTGCAACAAATTTTGATAGAAATTACGGATAAATATTCACAATTGTGAATTTATGTCTGATCAGTTGCGAATTCTGGTTTTTTGTGTATGTACTGATCTGCAAAATTAATCAAAACAACAAATGAAGGTTAGAATTTCTTCACGTCGGGTTCACCAATTATTCTCATGTTTGAAATCATTGAATCTAAGCTAATCAGAGTAAAAGGACGAATCAAAAAATCCTTAACTAATTAAGCTGATTTTAAACACAAAGCAATAGAATAAATGACAAAAATGGAATAATTAAACTAAATCAAACTCCCTATTCTCCATTTGTGCTTCCATTGTTCTTCTCCATTATTGTTGGTGTAGGTGGCTCTTAGGTATTGCACTTGATTTCCTGCATAAGATAAACAACAATTTTGAAGACTATGATTCTAAAAGCTGAATGCTAGATTGAATTGAGAAAAGAGGTTGAATTTATAGCTTTTCAACACAAAAGGGGGTGAGAAATAGAACTCAAGTGCTGATTGATAGATAACCGATTTTGATTGATCTGTTAACTCATTTTGATTGATCTGTTAACATGGTTGACTGAGGAGTCAACTAGATAGTTTGGCTAGTGGATTGAATAGATTAGTTAGATGTCTAAATTGATGAATCAAAAGAATGAATTGATTGGAGAGATAAGTGCATTGATTGATCAGTAGATTGAATAAATGGATTAGTCAAAAAAGGTGATTTGAGAGTTAAAAAGGGTGATTGATGAGTTAACTCAGGTAACTAATTTGATCAATCAGTTCTCATTTTAGCACGTGCTATAGGATTTTGAAATTGAATTTCATTTTCATTTTCAATTTGGATTTGAATTTGGATTTTCGAATGCTGAAATATACATGAAATTAACCGAAATTTAGATTTGGTGAAATATGAATTTGGTGATCTGGAATTAGATGAAATTAATTGGAATTAGAATTTGGGGAATCGAAAGAATCATATTAATTAAATAATTTAACTGAAATTATTTAATCATAACAAATTGAATAAATTAAATAATAAAGGTTATTTAACTAAGGAAAATGTCGCAATTAATTAAATAAATAATATTTGAGATAGGGTTAATTGATTAGAATGATGAAATGATCGAAATTCGATAATTAGAAATGTTGGATGATCTAATAAGAATAAATAATTAATGTAATGAAATAATTAAAGAATTACTTAGTTAAATAGATGAACAATTAATATAAAATTAATGAGACATTTTTAGGTGTCTACATTTGACCCTCTTTGGTCAACACAATGTTAGAACGACATTATTGCAAAGAAAATGAAAAAATTTATGCCCCAGTATGTCTCAGCAACATTTAGGGTATAAATATGCCACCTTGGAAAAAGTGGTCGAAATTTTGTGGAAGGAAGACCATTTTTTTAAAAATGTGCTAGAAAGTGATAATGTGAAATTTGGCGAGTCATTCAAAAATTTTGCACATTTTGTCTATTATTTCCAAAAAAAAATTTCAATGTGTAAACTTGTAAAACTTAGCAAATTCGCAATTGAGTGTATATTTATCCACAATTGCTAATATTAATTTGCAATTGAATTATTTTCTTGCAATTGAAAATTTTAGTTCACAATCGAAAATAGTAGTTCACAATTGAAAATATTAGTTTGCATTGAAAATATTTGGTTACTTGAGAGATTGTTTGTGCATTAAAGGCATGAATGATGTGTTGAAAGAAGAATAATAATATATGATAGTTGGAAAAAGGATTAGTTGATGACATGAATGAGTTTGATTAGAGAAAAGAAATGGTTAGAATGATTTGTAGATTTATTGAATGGTAAGATTGATAGGATTGATTTGATAAAGATAAAGTTTGGTTTTAGGAAGGATACATCTTGTATAAGACAAAGATGATCAAAACATCTGGTTTCGGGAAGGATACATCCTGTATAAGACAAAGATATATGGCCGTGTCTGGTTTCAGGAAGGACTAATCCCGTATAAAACAAATGATAGATCAAAATTGGATGAATAATGAGATATGATGAAGGTGAGGAATAATTGATTGACAAATAGAATAGTTGAAATGATAGATGAAAATATTGGAGTTAAGTGATGAGAGATATCATGTCAGATGAAAGAAGGATTGGAAAGAATTATGAAGTTGATCAAAGAAAAGATGCTTGATGAGAGAGTGATCTTGATTGATACAATCAACATGATGAGATCAGAAACATTGGTAAAAAATGAAATGATTTATGATGAATAGTCTTCTTGTCTTTATTCATAGTGCAACACATCATCATCATTGAGCCTTATTATGTAACAATGAGTCTTAGTACACTAGTGTATAAGGAACCAAGATGTATAGATATCTCATTGCAAAGAAATAAACATGTAACAGACAAGGAGTGATCCCTCCATTCTAGGAATAACAACAAGGGTCGAGGTATGTGTGGTAGTCACAAGCATAATTATCCTTCATGGGGCACTTGCCAAATGAACGTACCAATCACAAACACCCACTGGAAGTATTGCCTCGGAACTTCATTGGTTCACACCAAAAAACAACAAACAAAGAAAAGTATCATTCCCATCACGGCTCCTCTAGTCACTTTTGGACATCCTTCAGTAGCTAGAAATGTGATCTTCACCAATTGATAAAAAATAAAACCAACTAGAACAAAATGCAGAAACCATACTGATTTTTTTCTTCATGTGATTGCTTGATGTGATAGTTGATAATGTCCAATTTCAGAAGTTTTGGACCCTATTTAAGACCGACCTGTCTGGTTTCGAGTGTACTGATTAGATAACTGATTTGGTCAATCAATTTTGATTTTAGCATGTGTCGTAGAATTTTGAAATTGAAAATGATTTTCAATTTGGATTTTTGAATGCTAAAATGCACATGAAATTAATTGAAATTCACATTTGGTGAAATATGAATTTGGTGGAGTATGAATTTGGTGATTTGGAATTAGATGAAATTAATTGGAATTAGAATTTGGAGAATTGGAAGAATAAAATTTATTAATTCAATAATTTAAATGAAATTATTTAATCATAGGAAATTGAATTAATTAAATAATAAAGATTATTTAAGTAAGGAAAATGTCGCAATTAATTAAATAAATAATATTTAATGTTGGATGTTGAAATTATAGAAATGCGACAATTAGAAATGTTGGATGTTCTAATAAGAAGAAAAAATTAGTTTAATCAAATAATTAAAGAATTACTTAATTAAATAGACAAATAATTAGTTTAGAATTAATGAGACATTTTTAAGTGTCTACAGTAAGCTATGTTCTTTGTACTGAGAATTGTATTTATTGATGATTTGTATTTAGAACTTTCCAAGAGGAGATGCATGTAATTGTGATTCATAGTAATGAATTGAGGTATCTTTACGTGGTCCGGTGCTAGAACCGATCACCAAGCATGATCTTGTGTGCTTTTCTTTTGATGATCTAATATGATGATATCATAGAAACACTTGGTTTGGTGCTTCAATGAATGTAGATGCAATTGTTATTTTATAAAAGATTGAATTAAAAGTCTCCTATTATGGTAATGGGATGTTTACCAAGCCTTTGTTGGATTGAGCTCTTGTGAGACAATCCAAGCTCAACTAGAACCACCCGGTGTGTGTTTCATGGAGTCAAATTGTGGATTTTAGTTGTGTTGGTCACCTAAGTGTCCCTTTGTTCTGGTTATGGGTGAATTTGGTTGAGTAGTGGAAAAATGAGTTCACCCAGACTCTACCTTGTCTTGTAGGAGTCATCTAGTTACTCACTGTATCTAGACTTGATCCATTTTCTCACCTTTTATTTCAATTTTTTCTTGATTTTGTGATTGAATGTTCATTTTGACTTCACCGGTGGGTTTAATGTGTTTGCAAATTTGTATAGCTCATCAAAGAAGCTCATAGGTTTTGTACAAATGTGTGTCTTAGGGATATTAGTGTAAGTTCATGAGTTTGCAGGACACCAACACATGTCTAGGACTCCAGTTTGACACATGGGCACCATCATGCCATACTAGTGTTCATCTAGTGTGCTAGTGTTGAGTTGCGTTGTTGGGTTCTGTCTGAGAGCCCATACTTGTTCGTTCAGTCCAGAGATGATTTCGAGGGCTAGAGATGTCAGTTTGACCTAATTTTGGATGTGTTGTGAAGGTAGAAATGTTAGGGAACCCTTCGAGGGGTCTTGAGTAATTTTAAAGTGAGTTTAGATAGTGTTGGGATTCTATTCTAATTAGGGTTTTGTTGAAGCCCATCCATGACACCTAAGACATAACATTTTTTCCTATTTAACAAATCTAACTTTGAAACATTTAGGATGGTCATAAGTGACCCTAAACACCTCTTAGACCAGGTCTTCATGTTTGGGAGGCCTTTTCCCTTGATTATTTGGATTTTTTAGTGTTTACTCTTTCACTTGTGCATTGTCGGTTATTTTTAAGATCAATGTTACCTTAAGGGGAGTGTTATACTTGTATTGTTATACATGATGACACTGTATTATTTCAAAAAAAAAAAAAATTCCATGCATTTCTTATGTATTTTTCGCTTATCATATAGGGTTTCTTGGCGGGGCATTACAATGTTACCTTCAACTTTATTCTCAAGCATAGATTTGGACACATTAAATCTATCTAGGGCTTTAGATTTTTCTCTTAAGAAATTAACCCATGTTATTGTAGAATAATCATCATTGAGCAAAATAAAATACCTTTCACCATTTAGTCCTCTTATCTTTGTAGGTCTACATAGGTCTCTACGAATAACTCAAAATTTTTTGTAGTAGAATACTCCTTGTTCTTGAATGTGTTCTTTGTTTTCTTTCAAATCTAACATTCCTTGCACATTATATTGGTAGGTTTGATAATTTTTGGCAAATTCCTTATAGTTTGAGTAGAGAAGATCTTTACAATGTTCTCAAAGTTAATGTGTCCCATCCTTTTGTGCCACAACAAACATTCACTACTCTATGCCAACATTTGCTTCTTTTGTGATACTCCTCCATTGTTTAGACACTGTTTTCTTCATTTAATTGGACTCATGGTGACTCTTTCAGTTCCACATGGTTTTTATGGTACTTTATGCTATTGTGACTCTTCTTATGAGACTATGTTATGATTATTTGAATTGATATTTGTAAGCTATGCTCTATGTTTATGTGCAATGAATTATGAATATGATCTTTATTATTAAGGATGATTAGATGTTATATATGATCTCTACGTACTAACCCATGTACTAACATATTTTCTTATCTTATAAGATTTATCATGTGTTGGATTATGTTCTATGTGTTTGATTTTGATTACAGTGTGGGGATGATATTTCATCACCCACTTTGGAGAGACACATGATGTCACAATTCCCCTTCATTGTTGTACATGTATTTGTTAGGATTATGTATATTATTTGCATATATACACTTTTCTTGATGCACAATTGCGGGTATGAGGCATTGACTCCACCTACTTTCACAAGTTTGAGCATGCCTACATAATCCTGATGAAAGTTGTGGGAGATAGCATAATGGCCCGTTACTCAAACCCTTAGCCCATGCTCGGTATTAGAGAAATGTTCTTGTCTTGTGCTTACCTGTTCGGAATGCCACATAGACAAAATCCGACAACCTTGGTCATGATGGGTATGTGTATGTGTTTTCATAGGGTTTTGATTTGTCTTTTTTTTTGGAAAATTTTGATTATAAACATTTACCATGAGGTTTTATTTAAATTAGTGATAATCTAATTTACATGCATATATTTGTGTATATATATATATGTATTAATGAATAATCTTGCTTAATTATTAATTAAAAAAATTTGTATTGATGGTCTAATTAATTAAACTAAAACACAAGCATAAATAATTAATAAATTAAGTTATAATTTAAAGGATGAATTCACTGAAATTATTAAATAAACATAAGGTAAATTAATAATGAATTAAATTATAATAGAAGTATTTAATGAAAAAGTTTCCATTCCCCACAGTTGGACGGTGGAGGAAACATTTTTATTCGGAAAAATTTATCCAGGAGGGGATTTCTTGGCTGGAGGGGGAAAAGATTGGTAAAAAAATTGAAGAGATTTGAGCGAGGATTGGGCAGAGGATTGCAAATTTGGGATTGAGTTTGTAGAAGCTACTTACAGGCTTGGTTTCTTTAGCGCTTCCATGTTGGGTTCTCATTCACTTTCCTCTGTGAATCATGGTTGTCAAATGTTTTTTTTCCCATTGTTTGGCTTAAAAAAATTGGAATACAAATTAATGGCCTTCTTGGGTTCCTGATTTTTTCCTGATCGTATTTGGTATTTGGATGTCTATTTTAGCACCTTATATTATTTTATTTATGTATGATATGTTCTGGATTGCTGCGTGTCTATGTTGGGGTGTGTGAGGTCTGCGCCCATGCTGTGTGTGAGGCCTCTACCCACGCAAGTGGGGAGGTGCTCACCCACGGCATGGGGAGGATTCTCCTTCACGTGAGTGTGCAGCCTCTCACCCATAGCGTGGGGAGGTTTCCCCTCCACGCGTGTGGAGAGTCCTCAACCTCAGAGTTGGAGTTGTCCCCATGCCTTTTCCCTACACTTTTCTACCGCCAATTTGCATCCCTGTGCATTCGTTCAGGTTAACATTGATTGCGTTATCTGACCAATTAGAATTGGATTTGGCACTAATCATTGTATGATGTCCAATGTTTTAGTTTTGATTATTGATTTTCAGGGTTGCTGGAATTTACATTGCATTGTGTTAATGTATGCTTTAAATTGTAACTTATGTTTTTATTTTATTTTTTAAGGGCATGTGTATATATATGGTGTTGATTTTTAAATCTTCCAGGATTGCTATTGTCCTGTGTATGGATGTATGTTCTGAGTTTTATTTTAGGTTATGGAATTTCAATTTTGTGTTTATATTGTATAGTTGTATAATCTGTGACGTAATTCTTTTGCTCTATCATGGCCTTATTTTTCTTTTATCTGACAACCATGGTTATTTATTCCAAAGCATTGTTTTATTATTACCTGCAGATTGCATTATGATATCTCATTGATTAATTTATTTTACCTATGTTTTAACCTGAGAGTTTGATTTGGGGTGAATACCCATTAGATTTTTTAATTGATCTAAGTTAATAGCTAGGTTTAGTTAATTAATTAATTTAATTATTCAATTATATAATTTGTTACTAGATTTCTATTTACAGTGTGTGGTCACATAAGGAACATAATTAATTGTGAACTTAGGTATATGAAATAAATGTTTTATTAATTAATGATAATTAATTAAGGTAGTAAATTTGATAATATTAATTTTAGTTAATGGAGTAAAATAAATTATAATTTTTTATGTTGTATTTTATATTTCATAAGTGTTTACTCATGTATTAGTAATTGATTGTTAGTTCACTTTATTTGTTCAACTATGGTTATTGTATAGTGGTTTGGTTTATGGCTCGTTCATCCTCATGTTTCTTAGAGAGTGTTTTCCTTGAGATAGGGATGTATGTGGCCAATTTATGTTGATGCTTTTTGAATCCTTTGGGAACACATTTTTATGCATTATTGGATGATGTTTCACCTTGTTGTGGAGTGCTTTTGAGTAGGCATAGTGTCATGAGGGGAGTGGCTCTCGATAGGGGCCAAGATCCTAAAGTGATTTCCAAGATAACCCATTGGGAGAGTTGCTTAATAAGTGATAGCCTGAATAATGAATTAGGGGTTTGGGTAGTTAATCACATTAATCATGATAATGTATGCCCTGTTGATGGCTTGAGTGTTCATTTAGGATCAGGATGAGGTGGGAAGTCATGGAATGGCAAGATTAACTATTTTGTCTTCTTCAAAGGTATGTTGGTTCCACATGAAACTTGATTGGGGGCCGAGGGTTAGGAGAGGATGCTAGGATAACCTAGGATGGGGGTCAAGGCCTGTGAAGACCTACTAGGTTAATCCATATCAAGCTATGTCATGACACCATCCCCATGTGAGCACTAGTGTCCCACTCCCCCATTTTAGTTGTAAGCATATGAAGTGTCCTTCCTATGAGATTTATCCTTATGTATCATGAATCTTTGTCCCTACCTCGTGCAAATGAGTTAAGACCATGTGAATGTTTGTCCTATGTTTGTGTGCATGTATGATTTATGTCTATCTCCTAGAATGGGGTGTGACTCTTCAATGTCCAGATGGTCGGGTGGTAGTTGCCTTCTCCCATCAAGGATTTTGAACTTGTTTATGCATGGATTGGCTTCATTCATTCTCTAGTTGCTTCTCTTAGATATGGTTAGGTCAGTGAGTTAGGTGGAGAATTCATTGATCTTTCTGATTACACTTATGTCTATATCAATGCAATTGTATTATGTATATGCCTTTTGGGAAAATTATGTAGCTATGATGAAATCTTGATGTAAATGTAAAGTGATTTGGGAGATATGATTTGGTATGGCTTATGATTGTAAATGGAGATGTTGATCTTATGTAATTAAGAGGAGTATATGTACTTTTTTCATTACCTTGTATGTTGTAGGAATGATTGATATTGGGTTTGAAAAGAATTCATCTTTAGAAGTTATTGAATGCAATGTAGTTTCCTAATTCTATAATGTATATAGATGGCTTATTCTAATAGTTTTCTTGTTTATGCTCATAAATGAATGAAATGTTAGCCAATCTTAGATTTAATTTCGTTAATATCATATGAGTGGTGTAGTAACGTCATTGAGGAACCTTAGAGGATAGTTTAGTAGTTTCCTTCCACCTATGCATTTAAGTTTAGAATTGTTCCTAAATTTTTATTGTATACACACTTAATGTTTGAAAAAAAAAATTCTCTCTTATTTGAGTTTGTTTAGTTAGATCCTTTGGGGTTCCTTGGCAGGGCATTACATTTGGTATTAGGGAACAAGTTCTAACATTGGGTAATTTGGTTGTATATGAGCCCATTTTTTCTATCCTAGCTGCTTAGACCTTGTGTGTTTTTTTTCCCTTTAGGTATTCTAGCATAGTGATCTTAGACTCTTTCTCTTATGGTGTGTTTTTTAGGAAGATGTCTAGTAGAGGTTGAGGTCGAGGTTGGGGTTGAGGGCATGGTTGCATGGCCATTCACAAGAACCCTTCTTCTCATGTTTTCCATGAGAATGATGGGGAAGAGTAGAAAACTTCTTAGCATTAGAGTGGTCTGAGAAGTGAGGGTCAGGATAATGGTCAACAGAAGTCAGAGGGGGCTTAGTTATTTTAAGTTGATTCAAGAGGTTCTTGCACGTTTAGGCCCTAGACAAGGGAATGACCAACATGAGTATTTTTAGCATGGGGAATCACATCAGCCTGAGTATATTGGCAGAGAGAGATATCCTAGGAGGAGAGAGGGTGTACTAGAGGAGGAGGCTCTCTTAGAAGGCCATATGAGGGATCTTTGAGGACACGTCCCCCTACCTTCAATAAATATAGTAGTGGTTTGTAGACAGAGACTTGGTTGAAAGAGGTGCACAAGTGTTTTTCTATGCACTCGTATGGTAGAAACACCAAGTAGAGGTGCCCCATCATGCATCTTAGGGGATTTTCTTCCACTTGGTGGTGGTTGGAAGATTAAAAGCTACACATGGATATAGGCTCAGTATCATGGGAGTTGTTTTTTTGAGCGATTCAGAGCCCAATTTTTGTCAAACCATTGGTGGCAACATCATTCTGATGAGTTTCATGAGTTGAGGTAGATGGCTATGACCGTTAAGCAATACTAGCATAGGTTCTTTGATCTTAGACAATACATAGATATTTTTAATGATGAGGCTATGTTAGTCCTATAGTGTCATAAATTGTACACCTGTAATTGGGTGGTACAATTTCATGCTTAGGTTAGCACTCACCTTAGTGTGTTTGCATCTTGCATTTCAAATTCCCTTTAAGCATTTAATTAATTAATTTAATTAAATCTAAAGTCTTCTTTCATCAGTCTACACATCATAAAATTGGGCCCTTATCCCTAAGTGTGCCCCTTTTTATTTAATACTTCCAATTAATTATTTCATCAAAAGCCCTAATTATATCCTATTCCAACCTTCAAGGCCCGATTTCACATATCTAGACACCTTTAATTTTCACATACTCCTAGAATTGACTTTAGAATCACAATATCTTTCTTCCTCAAAAATTTCAAAAAACGTTGGTTGGACCAAGAGGCCCAACTTTTACTCTCCGAATTTTGGCAACATGTTTTGGTGGTATCTTTATGTTTGAATCTAGTAAATTGAGAAAATTATCATTTCTAGGTCAGCCTATGATAAAAAACAAAGTTACGGTTTCATACATATAGCCTTTCCTTTCCTCATTTGAAGGATACGTCTACAAGCAATTGAAGGAACCTTATATGAAGTGAAAGTGCAGGTTATGTGGAGAAGTCTTAAATCATCCAATCAAGCATTTATCAAGTCTACATCAACTATTTTCATCATCAAAAGAATATTTGAAGATATTGAAGAATAATAGGAGATCATTGACTGTTGATTGGCTTGTACCTCTCCCTTAGGGGTTTGGTATGGTTTCGTGTTATTTTCACATCTTTGTATGAGCTTCATAACATTAATTTTTAGATTACACTCATGATTCAGATCCATTATTGCATTTGTGATTTGAATCATTTACTCTCATTTAGGGTTTATTCTCCAAAGCATATGGTAGAACTCTATATTTATTTTCTTGTACATTTAGGATCTTGCACACATATTTTCAATACACTATCAGCTATTTGTGGAGGTGGAAATCACTAAAGAAAGGGGTTTGACTAAGGAAAAACCTTATATAGGCAACCACAACCGAATTTCCCTTCTTTTGGTGTGTATGTTGCAAATGCGGGAGCATATAAGGGGAAAAGGACAGAGGAGGCCAAGACAAAGTGAACTACCTTTTGTAGAGATTTTTAAAATGCCTCAAGAATATGGAACTATATAGGGACCATGGTTCCCACTGAGGACCACGGTGCTGCATCCTGGTCCCAAGACCATGGCACTACCTCCTAGTCCCAACAATTTCCCGAACTTTCAGGTCCAGACTCTGATCCTCTTTTACTAGTCAAAATATTTGTTTGTGGCTTTGTTTGGTTATCATAATAATGTGCTTTCCTCATTTTATTCTAATAGATTTAGTATTCACAATTTGCAAATCTAATTCAAGTTACACAATTTCAACTCAAACAAAAGGAAAAATAGGACCTCAATTAGCATTCAACCATCTTCCTAATAGAATTGAGGTTGAATATATTGAGAATTCACCCTCCTTTTAATGTTCTGGTTAATTTGGCTAATTGGTGGTCTTAGCCTACTTGGTGTGACCCTAGTTCCAAATTACACTATTACAAGTCCAACATTTCATTAGGAGTTTGAATTCCCACATCAGTGGGGGAGTCCAAGGTTTTGAGCTAAAAACCATGGAGATGGTTGTAGCAAAGGCTCATTTGGTGGATCAAAACCCGGCCATGGATCTAGGTGGTCAGACATGTGTACATATTGGTCATGCACCACCAGTAGGTTTTGGTGATAAAGGTGGTCACTCTCAAGCAACAAGTTCCTCTAGGAAATTTTAGACACTTGTTGAGGGTGGACGTCACTAGTAATAATGATCCTAGTCAAAATGAAAGAATCTTCAGAGTCATCATTGGTGAAATTCCTAGTATAGGAAGGACTCTAGCTAGAAATGAACTAAGTAGATTTCCCTAGTCAGCCTTTTGAGAGTGTACCTCAAACTTTAGGGATAGTTATTAGTAGTCCATTGTACCATCTAGAGGTAGAGGGTTTGGTAGAGGTGGATTTTTTTTGTGTGGAAAGTATGGTCACATAGCTGCACATTGCCCTAAGAGATCATCATAGGCAAGGAGTTGGAGACCTACAGCTTGGGAGGTCATAGCCAAGGATGTAGGTAGATCCCATTGAGTGTTTGTAGTATTTGATAACTGCTAGGTAGAGCATTAGGTGTACAGTGATTGGGACCACATGTATGTTGGGAGGTACATCAATTTCTATTATTTTTTATTTCAAAGCCTCAATTTTTTTTATATCATCTTCTATCGTGGAATGGCATGGACTTATGTCTGCTAGGCAGACAAATAGGTGGTAGGATAAGTTGGCTACTAGATCTTATGTGACCATAGATTCCTTTATTTTGTATTGTGTGTTGGATTTAGGCTCCTTCTCTACCACAATTGACTTCCATGTTATTTCTTTCAGATCTTATGGAGTTGCTTTGGGAATGGATTGGATAGAGTCCCATTGTGCTTGTGTTGACTATCATCAGAGGACAATGCAATGCCTAAATTACTATGGTAGAAGTGTGAAGATAGTAGGGATTCAGAGACTCATATCCCTCCACATGATCTTCGATATGAAGCTTAAGTGGTGTATGCATCATGGATCCCAGTTGTTTGCAGTTTCTCTTGAGGACTTAGATGAGGAGAAATATCAGGAAATTTCCTTAGATAGTCACCCTCTTCTTTGAGAGTATGCCAATGTGCTCTCTAGTGACATTCCTGGTATGCCACTAAAATAGGACATAAATTTCTACATTGATTTGGTGCTAGGAGCAAAACCCATTTCTAGAGCCCCATATTAGATGACCACTTAGGAGTTGAGTAAGTTGAAGTTGTAGCTTGAGGAATTATTGGCCAAGGGATTTATCTACCCTAGTGTTTCTCTGTGAGGAGCGCTAGTCATACTTGTGAAGAAGAAGGATGCTTCCCTTCAGTCGTGTATCAATTACAGATAGATGAATAAGGTGACGATCAAGAATTGGTATCCATTTCCTAGGATAGATGATCTCTTTAATCAAATATAGGGGGCCAAGGTGTTCTCTAAGATTGATCTAAAATTAGGTTATCATTAGTTGCACATCCATGAGGCAGACATCCATTAGAAAGCCTTTCACACTCGTTATGGACATGATGAGTTCATAGAGGTACCATTTGGGTTGACGAATGCACCTTCAATATTCATGAATCCAATGAATGGTATATTTGACACCTATTTGGATTGGTTCATATTTGTATTCGTGGATGACATATTGATATATTCTATGATAATGGAGGAGCAAGAGTTTCATTTGTAGTAGGTATTGCAACATTTGAGGGAGAATAAACTTTTTGCCAATTTGGCTAACTATGAGTTTTTCCAGACTTAGGTGAAATACTTTGGACATGCAATTTTAGGAGAGGGTATTGATGTGGATCCTTCTAATATCCAAGCCATTATGGATTGGCCAGTGTTGACTAATATATCAAAGGTTCATAGTTTTATAGGATTAGCCGGTTACTACCATCATTTTGTAAATGGTTTCTCTTGGATAGCTCACTCAATTACTCCTCTACAAAGGAAAAGGAAGAAGTTTTTCTAGACATAGAATTGCGAGGAAGCCTTCCATACTCTGAAGGAGCTTCTTGTAAGTGCACTATTTTTGGCAGTTCTTGATCCATCTCAAGATTTTATGGTTTGTGTTGATGCTTCTTTGGAGGGTTTAGGAGCAATGCTTGTGTAGGATGGTCACATGATCACGTATGAGTTTCACAAACTCAGTGATCATGAGATGAACTATCCTACTCATGACCTAGAGTTGATAGTCGTAGTTCATGCTTTACTTAGGTGACATCACTTTTTTTTAGGGCATCGATTCGAGTTGCACAGTGATCACAATAGTTTACAGTACATATTTACTCAACCAAACTTGAATGCTTGATAACATCGGTGGATGGAGTTCCTTTACAAGTATAAATTTGAGGTTAGGTACATTTAGGCAAAGGAGAATGTGGTGGCTAATGCTTTGAGTTGGAGGCATCATGAAATTTCAATGTTGACTCTTGGTGTGGATTTGAGGAGTCATATTTTGGAGGTCCTTCTGAAGGACATGTGGTATCAGAAGGTTAGAGCTTAGGTAGAGGATAGGAGGCCATTAGAGGGTAGATATTTTAGTTATATCCTCAAGTCAGATGGTCTTCCTCGATATCTTGGATGGATTTATGTGCCACCATTGCGGGGATTTTGGATATTGACTATTGCAAAGGCATATCAAGCACTTTACTTGGCACATCCAAGTGTCACGAAGATGCACACAGATTCATGATAGATTTATCATTAGGCTGGTATGAAATGAGATATTACAAATTTTGTATCGAGGTGATTGAAGTGATAGCGAGTGAAGGCCAAACACCAACATCCTGCATGACTTTTGCAGTCCAATTTGGTTCCGGAGTTAAAATGGGTGAAAGGAAATACAAGAGGAAGAAAATAAAAAATAAATCCAAGTAAGTATGTTGATTGAAGTAATGTTACCAAAGTAGATAACAACTTGAGAGAAATCACCCAAAACTTTAAGAGGAGACACAAGATCTTTGGAAAGGAGAAAAGAAAAAAAAAACCCCTTATGTATTATGAATGAAGGAAAATCCTAAAGAGAGAGAGAGAGAGAGAGAGAGAGAGAGAGAGAGAGAGAGAGAGAGATAGAGAGAGAGAGAAATAATTTCATTAAAATGATATCCAAAGTGAAGAATGAGAGGAGAAGCATCTCTTAAATATAGATGCGAAGAGGAGATACAAAGTAACTCCCAAATCTATGAATGCCACCATTCATAATACATGTGTGCAATGTGTCAACATCCGCTTAAGGAGGATAAACTAATATTTATTAATAAAGGAAAATAAAAGAAATGACTTGTCCTCACACATGTATTAGAGGACAAATTATATGTAGAGATTCCAAAGGAATATCCTAAACTAAATACAAATAAACCTAAGCCAAGTAAAGATTAAATATTCTAACAACCCCCCTTAATCTTTACTTGGGGAGTTTACATCAAACCCTTCAATGGGTTGCAAACCATGATTTTTACAATAAAATTGGAACTTCTTTTTACAAAGTGGCTTTGTTATAATATCTGCAACTTTATCTTCACCCTTGCAATATAGAAGTGAAACTTGCTTGTATTCAATTTGTTCCCTAATAAAGTGGTGTTGGAGAGCAATATGTTTGGTCCTTGCATGGAAGATAGGATTCTTAGCCAAGGCAATGGCACTTTGTGTTGGTAGTGGGCCAACATCCCTCGTGTGGATTCACGAATTAGTTTAACAGCCTCCTGTAGATTCTATAAGTCTAGTGGTTGTATCAGGCATTGACAGGTCAATATTTTGGTGCAACAGAAACCACACTTGTAATAAGTGGTATCAGAACTTGGTTATAGGTTCGAATCACAAAGGCCATGGTGAGTGACATTAGGAGGGGAATTGTTGGCAATGGGCCAGCATCCCTTGCATGGATTCGCGACATGGTTTAACATCCTCCTATGGATTCTATAAGTCTAGTGGTTGTATTAGGCATTGACAGGTCGATCTTTTGGTGCAACATAAACTACACTTGTAACACTTTGATTGTCACAAAACAAAGGTGTTGGATCTTGTTTTGGTAACCCCAAATCTTCAAGCAATATTCTAATGCATAAGACTTCTTAAGAGGCATTAGTGAATCCTTTATATTCAGCTTTTGTGGAACCAAGTGAAGTAGACTATTGTTTCTTACTATTCCAATAAATTTCACCTGAACCAACAAAGAAACAATATCCACAAGTAGATTTCCCATCATTGGGATCTCCCTAGGTCTGAATCAGTAAATCTTTTAAAAGTAAAATCACAATTTGCATCATAAAATAAAACAACATTAAGAGTTAATTTAAGATATCTCAAAATTGTTTTTGTAACTTTAAAGTGAGTTTCTTGAGGTTTAGACATAAATGTAGAAACTAAACCCACACTATAAGCAATATCTAGTGTAGTAAGAGTTAAATAATTTAAACTTCCAATGAATTGACCATATAAAGTAGCATCAACTAAAGGAGTATTCATATCAAGCATTAATTTTGTGCCTAATTCACATGAAGTAGAAACATGATTAGCATTATTCATGTTAAACTTGTCTAAAAGATATTGAGCATATTTACTTTGAGATAGAAAAATACCATTACTTTTTTGCCAAATTTGCATTCCCAAAAAATAAAGTAAAAGTCCTAAATCAGTCATTTGAAATTTTGGATTGAGTTGAAACTTAATTTTAGAAATCAAATTATTGGAACTTGAAGTTAGAATTAAATCATCTACATATAAAATAATATTCATAATGTCATCTTTACTATGTTTAATATATAAATTTGCATAATTTTTACTTCTAATAAAACCTTGAGAAAGAAAGAATGCATTTATCTTATAATACCATTCTCTAGGAGATTGTTTCAAACCATAAATTGATTTCTCTAACTTGAAAACTAAATGTTCATTACCTTCCTTAACAAAACTGAGAGGTTGAGACATAAATTTCCTCATGTAAATCACCATTTAGAAAAGCACTTCTAACATGCATTTAATGAATAGGCCAATTAATTTGAGAAGCTAAAGCAAGAACAAGATTAATAGTAGGCATTTTAGCAATAGGAGCAAAAGTTTCATTATAATCTAGGCCTTCAATTTGGGAAAAACCTATAGCAACTAATCTAGCTTTAAACTTAGTAACTATATTATTTGCATTCAATTTAGTTTTATATAACCACTTACAAGAAACAAGATTTTTACCTTGAGGTAAAGGAACTAAATCCCAAGTTTGATTAGCAAGCAAAGTATCATATTCTTCTTGCATAGAATTTTGCCAATGAGGTTGATTTTTATCTTTCTCAAAAGAATTAGGATCATTTAAATTCATAATAGTAGACATCAAAGCATAATTGCAATAATTTATTCTTCTAGCCTTAAGTTTATCCATTCTAGCTAAATAATCATCACTTTCTTGAAGCAATGTTTTAAACCATTTAGGCTTCCTTCTGGAAGTAATAGAATCATCACTAGAAAAAGAATCATTGCTTGTAGTTTCCTAATTTTGTAATGTATATGGATGGTTTATTCTAATAGTTTTCTTGTTTATGCTCATAAATGAATGAAATGTTAGCCAAGATTAGATAAAATTTCATGAATTTCATATGTGTGGTGTAGTAACATCATTGAGGAACCTTAGAGGATAGTTTAGTAGTTTCCTTCGGCCTATGCAATTAAGTTTAGAATTGTCCCTAAATTTTTAATGTATACACACTTAGTGTTTAAAAAGAAAAACATTTGTCTGTTATTTGAGTTGTTTTAGTTAGATCCTCTGGGGTTCTTTGGTGAGGCATTACATTTGGTATCAAAGAACAACTTCAAATATTGGGTACTCTGGTTGTATATGAGCCCATTTTTTCTATCCTAGTTGCTTAGACCTTGTGTGTGTTTTTTCCCTTTAGGTTTTTTGGCATAGTTATATTAGACTATTTCTCTTATGGTGTTTTGTTTAGGAAGATGTCTAGTAGAGTTTGAGGTCGAGGTTGGGGTCAAGGGCATGGTTTCATGGCCATACACAAGAACCCTTCTCCTCACATTTCTCATGAGAATGAAGGGGAAGAGAAAAAACATTCTGAAAATTAGAGTGGTCAAAGGAGTGGGGGTCAGGATAATAGTCAACAAGAGTCAGAGGGGGCTCAGTTATGTAAGTTGCTTCAAGAGGTTCTTTCCAATTTAGCCAAATGACCAACAAGAGGATTTTTAGCATGGGGAATCACATTAGTCTCAGCATATTAGTAGAGAGAGATCTCCTAGCAAGAGAGATATTGCACTAGAGGAGGAGGCTCTCTTAGAAGGTCATATGATGGATCTTTTAAGGTCGTGTCCCCCTATGTTTGATGTATCTAGTAGTGTTTTGTAAGCAAAGACTTGCTTGATAGATGTGGACAAGTGTTTTGCCATGCACTCACATGATGGTGTGCTATCATGCACCTTGGGGAATTTACGTCTACTTGGTGGTGGCTGGAGGAATAGAAGCTACACATGGATATAGGATTGCTATCATGGGAGTTGCTTCTTGAGAGATTTAGATCTTAATTTTTGTCAAACCATTTTAGGCAGCATTGTGCTGATGAGTTTCATGAGTTGAGACAGATGGCTATGACTATTGAGAAGTATGAGCATAGGTTCTTTGCGATTATATAGTACACCGACATTGGTAATGATGATGCTATGTTAGTCCTATAGCATCATAAATTTTACACCCTTAATTGGGTGGTACAATTTTACCCTTAGGTTAACACCCACCTTAGTGTGTTTGCATCATACATTTCAAATTCCCTTTAAGCATTTAATTAATTAATTAAAATAAATATAAAGTATTCTTTCATCACTCTACACATCATAAAATTGGGTCCTTATCCCTAAGTGTTCCCTTTTTAATTTTACTCTTCCAGTTAATTATTTCATCGAAATCCCTAATTATGTCCTATTTTGACCTTCAAGGCTCGATTTCACATATCTAGACACATTGAGTTTTCACATACTCCTAGAATTCACCTTAGAATCACAATATCTTTCTTCCTCAAAAATTTGGAAAAAAGTTGGTTGGACCAAGAGGTGGCTTCTTGGTCCCAACTTTTTCACCATGAATTTCAGGAGCATGTTTTGGAAGTATTTTAATGTTTGAATCTAGGAAATTGAGAAAAAATATCATTTCTTGGTCAGCCTATGATAATAAAAAAGAGCTAGGTTTCCATACATATAGCCTTTCCTTTCCTCATTTGAAGGATCCATCTACAAGCAATTGAAGGGGCCTCTTATGAAGTCAAAGTGCAAGTGAAGTCTTCAATCAATAAATCAATCATCTATCAAGTGTTCATTAACTATTTTCATCATCAATAGAAGCTTTGAAGACAATCGATAGACGTGGACAAGTGTTTTGCCATGAACCTGCATGGTGGTGCACCATCATGCACCTTGGGGAATTTGCTTCCACTTGGTGGTGGTTGGATGAATAAATCTAAACATGGATATAGGCTCAGTATCATGAGATTTGTTTCTTGAGAGATTCAAAGCTTGATTTTTGTCAAACCATTGGAGGGAGCATCGTGCTAATAACTTTCATGAGTTGAGATAGATGGCTATGACTATTGAGTAGTATGAGCATAGGTTCTTTGTGTTAGTCCCAACTGGTGCTGAGAGGGGAGGGGTGAATCAACACTTTACCAGCTATAAGAGATTTAACCTTAATCAAGTTTTCTATTCAAACTTAATACTTATTAGAATAAGCAGCGTTAATAAACTACATGCACACACATAACCACTCACACAAGAATGCCAAGATTTATCCCATGCAAACCCAAATGGGAGAAAACCACACTGTGAGTAGAAACTCACAAATCTACACTCTTCTGGAGTATGCCTGGTGAGGAGCCATCCCTATTAGAAGATTACAAAGACACTATTAGGTGCCACCCAATTAAGGGATTTCTTTACCCTGTTAGAGGTATCCTTGTTAAAGGACTTAGGATCAGCAATTAAGATGTCACCCGGTTAAGGGATTTTACAAAGGGACCTATTAAAATCCATCCGATTAAGGGATTTTGAGTTCCAATGGTTAGAAAGCAAAAGGAAATTGATTTGCAGGAATAGATACTGATAGCTTGACTAGATCACAATGAATCTCATACTCTGTCTGCACCGGTTGTGTTTTCTCTAAACTACATTGGTTCTCTTCTCATACCCTTGACTCTGCACTCTATTGGTCTGCTTCACACACACATTCTACTCTTCTAAATCACTTAGAACTTCCTCACTCTTCACTCTGTACCTTGGATCGCCTCTCATAGGATTTTCACTTTGCAAATTTTTCAATCAAAATGTTTTGAATGAACTCAAAACACTTTATACTCCCTCTGTCGTCACCTTCAGGTGTTTTCTTAATCAATGCAATCATATATCTCATTAGATTTCAAATTTAAATCTTCTCTCTCTTTCACTGCTTGCCCTACAAAAATTCCACCAACTACTCATCCAAATCTGCCACTCCATCCCCCCAAAATAGCGACTTCTGGGTCGAGTTCGGTCTTTTAAATGTGAACTAGAAAATCCACAAGAAATCATGGCTTAACTACATGATGAGTGAGGTTAACTTCACCAACCTTTAGTTTGGCGTTATCACAAACTAATGAACTCACCTTTTTCCATCGCAACTTTGTAACCCATCACTACACTTAGATTTATGGTGATCACCTATCTTCCTTCTGCCTCACCTACCTACCTGTATACCACTGTGCTCTTCACTATCAATTAATCCTTTGCTACCCATTTGAAGTATTTCCATCAAGCCTCTTTTCCTATTTGCCAATGAGGTTCCTGTTTACATAGGACCTCAAGCCTTCTTTCCTAAGTCACCTTTTGTGACTGCATCATCATCATAATAGTCAACTTGAAGATCTAACCTTAGCACCAATCTTCTTGAACGATAGACTGGTTGGTTTATACTATCTTCCCTTGAACCAATTGAACCACGATCATCTATCTCTGATGCTTCTTCCATGTTGTTTTCAATTCATCACCTTTGCAACTGAGATACACCACTCCACTAGTACCACTCAACCGATCAGTGTTAGTCATCAATGACAAATCTCAACTAATATATTGGTTTAGTGGATTAAACAGTTTTGTCAATATCAGTAATGCCAACAATCTCCCCCTTTAGCATTGATGGCAACACTTCAGAATCTATCTTATCAGTTGCTCCTGCATGTACTTTCTTCATTTCTTTATTGATTTCAGTACCAATCTTTACTTGTGCTTTGAGTAATGAGTATCTCCCCCTAACACTGGCAATACTTTGTTTCCAATAGTCCACTCTAACCACTTCTAACAACTCGGTGCTCAAGACTACTGCACACATTCTCCCCACTACTCAATAATACTCAAACACTATAATAATCTCCCCCTTTGACAATAATGCCAAATATGTATTGCAATATACTGACAAGATTTCTCCCCCAACCAGAGTAGTCCACACTTATCAATCTTGTCTTAGAAATTCTTCATAAAGAAAGCATACCAGATTGATGTAGAGCCTTCTTTGCTTACTTTAATGTAGGTAGGGGTATCACCCCTAGCTTGCTTCTAAGATATTTAAAGGTTTCCTTCAGTAGTGGCTTGGTGAAGATATCAACCACCTATTCTTTTGTTGGTATATACTCCAATCTTACTTTCTTATCTTGAACCTATTCCCTGAGGTAGTGGTATTTGATAGCTATATGCTTTGTCTTGGAATGCATCGTTGGATTCTTGGATATGTTTATGGCACTTGTATTGTCATAGTTTATCACCACAGGTTCGGTCACCTTATCTTAGATACCTTCCAATATTTGCTTGGTCCATACTACTTGTGTATAGTTGATTGCAATAGCCACATACTCTACCTTAGCTATGGATTGAGAGATGCGATTTTGTTTCTTGCTTGTCCATGACACAATCTTGTCTCCAAGAAATAATGCACCTCCACTAGTGCTCTTTCTATCATTAATGTTCTCTGCCTAATTTGCATCAGTGAAGACACTTAAGTTGAAATCCCCCTTATGTGGATACCAAAGACCATACTCATCAATTCCCTTAAGGTATCTCCATAATCCATTTGGTAAACTTTGAACTTCTTGTAAGAAGTATAAGCAAGCAATATTCTTACCCCTTCCAACCTAGCCACTGATGCAAAGGTTTCTCCATAATCCAAACCTTCTTCTTGAGCATACCCTTTGTAGACTAACCTTGCTTTGTTTCTTATTACTTGACCGGTTTCATCCATTTTGTTTCTAAACACCCATTTGGTGCCTATCACACTTTTGTTCTCCGATCTGGGTGCAAGAGTCCAAGTTTCATTTTTCTCAATATTCTCTGGTTCCTCCTCGATGGATTTGATCTAGTCTTCATCTTTTAGAGCCTCCTTTGTTGTTTTGGGCTCAATTTT
Source organism: Cryptomeria japonica (assembly GCF_030272615.1). NCBI lineage: Eukaryota > Viridiplantae > Streptophyta > Pinopsida > Cupressales > Cupressaceae > Cryptomeria > Cryptomeria japonica. The sequence continues at coordinate 286,454,834 of NC_081408.1, read as the reverse complement.
GTAGAATAGACAAGTATTCTTTCTTGCTCTTCTTCTAGTCAATACTCCTACATCTTTGTCACCAATGATATTGTCAGTAGAGTGATTGTTTCTAACATACCTTGCTAGTATTGATTCATTTCTTGGAGCTTCTTCTATCAATTGTCCAGGTTCTACTTCAAATGCTTCCTGATTTGCTGCTATAATAGGATTCTCTTTAGTAGGTTCAATTGGTACAGTGTACTTGAATCCTTGATAATCCTCTGGTTCACTCTTGTTATCCTGTTCATTTTTCTCAAAGAACTCATCTACTTTGACATTGGCACTCTCCACAACCTTACCGGTCCTTTTGTTCAAACACCGATATGCTTTACTCTTTGTGGAGTAACCTAAGAAGGTTCCTTCATAACTCTTGGGATCAAACTTTCCATAGTGCTCATTCCTCTTAATATAACACCTACTTCCACATACTTTGAAATAACTCACATTGGGTGAGTATCTACACCATAATTTATAGGGAGTCTTATTTGTCCCCTTCATGTGTATCATGTTCAAGGTATACAAAAACATTACTTACTTCTTCTCTCCAGAAAACATGTGGAATATAATTTTGTATCATTAGAGTCCTTACACAATCAATCAGAGTTTTGTTTCTTGTTTTAGCATCCCCATTTTATTGAGGTGTTCTAGGTGCAGACATATGTCTCATAATCCCATGTTCTTCACATTAATTTATGAACTCTTGAGAGGTGAACTCTCCTCCTCTATTTGATCTCAAACATTTCAAACTCTTACCGGTTCCTCTCTCCACTTGAGCCTTGAATACCTTAAACATCTGAAAGGCTTTAGATTTTTCTTTCAAGAACACATCCCACATCATTCTTGAGAAATCATCTACAAATATCATGAAGTACTGGTCCCCATAGAAACTCTTAGTTCTCATAGGACCACAAAAATTTGTATGTACTAAGTCTAGCACATTCTTAGATGAGTAAGATTTGATGTTGAAGGTAGATCCGGTCAACTTTCCTAGTTGACATTTTGTACACATGGCATTCTCAAGTTTCATAATGGCAGGCATACCTTTGACAGACTTCATTTTACTAACCTTTGCTATACTATCAAAATTACATGACACAATCTTTTGTTCCACAACCAACTATCTTCTACCTTTTCCATTAGGAAACTTCCTATAGTGGAGTCTAGGTAGAACATATTTCCTCTATTTTTTATACCTGTAGCTATCAGACCTCCTAATTTATCACTTATTTTACATATTCTTTCATCAAATTCTAACCAGTAACCCTTATTGTTAATTCATGCAACACTTAGTAAACTATGTTTTAGCCCTTCTACCCAATAAACATCTTCAAATTTTTTTTATCATTTAAGGCTATAGATCCCTTACCTTTTACTACACAAGGAGCATCATTTCCGAATCTCACCATTCCTTCATTACAGTCCTCCATGTTGAGGAATTTGTTTCTGTCACTAGTCATGTGGTGAGTGCAACCACTATCAATTACCCAGTCTCCACACTAGTTTGAACTAGAGATCAGTGCCATATCACTTTCCTCTATCTTATCTTCCTTTACCACTAGTAATGCAATTCCATCTCCATCAGATCCTTCTGATTCTTCATCAGTAACTCCTTCTGCAAGATAGCACTCCTTCTTGCTCTTGTCTCTGTAGCTTCTAAAATTATCTTTCCTATCATTGTCAAGACATTTGGATGTAATATAACCTATTCTATTGCTAGAGAAACGCTTCAAGGGAAGTTTACCTTTACACTTTCCCTTTCCTCTTGGAAATTGTCTTGCTAATAGAGCTTCAATCTCATCTTGTTCCCATTCTTTAGATAATAGGTTGTCATGTTTATGAGAATGTCCAGTTCTTGTAGTAGAACTATTTCCAGTTTCTTTTCTTCTCCTTCTTGGTGCAGGTGTCATGGAAGCTTTTGAAGGCAGCATCAATCTTTGGCATACTATTATCATAGTTGCTTTGTTCAAAGGCAGTTAACTTATCAATCAGTGAGTCAAGTGAAACACTAATTGTTCCCAAGGATCTAAGTTCCTGAATTGCAAAAATCCTTATGGCATATTGTGGTAGCAAGATTCTCAATATTTTGCTAACCACATCATCTTCTTCAAGCTTTCCTCTAGCACTTTTGATGGAATTTACCACATCCTTTATTCTTTTGCTATACTATTCTATATTTTGTCCTTCTTGCATCCTCATCTCATCAAATTTGCCTCTTAAGTTATACACCTTAGCCTTTTGTACATGAGGATCTCCTCCATAAATAGTCTTCAACTTATTCTACATCTCATAGGTTGTTTTTAGATCTTGAACCTCAACATACTCATTATCAGATAGAGTGCTAGCAATCACATCCATATTTGTAGTGTTGTATTGCCTTTCTTTGATCTGATCTGTAGTCAAAACCCCCGTAGGTTCATTGTACTATATGCTTACATGATTCCAGTATTGATCTCCTAGGGTTCTTAGGTAGAGCTTCATTCTACCATACCATAAAGTGTAATTCTCCTTAGAGAACTTAGGACCCTTCTTTCACATTATCTTGGATCTTTCCTTAAGCTGTTAAGCTCTTCTAAATCTAAGGGCCAATGCTCTGATACCAATTGTTAGTCCCAACCAGTGCTAAGAGGGGATGGGTGAATCAACACTTTACTGGTTATACCAGATTTAACCTTAATCAAGTTTTCTATTCAAACTTAATACTTATTAGAATTAGAACCATCAATAAACTACATGCCCACACATAACCATTCACACAAGAACACCAATATTTATATCGTGGAAACCCAACAGAGAGAAAACCACAGTGTGAGTAGAAACTCACAAAATTTGCACCCTTTTGGAGTATGCTCGGTGAGTATCTATCCCTGTTAGGAGATTACAAAGACACTCTTAGGTGCCACCTAGTTAATGGATTTTATTTAATGCCTGTTAGTGCCTTTACCCTATTAGAGGTAGCCTTGTTAAAGGACTTAGGATCATCAATTAAGATATCACCCAGTTAAAGGATTTTACAAAGGGACCTGTTAAAATCCACCCGGTTAAGGGATTTTGAGCTGCAATGGTGAGAAAGCAATAGGAAGTTGATCTCCTAGAACAACTATTGATATCTTGATAAGATCTCAATGAATCTCATACTTTATCTACACCAGTTGTGTCTAATGTGCACTACACCAGTTCTCTGCTCATACCCTCGGCTCTGCACTCTGTCGGTCTACTTCACACACATACTCTGCTTTGTTAAATCACTTATCACTTCCTCACTCTTCACTCTACTCCTTGGATTGCCTCTCACAAGATTTGCACTTTTTCAAATTTTTTGATCAAAATGTTTTGAATGAACTCAAAACACTTTATACTCCCTCGATCATCACCTTTAGGTGTTTCCTTAATCAATGCAATCATAGATCTCAATATATTTTAAATTCAAATATTCCCCCTCTTTCTCTATGCACCCTGCAACAATTCCACCAACTACTCATCCAAATCTGCCACTGCATCCCCCAAAAATAGCAAGTTCTGGGTTGAGTTTAGTCTTTTATAATGAACCAAAAAATCTGCAAGAAATCATTGGTTAACTACATGATGACTGAGGTTGACTTCACCAACCTTTAGTTTGGTGTTATCACAAACTAACCAACTCACCTTTTTCCATCGCAACTTTGTAACTAATCACTTCTCCTAGATTTATGATGATCACCTATCTTCCTTCTGCTTCACCAGCCTACTGGTATACCACTGCGCTCTTCACTACCAATTTGCAGTATTTCTATCAAGCTTCTTTCCTATTTGACAATGAGGTTTTGGTTTGCATAGGACCTCAAGCCTTCTTGCCTAATGCACCTTCTGTGACTACATCATCATCGAAATAACCAACTTGAAGATCTAACCTTAACACCGATCTTCTTGAATGATAGACTGGTTGGTTTAAAATGTCTTCCCTTGAACTGATCGAACCTTGATCATCAGTCTCTGATTTTGCTTCCATGTTTTTTGCAAGCCATCACCTTTGCTAATGAGATACACCACTCCACCGGTACCACTCCATCGGTTAGTGTTAGTCATCATTGACAAATCTCAGTTAATATACCAATTCACTAGATTAACCAATTTTGTTAATATCAGTAATACCAACACTTTGAGCTCAGATAGTGCTAAAACATAGGTAATGATGAGGCTATGTTAGTCCTATAGTGTCATAAATTTTACACCTTTAATTGGGTGGTACAATTTCACCCTTAGGTTAGGACCCGCCTTAGTGTGTTTGCATCTTGCATTTCAAATTCCCTTTAAGCATTTAATTAATTAATTTAATTAAATCTAAGGTCTTCTTTCATCACTCTACACATTATAAAATTGGGCCCTTATCTCTAAGTGTGCCCCTTTCAATTTTATTCTTTCAATTAATTATTTCATCAAGACCCCTAATTATGTCCTATTTCGATCTTCAAGGCTCGATTTTGAATATCTAGACACCTTGAGTTTTGGCATACTCCTGGAATTTACTTTAGAATCACAATATCTTACTTCCTAAAAAATTTGGACAAAAGTTGGCCAGACCAAGAGGCAGCCTCTTGGTCCCAACTTTTTCACCTTGAATTTTGAGAGTGTGTTTTGGCGGTATTTTAATGTTTGTGTCTAGGAAATTGAGAAAAAATATCATTTCTAGGTTAGCCTATGAAAAAAAAAATTAGGTTTTCATACATATAGCATTTCCTTTCCTCATTTGAAGGATCCATCTACAAGCAAATGAAGGATCCTCTTATGAAGTGAAAGTGCAAGTTATGTGAAGTCTTCAATCATTAAATCAAGCATCTATCAAGTGTGCATCAACTATTTTCATCATCAATAGAAGCTTTGAAGATATTTGATAGACATGGACAAGTGTTTTTACATGCACTCACATGGTGGTGTGCCATCATGCACCTTGAGGAATTTTCTTCCACTTGGTAGTGGTTCAAGGAATAGAAGCTACACATGGCTATAGGCTCGGTATCATGGAAGTTGTTTCTTGAGAGATTTAGATCTTGAATTTTGTCAAACCATTAGAGGCAACGTCGTGTTGATGAGTTTCATGAGTTGAGACAGATGGCTATGACTATTGAGCAGTATGAGCATAGGTTCTTTAAGCTCAGATAGCATGCAGAAATTGGTAATGATAAGTTTTACACCCTTAATTGGGTGGAACATGTGAGGCTCTACCCCAACTCATCCTATCATTTCAGTGTTTTTCATGTTTAGACTATTATGGATGCTTTATTTTTATGCAGTATCGATTTAGAACTTATATGATTCTAGGATTTGGATAATATTGATATATATGGATGCTTCATTTCTATGCATTATAGATATAGAACTCTATATGATTCTAGAATAGGATAAATTTGAGATGATGTATGCCATTATTGGATTTGCAGGACTTTACTATGATGATAGAAATAGGATGCATTTCTTATGTATGGATCAAAATTATGAGGATTATGATAATTGCTTATGTGGATTTATTTGGATATAAGATATATCGATTTGTTTAAAAGTAAATTGTATGCAGAGTGTTTGATGTGTATTCTTATTCATGTGTTTAATATTATATGAGGTTATTTGGAATTACTAATGTGTAATTAAGATGCACAAGAAAATTATCCATGTGACCATGGAAACATTATGGCAAACCAAACCTAGACCTATGTACTTTTGTAAAGCCAGGGGTTGTCTATCTGGAGAGACAACACCCCGTATGTATCGTATATTATTTGTGAAAGTAAATGTTGCATGTGTGTTAAATTGAATTATTAATTTGTGTAAATCCATCAAAAGACAAATTTCATGTGTAATATTGTAAAGTATTTTATTGTGTCACTTGACACGTGTTGATTTATGTCTTGATTTTTCACTTGTCTCTTGGAGGGAGTTGTTTCAACCATAGATTTTTCAAACATTTGAATGTGGTTCTAAATTTTCCTTGGGTAGAGAGTCTTTGGAGTGGTCAACTCAGGTTTGACCCGAAAGTTAACTTCAGATGGGTTTCTAAGGGGTCAAATGGACTCGTAGGGGTAGTTTAGAGGTGTTTCCTAAAGTCCATAAGGTATACCTATGGGTTAGGAGTTTTTTTAGGCATGTGACTACTCCCATGTGACTGTTTAGTCACCTCAAAAAGTGGGTTTCATAAGGTGAGCGAAAATTCAAATTAGAAGGTGCCATCTAGGTCAGATAACCTTCCCTTTTGATGTGAGATCCTTTTTCCCACTTTCTCTTACTTTTTCTTTTTTCAGTTTTAGAAACCTGTGAGAACTCTAACTGAGGTCTTTTTAGGGAAAAATGAGAGACTTTGTGGGTAATCACCCACTCTCCATTTTTGGAGATCATGCAATTTTGAAAAGAATGGTTTTGGGATAGAATTTTGGCTATGTAGAAGGAAGAATTGTGGAATTGGGCTGCTAATCCTCAAACTAGTTCTAGGAAACCTTTGGGCAGATTGAAGGTTGGTTCATTTTCTCCTTTTATTTCTTTTTATGTTGCATGTTTATGTTGGAAAGATTGCTTGTATGTAAAAGCTGGTTTCTTGTATTTTCTTTTGTGAAAATGATTATGTGACCTATCTGTTATTCTTTTATGCATTTCTTGAGATTTGGGAGTAACTAAGACCTTCTACTCTTGGGAGAGTAGGATGGTCTTGTGGGTGGTAGGAGTTTGAAAACCCTTGAGTGAGAGGCTCTCATTTTGAGAGTGATCTCAAGAGGTGTATATGTGACCCTTGCTGCATGGCCTGGTTTATGCATTTGGGGGTCATAAGGAGAGAAAGTATGGCATGAATGCCTTGGGGGGGCATAAGGATGTGGGGTTAATGAACTTATGATATATCTTTATTTGCCATGAGGTGGCTTTGTGATGTACCAGTCTTGCAGTCTCCTCAGGGTATTTGGTCCACTACCACCCATGTAAAAACATCACATTTTGTGATGAAGTGTAGCCTTGGTTGGGAAAGTGTTGTTGTGTGTTTTTCCCTTGCTTGCTGTGTTTGCATGTGTGTAACCTATCTAGGGCTTGGTTCTCCAAGCTCAGGGGTGGTTTTTAGTAAGCCTAGGCTAGGAGGTGAGCTCTCTATGGTCAAAACCTTATGATTTATTTGTAGGTTGCTTGGAAAGAAAAGAAAAAAAAGACAAGCTAGGAGTTGCTGTTTGTACTTGATTTGCAGAGAGAGAATAAGAAATGGGATGCTATATTTTAGTTGCATAAATGTAAATGAAAATTTGCATGTTTTATTTATTTTGAAAAGAAATGTATTTATTTGTTTGAGCCTCCTTTGACAGTGAAGAGAGGCTAAGTGGGGTTTTCTTCCCCTTTGTAAAAGTTACTATTTTGGAAATGATAACAGTTTTCTATTTCTTGTTTTATCAAAAAAAAAAAAAAGATATTCTTCTATTAAGTTATTATTGCAAAAATGAAATGTTTATATTTGGAAATATGTTCCTATAGCTATCGAAATAATGTTTGTTGTATTCATGTTTATTTTGAAAATTAAAGTCCATTTCATCTCTTATGCATAATGAAAATAGTGTAGATACATAAACTAGAATAGCATGTAAGTATTAAGCTAGAAATGATCTCTTAATCCTATTTATTTAATTTCAAGTGCAAATATAGTAAATTAGAGTTTAGTATGGATTTAAATGTGGTATTCATCTTAGTAAAATAGTTTTACATAAAATTTTAAGTTGTATTAATGCTGTTGTAAATTATCTAAATCTGCCATTCTATTCCTTACAAATATTGTAGAAAACAAACCTAGATAAAATAAACAGTTTGTTTAAACTAAATAAATAAATAAAAATATTGCCCTATTTCCATGATGTCCATACATGATTAATTTTTGCATAATTTTAGAAAGCAAAGAAAATAGTTTCAGATTATATATATATATATATATATATATATACACACACACGTACGTATATAGATATATATAGTTTAAAATTTGAATGTATAAAATTAAATTTAGTTTAATTATTTCAATTAAACATTCATATTTTATATATATACGTTGAATAAATATTTAAATATGATGTTTTAAATTTTAAATTATTTTGGAGTTTAATCTTTTAGGAAATTTATAATGACTTTGTAAGTTATTTTGGCCATAGGGGATTTTTTTTAGTTCACCTAAATTTTAAGCTTGCTGAGATTAAACTCTATAGGGAAAATTTTATTATGGATTTATTTAGCCCTTTAGACACATTATAATTATTGTTAAAATAATTCATGGGATTAAAAAATCCAATTGCTAGAGTTAATTTAATTAATTCCTACAATGATTAAAAAGATTGATTAAGAATAATAATATCCCTTGTCAATTAATTTAGGGGTTTTTCTTAAGTGAATTTATTATTTAATTAATTAATGAGATAATAATAAATTCTTTGTAAAGTTAATTTCCCGCATGCAAATTAGATTATCCCGCTTACTTGACATAGTGGTTTAAATTAATTCTAGTTGAAGTAGAATTCAAACGTAGTTAAGACAAAACTTGTTACTGTGTTATTTTAGGAAACTTAGTTTTATTAGGTTATGTTTTCTAAAAAAAAATTATTCCATTCATGGCCAAAAGTTTGGGCATGACAGAACAATTTCACCCTTAGGTTAGCACTCACCTTAGTGTGTTTGCGTCTTGCATTTCAAATTCCCTTTAAGCATTTAATTAATTAATTTAATTAAATCTAAAGTCTTCTTTCATCACTCTAAACATCATAAAAATGGACCCTTATCCCTAAGTGTGCCCCTTTTTGTTTTATTCTTCCAATTAATTATTTCATCAAAAGCCCTAACTAAGTCCTATTTCGACCTTCAAGGCCCAATTTTGCATATCTAGACACCTTGAATTTTCACATACTCCTAGAATTGACTTTAGAATCATAGTATCTTGCCTCAAAATTTTGGAAAAAAGTTGGTCGGACCAAGAGGGGGCCTCTTAGTCCCAACTTTTTTACCCTGAATTTTGGGAGCATGTATTGGGGATATTTTAATGTTTGAATATAGGAAATTAATAAAAAATATCATTTCTAGGTCAGCCTATGATAAAAAAAAAAGTTGGGGTTTCATACATATAGCCTTTCCTTTCCTCATTTGAAGGATCCATCTAAAATCAATTGTCGGATCCTCTTATGAAGTGAAAGTGCAAGTTATGTGAAGTCTTATATTAGTAAATCAAGCATCTATCAAGTGTTCATCAACTATTTTCATCATCAATAGAAGCTTTGGAGATAGTTGATAGACATAGACAAGTGTTTTGCCATGCACTTGCATGGTGGTGTACCATCATGCACCTTGGGGAATTTTCTTCCACTTGGTGGTGGTTGGAGGAATAGAAGCTACACATGGATATATGTTTGGTATCATGCGAGTTGTTTCTTGATAGATTCAGAGTTTGATTTTTATCAAACCATTGGAGGCATCGTTCGTGCTGATGAGTTTCATGAGGTGAGACAAATGACTATGACTATTGAGTAGTATGAGCATAGGTTCTTTGAGCTTAGATAGTATGTGGACATTGGTAATGATGAGGCTATGGTAGTCCTATAGCATCATAAATTTTACACCCTTAATTGGCTGGTACAATTTCACCCTTAGGTTAGCACCTACCTTAGTGTGTTTGCATCTTGCATTTCAAATTCCCTTTAAGAATTTAATTAATTAATTAAATTAAATATAAAGTCTTCTTTCATCACTCTACACATCATAAAATTGGGCCCTTATCCCTAAGTGTACCCCTTTTTTATTTTATTCTTCCAATTAATTATTTCATCAAAATCTCTAATTATGTCCTATTATGACCTTCAAGGCCCGATTTCACATATCTAGATACCTTGAATTTTCACATACTCCTGGAATTGACTTTAGAATAACAATATCTTGCTTCCTTAAAAATTTGGAAAAAGTTTGGTTGGACCAAGAGGCATCCTCTTGGTCCCAAATTTTCACCTTGAATTTCAAGAGCATTTTCTAGCTGTGTTTTAATGTTTGAATCTAGGAAATTGAGAAAAAATATCATTTCTAGGTCAGCCCGTGGTACAAAACAGTTAGGGTTTCATACATATAGCCTTTCCTTTCTTCGTTTGAAGGATCCATCTTCAAGAAATTGAAGGAGCCTCTTATGAAGTGAAAATGCAGGTTATGTGAAGTCTTCAATTAGTAAATCAAGCTTCTATCAAGTATGCATCAACTATTTTCATCATCAATAGAAGCTTTGAAGACATTGAAGAATAATAGAAGATCATCGATTGTTGATTGGTTTGTACCTCTCCCTTAGTGTTTGATATGGTTTCATGTTATTTTCATGTCTTTGTATGAGCTTCATAATATTCATTTTCATATTTATACTCATTCTTTAGATCCATTATTTCTTTACTAATTTGAAGCATTTATATTTACATTTACACTCATTTAGGGTTTACTCTCCAAAGTGTAGGGTAGAACTCAATATTTAATTTCTTGTTCATTTAGGATCTTCCACACACACAAGATTCTTACACACACATTTTCAATACATTATAGGCTATTTGTGGAGGTGGAAATAACCAAAGCAAGGGGTTTGACTAAGGAAAAACCCTATATAGCCACCCACAATAGACTTTGTTCGAATCCAAGAACATTGAGAGGGGGTGGCGAATCAGTGTTCTGCTAGAATGTTCAATTCAAACCTTATTATAACATGCATTCACCAACTGGTAAACTAGTACATATATAATTCAAAGAAGTAAAGAAATCAATTAATCAATCATACAAATGAACACCATAACACAGAGAGTTTATACATGGAAAACCATAGTGGGATTTGTGACCCACAATATCAATTTATTGGCCAAATGAAGAGATATTACATAATATGGGGGCCTGCACATGCAGGAAGGCTTACCGCCTTGAGAACACTTCTCAAAACAAAGAATTCTCACTGACTACAGTTACTTTGAATATTGAAACATAAAACTAAACTCATTTAATGCATCTTCTATGCTTGATCGAGTTCTAGTTCAAGCTCTAACTGTTTCAGTTCTTAAACCCTAAAATCTTACTAGAATAACCTTTTCTTTGTGACTGCATCCAAAATCATCTATAAATAATTAAATGATATTGATCTCTTACACAAATGACCTCATATACATGATCTTCACATTATTGATCTAATCTAACAACACCATATCTCAAAATGATCTAATAACTGACCTATATACCCTTACAGTCCTTCATGCCTCATGTCGGCTTACATAGATAATGAAAAATGATTATTGATGTCAGCTCATTACATATATACATAAATAAATAAGTGAATTTCTGATTGCCAAAGCTCCCAATGATATCAGCCTCCTATACTAGTACCCTGTTTGTCATTTACTATCCTTGCTTGATCTGCAAATCATGTCGGTCTTCAATGCTCATACCCATAGAATTTTTCCTACTGGTGACAATACCTGTCAGTGTCAGTGAAGTGTCTATCAGTGAAGTATCAAACCAAAGAATGAAGCCGGAACATGTTTCCATCAATGACAACATATGAAACCAATAAAATGAGTGTCAATTGCCAATAATCTCCCCCTTTGGCATTGATGGCAACACTCATGTGAAAAATGATAATTGTTTCCATCTGCCAGATTCACCCTGAGATTGCTCCCCCTAAGTTGAATATGTCATCTGTAATCATGATCTATACAAATACTCTTTATCTCTTGATGTCAAGGATTTACTTTTCACCTATACTCGTCCCCCTTTGACATCAATGCCAAAAAGCACCAAAAACCAAGATAAATAATGAAATTATGTAGAAACAATATGTCCCAAAACACCTTACCAGAGTTGAATATACTTGAAAATTTTCAGATAGGATTTCTCCAAAAGCTCTAGATAAGTTTCACAGTCAGATTTGAATGTGTCAGATACCAATACAATTCCATTAAGCATATGAGCATGGGACTCTTACTCCTTAAGCTCTATCAGTGTGGGTTGTCCTATCATATCTATGTATTCCTTTTTATGTACACTCAAGGAGTCTAATTGGGGACTCACCAATCCTCTAAGCCCTTTAGATCTCCTAATGATTTTATCTATATCCCTTTCAATAGCTGAAATTTGAGCTTCTAACAACAAAATCTACCCATCAATAGATGTAGTCAAAGAATTGGAACCATCAAAAGAATTCACTATACCTGCAATTTTATCTTGGGAATCTTTAATGCTTTTATCTATATCTGCAGTTAGTAATCTAGTGTTACAAGATACTCTGTATATATTTGTACATTGCCTTAAAGAATTATCAGTTAATTTAAGTTTATCAATAATCTCTTTCTTTCTTGGTTCAATCAATTGATCAAAAGTGGCTTTCTTATCTTGAGTGAATCTTTCCAATTCCTATTGGTTAGATATTTGCTGCAGTGATTGAAAATTCTTAGAGATGTGAGCAGTAATTATTTTGAGCTTGCAGGATGGGCTTGCTCCTTTGTCAAACTAGCACTTTGGGACAAGTATGTGCAAAATTGGAATTGACTGGTCAATTATTCTCTTATCCACTAACCCTTCCTTCATCATCTTGTGTTCGCTACTGGTTCCTTGCCAGATTCTCTCCCTTTCTCTTTGATGGTTTATTGTCTTTAATAACATCCTCTTTTGGACTAGTGGCTTCTCCACTTGGTGTAGTATCTATTACTATTGGTATATGCACATTATCTACTTTTTCTAGTATCTCCTCTTTGTCATGTACATTTGATTCTGCCAAGGATTCTACATCCAATTCCTTAGTATCTTTCAAAATTGTGGGTGGGGCACCCACTACACCTTTGCCTTTCTCTTTAGTCAGAATGTCAATAGTGTTGGTCTTAGGATTATCTTTCAGTGAACAGAAGAAACCAAGGTTGTCAATGAAGAAATATACTCATGCCTTGTGAATTTCACTAATTACTTCATTAACCCTGCCTGCCCTAAGTCTAACTATATTGTGCTTGCTATGGAAAAAAAATTTGTTTGCAACTTCAAGGGTCATATCCAACTCTTTTGGAGTAATTGAACCACAAGTAGTTAATAACTATTGAATTTTTATGTGTTGGTCCTCCTCTATAGAAGATAATCTCCTAACATATAAAATATTATACAGTTGAGTTAGTCTTTGCTTTTCAATTTCTAATAAAGCCTTCTTAACTATATCTAGGTCTAACAAGATTGCTTCCTCAATTTCTTTCTACTCATCATCATCTAAGTGTTCATAATATTATTGTATATTTTTCAGAATTCCATCCTTCATGATTTCATTTATCAGTTCTACACAAGTCTTAGGAGGGATTATAGATACATTACCAGTTTCAATAGAAAGGTCTATGTCTTCCTTCTTTCTTCTATGAGTACCAGATGGTGTAGAAGGTGTAGGAGATGTTTCCTTTGGAGCTCTTTTCTTTGGAGTAGGTCTTCTCTCTACAAGTTTGCTAGCCAATACCTTGATTGTTACCTTTCTTACCAGTTGCTTCCTTGATTCCTCCTTAGGCTCCTCACCTTTCTTTCTCAACACCCTCTTGAATGCTATAGGAGTGTCATCTTTAGTTCTAAAGTCTGATAGAATAGGCTCAATGAAGATTTGAGGCTCTTTCCTCTTCCTTCCTTTTTCTAGAACAACTTCCATTAAGGTCTTGATGTCTTGGGATACTTTAATTTTCTTGTCTTACCTTGTTGTTTCTCCCCCTTCTTTCAATTGAATTCAATTCAAACCTCTTGCTCCTTTTGCTTTGCAGTACCAAAAGACTTTTCAGCCTCATCAATTTGAGCATCAATCAACATTTTAGCATAAGCCTCCAGAATCACAACAACAACGTCATACCCCATCTCCTCTATCTATATCCTACGGGATTTAACTGCTTCCATTAAGGTTTCATCATTTTTTACTATAAAGTAGATCTCGATTGAGTATTTGTTGACAATGTTTTTGGGAACCCTCTCTCTAGATTTCATTGCTTTCTAAAATGCTAACCCCAAACCTTACCATCTCACAGACTTCCCAAGCTAGCAATGGATTGCTTCAATTGTCTGCCTACAAGGATGTCGAATACCCACTGTCTCTTCCCACAACTAGGAGTTTCATTAAGGAAAAATATCATTAAGTTGACAATGAGATTTCCATACCAGAATACCCCCTTTTGCTCTCCTTTAATCTTTCCAAGGTTAATGATGAACTCATCTTTGATCCATTCACAGAGATCTATTTTCTCATTTTCCTTCATAATTTTATGTGTGGCATATATGCAGGAGCTAGAAACATAATTGAGAAGGTTGGATTGAGTTACCTTATACCCAATGATCATGCTTCCAAATTTGATGTCTCAATTAGTGATGGTGTTGACCCTCATCAATTTTTAGTCCAAAGTTGCATCGGTGAGTTTGTTAACTTGATCATTTGAAATATTTTTCTCTGGATGCTGACCAATCTATGGAAAATTGGTGATGGCCTTAATGGCCTCCTTTCTAATCTTATATGGCTTGTCTAATGAAATAAACTCTCCATGAACCCTGCTTAGTACATATAGGATGATCTCATCTTCTAATTCAGGGATATCAAGGATGCCAGTAAACCCTAGATCTTCAATGTGCTTATATTCGGGTTTGATCTTACCTGAGTCACTCATCAACTCATTCATGTACATATTCTTGATGTCACTGGTACCCAGATCCTCAATGTGGCAATGAATATATGATTTGATGTCTTCCACATAAATAAATCCTTTCGAAACATGTAAAATTGCACCAACCAAATCATCCAAGGTGGTTGTTGTCACTAATGATTGCACCCGTGATGCTATGTTCAAAAACAAGAAATCCTGTGAAACATGGAAACACCTTCAAGCCTGTGGGTTGCTCAAAGTGAAGGTGAATCTCTAGAGATCAAGTCAATTTCCTATTTGGTGAATGTCTTGTAAATACTTGATAAGAAAAGGGATAGAAAGGGATAGAAGGCTTGCGTGTAATAAAAATCTATTCTAATGAAGGTGATGCACCAAATATCTTATCTGAGATCTAGAACCGGCTTAACTCACAAAAATCTTCTAGCAAATAACTCTGAATCTCACAACTCAATTGAACTTGTAGATGCATAAATATTTTCTATAAAGGTATGAATTTAATGCATGTGTGAAGGAAAATAACAGGTTTTCACAACTTCAAGCAATTAAAATCAACTAACAAAAACTAGAACTTGCAACTAAGATGTATTTTCTTACACCACAAATTGACTGAATGAGACAAATTAGAGGATAAAAATCACAAGAAATCATCAAATCATTCATTCAAATCTTCATGCTAAAATTTCTTGTAAAAATGGTTGAAAAATATGATCTCTCTATCTTGTGAGCTTTCCAATGGTATGCAACACTTGCATTTTTGACAATCGATCAGTGTCTGAATTAATTTTTTCATGTATGAATTTAACTCTTCTATTGGTGGGCTTTTCACCATGCACACCACCAATTCTCTCGACCTCTAAAATGAAATCCATCGAGTCAATGACAAGTTAGTTGAGTAGCTTTCCTAATCATCCAATCCTCTTTTATCTCTATTTACACTCTGTCACATGGCACTTTCTAATTGACTCTGGGGTCTTTGCTCCTTTATCTCAACATGGCCTCACTAACCGCCTTGAATGAAAACTTATTACTTGTTGCCAACTCTAGATAGATATCCATCAAGAAACTTCAAGATGTAGTATAGTGACCACCATCGGATCCATCAGGAAATACTTTCTTTTTACCTTTTTTAGTCACTTAACCATCTGCCCTAGCTGCCTAGATTAATCGTTAGATTTTCTCTTTAACCACCGAAAACTGCTAGCGGCTTGTTGCCATGTCATGGTGATTAATGCTCGGGCACTTTTATATTGTGGTATAGCAAGAGCCATTGGATCTCTTTAGACTTGCTCGGTCTTTAAAACCCCACCTGAGTTGCTCTTTGAAAAAATAAGCCCACTTAGTCACTTGACCCTTGCCACGTGCTACATTCAAATTTGTCCATGGATCCACCTAGGCTTCACTTAAAATTTTCAACACTCTAGAGTGGACCCACCTCTTTCTAAGTTCGCCTTGTCATCCTGGGCCAATAGGGATGAGCGACGATAATGAAATTTGAACCATTTGAACCATTGAACCACTTGAACTAGTTGAAAGTTCAAGTTCAAAGTTGAGTTTTAAAAAATATATGCATCTACTCATTTGTAGACCTTTGCCACGTGTCAGCCTCTGATTTACTTGTGGGTCCACTTTTTCTGCCATTTGAACTCTCATCTCAACCTAGGCCCACTTTGAAAAATAACTTATCGAGAAAACCTCAGCTATGATAGACCCCCAAAAGGATTCACCGAAACGCTAGTTTCATCAACAAGAAGATAGATCGAGGAAAGGATGATGTCAAAGAGGCACAAAAGATGTTGACCGAAGATAGCTTTCTCATCGAAGGATGAAAAATCAAAGAAAAATGAGAAAGTTTCATCGAACTTATTTTTTAGTCAAACATGAAAAGTCAAAGGAGGGATTCCCTCTTTCACCAAAAGGGAAAATTTATCAAAGATGGTTCAAGGGCTGGATGATTCCTGTATTCTATCAGGTCTTTGAGATAACATCAAAATGGTGTTGCCAATACCTGATGGACCTCTTCACTGCTTTGCATTTTGTTTCAAGCCTTCGGCATAACATCAACATGAAGATATCAATAACCTGATGATTCCTCCATTCACACTTTTTTTGCCTTGGTTCTCCATTGGGCCTTTGGGGTAACTTCTACCTAGGGTTCTCGATGCCCGATGGTGGCACTTCCTCTGCACTTCTCTGCACCTTTTACATTACTTCACACTTTTTCCATCAGGTTATTAGCATAACATTAGAATGGGATTACCGATAACTTGATGCCTCGCCTTGCATTCTTTATTGGTCCTTTGGGATAACTTTAGAATGAGTTACCCTAATGTCTGATGACTTTCTCACCACCTTGCACTTTTCATCGCACCTTCCATTGGGTCAAAGGGATATCATCAACATGGAGTTCCCAAAGTTCGATGGCGACACACACTACTTTGCTTTTTCATCGGGTCATTGGGACAACTTTAAATTTGCTATTCTGATATCCGATGGTGACCTTGATCTCCTTCACACTTTGTCTGCACTGCATCACACTTCTTTCAGGATTTTGGGGTGGCATCCGAATGAGTTACGTCGATGTCCAATGCTTCCCCGCATTGCCTCGCACTTTTTATCAGGCCTTCAGGATAACTTGGAACCTACTATTCCGATGTTTGATGCCCCACATTACCTCACACCTTTTTCCTTCTCTTTTCATCAGGCCTTCACTGTAACATATCATAGGTCTTACCGATGTCTAATGCAAAATTTGGGTCACCTTGAGATGTGCACATGCGCGGGGTCCACTGCTTCCTTAATTGGCCACTAGCCAAAATCCCATAAGCTTTGACACTAAGGATAAATGAGACTTTAGTTTTAAATACAAGAATTCTCCTCCCCACTACCAATGTGGGACAAATGGTTTTCATGGCCCTTGCTATTGTATGCGACCTACACTTGAGCATTTGTCACAAAAATCTTTGAGCTTGAAATCTCTGAGTCTCTCATTGTCGCCATTTGATCACACAACAAGGAGAATTTTGACATTCTTACATTAGCATGCTGAGCTCAACCTCTTCAAGAGCCCATTTTAACCCACATGCTACATTGCTTCTCCTATATTTGCACATGAAGCAAATAAGTTAGACAAAAAATGTGCATTTTTGGTTAGTTTCTCATGATTTGGATCTTTTCAATATGAATGAATGCAAGGATTCATTAGGGCACCAAATTTTTCATGTGCACAATTTTGGTAATAGTGGCATATATGCGGGCATGGCTTAAAAATTGGCGTAGGACAATCCTTAACCTCGACAATAGTTGGATTTGCAATGAAAATAGGTGAAAATAATGATCCAACTTCCATGATAAGAGATTATTACCATAAATACCTGAGAAATGGTTGTCGGTGAATAACCCTAGAGAATTATGTCGAGTGCTAGTGGAATTGCTGATAAAGATTTCTAATCACTTTGAATCTTCTTAGACTCACTCTATATCTCTCTTAATTTCTCTAAATGCAAGGTGATAAAGAATCAAGTGAATTCAACCTATTAATCTTCGAGAAACACTAATTCATCATTTATATAAATATCCTCCATTGGAACATACCGAATCTCAGTTGGATATCTCCATGCCGAATAAACCTTTTCCAATGTCTATAACTTTCCTCCATATCTCCTTCTCGGGGCTTATGCAATATTTTCATTAAATTTGCCTACCCCTAGGGCAAATGCCTCAGTTACCAGATGAGGTTCTTGTCAATGCAGGAGTAATCTACTCTGTCGGTTGAGTAACCGAAGCAGTACCATTTGTTGATTGATCATCTGACTTCCTGACCCATTTCTTAGTATGATCTTGCCACATTTCATTTATCTCTTATTTCCCTTTATCATTTGATCCATCATTGCTAATCGGTGGATTTTTGCTTCTACAAAACTTGGCTATGTGTCCAATCTTGTTGCATGCATAATATGTAATATTGTTCTTTTGAATTGCTTTGTTGTAACCGAGATAATTGATTGACCTACACTAATTAGCCATATGTCCAAATTTTCCATGTGCATGACATTTTACATTTATCCTACAATCTTATGTCTTATGACCATACTTATTGCATTTGGAACATTGATCGAGAGTAGAATTATAGTTCTAATTTTCTCTATTTCTACATTGCCTAGCCATATGACCAAATTTATGACAAACAAAGCATCTACTATTGAATTTGTAAGCATCGAGTTGCCTCACTAGTGTTCTTTGGTTTCAGTTGTTCTGATCTTCATTTGCAGTACTAGAGCTTTGACCTTGCTCAAATCTAAGTCCTCCGCAATCTCCGTTTTGTCTTTGGCTTTCCAATAGTTCATCAAGTTGTACTAAACTAACCTTAAATTTTATCCTTGTACTCATTTGGAATAGTCAAATCATCTCTTAGGATTATCATATTTCAAGTTCTTGTTCATTTATTTAGGATTGTACTAATTCTATTCTGAACACATCATTTTCATAAGAAACCAGATGCATTCTTTATATCTATCTTTTTGAGATCTCCCAAGGTTTTCTTCATTCATCTTCTGGTCTTCAATCTCCTTTGACATCCTCATAGTTAGGGATTGCATTTCACTTTTCATGACAACATTTTCTTGACTTAGCTTCTGATATTTCTCTTGAAGGGCATCTTTCTCTTCATTATCCTAATTTTGCAGAATTTTCTTCCTCCTAGCTTGAGTAAATGAAATCCTCTCTTGTAGGATGTGAGTGAATTCCTTTGCAAAATTTAATTCATCTTATAACTTTAAATTCTTCATCCTTTCAACATCATAATCTTCAAGTCCTACCTCAAGTTGTTTCTTCATACTCATTTCCATGGATTCCGGATTCACGATCTCCCTCAAGTTGTTAGGCTTCCTCTGATAGAAATTGTTGTAATCTAAGAACTCTAAGAGGGGGTGGGGGTGAATCAGTGTTTTGCTAGAATGTTCAATTTTAACCTTATTATAACATGCATCCACCAACTGGTAAATCAATGAACCAATCACCCAAATGAACAACATTAAATAGAGAGTTTATACATGGAAAACATCAAAGAGGAAAAGCCATGGTAGGATTTGTGACCCACAATATCAATTCATTAGCCATATGAAGAGATATTACATAATATGGGGGCCTGCACATGCAGGAAGTCTTACTGCCTAGAGTACACTGCTCAACACAAAGAAGTCTCATTAACTATAGTCACTCTAAATAATGAAACATAAAACTAAACTCATTTAATGCATCTTCTATGCCTGATCAAGTTTCGGTTCAAGCTTTGACTATTTTGGTTTTGAAATCCTAAACCCTTACTGGAATAACCTTTGCTCTATGAGTGCATCCCAAAATCATCTACAAATCATCACAAGATATTGATCTCTTACACAAATGACCTCATATGCATGATCTTCACATTACTGATCTAATCTAACAACATCATATCTCAAAATGATCTAATAACTGACCTATATACCCTTATAGTCCTTGATGACTCATTTTAGCTTACATAGATAATACCAAATGATTATTCATGTCAAATCATTACATATATACATAAATAACAAAGTGAATTTCCGATTGCCAGATCTCCCAATGATGTCGGCCTCCTATACCGGTACCCTCTTTCCTAGTTATTATCCTTGCCTGATCTCCAAATCATGTTGGCCTTGAATTCTGGAACCCATAGAAATTTTCCTGTCGATGAAGATACCTGTCGGTGTTGGTGAAGTTTCTTTAGGTTAAGTACCAAACCAAAGAATCAAGCTGAAAGATATTGCCATCAATGACAACATATGAAACCAACCAAATGAGTGTCAATTGCTAGCAAAATTTCCCTTCTTTTGGTTTGTAAGTTGCATATTCGGGATTCATACAAGGGGGGAAAAGGATAGAGGAGAGCAAGATAAAGTGAGCTACCTTTTGCAGAGATTCTAAAAAATACCTCAATACCATTGCACTACAAAGGGACCATGGTGCCCACTAAGGACCATGGCACTACCTCCTGGTCCTAACAATTTTTCATGAACTTTCAAATGCAGACTTTGATCCTCTTTTACTACCTAGAATCTTTATTTGTGGCTCTTTCTTGACTATGTTTCATAATTTTATTCCAATATATTTAGTACTCACAATTTCTGATGAACTTACAAGGCATTGAGAGGAGGGGTGAATCAGTGCAAGTAAAAATAAAAAAAATTTGATTATGCACTTTAATAACTTGAAACTCAATAAGCATATAAGAAATAACACTAAGTAAGCAATCACCACATCAAGTACAAACCATATAACATAAGAGATTATACATGGAAAACCCAAATGGGAAAAACTATGATGGGAGTTAGTACCCACAAGATAACTATCTGCAAAATAAAAATCTTGACCTGTTAAGGTCTTACAATGAAATGCCTTGTTAGGAGAAGACCCAGTTAAGACTCGCCAGGTTAGGGGATTTACCTATCATCCCTATGAGGATCTTAATGACCTATTAGGATCAACCTCATGTGAGGATTTACTACCCTTTTTTAGAGTTGTCTTGTTAGGGAATGTAAAGGTTTAAGGCCTGTTAGGACCTACCTGGTTAAGGGATTCAGCTATTGTAACTGTTAGGATAACAATAGGTTCAAATGATCTTGGTATAACGCCATCAATGTATGATAAGAGCTACTTCAAAAAATTATAATATGACATATACTTTATCTCAAAACTCCTCTAATCACCACACTATTAGAAAATACAACATTCACTAATGATTTCTCACACATTCAAGATCATACACATAACATACTTCACACCTCATCACACATCTTTAAAAAAATCATTAGGTTGGCTAGAAACTTAGAATGATTCCCTAGGTTCAATGAATCTATACAAACTTGCATTTCACTCTTTACATAAGTCATCCACCGACTTAACACCAAATTTTGTACCGGTTTACTGATCTTAGTGATAATCATCACTAGCAGTTGAGTCTCTGACAATTCTTTTGTTCTAGCAATCAAATCTTGTTGACCTGTTCAACTCTGCACATGTGGTCACAAACATATCTTCATCTGATAGCCTTCAATATTGTTACAAAACTACATCATCTCATTCTTCATGAATTTCACGTACCAGTTGTCAGAATGCAACACTGTCACTCTTTTACCGGTTGAAGTCCCGATTCCCAGTTCTGATAAAAATTGTCTCTACTAATCAGTTAAGCCTTTCCAATTGAACTGTAGGACTTAGATGACTTGAAGATGATGAATAATGATGAACACCAAATACCCTAAATGGTACTGAGAGGGGAGGGTGAATTAGTACATACAAAAACTTCTCAACAACTTATCAAGTTAAAACAATTTTAACTGGTTGTCTTCATCATTGAACTTAACCATGGCAATACTGGTTAAACATAGTAAGACTTTAGACAGATAAAATAGAAAAAATTGAAAAACTTCAAATAACATTCAACACTTGATAACTACTTTAATAATATACTCATGCATGTGTTGTATCAGTAATACCATAACTATTAAGTTTGCATGCATATTCACCTAAACAAAGACTAGTAAATCATCACATGAAAAATGCAAAACTTATAACACACAGATTTTTCACGTGGAAATCCAAATGGGAAAAACCACGGTGGGGATGAATACCCACAAGCTTGTTTTTGAACTCTTTTGAAGCTCGCTCTATTAGGAGCCTAGTCTGGTTAAGGAATTTATAATAAGGTTCTATTAGGAACCAATCCTATTAATGATCACCTAGTTAAGGGATGGCTATATACCCTATTAAAGGTTGAAACCCTATTAAAGGTTACCTTGTTGGAGGATTTAAAGAACTCAATGAACTTGAGTCACCTAGTTAGAGGATTTGCAATAAGCCTGTTAAAGCTACCTGATAAAGGGATTTTCTAATAGTTGAAATGGTTATAAGACAATAGGTAAACCTCTAATCTGATAACAACACTACATGAAAAGGCGGATCCTTTTTAGTTCCTCTACTTTGCAATCACACTCTGCAGTTTTCCACTCACTGGTCTGGCAAGTATGTCATCACTCAGATACAAACACAACATTTTCCAACATAAACAATAACAAACATCATCAACCTTATAAACAACAATCAAGTCTGTAGCATAAACCCTAAACATTTTAGGTTTACAATTACAAGTGGTCCAATCCTGACCATTCAAAACACTTTGCATAGAATGAAACAATCTCAAATAGATCACAAGTCATTCTGCATCATCAATTCTCCATCGCATATGGAAATCAGTAACCCTTCATGCTCTCTTCACATACCACTAAGAAGAATGTTCATTCCAGAGGTAGACATTTAATGCAATAGATCTTCACATGCAAGATCCTCAAGGAAATCTTTCACGTGCACAAAATTGACGTGGGATCTTGATCTCATCCTTATCTCTTAGCTAACTCATCACAGAATGTCACCGGTTGCATCTCACAAGCTAGATTGCCAAACTAGAAACCCTAGTGCTGAGACTACTAGCTGGTAGTCACACTTAGTGAAACCCTGGCACCAATCCACTTCATCTCTTTATAATGTTTCTCCAACTTGAACATCAATAACAACTTCTTCCAATCTTCATACCAGTTAACCTGCACTTATTGACATCAATGATAACATACATTATCATCATATCATCATACCGGTTCATCATATGCCAACAATCTCCCCCTTTGGCATTGATGGCAATACTCAGTGTAGCATTACAACTATAAACAACATAGACCAGTGCAACTATAACATATATCTTCTCCCATATAATATATCTTCACCAACAGATATCTTCTCCCCCATATATCAATAATCTACTCCCCCTTTGACAACAATGCCAAAGTGAAGGCATAAAATTCCATTTTCTACTATGTTGCTCCCCCTATGGAGTAGCATCCTTCAACACATCAATCTTGAAAGATTTGACACTGTATTACCTGACTAATGTGGAGCATAAAGCTTTTAGTTGACTTCATGAAGGGGTAGAACCCCTAATTCACCTCTCAAATAGGTAAATGTAGTCTTCGGTAAGGGATTAGTGAATATGTCTGCTAGCTGCTCCTTGCTGGAAACATGTTCTAATACAACCTCTTTTTTTTGAACCTTCTCTCTCAAGAAATGATACTTGAGCTCAATGTGCTTAGTCCTAGCATGCAATACTAGATTCTTGAAAATATTTATTGCACTTGTATTGTCACAAAATATACTCATCGGTTTAGATATAGGTACTTTGAAACCATCCAATACATGCTTCATCCAAATTGCTTTAGTGCAGTTCATAAATGCTGCAACATACTTCACTTCAGCTGTAGACTAGGAAGTATAGCTCTACATCTTACTTGTCCATGAGACTAGTCTTCCACCAAGAAAGAACGTTCCATCGGTTGTGATCTTCCAGTTGTCCACATTACCTAACCAATCTACATTGGTAAATACTTTGAGATTAAAATCACCATTGTATGGATACCACAACCCATAATCAACTATCCCTTTCAGATATCTAAGAATCCTCTTGACTACTACCAAGTGAGATTCTAAATGGGCCACAATGCCCACTGTATGAGCAATATCTAGTCTGTTGCATACCACATAGTGTAGCTTACTGATCATTGACTAGTACTCCTCATTCACCAACATTGAATCATATTCCTTAGTTAATTTGTACCTTGTCACCATCGATGTACCAACCGATTTGTTGTCCTCCATGCCAACAATCTTCAATACCTCTTTGACATACTTGGACTCAGTAATAAAGATACCCTCTTTCATCTGTTGAATCTATAGACCAATGAAGAATTTTATCTCTCTAATCAGAGACATCTCAAACTCTTTCTTCATTACATCTACAAATGCATGGCTCATTTCATCATCTCCTCCAAATGTTATGTCATCTAAAAACACTTCATAGATCAAAATCTGATCACCTTCATATTTCAGGTAGATGTTGTTGTCCTCACTTGCTCTCTGAAATCCTATCTTCAGAAGATGAGATTGTAACCATTCATACCATGTGCTTGGTGCTTGCTTCAATCCATACATGGCCTTGTGTAATCTACACACTATGTTACTATCTTCTGATAAGGCAAGCCCATCCAATTTCTCAATATACACTTCCTTTTCTAGGATTCCATTCAAGAATGTAGGCTTCACATCCATCTAGTATACCTTGAATCATTTAAATGCTGCAAATGCAAGTAGCATTCGAACACCTTCTAGTCTAGCCATTGGGGAAAAGTTTTCTCCATAGTCTTCTCACTCTTCTTGAGCATATCCCTTGCATATAGGTTTTTCTTTGTTCCTTACAATTGTGCCTTCTTCATTCAACTTATTCCTGAAGACCCATTTGGTACCTATGAAATTCTTGAGTTCAGGTCTAGGTACCAAAGACCATGTTGTATTCTTTTCTATCTAGTCCAACTCCTCTCTTCCATTGCCTTAATCTAGTCTTCATCTGTAAGTGCCTCTCTAGTGATCTTAGGCTCAAATTCAGAAATCATGCAAGAGTTTTCTTTCACCTTTATTGTTGTGAGTATCCCTTCATCTTTATCACCTATGATCTGCTTCAGATCATGATGTAGTTTCACATATCTAGGAATGACTCTAGCTAGTTTTTCTTTCTTTTCCTTTTCTTTCTTCTTCTTCTTCTTCTTCTCCATCTTCTTCTTCACCTACTACAGCTTCTATTGGTATGGGAACACAAAGATATTTTCTTGTTTCTTTCTTAACCGGTTCCCAAAAGACTACACCTGATTCATCTTCCACTTGCTCGCTGCTGGTTTCCTTGGGTTTCTCAAGGGATTCATCAACCCTAACATTGATACTCTCAACAATTTTTTGAGTCCTATTGTTGTAGCATTTAAAAGCTTTTCTCTTAGTGGAATATCCCAAAAATATTCCTTCATCACATTTAGCATCAAACTTGCTCAGATGCTCACCTCTCTTGATGTAACACTTACTACCAAAGACTTTAAAATAAATCATAGTGGGAGTCTTCCCGGTCCAGTACTCATAAGGGGTTTTTTCTTTACCTTTCTTGATAAGTACCTGGTTCATAGTATAGACTATTAGGATTCCCATAAATACTAAGAGGGGGGGTGAATCAGTATCTAACCGATGACAAGATTTTCTTAAGTTAAAACATGCAGAACATAAAATAACAGTATACCGGTATGCAAGAATTAATGCAATAAACAAAATCAAAAACATCCACATGAAAAGAACACCATAACACAAGATGTTTAACAAGGAAACCCAGTGTGGGAAAAACCTTGGTGGGATTTGTGACCCACAATATTCTCTTACTAGCCAATAAGAGAATATTACTTACAATAGGGGCCTGCACATGCAGGAAGGCCAACTCCCTAGAGCTCACTACTCAATGAGAAGTCACACTGACTTACAATAAGGATTATACTAATCCAATAAATTGTACTACTTTACAATAGCATCTCCAATGCTAGATTTAGTACCGGTTCTTGCTCTATTCTTTACATATACCCTTGACCTATAATTCACACATTAGGTTTGCCTAATAATTTTCTTTATGCTCGCTACATTACCTTTTTAAATGTCTACAATGATCTCCTTTATATACAAGAGTCATTTTACAATTTTCCAAATCGGCTTACAATAATAAACAAAATATTACATATCAAAAATCCTATCGGCCTCTATGTCGATATACATCTTTTCTTTTGTGTTGGTGCCAGTGCCAGTGTAGAGTGATCTTGTTGATGCCAATGCACTGTCTTGCCTGTATAATGCTTTGCCAGTATGATGTCTTGCCGATGCCATAGGATTGCAAGGTTGCCATCAATGACAAAACCTTCAATCACATACAATGTCTCATTGGAGTGTCCATATGCCAACAATCTCCCCCTTTGGCATTGATGGCAACACTAATGAGAAATTTCAAAAAGTGTACAAAATATGTAGTCAAAAATTTACCAAAAAATGTTTACCAAAAATATGAAGGGCTCCCCCTGAGCATATGATTCCTGTCTTTGAACTTTCTCATCCTACTACTCCCCCTTTGGCATCAATGACAAAGGTTGTCAAGATGTTAGTAGAGCTTGTAGTTACATCTGTCCATATCCTCAACCCTGTAGTTGGGTAGTTATTATCTGAAAAAGATCACCCAAAATTAAATTTATACTATTCATAAACTTTTTGCTATCTTTTATTGCTGTTTTAGTCCTCTTCACAGTACCGGTGAGATGTTGCAAATGTTTTGTCAGTGTTTTGCTTCCCTATGCTAATGCCTCTGAGATTTCCTTTTGCAGAGATGCTAGATAGTCCAATCTTGGACTAAGTTTAGATCTCAAGTGTTTTGCCTTGTTTATTATCCTTTCTTTCTCTCTCTCCTATTTGAGCAATTCTTCCTCAAAATTTGCTAACTTCTCTTCAAAAACAAATAATGAATCCGGTGAGCTGACAAAATTGTCTGCAAGCTTATTTATCTCATCTGGTGTCTTGCTTATTTTCTTGTCAATATCTATAGTCAAGAAGTTTTTTTTACATGTATCTTTATACATATTTTTATACTCTTTCAACAAACTACATAGTTCCAATAGAAGTGTGTCAAAGTCTCTGTTACACTTCTTTATTTCTTTATCAAAGAATTTCTGTTTCTCCTTTTCTACCATGTCCTTTACTGATTCTTCCTTTATTTTTTCAATATTTCTAGAAATGTATTTACATAATGTATCCAATTGTCCTAAATAATCTTTATTATCTATGTTACAATCAGGAGCAACTAACTTCAAAAATGGTATTGAATCATCTATTGCTTTATAAGCCTATGAACTGTAGTCAATTATTTTCTTAATAGAATCTAATAATACCTCAGTCACATTAGTTGACTTGAATGTTGATGATGATCCAAGATTCTGAGTGCCGGTGGAAATAACCATGCTTGTATTGACCTCTGGTAGGTCAGTTTGTGTTTGTGTTTCTTTTAGCACTGGTTTCCTTGCTTCACTGCTTATTGGTGGCACTGTTTCCTTGTGAACCTGTTTCAGAGCCTTTAGTTCTGTTGGTTTCTTTGTTTGTGCCTCAGATTCCATCTTTTTCCTTATATCCTCTGCTGGTTTCTCTGTATCTCCTATTATCAGAGGCTCTTTAGCCATATCTGACTTTTCAGTTGTATCTTTATCAACTATTATGTTGATCTTTTGGGTATCAACATTTACAGTGTATAGGACTTTAGGATTTGGATTGCTATCCTCTACATCCATACTTTCTGCTGCTAGTTGGTCTTCAATGGTTGTAATTTTCATAGGTGGAGGTAGGTTGTCTTTAACCTTTATGCTTGGAGGTCCACCAACTTTGCCTTTCCCTTTGTCCCTATCCTTTTGATATACTTTAATAGGCTTAGGGTTCCTGTATTCTTCTTGTTTTTCCTTTTCAACCAGGAATATGTCCCAACCATCTTTTGTTTCTTCTGTTACTTTAGTAACTCTTCCTGCCATCAGTGAAATATGCTAGTGTGCAGTAGAGAATACTATCCGGTTTTCCTGAGCAATCAAATCATCAATTTCCTTTGGAGAGTTTACCAGATATACAACAAGTAGTTTTTCTATTTTTATTTTCTTGTCTAATTCAATCACTCCTTTCCTTCTGGCCTCAAGTATTTTGTACAAATCATCAGGAATTTCATTAATTACTTACATCAAAAACTTTTTGTACATGTCCATATGCAGTATTACACTTTCCTCAACTTGCCCTTTCTCATCAGCAGATAGAGTGTCATAAATTTTCTCTATGTTTTTCAATTTTCCTTCCTCTGTGATCTCATTTAGCAATATGTCTAGGGGTGCCAAGTTAGTTTTTGTCTTTTTCTTTTTCTTAGGGGTTAGCTTCTTCTTAGGTGTGACCTTTCTAATCAGAGATCTCATAGCTTGTTGCTTCTGCCTTGTCCTTCTAGGTGAAGGGGTGGTTGCTAGTGAGGGATCTCTTTTCCTAACAATTCTTTTAAAAGTTGTTGGCATGTCACCTTCTGAAGAGGTACCTACCAGTGATAGATGAGCTTCAGGTTGTGGGGCTACCAACTCATCTTCTGTTATGCCGGTTTTCTTTAATACATCTTCCTTAGTGACCTTTGCTTGTCTGGATCCTTTCCTCACAAATGCCTCTACCTTCTTTACTCTTTTCTTAGACTATATTTGGCTTTCTATGGTTTCAGCACTACCAAATACTTCTTCCTTAGGTTCTTTGGGGGCTTCCAGAAGTGCTTTAGCATAAGTTTCAACTATGTGGTCATCTGTCTCATAGCCCATTTCGGTTACCCAGATTGTCCTTGGGATGACTGCTTCCATCCATATTTCATCTTTCTTAATAACAAAGCATATATCATCTTTGTATTTGTCTACAATTTTCTAAGATAACCTTATTCTTTTCTTCATTTTTGTCTTTAATGCTTGGAAAAAGTCATGAAGGTTGTTCTCCTTGTTCTCACCCATGGTATTAAATAATTCTGTCAATTGCTTTCCTATCGGTATGTCATATCCTAGTTCTTTATATCCTATATCGGGAACCTATTTTGTTATACGAAGCATTAAGCATACTAAAAAATTTCCAAATCTAAAAGTTCATTTCTTATCCTTCTTTATCTTTCCAAGGTTGTCTATCAATTCATCTTTTAACCATTCACAAATGTCAATTTTTGCATTATCTGTTACCATATCATAAGCACTCTTAATGCATAAACTTGAAACTGAGTTAAGTCTATTAGCATGAGTGGCTTTGTAACCTAATATCATACTTATGAATCTCACATTGATATCTGTTACATCGTTAACCCTTAGAGATCTCTTATCGAATGTCTCACCTATTACGTCTATGACTAAATCATTGGAAACCTTCTTATTTTTGTCTGGCCTCTTACCGGTGGTTGGTAACCCTGTGACAGCTTTTACCGCTCCCTTGGTGATCTTATGAATTGCATCTAGCCAGAAAAATTCTCCATGAACTCTACTTAACACTATCCTAATCACATCCTTAGGAAATTCAGGAATGCTAAGGATTTCTATGAATCCTAGGGTTTCAATAATCTTGTGTTCAGCTTTAACATTGCCGGTATCATCACATATCTCAGTTTTAAACATGGTTTTGATTTCCTCATCTCCTCACTCTTTAATGTTGTAGTGGATGTACATTCTAGGGTCTTCAGCATATACAACACCTTTAGGAATTTGAGAAAATGCACGTAAGGTATCATCCTTCTTTGCTATCTCAGGGACTAATTGAAATACGGGCCTAGGTCTTTTAATTACTTCCACAATAGTATGGTTTGCTATGTATTCAATTGCAGAGGTGGATGCCATGATTAAATACCCCTTTCTATCTTGGATGGATGAATACTTGGAGTGTGTTTGCTTCTTGCTCGAAATGCCTTAGCTCAGAATCTTTGCACTCTCTGAAAGTTTGAAATCACGGTGAAATGAAATGGAGCCAAAACCTTATTTTTATAATGTCTTTTCGCCATCTACCACATTAATTGCATGCCGGTTAAGTATTCACTTAACATTATTTGCCAGTAATAAGTAATTTTCAACTTCTTATCTCTAACCGAGGGAATAATAGCATATGTGTCATTAGATTGCCAAACCCTCAAGGAAATTTTCTTCAATTAGATGAAGAACTTCCTACCGGTGGAGCACTGCTCTATCTTGCCAATGAAGCATCACTCTATCCTATCGGTGAAGCATTTGTTGGTTCTACCGGTGGAGGAGTATTCCCAATATTTAGATCAACTTTTCTAATCCATTGCTTTGAGAATTCTTGCTTAACCTCTTCAACTTTTTCTTTACCTTTCAAGCTAGCACTTTTGTTGTCTACCGGTGTACCTTTACTTCTACAAAATTTAGAAATATGCCCAATCTTGTTATATGCATAACAAGTTACATTATTTTTCTGAATAGCTTTCCCATAACCTATGTCGGTTTGTGTTCTACATTGATTAGATAAATGTCCAAATCTTCCACAAACATAACATCTCACATTCATTCTATAGTTTTCAGAGTTATGACCAACTTTGTTGCATTTGGAACATTGACCAGTGGGTGTATTGATATTTTGATAATTCCTAGATATACATTCATTTGCCCTATGACCATACTTATTATAGTTAAAGCATTTTCCATTGAATTTATAAGCATTAGGTGGTCTTACCAGTTTGTTGTGATCCTGAGTATTTGCAGTACCAGAGCTTTCACCAACTTCAAAGCCAATTCCAAAAGTGTCACCTTTAGGTTTTTGATTCTTCAATGAGGTACCAAGTTCTTCTGAGCTTTTCTTGAATTTTTCTTTATGTTGATTTGCAATTTCCAATTCCCTTTCCAAGATTTCTTTTTGTCTCATCAGTTCATTTGAGTCATTCTGAGTATGCATCAGATCTGTCTTCAACATGTCATTTTCATAGCTAAGTCTTGTGTTCTCATTTGTTGCATCACTTAGTCTTCTGGTCAATTCTTCTTCATTCTTCTTTCTATCCTCAATCTCTTTGCAAAATCTCATAGTCATATCCTGCATTTCATTTTTTGTTGTCATGATCTCTTGTTTTAGCTTGCTTATCATGTCATTAAGTGATTCCTTTTCATCATTGTCATTTTGCAATTTTTCACAAAGTTCTCTTCTTTTATTTCTTGCAACAATAAGATTTTCTTAAAGTACCTGAATGATATCTTGAGTTGCTCTTAAATCATCTTCTAATTTGATATTTTTCAACTTCTCTGCGTCATAGTTTGTAAGAGCTCCTTCAAGTTGCTTCATCAAATTTTCCATCTTTACCAGTGTCAAGATCTTCCTCAAGTTGTTAGGCTTCTGAAAATAGAGGACCAGGCTCTAATACCAATTGTTAGGATTCCCATAGATACTGAGAGGGGGGGATGAATCATTATCTAACTCGTGATAAGATTTTCTTAAGTTAAAACATGCAGAACATAAAATAATAGTATACCAGTATGCAAGAATTAATGCAATAAACAAAATCAGAAACATCCACATGAAAAGAACACCATAACACAAGATGTTTAACGAGGAAACTCGGTGTGGGAAAAACCTTGGTGGAATTTGTGACCCACAATATTCACTCACTAGCCAATAAGAGAATATTACTTACAATAGAGGCCTGCACATGCAGGAAGGCCAACTGCCTAGAGCTCACTTCTCAATGAGAAGTCACAATGACTTACAATAAGGATTATACTAATCCAATAACTTGTACTATTTTACAATAGCATCTACAATGCTAGATTCAGTACCGGTTCTTGCTCTGTTCTTTATATATACCCTTGACCTATAATTCGCACATTAGGTCTGCCTAATAATTTTCTTTATGCTTGCTACATTACCTTTTTAAATGTCTACAATGATCTCCTTTATATACAAGAGTCATTTTACAATTTTCCAAGTTGGCTTACAATAATAAACAAAATATTACATATCAAAAATCCTGTCAGCCTCTATGCCGATATACATCTTTTCTTCTGTGCCAGTGTCGGTGCTGATGTAGAGTGATCTTGTTGATGTCGGTGCACTGTCTTGCCTATATAATGCTTTGCTGGTATGATGTTTTGTCGGTGCCATAGGATTGCAAGGTTTCCATCAATGACAAAACCTTCAATCACATACAATGTCTCATTGGAGTGTCCATATACCAACATAGACTGCAATGCTCACCACTTCTCTCCAAAAAGTGTGAGCAACCTTTCCTTGGATTAGCATTGTTCTAGCTACTTCAACTATAGTTTTGTTATTCCTTTTTGCTATGGCATTCTATTCTATTGTCCTTGGGGCAGACAACTGCCTCTTGATACCATTCTCTTCATAGTACTTGTTGAATTCATTAGAAGTGAATTCACCTCCTTTATCAGTTCTTAGGCATTTTATTCTTTGACCACTTTCATTCTCTACCAATTCTCTAAAGGCTTTAAACTTTCCGAATGCCTCATACTTGTCTTTCAAGAATGTGACCCACATCATTCTTGAGTAGTCACCAATAAGAATCATGAAATACCTATCTTCTTGAATACTTCTAGTTTTCATTGGACCACACAGATCAGTGTGTGCAAGATC
Organism: Cryptomeria japonica; assembly: GCF_030272615.1. Lineage (NCBI taxonomy): Eukaryota > Viridiplantae > Streptophyta > Pinopsida > Cupressales > Cupressaceae > Cryptomeria > Cryptomeria japonica. The sequence goes on along the minus strand of NC_081408.1, from coordinate 286,422,078 downwards.
AAGTAAGTTCTCTACTAAAAAAGACTTACCTTTGAAAGTTGAGGAAGACATCTTCCCAAGTTGGCATTCTCTACACAAAGAATTCATCAGTTTGTTCAGCAAAGGCAATCCTCTTACTGACTTGATCTTACTCGCCTTTACAATATTATCAAAATTCATATGACAAAGTCTCCTATGCCATATCCAACTATCATCAAACTTCACCATTAGACATTGACTAATCTTGGCATTCAACTAAAACAATTACCTCTGGTCTTCTTACCAGTGGCAATAAGTTCACCACTCTTTCCAATTATATTGAAGACTCCACCTTTGAACTCCAGAATGAGTCCTTTGTCATTTAGCTCAGCAATACTCAAAAGGTTATGCTTAAGACCTTCTACCCAATAGACATCGTCTATATTGCTCTTTCCATTCAGTGAGATGGATCCTTTACCTTTCACCAAGCATGGTGCATCATTGCCAAACTAGACAACACCTCCATCATATTCTTCCAGAGACAGAAATTTTCTTCGGTCACCAGTCATGTGGTGAGAACACGCACTATCAATAATCCCATCATTTGAGTTGTCAATGTGAGAGACAAATGCTTTCTTGTTAGATACTTCTTCCTTTACAACTACAAACACTATGTCCTCATTCTCTTCATCCTTAGATTCTTCATTAGTAACACCTTCATCCACTGCAACAAGACAATTTCTCCTACCTCTTCCTTTATACTTTCTAAACCTCTCTAGTTTATCCTTATTGTCATTGTTAGGATAGTTAACAATTATATGTCCTATCTTATTGTAGGAAAAAAATTTTAAAGGAAGCTTACCTCTATATTTTTTTGTGCCTTTTGTAATTCTCTTGACAAGAAGAGCTTCAAAATCTATCAGAATCTCTTCATTATCCATATCTCTGCATTGCCTAGATTCAAAACTAGTGCTTACTTCTTTGCCTTTTCTGGTTGGTGTAATAGATGCTCTAAAAGATGACTCAATCTTCTGAACACTACCATTATAGCTAATCAACTCATATACAATTAACTTTGTAATGATAGAGTCTAAGGATACCTTGGTTTTGTCAATAGACCTTAGCTCCTAAATAGCAGCAACTCTGATTGCATAGACCAGTAACAATAATCTCAAAACTTTACTGACAACCATGGCATCATTAATTGTTCCATCAGTGCTCTTGATATCTCCAACTACAATTTTGATCCTTGTGTCATATTGTTGAATGGTCTCTCCTTGAACCATCCTCATGTCTTCAAATTTTCCTCTAAGGCTCTCTTCCTTAGCTTGCTTGACATGCTCATCACCACCATTAATGGTTTCTAGAGTGTCCCATACATCCTTATCTTGTACATCAATGAACTCAATATCATATAGGCTACTAATAAGGGCTTCCATGACTTGTCCATTTTCTTGAATCTCTCTTTTCTGATCATCGGTTAGAGTGCCAATGGGGATAACATAGACATTCTCAACATAGCTCCAATTTTGAGAACCCAAACTATTGATATAAATCTTCATTATGTCCTTCCATATTTTGAAGTTATCTCTATTGAACTTAGGACCTTCCCTCTTCATCATTAAAGCAGGATCTTTTACCTCAAGTAGTTAAGCTTATATCACCGAGGACCTAAAGTTGCTCTAATACCAATTCATGAATAATGATGAACAACAAGTACCCTAAATGATGTCAAGAGGGGGGTGAATCAATACATACAAAAAATTCTCAACAACTTGTCAAGTTAAAACAATTCTAACTGGTTGTCTTCATCACTGAACATAACCATAGCAATATCGGTTAAACACAGTAAAACTTTAGATAGCTAAACTAGTAAAATTGAAAACTTCAAATAACATTCAACACTTGATAATTGCTTTACTAATATACTCATACATGTTTTATATCAATAATACCATAACTATTAACTTTGCATGCATATTCACCTAAACAAAGACTACTAAATCATCACATGAAAAATGTACAACTCATGACACAAAAAATTTTCATGTGGAAACCCAAATGGGAAAACCATGGTGGGGATGAATACCCACAAGCTTGTTTTTGAACTCTTTTGAAGCTTGCTCTGTTAAGAGCCTAGTCCAGTTAAATACTTTACAATAAGGTTCTATTAATAATCAATCTGGTTAAAGATCACCCGGTTAAGGGATGGCTATATACCCTGCTAAAGGTTGAAACCCTATTAAAGGTTACCTTGCTAGAGGATTTGAAGAACTCAATGAACTTGAGTCACTTGGTTAGAGGATTTGCAATAAGCCTGTTAAAGGTACCTGGTAAAGGGATTTTCTAACTATTGAAATGGTTAGAAGACAACATGTAAATCTTTGATCTAATAACAACACTACATGCTAAGGTGGATCCTTTTTAGTTCCTCTACTCTTCAATCACACTATGCAGTTTTCCACTCACTAGTCTAGCAAGTATCTCATCACTTGGATACAAATACAACATTTGCCAACACAAACAATAACAAACATCATTAACCTTATAGACAACAATTAGGTTGGTAGCATAAACCCTAAACCCTAAACATTCTAGGTTTACAAGTACAAGCGGTCCAATCCTGACCATTCAAAACACTTTGCATATCACAAAAAAATCACAAGTCATTCTACATCATCCATTCTCCACCGCATATGGAAATCAGTAACCTATCATGCTCTCTTCACATACTGCTAAGAAGAATGTTTATTCCCAAGGTAGACATTTAATACAATCGATCTTCACATGCAAGATCGTCAAGGAAATCCTTCATGTGCACAAAACTGACGTGACATCTTGATCTCATCCTTATCTCTTAGCTAACTCATCACAAAATGTAACCTATTGCATCGCACAAGCTAGATTGCCAAACCGGAAACCCTAGAGCTGAGACTACCTACTGGTAATCACACTTAGTGAAACCCTGACACTGGTCCACTTCGTCTCTTCATACCGGTTCTCCAACTTGAAGATCAATAACAACTTCTTCCAATCTTCATACCGGTTCACCTGCACTTATTGACATGAATGACAACATACATTATCATCATATCATCATATCAGTTCATCACATTGCAACAAAAGAAGCATAGTTGCCATCAATGACAACATACAACAATCTAACCTCTATACAAAATAGACATGTACCAGTTGCAACACATTACCAGTTCAGATCAAATGATCAAATGCCAACATTCTCCCCCTTTTGCATTGATGTCAACACTTAGAAAAAATTTTGTTGCACACAAAATATCACTATCTAGCATACATGGACTTGCAAGTACATTCCATTACAAAAAGAAATACATTACTCAACTACTGCTCCCCCTTAATCTGACATTACATTTAAAATTTTGACTCTTTAAATGCTACTCCCCCTTTGACAACAATGCCAAATAAAGAAGTAAAATACATGAAAGCTATGTACATGTGATATCAAAACTTTCATCATAGCATTATATATATATATAAATTACAAGGTCATAGAGTCATAATGTCCATTGCAAACCAATTTTAGAGAATGCATCACCAAAATTGATCTTCAACTACTTGAGATCATTAGCCTAAGTCTCCAATAGTGTTTTGGTTATCTCAACATGTGTATTTATTTGGGCTTGCAATTCCTCCATAGCATCCACTATACTCATCTTTCGAGTAGCCAAAATTGCTCTTGACTCTTTGAATGCTCTCTTAAGAATTTCCACCTTTGGAATTAGTTTTGTCTTTAGCTCCTGCAATGATTTTAGCCATTTGACTTTCTCATGTTCACATACCCCAAGTTTGTGATGAAGTACTTCAATAGATCTACCAAAATTAATAGCTGAGTCATGTAGTGGTCTAAATGTTTCACTTAAGATTTCAAGCTCTTTCTCAACATCTTCCCTTCTCTCCTTCAGATCAACACAAAATAAGGAAAGTTTGAAAATGGTAGCCAAAATAATACCTCCAGATTCTAATTTAGTTTTCAAAAAATCTTTATTCACTATTAGGGCTAATTTTCTTTTGTCTATTTCAATCATCAATTGTTTTGCCCTTCTCTTTTTATAATCCTTTTTAATAGAAATATATGTAGCTTCTTCAAAAGTTTTAAGTTGTTGATTGACATTAACAACTAACTAACCAAGTTTATCCATTAGAGAAACAAGATTCCCAATATCAGTCTCTGGTAGGAGACTAGATAGAATTTCAACTATTGTTCTCAAGGTCTCTACTTCCTTTTGGTGTTCCTTTAGTCTCTTCTTATGTGCTCTATATTTCATGACTTGTGCAATATCCATTAGTTGCGAGGAACTCAAATTATCCATGTCAATAGGACCATTAATACTTATCGATTCATCATCATCATCATCAATTATTGTTTTCCTCTTTGAACTTGGAGATAATGTTTCCTTCTTCTCCTTTGTTTTGATTAAGTAAAAGTGGGTATTTGAAAGGTACCCAAACCTTGTACAAGCCAGGAGAACATAACTGCTAGAAAAAAGTGCCTGATCACTTCAAAAAGACAAAATGATCCCATCGAAAGGGATCAACTAACATAACATATCATTAAAAACCTGGAATAGACAGTGAAAGGAAAGCACAGAGATAGTAAAAAGATAGAACCTAGGACACCAATATAGACCTAAATACTATTCATAATTTCCTTAGCATGAACAACCATTTGTTTCATGTTGTTCACTGAGGTCTTCAGTTCCTCCAACTCATGACCTTTGATGTCACCCTTGATCTTTGTGTTAGCTCTGGTCCTCCTTTCATGAACCTTTTTGTCTAGCTGCTACTTATCACTATCCCTTTCTACATTGTTCTCAGACATGTTGATAAGGATGTTCATTTTGTCCACCGATGATTTGATGATTTGGAAATTTTGGTCTACAATCTTCTTGACATTGAGTTCCAACTTGTCAATTCGGCTGCTGATTTCATTCATTTTATTTTCCACTTCCTTTCTATCTCCCATCTCATTGACCTTTTTTTTGGTATCTATGATTTTTCCAACCATACATTCAATAGCTTCCATATTATGCAGAATGACAACCAATTCTTTAACATGTTCAGCCAGGGGCGTATCACCAACTGTAACTCTTGCGATAGCCTGTGTATCTATTTTCAAATTGTTGATATCCTTCACCATGGTAGTGATGGTCTCATAGAAGGCTTTAGCAGTATCATTGTCACCACTGCCACTTTTATCCCCTTTATCCTCCTTTTACAGACTTGTGGTATTCATGACCTCAATATTGCCCATCACCGGGTTACCCTCCCCTTCTTTATCCTGACCCTCAACCTTCTTGTTTTCTTCAGCCTCCTCCTCAGAATCAACCAAAATGTGGTTGATGTTTGAATTGTTACCCTTTTTAGTATTCTTCCTTTGAGTTTGCTTTCCAGTAGCTTTCCTTCTTCTCCTCTTCCTCCTTCTTATTTATCTTCTCCTTTTCTATCTTTTCTTCTTTTGTGGTTACTTTTCTAGTGGCAATTGTGTTGGCATTGTGATTGTCATTGATGTCAACTAGTGAACAAGAAGTTGTCGATATGATGTTGCATACAACTAAGGTGAAGAGATTACATGATGAGCATTGGTCATGTTGAAGTGGCAAAATATTGCTTGGTACACTGGAGGAGAAGTAGGAGTATGAGATAAAAAATATACACCGGACATGCTAGGTGTGCTACCAAGTTAGTAAAGGATGAATGAGGAGTTGATATGATGTGTTTGTCATCTTGACAAACCAGATGAGAGTAGAACTAGGTTGATGAGGAAAAATGATGGAGAGTCTATAGGAATATACATGGGATACTAGAATACTAAAGAGAGGTTGATGCCAAATAGTTGAAGTGTGATGATTTGGTGTCATCAATGTGTCTCACCGACAAGAAGGAAAGCATGTTTCCCTCTGGCAGACACTTTAATCAAAATCTGCATTGGTGATAGTTGACATGTTATGTCAACTGATGAAACATCAGAGAAGAGACAAGGAAGATAAGGTTCTCACTTGATAAAGATGTAGCTCATGGAATATTGATGACATGATGTCATCAGAAGTGGTAATCGGTATAAGAGCCCACCGGTAATATTGACAAGGTACAGGTGCAGAAGACTCCTACCTGATGAGAATGTGTGTGTATTGGATTGACATGTCTGAAGACTGGTTTGAGGGTCACACCGGTAGAATAGACAAGGTCATGAAAAGAAGGACAAGTGGCAAGGTGTTATAAGCCAATAGGGTTTTCTTAATGGTAGATGAAACTGGTTATATGGGTGTTCAGTGACTAGGCATGAACCGATAGAATAGTGTGATGAGGTGGATATCAATAGTGATGCCACATAAGGATGAAATGGCAAACGCGCATGAAGTGGTGGATGAAACATGCACAGGTCGGTGAAGTAAGGTCAGTTAAGTATTTATGATTGGTTCGACATTAATGGTGACTGCAAATATCAAGGTAGAGTTGTAGAGTTGTGAAGCTCGAGATCCAAGACAAATTGGTTGTGTGGATCGACGTAGGCGAAGGAGACAACTAGACTATTTATGGCGATTGTCTGAGCAAAGCCGATAGAATGGTTGTAGGTTGCTGAAGAAAGGAGGCATGTTTTGGAAGGCATGTAAATGGTGGATATGTACAAATAGACATCTCTGATTTGTGATCCAATCAGATTTCATTAGATTTGATGTGTCTTGTGATCAGTGGAGAAAACCCAAAGGCACCAAGTTTGAATTGGTTTTTGGCGGAAAGTCTAGGTTATAAATATGTGAGCCTAAGAGATAGATGGTGCTACTAATGGGAAGAAGATTATGTTGTTTCCAAGTGACTAATTATTACTTTTGCACATAAGTGCAAACTGGCCAAGTGCTCAACAAATATTTGAGAAGAGACTAAGAGTGAGGGAGAATCACGTTGAAGTGTTCAACCAGTAGAAGAGAAGAACTGGTAGTATCCATATTGGGAGAGAAAGGTGAAGGAAACAATAGAGTAGGCAGGCATAGGACCGACTAAGTAGAGTACTGGTGGAGAGTGGTAGAGTGTTGAAGGAAGCGAGAACCGGCAAAGAGAAAGGTGAAACGGTAAGCAGCAGAAGTGAGGAGAGAGAGGAGTGAGTAAGAAGAGAAGAACCAATAAGATAGTGACTAAGTTGGTGAAGATTTAGTCAGAGTGTGTAGAGAACTGGTAAGGTTGAGGAGATACCTTACCGATAGGGAAGATTATATTCAATTGTTACAAGATTCACTTGTAACTAGATTACTACCTTGTATTTGATGTTTTATATTGTGAACACTGAGTTGTAGCTCGGTGCAGGGGTTGTAGTTCGTTGGGTTGGTTCCCTAAAGATAGGGGTTGGTGCTCCTTGGGTTGGTGCCCTAAAGTTAGGGGTTGGTGCTCCTTGGGTTGGTGCCCTAAACTTTGTAATAGATATTTCATTGTGAGCTTGGATTGGAGCAGTAGACTCCAACAACATTGCTCACCAAGGTTTTGCCCATCTTGGGTTTTCCTCATACATCCTAGTGTTATGAGATGCCTCTCTGTGTGTGGTTGTTTTGAGTTGGTCTCCTCACTAATCAGTATGTCTTCATTGTGTTAGATCTAATAACTAGTATTCTCACATAGGATTACTAAAGAGAAAAACAAAAGGGGAATAGAGAAGCACTGGTTCACCCCCTCCCCCTCTCAGTGGTGCATTGTGTCTAACAGATTGATCTTCAACATTTTGTTACTTTACCAGTGCTTCCTTTGTTAGATTCAATGATAGTCCCAAAAACACTGAGAGTGGGGGGTGAATCAATGTCTAACCGGTTTAATGAATGTTTAAACTTGTTTATAACTTTGCAACCCAAAATAGTGTACTGGTAAACAAGAATTAATGCAGTAAACATAAATAAAAGAGACATCATAGAAACACACCATAACACAAGATATTTTAATGAGGAAACCCAGTGTGGGAAAAACCTTCGTGGGATTTGTGACCCACAATATTTACTCACTGGCGAATGAATAAATACTACTTACAATAACGGATTGCACATGTAGGAAGGCCAACTGCCTAGAGCGCACTGCTCAAAAGAGTCTCACTAACTACAATATGGATAATTAAATCCAATACAATGTATTGCTCAAAATAGCATCTCAAATGCCTGGTTCAATACCGGTTTAAGCTTAGTTAGATACCTTAACCAAAACCTTTGCTGTCCACTATATCACCTCATACAATAATTTCCTAATCATTACATTCTTTCATTTCTAACTCTTTTTTTCAAAATGACCTATGAGATCTCATACATATATGAGTCTATACAATATACCAAGTCAGCTTACAAATATTTAGTTACATTTACAAAACAATTCACATAAACAAAACTTTATCCCATGTCGGCTTGAGTGCTGGTATACTTCATTTTTGATGTAAAATGGATGTTGGTGAAAGTGCCTGCCGATGCTAGTGCCTGCCGATGTATGATATCTGTGATGCTGGTGCATGTGTAGAAACCTATTGCCAGTTGGTTTCTAGTTGGTTGCTAGTTGGTTGCCAGTTGGTTGCCATCAATGACAACATCAACTATTCTCATTAGGGTGTAGAATGCCAACAATCTCCCCCTTTGGCATTGATGGCAACACTCATGAGAAAAATCTAAAACTGCTATCCAAGAATGAAATCCAAAAAGAAGTGTGCTCCCCCTGAGCAAGTGATCTCCTTTGTACATTTATTTTCTCCATACTACTCCTTATTTTTCTCTATACTACTACTCCCCCTTTGACATCAATGACAAAGGGTGTCAAAAAGAATCAAAGAATACAAAAATGCTACCTCATCACCTGTAACTGGTTGGTTACAGTATGAAAAATGTGCCAAAACTAGATTTAGGCTCTACATGAATTTTTTGTTGTCGAAGAGAATAGTCTCAGTCTGCTAGATCATGTCAGTTAGATAGTGCATTTGTTGCTCTAGTGACCATTCTCCTTGAACTGTTGCCTTTTATAATTCAACCCGTTGAGTAATGAGACTGTCCAATTTTGGACCAAGTTTACTTTTGAGTTCCCGGGCTTTAGACCTTATCCTTGCTTTCTCTTTCTCAAGTTTCTCTAACTTCTCTTCTAGAACTACCATTTCCTACTCAAAAATTGAGTTAAGTCCCAAAGAACCTATCAAATTATCTACATTATCGTTGTTTTCTTTCTGTGTCTTCTTGATTTTGTCATCTATATCCTCTATCAAATAGTGAGGTTTACATGCTTCTCTATATAGCTCCTTATACTCCAAAATTGTAGAATTAAGTACTGGTAAAAGTGTGTCCAAGTGATAAGTACAATTATTTATGGTGTTCTCAAAGAATGTGTTTTTCTCTTTGTCAACTCTTTCTGTAATGGTATCCTCATTCACCCTTTCTAGAGTTAGAACATTTTCAACAATAAATTTGGACAATGTGTCCAATATACCTAAAGAATAATTAATGTGATCTATCTTATAGGAAGGTGCAATCATTTTAAAGATAGGTAATGTGTTATGAATAAACTTAAATGCTAAGGCATTTCAATCTATTATCCTCTTGATAGAATCCAAAAGAACATCTGTGATGTTAGTCGGTCTAGATTCTCCTACTGATGTGCTAGATTCTCCAACTACCTTTATTATTTGTTCCTTATTGCCAAAAAATTTCTGCTCTTTACTTACATTTTCTTCTTGTGGATCTATTTGTGTATGTACCTCTACCTTTTATGGTTTCATAGTCTCTACAAGTACCTCTTCAATTGTCAATTTCTTTGATTCATGTTGCTTTGTGTTAGTTGAATTATCCTCTATAGGTTTCTCAGTTTCCAGTTGCTCTGCTTGAGCTAGTATCTCAGTGTTCTGAGAGTCAATAGTGTGTGTCAGTTTCTCAGTATTCTGAGAGTCTACAGTGTGTGTTGATTTCTCAGTCTTCTCAAAGTCTATAGTGTGTGTCATTTTCTCAGAGATCTTTATATTTTCACTATCAGCTGCCTATTCCTTATCTACAATGATGTTTATATCTTGTGCATCTACATTGATTGTGAAAAGTATTTCAGACTTTGGGTTAGTGTCATCATGAGCTATACCTTCAATAGCCATATCTGGTGGATTAGTTGTGTGTACTGGAGGGGTATCTTGAGGTGGTGGAAGATTATGTGTAATATTTATAGTAGGAAAACCACCAACTTTACCTTTTCCCTTATCTTTCTAATATACCTTGAATGTCTTGTCCATCTTTAGTCTGTTTCTTTCCTCTTGCTTTTCCTTCTCAACAAAGAATATATCCCTGCCATCAACAATCTCATCTACAATTTCCTTAACTCTCCTAGCCATGAGGCTTACTTGTCAATATCTACTGACAAATACTAATCGGTTAGCTTCAGATATAAGCTCACCTATCTCTTCCTTAGAGTTTACCGGATGTACAACCAAAACTGCTTCAACTTTCAACTTGTTATCAAGTTCCATCACTGATAGCCTTTTAGCCTTAAGTCTCAGATAGAGATCATTAGGTAAAACATCCACAACCTCAATCAAAACTTTCTTGTAAATATCCAAATGTAGAATAATGCTTTCTTCAATAGTTTCTTTGTCAGAATATTTAAAAGAATGATACCATTTATTTACATTTACCAGATTACCTTCTTGTGTTATTTCATTCAATAGATCATCTAGTGTAGGGGTAGCCGGTGTCTATTTCCTCTTTCGTGTAAGCTTCTTCTGTAGTTCCCTAACTTCCTGTTGTTTCTTTCTATGTGTTCTAGTTTTCTTAGGAGAAGGAGAAGGTACCAGTGGGGTTTTCCTTTTCCTTTCCACTCTCTTAAACTCAGCAGCCTTGCCACTATCAATATTAGAAGATGTCACAACCGGTGAAACATGTGCTTCCGGTTGTAGTCCTTTAAGCTCACTAGCTGATATACCACTGATATTCATGAGATTTTCCTTAATTTCACTGACCTTCTTAGAGGCATCTTTAATAAACTTTTCTATTTTCTTCTTTTCTTTCTACATAGATACATTATGTGCAATAGTTTTAGCATTACCAAATATTTATTCAGATGGCTCCCTAGGTGCATCAAGTAGGGCTTTTGCATATGTTTTCAGAATAGGTAGGTCTACTTGATAACCCATCTTAGTAACCCAAATAGTTCTAGGGATTACAACTTCCATCCAAGTCTCATCTCTATTAATAACATAGCAGATTTGATTGTCATACTTATCAACTATGGTCTGTGGTAACCTCTCTCTTGCTCTCATCTTATTTTGAAAAGATTTAAAGTAATCTGGAATATTCTTATCACAGTCAATGCTCATACTAGTGAATGCTTCCTGTGTTTGTTTTTCTACCAGGATGTCATAACCAAAATCTTTGTGACCTATGTTGGGTATCTCTTTAGTAAAGTATAGCATTAAGCATACTAGTAGGTTCCCAAAATAGAAAGTACCTTTCTTATCTCCCTTAATCTTCTTCAAATTGTCAATTAGTTAATCTTTAAGCCATTCACAAACATCAATCTTAGCATTATTGTTCACCATCTCATATGCACTGTGAATACAAAGGCTAGAAACCAAATTCCATCTATTAGCATGTGTTTCTTTATATCCAAGTATCATACTTACATATCTCACATTTATATCCTTAACATCATCGACTCTAAGTGATTTGCTATCAGATGTGGCTCCGGTTAAGCTTGTCACACTCATGTTAGGTATTTTCTTGATTTTATCAGGTCTACTACTAGTTGAGGGTAAACCAATAACTACCTTAATTGCTTCCTTGGTTATCTTGCAAATAGATTCTAACCACATGAACTCTCCATGGACTCTGCTCAATACAAGTCGTACAACTTCCTTCATAAATTTAGGAATGTTTAGTATTTCTACAAAACCTAAGTCTTCCATAATCTTATGTTTAGGTTTAATCACACCTTGTTCATCGGTAATAACCTCATTGAATATTTTCTTCAAATCCTCAGACCCTAGGTCTTCTATGTTGCAATGGATATAGATTCTAGGGATTCAGAAAATGCAACAACCTTTAGAATTTTTGAAAAAGCTCTGACAGAATCATCTTGCTTTGCAATCTTAGGAATAATCTTAAACATGGGTCTAGGGTATTTGATGTTTTCAACAGTGGTAGGGTTTGCAATAAACTCAGGAACAAAAGATGAAGTTGCCATTTTGATAAATACCTCTTAACTTGAAATTATCTGAATGTTTGAAAATCACTTCATTGCTTCACCTTAGAATGCCCTTGCTCAATTTCATGCTCTCTAAATGCTTGAATTCTTGGTGAGTTAAAATGAGGGTTTTCTGGTGCTTTATAGCCAAAAAGGTTCTTTAAAACCACATTAAATTCTCGTCGGTTAAGTGAAAACTTAACATATTTGCCGGTAAAGAAGAAATGTGTCTTCTTCTCATCAATCAAGGGTAAAATACATGATTTTGAATTTGCTGCAATACCCCTTGAGGATTATTCCTCAATCAGATGAAGAATCTCCTACTGGTGGAGGGTTACTTTCTTCTACCGGTGCAGAGATAGATTCATCAACTTTTTGATCTCCCTTCTTAATCCATTGTTTTGAAAATTCTTTCTTTATTTCATTTACATATTCTTTTCCCTTCACACTAGATCCTTTATTGTTCGTTGGTATACTCTTGCTTCTACAAAATTTTGCAATATGCCAAATCTTGTTAGATGCATAACAAGTTACATTATTCCTTTGAATTGCTTTTCCATATCCTTGACCAATTTGTGTTTTGCATTGATTAGATAAATGCCCAAATCTACCACAAACATAGCATTTCACATTCATTCTGCAATTTTCTGAAATGTGACCAACTTTATTGCATTTGGAACATTGACCTGTGGGTAAGTTTGTATTTTGATTATTTCTAAATCTACATTCATTTTCTCTATGACCAAATTTATTGCAATTGAAACATTTCCCATTGAATTTATAAGCATTAGGTTGTCTTACCGATTTACTATGATCTTGATTGTTTGCAATCCCGAAACTTTCTCCATGTTCAAATCCAAGTCCAATTGAATCTCCATCAGGTTTTTGTCTTTTTCAGCATGTCATCAAGTCTTTCTGAAATTTTCTTGAATTTGTCTTTATGTTCGTTTGTAGTGATCAACTCATTTTTAAGAATTCCAACTTGTCTCACAAGCTCATCTTTATCATGTTGCATGTGAATTAGATTTCTCTTTAGCATATCAATTTCATGACAGAGTCTTAGATTTTCATTACCTCCATAATTAAGTCTCCTAGTCAAGTCTTCTTCATTCTTCTTCCTGTCTTCAAGATCCTTACATAGCCTCATGGTTAAGTCTTTCATTTCATTTCTCATGTTAGTGTTTTCTTGCCTCAACTTGTCTACAATATCACTAAGAGTTTCCTTTTCATTATCATGTTTCTGCATTTGCTCATGAAGTTCTTTTCTCTTATTTTGTTCTATAACTAGGTTCTCTTGAATTCCTTTAATGAATTCCTTAGCAGCCCTTAGATCATCTTCAAGCTTGATATTCTTCATTTTTTCTGCATCAAAATATTCAAGAGCTCCTTCCAGCTATTTTCTTAAGTTCTCCACCTGTACCAGTTTTAGAATCTTCCTCAAGCTGTTAGGATCTTGCAAATAGAGGACCAGGCTCTGATACCAATTTTTAGATTTAATGATATTCCCAAAGACACTGAGAGGGGGGGTGAATCAGTCTCTAACTGGTTTAATGAATATTTAAACTTATTTATAACTTTTCAACATAAAACAGTGTACCGGTAAACAAGAATTAATGCAATAAACACAAATAACAAAGACAACATAGAAACACACCATAACACAAGATATTTTAATGAGGAAACCCGGTGTGGGAAAAACCTCAGTGGGATTTGTGACCCATAATATTTACTCACTGGCCAATGAATAAATACTACTTACAATAAGGGCCCGCACATGCAAGAAGGCCAACTGTTGTAGCACACTGCTCAAAAGAGTCTCACTGAATACAATATGGATAATTAAATCCAATATAATGTACTACTCAAAATAGCATCTCAAATGCCTGGTTCAGTACCAGTTTAATCTTAGTCAGATACCTTAAACAAAACCTTCGTTGTCCATTATATCACCTCATACAATAATTTCCTATTCATTACATTCTTTCATTTCTACCTCTTTTTTTCAAAATGACCTATGAGATCTCATACATATATGAGTCTATACAATATACCAAGTCATCTTACAAATAGTTAATTACATTTAAAAAACAATTCACATAAATAAAACTTTATCCCATGTCAGCTTGAGTGTCGGTATACTTCATTTCCGGTGTAAACTGGATGCCAATGAAAGTGCCTACCGATGTCGGTGCCTGTTGGTGTATGATATCTGTGATGTCGGTGCATGTGTAGAAACTTGTTGCTAGTTGGTTGCCAGTTAGTTGCCATCAATGACAACATCAACTATTCTCATTAGAGTGTAGAATGCCAACATCCTCTACCTTATTTTCATCAATCTTATCCTTCTAACTTTCTTCAGTAGCAATATTTACATTTGTATCTAAAGTTGCCAGTTCAGTATAAGTAATGATAATGTGCATTCATTGGTTTCTCATTTGAGCACTTGTCTTCTGCTCTCTCTTCTTCTTTGTTGTCAACTTGTTGCTGCTCACTAATTTCCATATCATTATCCTGAACACCAATATTGACCTGTACAGCATAAAAAAACATCTACTTTATCAATAGTGTTAGCAACATTATCAGTGGCATCAGCATCACTGATATCATCATCTAGTATATCTATTAGTTCAAGATCAATGAGGTTATCATACATATACTTTTTATCAAGTTCAAAATCTATGATCTTAACACCCTTAGGAAGTTCTTCTGGTTTAAATATTTCAGACTTTTCTTCCTCAATTTCTTCATCTTTTTCCTCTTCTTCATTAGGTGTAAGACCCAAAGCCATTTTAATAAATAATGTAGTCTCCTTTTGGACTGATTTGGTCTCTCCAATCAACATTCTTGTTAGTCTTGTTTTGGATCTGAATGATTCTTTTGCATTGATCCTTATCTATTCAATTTCTTCTTCAATTGCTTCCGGTTGCAAGTGCTTAAAGATATAATCAATGAATTCTTTGTCTTGGCTAATGTCAGCCTGCCATCTTGCATCAATTAAGTTATACAATGAATTTGGAATCTGCACTTGTAGCTTAATGAGGGATCTGCTAAACTTATTCATGCTCAAGATGACTGCATCTTCAACCACTCCTTGTTGGTTTTCAGATAAATGAATAAATAGTATATCCAAACCTTTATAGATTCCATACTTCTTTATTAATTGGACCATTTTATTAAAAGAATATTATAATGTCAAAGGTTTCTTAGGTTATTTTCCCTTACCATTTTTTTTTGGCTTCTTAGCACTTTCTCTGAGTGCTCTTTTATCCTCTTCTAATTCTATGTCTTCTTCACCATTTACTAGTTTGTGGGCTTTCTCTTTTTTCCTTTTACTGGTTTGTATAGGTGCAATAGGTGGCTCAATAATTTTCCCTCTCCTTTGGAATTGTATCTTTGAGGGCTTATCTCTTTGAGATTTAATAGGTTTCTCCTTGGTTTCTTCTTTCTTTTTCTTCTCTATTGCTTTGGTCTTTTCTTCCCTTGTTTTATAGGTGGGAGTACTAGTTGGTGCATTAGAAGTAGCACCTTGTTCTACCTCATGCTATTTATTCTTTGGTGAAACTGACTTGTTCTACAAATGCTTCCACTTCTTTCCTGACCTTTTTAGAAATTACTGGTCTCTACAACTCAGAATGTACTTGAAGTAATTTCTCCTTATAGGCTCCAAATCTCTCAGTGGTGGTATCAATCAGTTGCATCAACAAGTGTTCTACATATGCAATAAGTAAGTCCTTATCAACTTCATATCCCATTAGTAGCACCCATGTCATTCTAGGGATGACTGCTTCCATTAAGCATGTGTCAGTGTCTACCATAAAACAAATGGAATCTTCATACCAGTTCACTACCTCTACCGGTATACGCTCTCTAGCATGCATTTGCTTCTAAAATTATTTAAAATATCCCCAAGAAATATTGTCAAACTTATCTTTGATCAACCTGATATTGTTCTTTATTTGTAGTAGGGTAGGTGTACTAGTTATCCACTGAACATCTCCAATACCAGAGAAAACATTTTGGAAATAGAAGAACAAACCCATAATCAGTTGTCCAAACTTGAATCTCAACTTCTTGTCCTTCTTCATGACTTCCAGATTTGCCATTAGTTAACTCCTTAATGCTTCTACCAAGTCATAGTCCACATTTTCTTTGACCATCTAGTAAGCAATACGAATGGTTGTTGTCGGTATGTTGTTCATTCTACTTGAATAATAAATTCTATACCCAATCAGCATAGAAGCAAATTTGATAGCAGGATCATTGATGTTATTTATGGTCATGGCTCTACCATCCCATCTAGATCTTGTTAGTTTCTCAACATCATTTTTAGGTACTAACCTCAACAATGGCACTTCATCGGTTGAGCAGAAACTGGTTACTGCATGGATTTCTTCCTTTGTTATCTTATAAGATCTATCTAGCCACATGAATTGATCATGAATCTGGCTCAACATGAATCTGACTAGCTTATTATCAAAGTCATCAATGAAGTTAATTGCATGATGAAACCCTTTGTTGACAACACTTCTAAATTATTCTTTCAATCTATTCTATTCATCACACAATGATCTGTATTGTTCACAAATGATTTTAACACCCATGTCCTCTAATTTACAATTGTAAAATGATTTGCCATCATCTACATGTAAAACTCCATGTGGTACACCTGATAGGGCACCAACAGGGTCTGTTTCCTCTAACTTAAATGGATACCTTTTGAATTTTGATCGTGACCTCTCAGTCACATCGACAAGATGAGGTGTATCCATTTCAAATATGCAAATCACCAAGAAAGGAGTAGGATTTCTCAGATAAATACCTTTTCTGCTTTCGTACTAGGGTTTCCAATTGTCAAAACCTTTAAAACCTTGGTCACTGATTCAAACTACACTTCCAATCACTTCAGATTACTGGTAAATAGATTCAATGCTACTAGCACACACTTTTCTCTACTCTGCTCGCTCATCAAGTGCACTCAAGATCGCAAAGTGACAAATGAAATTCAAAATGTTCTATTTATTAGCCTTTTTAACTACTGCATTAAATTCTCTTTACCGACAAAACCCTAAAACACCTTAAACTATTCTAAAGCATATTATTGGTTGCCAAAACTATATAATATTTATCGTTTTTGATTCAAAAACATATCAAAACATCAAAATGCATCAGAATATGAAAATTCAACTTATAGTACTTTTTTCAAGGGTTTTTCTCAAGATTTGACAATATGCACTCCCCAAGTTGTGAAAACAACTTAGTTTACCAGTGTCGTGCTCTGTGAAGTGTACCTATATCTACAAACACAATGCACTCAATAAATCATTACAAGCATGGTTAGAAGATTTAAATCAGAGAAAGACAAAAACATAGCTAATCGACTTATTGCCTCCTAGTAAATGCGAGTATGAAAAATGCTCTTAGATTTGATTATGCATATTCTAGTGACTTGACTACACTTAGATGGAGGATTTGAAAGATGAAAATGCATGATCTTAGAAAGAATAGAATGATTAGGCTACATGAATGATTGATCTAGCATGATTAAGCTAAGATTTAAGCTAAAATTGAGCATGATAACATTGCTAGAATTGATAAACTATAAGCTAGATGCCTATAATAACAATGCTTAAGATGAGAATGAGATGGGATGCAATGATATGCAAGAATGATATGAAATTGGGACCCATATGCTCCAAAATGAGGTCTATTTATAGGACTTTCCAAGGCTAGGGGTGATGTGGCAAGAATCAACGGTCATGATTGATTTGAAGATATCAATGGTTAAATTGGAGGAGGATGGAAAAGGGGGTTGGATTAAAGGGAACATCTGTCATCTCTATGGTGACAAGCATCAAGAGGATTCTAGAAGGGGTTAGATGAAAGGGAACACTTAGTGACAAGTGTCACAAGGTTCTAGAAGATGTTGAATGAAAGGGGACATGGTGGTAGGTAGAATGGGTTAGGTTTAGGAATGGTTAGGCTTAGGAGTGGTAGAAGTTAGGAGAATTTGAATTTAAAAATTCAAATAATGGGAAAAGGATAATTAATGTCAACAACTCATGATTGATTTGTTTTAATTAATTAGGGAATTAGAAGAAATGATTTTGATGGGGGGAATTAATTAATTTGAATTAATTAATTAAAGGGGTGAAATGAACCTATTTAATGAATCCTTAGATTTATTAGTAAGTAGATGAAAGGGGAAATTTAATCAAATTGCTTAGTGAATTTAATTAAATTGGGGAGGAGAATTAATTAAATAATTTCTTATTTAATTAATTAACTTCAGACCATTTTTAGGTGTATACATTTTGCACCTCTTTGAAGCGAGGTGTGATGACGTGTTGATTCAAAGAATAATCTCATTTTGATGATGATATTGATTTGATAGGATATCCCAGCTCTTGATTGCTAAATTTCGGTATGATGATGCCCCCTTAGGAGATCAATTGAGATAATTGATCTTTGGAGTTTTTGTGAGATTGATATCCTGATAGATTTGATTTGATTTCTGCAACTATCGTTTGATGAAAATATGAGTTCTTCGATTAGTTTGATTGCTTAGATTGATAAGATTGAAAAATCTTGATTGATTAGATTGAGTCTGGTTTCAGGAAGGATTCATCCTATATAAGACATGATTAGAACACCTGATTTTAGGAAGGATGCATCCTATATAAGGCATGATTCAAAATCGATTAGGTTTGATTGATTGATTGATTTGATTTGATAAGGTGGATAGATAAAGAACTGATAGTTTGTTGTTATCAAGTTGCTGAAATATTTGGATATGTTGATGTTGATTCTGTTGAGAAAGATAGCATAAGATTTTTTTGTTGGGTTGATAATATCATAAGAGAGATATGAGTCCTTATTCTGATTGTGTATACACTTGTGATGATAGTTTGATGATTCCTGCGATAGATTTAACCTTGGATAGAAGGAGCTTTCAGGATCCCATGCAAGAATGAAATGTAAGCTAAAATGAAAATGAAAATGCAATGGAATGCAAACTATGACCGGACTAGTCACTGGATTATTTTGTGTTTTTTGTCATCATTGAGCTTTTGAAATATGGGAAGTGAGTGCAAACATCGATGGTATAATTAAACCATGATTACCTGAGTACTTCTTTCCTGGATTTTGATATAGCAAGTTAACACAAGCATCAAGGTATAATCAAATTGAGATGACCTGAGTGTTGTTTGCATAAAATAGGCAGTATTAATCATTTCAATACGCAAATCAGAAATGTCTTCAATGATACTCTGATGATCATGTCCCGAGACAAATTTGCACATGTTAATTATTAATTTTCAGATAGTAGACAAGAAAATATTATGTTTCTTCCTTGTTCCTCTAGTCAATGACATCCTAGAGTCACTCAAAAATCATGATAGCGAAAAGCAATTTAGAAAAGTTGAACAATCATGTTACAATCATTATTCAAAAGACATTATCCACTGAAAAGTGTGTGACGTGCTTAGATTGACTTCATGATAGCTTGATAGTTGATATTTTGATCTTGTGTTCAATGTTGGATGTGTCTCAGTTTTCTCTTTGATAAGAGTTGTCTAACTATTTGTTTTACTTGTTTGATTAAGCTCAAAATGATCAATAATTTTGCCCCCAGCTAGGTGTAGGATTTTTCCCCAAGCCTAGAAACAAAATCGTAATGATATATCCAATGATCCAAACCATGGTAAGAAGCCACCTGGGATGTCTGCATATGTCCAAAGGCTTTATGATGGTCTGCACTGATGGAAGATGAATGAATGCATGAACTAATAGATGGAAGAGTTAGCTGATAGATAGCATCTGTTTGCTAGTTTTTCACCATCTGTTTTTATTGCACTTTTTCTGATATTTGATTTTTTTGGATATTTCTGCTTTTTCAATGTTTTTTATTTTTCTAATTTTTCACTATTTTTTTTTTTTTTTTTATTTTTCACTTTTTTTTATTTTTTCTATTTTTTTCAGACATAGAATTTCTTCACGTGCATGCTATTGATAGGTTCCTTGAGTTGATCACCATCCTGTGTTGATAGCTGATATGCCCCTAATCCAAATACTATTGTGACCACAAATGGACCTAACCAGTTTGGTTCAAACTTTCCTTTCTTTTCTCGATCTTCCTGGTTGTGTGGATTTTCCTTTAGCACTAGTTCTCCCACTTGAAAGATTCATGGTTTGACCTTATGATTATACCTTCGACACATTCTTTGGTGATATACCTTTAGATGATCAAAGGCATTGTGTCTGCATTCATGGATTAGTTCTAACTCTTGTAGTCTAGATACTCTTTGATCTTCATCTAGGATGAGACCTTTTAGTGATACATGTAGAGAAGGTATCTCTACTTCAATTGGCAATATGGCTTCTGATCCATATAAAAGAGAGAAAGGTGTGGCACCTGTCAGTGTGCAGATACTAGTGTGGTAGGCCCAGAGAGTAAGGTTTAGTTGAATATGCCAATCATTCCCAACATCATTCATTGTCTTTTTGAAGATTTTCAGAATAGTTTTTTTAGATGCTTTTGCTTGCCCATTTCCTGTGGATAGTATGGTGTGGAGAATCTATGCTGGATTTTGAACTTCTCACATAGCTCTTGTACATCTTGATTTTTGAATGGTCACTCATTATCAGTGATAATGGTCATTGGTATTCCATAGCGACAGATGATGTAATTCAAGATAAATCTAGCAATTTGTTTTCTTGTGATGTTGATGAGAGGTACAGCTTCAATCCATTTTATAAAATATTCTGTAGCTACTAGGATGAATTTGTGTCCATTAGATGAGGAAGGATTTATCTTTCCTACTAGATCAAGTCCCCATTGACAAAAAGGCCAAGATGTTGCTAAAGCATGTAGTTCTTGTGTTGGTGCATGGATCAAGTTCCCATGGATTTGGCATTGTTTGCATGTTCTTTCTATTTTAAAAGAACCTTGTTGCATAGTCGGCCAATAATAGCCCAAGCATATGATTTTTTTTGAAAGGGTAAGACCACTTGAATGAGTGCCACAAATGTCGTTATGGACTTCATGCAAAGCCTTCTTAGATTCTTCTTGTTTGAGACATCTTAAGAGAGTACCATCTAGACCTCGTTTGTATAGGGTATCCGTGACGAGAGTAAAATCAGATGATTGGCAAATAAAGTTTCTCTTTTGGTTCTTTGATAAATCAGGAGGTAGGATATTGTCTTTTAGGTATGTGTAAGTTTGGCCATAGTGGGAGGAATCATGTCCAATAAGTTGACAGATGGTTTGGGAATCAGGACAATTAAAGGTGGGATCAAACAACTCTTCAACCAGGAATTCATAACACTATTGATTTTCCTATGTTTGCAATAGAGAAGCAAGTGTAGCCATGGCATGTGCTACTTTATTGTCATTTCTAGGGATCTGCTCAAAACGTATTTCTACAAAGTAGTTCTTGATATCATCCACTATCTTTTTATAAGCCATTAGTTTGCCATCTTTTGTTTGATAGTCATCATTGATTTGATTAATGACAATCTAAGAGTCTCCAAAGACTTGAAGTTGTTTTATATTCCATTCAACAACCATTTTGATACCTGTTACCAATGTTTCATACTCTACTATATTGTTTGTACATATAAAGCTTAACTTGTATGCTTTTGGTATTGTATGCCCTTGTGGTGTGATAAATAGAATACCGGCTCTTGATCCATTTTGTGTTCCATTATTGATGCTTGCTCCTGGACTGATATTCAGGTGATGTATTGTAAGATATGGATCGAACCCTGCAATGTTTGTATATGACCAGGTAAAGTTGATTTGCCATCTTTTGAAGGGTTCCAAATATTTTTTCCTTGCTGGTTCTGATAGAGAGAGTGTTGGATGTAGATCAGTCATGCCAATGATAGTTGTCATTGTTAGTGCTATTATGATTGATAACTTCTCTTGATAACATTTAGGTAAAGTGTCAAATCTCCCATCTTCCGGCACCTCGAGGAGGTTTTCACCATTATATGCATGCTTTATTTTTACTTTTTCTCAGTCTAATGTTGCCAATAAATGGTTTTCAGCATTAGACCTGATATTGTTTTCTTGATTTTCACTTTTGCGACTAGGAGATTTGACATCCATTTGACTTGAAGATATGTTAGCGGAATCTCTGGTGAAAGTTTTTATGTGTTTGATTTCATCAAGATATAAGGATATGGCATGGTCATTAGGAAAGGTATCAATAGTGGTATGTCCTTCATTTTCCCAATCCATAGGTTTAGGATAGCTTAAGGATAAAGGATCTTCAGGTTGAATAGTTTCAAATATATTGGGGGTCATGGTAGAGATGTCAGAGCTTTCGATATGTATTTCCATGTCTAGAATGATACTCTCATTAGAATGACCTCATATAAGAAAATCCTAATTGTCCTCAGTTAAGTCCATGTCAATCGAATGTGATTCTAATTCAAGTAGGCTAGTTCCTAATGTTTGTTCTGCATACATGTGAACTACATCGACTACTATATATGCTTCTTCATCCTTCTCCACTTGAAGTTGCTCTTGTTTGTTTTTCCATGATAGAAAATATTCTCCGTTCCCTTGATCTTTCAGCTGCATTTGTTCTTCCATGTTTGACAAAATTGATGCAAATGATTATTCCTTGGATTGTGTGCTTGAAGGTGCTACCTCTTTGTTATGTGAAACCATGACGTCTTGAGCTGATCTCAGATTATTACAACACTACAATGGATTTGAGACTGCTGATATTGTGATTTCCTATCCTTTGTATGGAAATTTTAAGCACTGATCACATGTTGATGTAATAGCTTGTATATCTTCTATCCATGGTCTCCCCAAGAGTATGTTGTATGGTAGGTCCAAGTCTAAAACTTGGCAATTTGTATCTTTTTGCAAGGGTCCCACTATGATGGGTAATATCAATATTCCTTTAGATGAATGCTCTTCTTCACCAAATGCTTTGATTTTTATCCTTTTCCGGGGATCAACTACATCTTCTGAATAGCCTAGAGCATAGACAAGATTCATAGAGAAAATGTTAAAGGTAGCTCCCTCATCTATCAGGACAGGTTTAACAAGCATTATATTAATGAGGACTTCAATTTGCAAGGAAGCACTATGGAGATGCTACAATGAATCAATGCTTAGCATTGAGCTTTGAATAGGATCCTCTAAAATGGGATTGATGGTCATTATGGATATTGCTTGGGGAACTTTAGCTTTGGATGCATTATTTGGCAAGGATGTTGTGGAAGGTTCTTCCAAGCTTTCAGGAGGTGTAGGAATAGATGCCTTTGGAGAGTCAATTTGCTTATGGATGGATCATTGTTAGACATATGATTTTGATCTTCTTTAGCCAAATCCTTTAGGGATCTTTTTAAGAGGTGCATAAAAGAGCCACCTTTCTTCTGAGATGTGTTTGAATCCTTGTTAGGTTTTAACATAGTTGGGTTTTGATTTTGAACTTGTTTGATTGTTCTGATATGTTGGTTTGTCATGTTTTCTTCTTGTGTTTTGCTTTGGTATGTCATGTTGGTATGATCTTCAGCTATTTCCAATGTTCCTATTTCCATTTTAGGGGTTTGATTGTCTAAAAGTTGTTTTAGGTAAGTGATCAATAGTTAATTTCAAGGCAATAGAGTGATATGACACTAAAAGAGAATTCAAGTGTTTAAAAGTTTGCAAGTTTTTTGATCTTCAATTTAGGAGTGCAATGGTGATAATTTGATAAGAACCAAGTCCAGTAGGAACGATATATCCTATGATGTGGGACAAGGTTATCCTGACCAAATGTTTCAATTTCATGATAAAGGATGATTGATCCTGATGAGAAACTATGTTTGAGTGATTAGTTTATCAAACAGGGTGATAATGCATTTTGAGATGTTTAGATCTTGAACTTGTTGGGGGTAAGCACTTGAAAATCTTGAGGTGTTTATCTTCTAAAGTCTGATTTTGATGAGTGATAGCTTGACCAAGTGAACCAAGTAGACAATCTAAGCATGGATTGACAAATAATAGGTGTTTATGCTTACTGCAAATTGATCAAGCAGAAATGATAAATCTGAAACAGGCATGTAAGACAGTTATGGACTAACAAATGCAGAGTTTCGTATGATAGATTACGCAACATAGAATGACAAGAGATACAAAATAGAACAACAAACTAGTGACTTCATGTGTAAAGAAGTGTTTCATATGACATAGAACCTTGACTCGTATGACCAAAGACCAAGTAGTATGATTGAATATCTTGACTCGTACGACAGGTATTTTAATAGGTGTAAAAAGTGTTTGTTTGTTTGAGTTTTGATCACTAAATTTTGCTGTTTTACTTTGGTTTTCCAGTTTTAAGTGTCTAATTTTTCAATTTAGGGATGAATACATAGCAAACACATGATGTGATACATGACTCTCAATAAAGCTAAACCCTAAGGAAGTTGGCTGAGAATGAAAACCTTTGCTTGCTGACTTAGGCACACACCCAATAGCTAATCAGAATACGGCCGCTAAGTCTCACGCAATGGATTCTCAACACCATATTATCCAACTCCAAACACTAATGGAGGCATGATATGGCAAGTGTCTTGGGAGAGTTACTATCTCTCTTGCACAAAGCTTATCACGCTTTCGGAGGTGAATTGGGTAGCTTCTATTTTAACCGGTACTAGTAATGGATCCATTTGGCATGTTAGGGTATAAAATCAATTAAGAGGTCTCCTAGCCTTGAAAACCAAGGTTTGATATACCCAAAAGTATGGAGGAGAGCTATTCCTGAGCACTATTGTTGCTTTGATTTTCATCAAAAACACATTTATTTTATAGTGGGTTGGATTACTTGCATTAGCCATTCCCACTTAGGTCGTTCCCCTCTCACTGACCTTAAGGGCTAAGAGTTAATAACCTTGGGAGGGCAGGCCTACTAAAGAGATGCACTAATGAAAGCAAAAGATGAGTCTAGCTTTCTGATCACCTAAGTAACATGAGAGCATACTCACCTATCATCAAAGACACACAAGACATGATAGTTCATTTATTTAAGCCCAAATTGAAATGTGCCTAAAAATTTAAATGAATACACCATGTTTAGTTGAATTCATAGGGAACCTACAAAATAGATCCATTAATAGTCATGATTGTGTTTTGAATTTGTCTTTGACAAGCATATCTTTGACAAGTGTCCTGCAAAAAAGAGTTAGGCTACAAACATCTCATAGACATAACAAGATTAGCATTAGTGATCCAAACTATGAAATTTTCAGAAAAAACTATATGAAATTTCATCCTAACTACAAATAGGCATAACTTTCTGCTCGGGACTCGAAATTATGAATTGTTTAACTCATTGGAAAGGTCTCCAAGAGTTGTAGATGAGATTTTAAAGGGACATATAGTAGTTATGTCGGTTCTTTCAAGGGCTAAAAGTGACCAGAAGGCCTTCAAAAATGCAAATTACCAACCTATAAACAAACTTGAAAATTCTAATTTGCAGTTTATGGAAAAACACAGAGATGCAGAAACTCGTACAACATGATTTATCAGTTAGTATGACACAAATTTAGATTTTTCACAAGAATAAAAAAAGACTTATACGACACAATATTTTGAAGCCAAAAATTTGTACAAAACAGAATTAGCTATAGTATAAAAATGCAAATCAACTCATATGACACAGGAATGAGCTAGAACGAATAAAGAATTTTCAATGTAAAAGCTCATATGAGTCAAAATTATACCCAGTACGAGTTAGGATGAAGTGTCATCCTGGCCTAAAAGGTAGTTTGTATGAGTTGGAAAATCAACTTGTACGACATTCTGATTCTGATCCGATAGAGATGAATATTTATTGAAGCTTGAGAGGCCAAAAATGATGATTTCTGCCGCACTGTGGGCACCAAAATGTTGTTCTCTGTGAAGTGTACCTATATATGCAAACACAATGCACTCAATAAATCATTACAACCATGGTTAGAATATTTAAATAAAAGAAAGACAAAACCATAGCTAATCGACTTATTGCCTCCTAGTAAATGAGAGTATGAAAAATGCTCTTAGATCTAATTATCCATATTCCAGTGACTTGACTACACTTAGATGGAGGATTTGAAAGATGAAAATGCATGATCTTAGCAAGAATAGCATGATTAAACTACATGAATGATTGATCTAGCATGATTAAGGTAAGATTTAAGCTAAAATTTTGCATGATAACATTGCTAAAATTGATAAACTATAAGCTAGATGCCTATAATAACAATGCATAAGATGAGAATGAGATGGGATGCAATGATATGCAAGAATGATATGAAATTGGGACCCATATTTCTCCAAAATGAGGTCTATTTATAGGATTTTCCAAGGCTAGGGGTGATGTGGCAAGAATCAATGGTCACAATTAATTTGAAGATATCAATGGTTAAATTGGAGGAGGATGGTAAAGGGGGTTGGATTAAAGGGAACATCTGTCATCTCTATGGTGACAAGTGTCAAGAGGATTCTAGAAGGAGTTAGATGAAAGGGAACACTTAGTGACAAGTGTCACAAGGTTCTAGAAGATGTTGGATGAAAGGGGACATGGTGGTAGGTAGAATGGGTTAGGTTTAGGAGTGGTAGAAGTTAGGAGAATTTGAATTTAAAATTCAAATAATGGGAAAAGGATAATTAATCTGAACAACTCATGATTGATTTGTTTTAATTAATTAGGGAATTAGAGGAAATGATTTTGACGGGGGGAATTAATTAATTAAAGGGGGGAAATGAACCTATTTAATAAATCCTTAGGTTTATAAATAAGTAGATGAAAGGGGAAATTTAATCAAATTGCTTAGTGAATTTAATTAAATTGGGGAGGAGGATTAATTAAATAATTGCTTATTTAATTAATTACCTTCAGACCATTTTTAGGTGTATACAACCGGTAAAGGATTCTCCACACTCGGTGAAGAATTGGACTCCTCAGATGATTTTTCATTACTCTTCTTCTTGCAAACCTTATTCATTTCAGCCCTAGTTTCCTCAACATTCACTACTTTTTCCCTTTTTGGTTTGCAAAATGATTTACTGGTTGGTTCTCCTGTGGTTTGCAGAACTTAGCAATGTGTCCTAGTTTACGACAATGATAGCATGCCATTCCAGATGCTCTCGAGGGTCCTGCATTGCCTCTACTTATCCTTCTTCTGCAGGTCATTGCCACATGTCCAAATTTGTTGCATATTGAACAAATCACATTAACTCTTCTCTCCATATCATAGGGACTAGACCAATTAACATGGGGTCTTTTCCAATTAGTGCTTCTTCGATCATTGAAATTTTTTCTCCAATCACCAATAGGTCATGTGCTCATGTGAGGTGTTAGATTGTTTCCTCCATACCTACATTCAACTGATCTATTCTTATAAATATTGCATGTATAACAATAACTTTCAAATTTTCTAGGCACCTATCTAGCATTAGGTCTATGACCAGTATTAATATTAGATTTGCTTCTACAAACATTTGTAGTGTGTCCTAGTTTATGATAGTTAAAACAAACAAGTTTGTAATATTTCTTACTGGTAGGTTTATGAATCTTATGAGTAGTTTTACCTTCATGCATGTTTCTCTTTGTACTAGAAGGTTCACCTTTCTCAAATGTAGAGTATCCCAATCTAGTTGTATCACTTGTCATCCTTTGAGATTGGATCTGTTCATCAAGCATAGAGGAACTCTTGTTGAATTTAGCAAGCTTCTCATTGGCCTCCTAAAGTTCCTTTGTTAGATCTCCAGTCCTTTTAATTAGTCTCTCTATAAGAGACATAGTCATATCTAGATCTGCTTGTATACCTTATTTTTCCTCTTTCTCCTCATGCCAATGCTCAAACAATGTTTCATTTTCTTATTTCATTTTGAAGATTTTATGTTCCTTATCTCTGATTTGATCTTCGAATTTCCTTCTAGCTTCTAGTTTCTAACACATCTGGATTGCAAGGGCTTCAAGTTCTCTTGTCACGTCATCCTTCTTACAATTTAGCTTCTCCATCTCTTCAAGTAATGCATCTATGTTAGCCTCATCTAAAGAACTACTTTCAGAGATCTCTAACAATTGTTAAGAAAGTTCTTTCCTTTTAGATAATTATGCTTTGTACTTGCCTCTCAGGGTTTCCAAATCTTCCTTAGTTTCTACAAGTTCCCTAGCCATCTCTCTATAGCTCATTCCTTTGCCCATTTTTACCTTTGATTTAGAGATCCTTTCCAAGAAGTTAAGTCTTAAGGAAGTTAGGCTTTGATACCAATTGATGAACTTACAAGGCACTGAGAGGGGGGGTGAATTAGTGCAAGTTAAAATAATAAAAATCTGATTATGTACTTTAAGAACTTAAAACTCAATAACCATATAAGAAATAACACTAAGTAAGAAATCACCACATCAAGTATGAACCAGATAACACAAGAGATTATACGTGGAAAACCCAAATGGGAAAAACCATGGTGGGAGTTAGTAGGCACAAGATAACTATCTGCAAAATAGAAATCTTGACCGGTTAAGGTCTTACAATGAAATGCCCTATTAGGAGTAGACCCAATTAAGAGTCACCCAGTTAGGGGATTTATGTATCAGCCCTGTGAGGAGCTTAATGACCTATTAGGATCAACCTCGTGTGAGGATTTACTACACTTTTTGACATATTCCTTTTTAGGGGACTTAAAGGTTTAAGGCCTATTAGGACCTACCCGATTAAGGGATTTAGTTGTTGTAACCGTTAGGATAACAACAGGTTCAAGTGATCCATGTATAACACCATTAGTGTCTGATAATATCCACTTAACAACATTACAAAATCGCATATACTTCATCTCATAACTCCTTTGTTCAGCATACTATCAAAAAATATGACATTTGATAATGATTTCTCACACAGTCAAGCTCATACACATAACATACTTCATACCTCATCACACATCTTAAAAAATATCATTAGGTCAGCTAGAACCTTGGAACAATTCCCTAGGTTCGATGAATCTATACAAACTTGCATTTCACTCTTTACATAAGTCATCCATTGACTTAATACATCAAATTCTGTGCCGGTTTACCAATCTTAGTGATAATCATCACTAGCAGTTGAGTCTCTAACAATTCTTCTATTCTACCAATCAAATCTCATTAACTTGATGAAATCTACACATGCAGTCACAAACATATATTCATTTGATAGTCTTCAATGTTGTTAAAAAACTTCATCAACTCATTCTTCATGAACTTCACATACCTATTGTTTGAATGTAACACTATCAGTCTTTTACCGATTGAAGTCCTAATTTTTGGTTCTGATGAAAATTGTCTCTGCTAACTAGTTAAGCCTTGTCAGTTGAATTGTAGGACACTGATGACTCAAAGAAACATAGTTGCTAGAAATGAAAACATACAACATATTCATCATACATCAATCTAACCTCTATACAAAATAGACATATACTGGTTGCAACACATTTCTAGTTTAGATCAAATGCCAACATTTTAAACTCAAACAAAAGGGGAAATAGGACCTCAATCAACATTCAAGCCTTTTCCTAATAGAATTGAGGTTGGATCTATTGAGAGTTCATCCTCCTTTTAAGTTTTTGGTTAATTTGGCTAATTGGTGGTCTTAACCTACTTGGTGTGACCCTAGCTCCAAACTACACCATCACAAGTCCAACATTTTATTAGGGGTTTGAATGCCTACATCAGTGGGTGAGTTTGATTTTTTGAGCAAAAAACCATGGAGATGGTTATAGAAAAGGCTCATTTGGTGGAGAAAAACATGGCCAAGGCTCTAGGTGGTCAAACAGGTGTACAAACTGGGAGTGCATAATCAGTACATTTTGGGGATAGAGGTGATTAGTCTCAAGCAGCAGGTTCCCCTAGGAACTTTTAAACACCTATTGAGGGTGGACAACAACAACAAGAATGACCTTAGTTAAAATAGAAGAATTTTTAGAGCAATCATGGGGGAAATTCCTATTACAGGAAGGACAGTAATCGGTAGTAGGCCAAGAAGGACTTCCCTAGTCAACCTTCTCAGAGTGTACCTAAAACTTCTAGTATGGGCAATTATTAGTAGTCCAGTGCACCATCTAGAGGTAGAGAGTCTAGTAGAGGTAGATGTTTTTCATGTGGAGAGTGCAATGGTGATGATTTGATAAGAACCTATTCCAGTAGGAACGATATATCCTATGATGTGGGACAAGGTTATCCTGACCAAATGTTTCAATTTTGTGATAAAGGATGATTGATCCTGATGAGAAACTATGTTTGAGTGATTAGTTTATCAAAGAGGGTGATAATGCATTTTGAGATGTTTAGATCTTGAACTTGTTGGGGGTAAGCACTTGAAAATCTTGAGGTGTTTATCTTCTAAAGTCTGATTTTGATGAGTGATAGCTTGACCAAGTGAACCAAGTAGACAATCTAAGCATGGATTGACAAATAACAGGTGTTTATGCTTACTGCAAATTGATCAGGCAGAAATGATAAATCTGAAACAGGCATGTAAGACAGTTATGGACTAACAGATGCAGAGTTTCGTATGATAGATTACGCAACATAGAATGACAAGAGATACAAAATAGAACAACAAACTAGTGACTTCATGTGTAAAGAAGTGTTTCATATGACATAGAACCTTGACTCGTATGACAAAAGATCAAGTAGTACGACTGAATATCTTGACTCGTATGACAGGTATTTTAATAGGTGTAAAAAGTGTTTGTTTGTTTGAGTTTTGATCACTGAATTTTGCTGTTTTACTTTGGTTTTCCAGTTTTAAGTGTCTGATTTTTCAATTTAGGAATGAATACATAGCAAACACATGATGTGATACATGACTCTCAATAAAGCTAAACCCTCAGGAAGTTGGCTGAGAATGAAAACCTTTGCTTGCTGACTTAGGCACACACCCAATAGCTAATCAGAATACGGCCGCTGAGTCTCATGCAATGGATTCTCAACACCATATTATCCAACTCCAAACACTAATGGGGGCATGATATGACAAGTGTCTTGGGAGAGTTACTATCTCTCTTGCACAAAGATTATCACCCTTTTGGAGGTGAATTGGGTAGCTTCTATTTTAATCGGTACTAGTAATGGATCCATTTGGCATGTTAGGGTATAAAATCAATTAAGAGGTCTCCCAGCCTTGAAAACCAAGGTTTGATATACCCAAAAGTATGGAGGAGAGCTATTCCTGAGCACTATTGTTGCTTTGATCTTCATCAAAAACACATTTATTTTATAATGGGTTGGATTACTTGCATTAGCCATTCCCACTTAGGTCATTCCCCTCTCACCGACCTTAAGGGCTAAGAGTTAATAACCTTGGGAGGGCAGGCCTACTAAAGAGATGCACTAATGAAAGCAAAAGATGAGTCTAGCTTTCTGATCACCTAAGTAATGTGAGAGCATACTTGCCTATCATCAAAGACACACAAGACATGATAGTTCATTTATTTAAGCCCAAATTGAAATGTGCCTAAAAATTTAAATGAATACACCATGTTTAGTTGAATTCATAGGGAACCTGCAAAATAGATCCATTAATAGTCATGATTATGTTTTGAATTTGTCTTTGACAAGCGTATCTTTGACAAGCATCCTGCAAAAAAGAGTTAGGCTACAAACATCTCATAGACATAACAAGATTAGCATTAGTGATCCAAACTATGAAATTTTCAGAAAAAACTATATGAAATTTTATCCTAACTTCAAATAGGCATAACTTTCTGCTCGGGACTCGAAATTATGAATTGTTTAACTCATTGGAAAGGTCTCCAAGAGTTGTAGATGAGATTCTAAAGGAGCATATAGTAGTTGTGTTGGTGCTTTCAAGGGCTAAAAGTGACCAGAAGGCCTTAAAAAATGCAAATTACCAACCTATAGACAAACTTGAAAATTCTAATTTGCAGTTTATGGAAAAACACAGAGATGCAGAAACTCGTACAACATGATTTATCAGTTAGTATGACACAAATTTAGATTTTGCACAAGAATAAAAAAAGACTTATACAACACAATATTTTGAAGCCAAAAATTCATACAAAACAGAATTAGCTATAGTATGATAGTGCAAATCAACTCATACGACATAGGAATGAGCTAGAACGAATAAAGAATTTTCAATGTAAAAGCTCATATGAGTCAAAATTATACCCAGTACGAGTTAGGATGAAGTGTCATCCTGGCCTAAAAGGTAGTTTGTATGAGTTGGAAAATCAACATGTACGACATTCTGATTCTCATCCGACAGAGATGAATATTTATTGAAGCTTGAGAGGCCAAAAATGATGATTTCTGCCGCATTGTGGGCACCAAAATGTTGTTCTCTGTGAAGTGTACCTGTATATGCAAACATAATGCACTCAATAATTCATTACAACCATGGTTAGAATGTTTAAATCAAAGAAATACAAAACCATAGCTAATCGACTTATTGCCTCCTAGTAAATGAGAGTATGAAAAATGCTCTTAGATCTAATTATGCATATTCTAGTGACTTGACTACACTTAGATGGAGGATTTGAAAGATGAAAATGCATGATCTTAGCAAGAATAGCATGATTAAGCTACATGAATGATAGATCTAGCATGATTAAGCCAAGATTTAAGCTAAAATTTTGCATGATAACATTGCTAAAATTGATAAACTATAAGCTAGATGCCTATAATAACATCGCATAAGATGAGAATGAGATGGGATGCATTGATATGCAAGAATGATATGAAATTGGGACCCATATTGCTCCAAAATGAGGTCTATTTATAGGATTTTCCAAGGCTAGGGGTGATGTGGCAAGAATCAATGGTCACAATTGATTTGAAGATATCAATGGTTAAATTGGAGGAGGATGGTAAAGGGGGTTGGATTAAAGGGAACATTTGTCATCTCTATGGTGACAAGTGTCAAGAGGATTCTAGAAGGAGTTAGATGAAAGGGAACACTTAGTGACAAGTGTCACAAGGTTCTAGAAGATGTTGGATGAAAGGGGACATGGTGGTAGGTAGAATGGGTTAGGTTTAGGAGTGGTAGAAGTTAGGAGAATTTGAATTTAAAATTCAAATAATGGGAAAAGGATAATTAATCTGAACAACTCATGATTGATTTTTTTTAATTAATTAGGGAATTAGAGGAAATGATTTTGAATGGGGGAATTAATTAATTAAAGGGGGGAAATGAACCTATTTAATAAATCCTTAGGTTTATAAATAAGTAGATGAAAGGGGAAATTTATTCAAATTGCTTAGTGAATTTAATTAAATTGGGGAGGAGGATTAATTAAATAATTTCTTATTTAATTAATTACCTTCAGACCATTTTTAGGTGTATACAACCGGTAAAGGATTCTCCACACTCATTGAAGAATTGGACTCGTCAGATGATTTTTCATCACTCTTCTTCTTGCAAACCTTATTCATTTCAGCCCTAGTTTCCTCAACATTCACTACTTTTTCCCTTTTTGGTTTGCAAAATGATTTACTGGTTGGTTCTCTTGTGGTTTACGACAATGATAGCATGCCATTCCAGATGCTCTCCAGGGTCCTGCATTGCCTCTACTTGTCCTTCTTCTGCAGTTCATTGCCACATGTCCAAATTTGTTGCATATTGAACAAATCACATTAACTCTTCTCTCCATATCATAGGGACTAGACCAATTAACATAGGGTCTTTTCCAATTAGTGCTTCTTCGATCATTGAAATTTTTTCTCCAATCACCAATAGGTCATGTGCTCATGTGAGGTGTTAGATTGTTTCCTCCATACCTACATTCAACTGATCTATTCTTATAAATATTGCATGTATAACAATAACTTTCAAATTTTCTAGGTACCTATCTAGCATTAGGTCTATGACCAGTATTAATATTAGATTTGCTTCTACAAACATTTGTAGTGTCTCCTAGTTTATGATAGTTAAAACAAACAAGTTTGTAATATTTCTTACTGGTAGGTTTATGAATCTTATGAGTAGTTTTACCTTCATGCATGTTTCTCTTTGTACTAGAAGGTTCACCTTTCTCAAATGTAGAGTATCCCAATCTAGTTGTATCACTTGTCATCCTTTGAGATTGGATCTGTTCATCAAGCATAGAGGAACTCTTGTTGAATTTAGCAAGCTTCTCACTGGCCTCCTAAAGTTCCCTTGTTAGATCTCTAGTCCTTTTAATTAGCCTCTCTATAAAAGACATAGTCATATCTAGATCTGCTTGTATACGTTATTTTTCCTCTTTCTCCTCATGCCAATGCTCAAACAATGTTTCATTTTCTTGTTTCATTTTGAAGATTTAATCTTCCTTATCTCTGATTTGATCTTTGAATTTCCTTCTAGCTTCTAGTTTCTAACACATCTGGATTGCAAGGGCTTCAAGTTCTCTTGTCATGTCAGCCTTCTTACAATTTAGCTTCTCCATCTCTTCAACTAATGCATCTATGTTAGCCTCATCTAAAGAACTACTTTCAGAGATCTCTAACAATTGTTCAAAAAGTTCTTTCCTTTTAGATAATGATGCTTTGTACTTCCCTCTCAGGGTTTCCAAATCTTCCTTAGTTTCTACAAGTTCCCTAGCCATCTCTCTATAGCTCATTCCTTTGCCCATTTTTACCTTTGATTTAGAGATCCTTTCCAAGAAGTTAAGTCTTAAGGAAGTTAGGCTTTGATACCAATTTATGAACTTACAAGGCACTGAGAGGGGGGGTGAATTAGTGCAAGTTAAAATAATAAAAATCTGATTATGTACTTTAAGAACTTAAAACTCAATAAGCATATAAGAAATAACACTAAGTAAGAAATCACTACATCAAGTATGAACCAGATAACACAAGATATTATACATGGAAAACCCAAATGGGCAAAACCATGGTTGGAGTTAGTACCCACAAGATAACTATCTACAAAATAGAAATCTTGAACGGTTAAGGTCTTACAATGAAATGCGCTATTAGGAGTAGACCCAATTAAGAGTCACCCAGTTAGGGGATTTATGTATCAGCCCTGTGAGGAGCTTAATGACCTATTAGGATCAACCTCATGTGTGGATTTACTACACTTTTTGACAGATTCCTTGTTAGGGGACTTAAAGGTTTAAGGCCTATTAGGACCTACCCGATTAAGGGATTTAGTTGTTGTAACTATTAGGATAACAACAGGTTCAAGTGATCCATGTATAACACCATTAGTGTCTAATAATATCCACTTAACAACATTACAAAATCGCATATACTTCATCTCATAACTCCTTTGTTCAGCATACTATCAAAAACAATGACATTTGATAATGATTTCTCACACAGTCAAGCTCATACACATAACATACTTCATACCTCATCACACATCTTAAAAAATATCATTAGGTCAGCTAGAACCTTGGAACAATTCCCTAGGTTCAATGAATCTATACAAACTTGCATTTCACTCTTTACATAAGTCTTCCATTGACTTAATACATCAAATTCTGTGTCGGTTTACCAATCTTAGTGATAATCATCACTAGCAGTTGAGTGTCTAACAATTCTTCTATTCTACCAATCAAATCTCATTCACCTGATGAAATCTACACATACAGTCACAAACATATATTCATTTGATAGTCTTCAATGTTGTTGCAAAGCTTCATCAACTCATTCTTCATGAACTTCACATACCTATTGTTTGAATGTAACACTATCAGTCTTTTACTAATTGAAGTCCTAATTTTTGGTTCTGATGAAAATTGTCTCTGCTAACTAGTTAAGCCTTGTCAGTTGAATTGTAGGACACTGATGACTCAAAGAAACATAGTTGCTAGAAATGACAACATACAACATATTCATCATACATCAATCTAACCTCTATACAAAATAGACATATACCGGTTGCAACACATTTCTAGTTTAGATCAAATGCCAACATTTTAAACTCAAACAAAAGGGGAAATAGGACCTCAGTCAACATTCAAGCCTTTTCCTAATAGAATTGAGGTTGGATCTATTGAGAGTTCATCCTCCTTTTAATTTTTTGGTTAATTTGGCTAATTGGTGGTCTTAACCTACTTGGTGTGACCCTAGCTCCAAACTACACCATCACAAGTCCAACATTTTATTAGGGGTTTGAATGCCTACATCAGTGGGTGAGTTTGACTTTTTGA
The DNA here is from genome assembly GCF_030272615.1 of Cryptomeria japonica. Taxonomy (NCBI): domain Eukaryota; kingdom Viridiplantae; phylum Streptophyta; class Pinopsida; order Cupressales; family Cupressaceae; genus Cryptomeria; species Cryptomeria japonica. The sequence continues at coordinate 286,385,792 of NC_081408.1, read as the reverse complement.
GCAAAAAACCATGGAGATGGTTATAGAAAAGGCTCATTTGGTGGAGAAAAACATGGCCAAGGCTCTAGGTGGTCAAACAGGTGTACAAACTGGGAGTGCATAATCAGTACATTTTGGGGATAGAGGTGATTAGTCTCAAGAAATAGGTTCCCCTAGGAACTTTCAAACACCTATTGAGGGTGGACAACAACAACAACAGTGACCTTAGTTAAAATAGAAGAATTTTTAGAGTAATCATGGTGGAAATTCCTAGTACAGGAAGGACAATAATCGGTAGTAGGCCAAGAAGGACTTCCCTAGTCAACCTTCTCAGAGTGTACCTAAAACTTATAGTATGGGCAATTATTAGTAGTCCAGTGCACCATCTAGAGGTCGAGAGTCTAGTAGAGGTAGATGTTTTTCATGTGGATAGTATGGTCACATAGCTACACAATACCCTTAGAGATCATCATAGGAAGTGAGTTGGAGACCTACAACTTCAGAGCCCATAGTCAGGGATGCAGGTAGATCCAATCGAGTTTTTGTAGTGGTTGATAAGCATCGGGAAGAGCATCAAGGGACAGTGATTGAGACCATAGGTGTGTTGGGAGGTACATATATTTCTATTATTTTTTATTAGAGAGCCTTAGATTTTTTCATATCTTCTTCTATCATGGAACAGTGTGGACTTACATCTACTAGGAAAGAAAATAGGTGGTAGGTTAAGTTGGCTATTGGATCTTGTGCAGCCATAGATTCCTTTATTATGGGTTTGTGTCTGATACCACAATTGACCTCTATGTTATTCCTTTGGGATTTTATGGAGTTGTTTTGGGGATGGATTGGCTAGAGTCCCACCATGCTTGTATTGATTTTCATTGTAGGATATTTTAATTCTTATATGACCGTGGTAGAAGAATGGACATAGTAGGGATTCAAAGACACATATCCCTTCGGATGATCTCTGATATGTAGCTTAAGCAGTGTATGCATCAAGGGTGCCAGTTGTTTGTAGTTTCTCTTGATTATTTAGATGAGGAGAAATGTTCATAAATTTTCTTAGATAGTCACTCTCTTCTTCAGGAGTATGCTAATGTGCTCCCTAAGTGACATTCCCAGTATGCCACTGAAATAGGACATAGATTTCCACATTGATTTGGTGCCAGGAGAAGAACCCATTTCTAGAACCCCAGATTGGATTAACACTTAGGAATTGAGTAAGTTGAAGTTAAAACTTGAGGAATTATTGGCCAAGGGATTTATCCATCCTAGTGTTTCTCCATGGGGAGAATTGGTCACATTTGTGAAGAAGAAGGATGTTTCCCTTCGACTGTGTATTGATTATAGATAACAAAATAAGGTGATGATCAAGAATTAGTATCCATTGCCTAGGATAGATGATCTCTTTGGTGAAATAAAGGGGGCAAGGGTGTTCTCTAATATCAATCTAAAATTAGATTATCATTAGTTTTTCATCCATGAGGAAGACATCCATTAGAAATCCATTCACACTCATTATGGACACTACGAGTTCACAGTGATACCATTTGGGATGATGAATGCACCTTCAGTATTCATAACTCTAATGAATGGTCTATTCGAAACCTATTTTGATCAGTTCATACTTGTATTCATGGATGACATATTGATATATTCTAGGATGATGGAGGAGAGAGGTCCATTTGTAGTAGGAACTATAGTGTTTGAGGGAGAATCATCTTTATTGCAATTTGGCTCAGTGTGAGTTTTTCCAGACTAAGGTGAAATACCTTGGACATGTGATTTTAGGAGAGGGTATTGATGTGGATCCTTCTAAGATCCAAGCCATCTTAGATTGCCCATTTTTGACTAATGTATCGAAGGTTCATATTTTTATGGGCTTAGTCAGTTACTATTGCCATTTTGTACCAAGTTTCTCCTAAATAGCTCACCCAATTACTTCTCTACAGAGGAAAGGGTAGAAGTTTGTTTGTATAGAGAATTGTGAGGTAGCCTTCCATACTCTAAAAGAGCTTCTTGTCAGTTTACTTATTTGGCCATTTCCTGATCCATCTCAAGATTTTATGGTTTGTAAAGATGCTTCTTTGGAGGGCTTAGGAGAAATGCTTGTGCATGATAGTCTCATGATTGTGTATGAGTCTCACAAACTCAAGGATCATGAGATGAACTATCCTACTCTTGACCTAGAGTTTCTAGTTGTAGTTCATACTTTAGTAAGGTGGAAACACTTTATTTTAGGGTGTTGGTTCAAGCTGCATAGTGATCACCATAGTTTACAGTACATACTTACTCAGTCAAACCTAAATGCCCGATATTATCGATGGATGGAGTTCCTCTACATGTATGACTTTTAGGTCAGGTACATTTAGGGAAAAGAGAATATGGTGGCTAATGTTTTGAGTTGGAGGCATCATGAGATTTCAATGTTGATTCTTGGCATTGATTTGAGGAGTAAAATTTTGGAGGTCCTTCCAAAGGACACGTGGTATCAAGAGGTTAGAGCTTAGGTAGAGGTTGGGAGGCCATTAGAGGGTAGATATTCTAGTTATATCCTTGAGTTAGATGGTCTTATTTGACATCTTGGATGGATTTAGGTGACACCATTAGAGGGATTTTGCACATTGATTATGGCAGAGGCACATCATGCTCTTTACTCAACACATCTAGGTGTCAAGAAGATGCATGCAGATTTGCAAAATTTATCATTAGGCTGGTATGAAACAAGATATCGTAGATTTTGTATTGAGGTGTTTGGAGTGTTAGCAAGTGAAGGCCAAGCACCAACATCCTACAAGACTTTTGATGTCCAATTTGGTTCCAGAGTTAAAATGGGATCATTTATGTGGATTTTATAGTAGGGTTGCTATTTTCCTCTCATCATCATGACACAACCATCGTCACACTAGACAAGTTGACCAATGTTCCTGACTTCTCCCATATATGGTCTTCTTGTACAATAGTAGTGGTGGATCAAGTTTTTATGGAGGATGTTGTGAGATATTACAAGGGATTCCTTGTCAAATCATATCAGGTTGAGATCCTGTCTTTACGTTAGCATTATGGACATCACTTCAACATGCCTTGGGAACCTAGTTTAACCTTAGTTTAGCTTATCATCTAGAGACCAATGGTCAAATAGAGAGGGTAAATTAGGTTCTAGAGGACATGTTGTTCATGTATTTTATGGATTAATAGTTGCGATGGGAAGACCACCTTTATCTAATGTGGTTTGCCTATAACAATGGATATCATAGCTCTATTAGCATGTCTTCCTTCCAGGGATTGTATGGTCATCCTTGTCATACTCCTCTTAGATGGGATTGATTATAGGATAGGGTGTGGCTAGGTTTGAAGATTTATGGAGACATGGAGTAGCCGATTGAGCACATTCATGAGCATTTGGTAGCAACTCTAGATAGGAAGAAAAAGTATGTTGATGCTTGTAGGGTGGATCACTAGTTTTCTATTTGAGATCAAGTCTTCCTGAGAGTGCATTTGCAGAAGAGTCCTATCCAATATGGAAAGGGTTCTAAGTTCGTGCCTCAATTTATTGGCCCCTTTGAGATCCTTGATAGGATAGGACCTATTGCTTACCTTCTTTCCTTGTCATTGAGCCTATCCTGCATCCATGATGTCTTTCATGTTTCAGTTCTTAGAGAATCTCATCCTAATGTGACACATGTTTTGGATTGGAATGCATTGTAAGTAGAGGAAAACCAACTTTCTTTGGAGCTTGTGCCCATTCTATAGCATCCAGGGTTGATCCTTAGGGGTTGCACCATAAAGAAGGTAAGGGTCCAATGGGACCCAAATGCTGACCTCAACCGCTTGGGAGGATACGAGATCTTTACCCCTATCTTTTTGCAAGTTTCCATGAGTAATCCTAGATCTAGGGGGGAGGATGTGATACCTCTCCCTTGTTTAGACACTATTTTTTTATTTATTTAGTTGGACTCATGGTGACTCTTTTAGTTCCACATATGGTTTTGATGGTACTTTATGTTATGATGACTCTTGTTATGAGACTATGGTATGATGATTTTAATTGATATTTGTAGGCTATGCTCTATGTTTATGTGTAATGAATGCTGATTATGCTATTTTTTATTATGGATGATTAGATGTTATATTTGATATATGTGTAATGACCCATGTACTAACTGTACTCAGGGTTAAAATCATCATAATTAATCAGAATATAAGAGTGAATCACAAACTCTAATCTAATTAGAATTAATCCTAAATAACAATTGAATAATGCAAAACCAATTGAATAATGAATAAATGAATCTAATTAAGACTCCCTCAATCGATTTGACAAAGATTCCATTGCTCTTCTCCTTAGTTGTTGTAGAATTGGCTCTTAGGTATTGCACTAATTTCTTGCATAGATTAGACAACTATTATGAAGACTATGATTCTAGCTTGATTGAGAAAATGATGTTATTTATATAGATTTTCAACATAGAGGAGGTGAGAAATAGAACTCAAGTCCTAATTGATAGTAAACTAAGATTGATCAATCAATGAACTAATCATGATTGAATTGTTAACTCACTTGATTGATCTATTAATAGGATTGATTGGAGAGTGAACTCAATTGATTAACTAGTAGACTAAATAGACTAGCTAGTTGACTGAATTGATTGATTAAAAGACTGAATTGATTGACTAGTCAGAAAAGGCTGATTTTGAGTGGAAAGGGGTGATTGAAGAGTTAACCAAGTTAGCTAATTAGTCAACTGATTTGATCATTCAGTTATGATTTCAACATGTGATGTAGGATTTTGAAATTGAATTTAATTTTCAATTTCAATTTGGATTTGAATTTGGACTTTCGAATGCTGAAATGCACATGAAATTAACCATAATTCACATTTGGTGAAATGTTAATTTGGAAGAAATGAAATTGATTGGAATTAAGTGAAATTCGAATTTGGGAAAAATAAAATGAAATTAGATGAAATTAATTGGAATTAGAATTTGGGAGATTGGAGGAATAAGTTAATTTATTTAAATAATTTAAATGAAATTATTAAAACTTTAGAAATGTGATAATTAAATAATAAAGATTATTTAACTAAAGAAAATGTTGCAATTAATTAAATAATTAATATTTAATTAATATTTGAGATGGGTTTGAATGACAAAATGATTAAAGAATGGAAATTGGATAATTAGTAATGTCAAATGTGATGATTTGAATTAGTAAATTGGCTTAATTAAATAATTAAATAATTACTTAATTAAATAGATGAATAATTAGTATGCGATCAATGAGACATTGTTAGGTGTCTACATTTTCTCCTCTTTGAGACAATGTCAAAGTGATGTTGTTTCAAAGAAAACAAAAACAAAAATTCTCCCCTAGTATGCCTCAATGACACTAGGGTATAATGCCCCCTCAAGAGATTGTTTGTCCATTGATGACATGAATGATCTCTCAAAATAAGAAGGATGTTAGATGAGAGATGGAAGAATGATTAACTTGGTGACATGAATGATTTTGATTATAGAAAATAAATGGTTGAAGTGATTTGTAGAGTGATTGATTTGATAGGATTGGATTGATAAGATTGATTTGATTGATCTAATAAAAATAAAGTCTGGTTTCAGGAAGGACACATCTTGTATAAGACAAAAATGATCAAAACATCTGGTTTCAGGAATGATACATCTTGTATAAGATAAAGATAGATGATCTTGCCTAGTTTCAGGAAGGTCTAATCCTGTATAAGACAAAGATAGATGAAAAACATCTAGTTTCAGGAAGGATACATCTTGTATAAGATGAAGAGAGATAAAAATGGGATGAATGATGAAAGTGATGAAGGTGAAGAATAATTGATTGATAAATAGAAATGTTGAAATGATAGAATTATAGATAAAAAGATTAAAATTAAGTGATGAGAGAGATCATGTAAGATGAAAGAATTATAGAAAGAATCATCAAGTTGATAGAAGAAAAGATGCTTAATGAGAGAGTGATCTTGATTGATACAATCAACATGATGAGATCAGAAACAATTGGTATGAATTGAAATGATTGATGATGAATAGTCTTCTTCTCTTTATTCAAAGTGCAACACATTATCATCATTAAGCCTTATTATGTAACAATGAATCTTAGTACTCAAGGGTATAAGGAACCAAGATGTATAGATATCTCATAGAAAAGAAACACACACGTATCAGGGAGGGAGTGAACCCTCCATTCTACGAACAACAATAGGGGTTGAGATATTTGTGGTAGTCAAAAGCATAGTTATCCTCATGGGATACTTACTGAATGAACGTACCAATCACAGACACACACTGGAACTATTTCCCTAGAACTTCATTGGTTCACACCACAAACAGAAAACAAAGAAAAGGATCATGCCCATCACGACTCCTCTAGTCACTTGTTGGACATCCTTGAGTAGCTAAAAGCAATGATCTTCACCAATTTGATAAAAAGATAAAACCAACTAGAACAAAAATGCAGCACTCATACTAATTTGTGTCTTTTCTTTGATGTGATTTTGATAATGTCTAGTTTTAGAAGTTGTAGACCTCATTTAAGACTGATTTGTCTGGTTTCAATTGTACCCTCTTCTGCTTAAGACAAGATAATGATCATGTTGATATGGATAGTTTGATGATTGATAAGATAGTTTGATCAACTTGGTTGCAGATTTTGATTAGATAGTTGTATCCTTTGTTTAACTTCATGCAAAGTGTTTGTTAGATATCTATTAGAGTATTTGCTTTTCGCGAGACATTTTATTGCAAGTTTTTGATGTTTTTCAATTTTTAAATCTTTTCGATGTTTAGGGTTTTCAATATTTTCTCAATGTTTTTGTCCTTTATTTTAGGATCGCATTTGAATGTTTTTGTTGTGATTTTGACGATCATATTTGAATGTTTTTTGATTATTTTTTTTCGAGACTTTTTTCAAATGTTTTGGTATTTTTATGGTTTTCAAATGTTTTTGGTATGTTGATGTTTTTGATTGATTTTGATTTTTTTCTTATCTTATGAGACACATTATGTGTTGGATTATGTTCTCTATGTTTGATTTTTGATTGTAGTGCAAGGGGATGATATTATGTCACTCACCTTAGAGAGACACGAGATGTCATGATTCCCCTTCATTGTTGTGCATGTATTTGTTAGGTTTATGTATATTATTCATATTATGCATTTTTTTTGATGCAAGGTTGTAGGTACAAGGAATTGAATCCACCTAGTTTTCCAAGTGTAACCATGCCTACATAATCAAAATGGAAGTTGTGGGAGATAGCCTAATGGCCCATTACTCAAACCCTTATCCCATGCTTGGTATTAGAGAAATGTTCTTGTCTTGTGCTTAGTTGTTTGAAATGCCACATAGGCAAAATTTGATAAAGTTGCTCCTGATGGGTATCTATATGTGTTTGCATAGGGTTTTGATTTGTCTATTTTTGTGATAAATTTTGATTTACCATGAGGTTTTTTTAAAATTATTGATAATTTAATTTACATGCATATATTTGTACATATATATAAATGTATTAATGAATAATCTTATGTAATTATTAATTAACAAATTGGTATTGATGATCTAATTAATTAAATTATAACAAAAGCATAAGTGATTAATAAATTAAGTTATAATTTAAAGGATGAATTAATTGAAATTATTAAATAAACATAATATAAATTAATAATGAATTAAATTACAGTAGAACTATTTAATTAAAAAAGTAATTTTCCAATGTCGACAATTGGATGGTGGAGAAAATATTAATATTTTGGAAAAATTTATAGAGGGGATTGCCTGGCTAAAGTGGGAAAAGATTAGGGAAAATTTTCAAATGACTGTCCAACAAGGATTGGTTAGAGGATTGTAGATTCTTAGGGTTTAGGAAAATTTGAATCAAAAACAAATTAACAATTATATGCATATACAAATACAAAATATGAAGAAAATTGTATAACACAAATAACACAAAGATTTCACATGGTTCTCCCAAGATGGGCTACATCCACAGAACACAACTATCCAATATTTTCTTATTATCCAATAAATCATTACAACACCATTATAATGCCCTTTTTCATTGTAGCCACTTATAAAAAGAAACTTTTAGGGCAACATACAAAGTCAACTAAAAAATAACAACTCTAACCCTAATTGAATATTCTTGTAATCTTCTCCTTGTACACATATTCTCATATTTTTGTACACTCGTATTCTTGTACCTACTCAAGATCACTTAGAGGATTCTTTGACATTTCTACCTTTAGAAATAATCCAAAAATGGGTCAAACTGATATCTCTAGCCCTTGGAATCACTTGTGGATGAAACGGATAAGTATAGGCTCCAATGGAAAATCTAGACAGGATCATTAGACATTAGAGTGCTAGAAGGACACCAGCATGATGTGTTAGTGTCCTCTACATATAATGGTGTCCTTGGTACATGCTAGAGTCCCAAACCTACACCAATATCTTTTATACTAGTGAAACTATATTGATGTCCCTGAGACTTGTGTTTGTCCGAAACCATTGTGCTTCAAGGATGGACTGTAGAAAATCCTGTCTTGCGATTGTTAAATTTTTAATAATTTAGAGTTTGGTTTTACCATGTTAGGTTTCAAAAGTGTCAAAATTTGTAGGAAAGTGGCTAAATATAGATGCTTATGTTGTATTTGATCTTTCACCCTCTATTTTGATGTTGACATGCTCAGTTGTTGTGCTATTTAAGTTGTATGCATTGATGTTCTTGTATCATGTATTGATTGTTCTTAGAAAAGCATCAGGAAAATTAAGAGGGTAGTGGTGAATTAATTTTTGCCAAACTCAACCAAATTAACCTTAACTTTAGATCTTATCATGAAGAACAATAAAAGAAGTAATCACCACATCAACAACATGCATAACACATGGATTTTTATGTGGAAAACCCGGTTAAGGGAAAAAGTAGTATGTGAAAATATTATAATGGGGAATGCAAATGCATTTAGGCACACTTGCTAGAGCTCACTACTCAAAACAACAGAGGGCTACACTCCCATGAAGGCTCACTATCTTACAAATATCAAACAACAATCCAGATTAAATGAACTAAAAGAATAGCATCTCCAAATGCTTTATTATAGTTCTGGTTAAGCACATTGTCTGCACAAAAACTCTTCTATGCTCTTATCCACCACCAATGGATAAATTTGCTTGTTTAGACATAAAATAACCTTAAAGATCATAAATCTAACCTTAGACACTTGCAGAAACACAACTAACATGATTACAACACTTATTTATACAAGTCATCAACCTAAAGTTTGAGTCAACACATAAGATCTAATCACAACATTACATCACACGATACATAAATCTATAACCAGACTAGTACAATGTTAGCAAAGACATAGCATGGACTTAAATGAAATCCTCAAGCATGCAACACTGCCAATATCATCGATAACATGCTACACCACCGAATATGTCACATAGCACATAGAATGTCACCAAACTAATAAAGTCTTCAATAACGCACACCACGATCAACACAGACCACCAAAACACATAGGACATGATCAAATAACATCAAATAGCAACATGAATTCCACTACAATCACTACAACATTTTGGATAATCAGAATCATCATTAACATCATCACCGATACTCAAGAACACCAACTAAGAAACTAAAAGATATGCTTGCGAAGTTCCAAATCATGAACCATCTGATCTGAGGAGACACATGAACATGCCAAACACTCTCAAAAATCTGCAACTCATGATAGAATCATTCTAGAGGAATATGGATCAAATATCACAACTTTGCAACATAGAACACTGAAAAACTAGTCACTACACCCGATCACACAACTCGATCAAATCACCTCATAGCATCATGAAATACATACTAAATCAACTAGAGATAAGCATATTGAAACCTAATAAACCACATCAAGACACCTGCAATAAACCACTGAAATCAAGTAACTACAACACACCAATTCTTTGCAACACAAGAATATGTCTACAATACACCAATTTTGTGCAACACGGGAATATGTTGACATCAATGACAACATATCCCAACAACTTTAATATCCAACAATCTCCCCCTTTAGCATTGATGGAAACATATAAATATGAGAAACAATCAATGCATAGAAAAGAAACAACTCCAATAATCTCCCACAAAATTACAAGGATCAACTCCCCCTTTGACAAACACTTTCAAAAATATTTCAAGGTTTTTCACATGCTCTTCTCCCTCTTTGACAACAATGCCAAAGACATAAATCTCTCACTCTAATAATTTATCCCCCTACCAATTGTTACCAAACTCAACCAAATTAACCTTAATTATAGATCTGATCATGAATAACAATATTAGAAGTAATCACCACATCAACACACATAACACATTGATTTTTGACGTGGAAAACCTAGTTAAGGAAAAAAGCATGGTGGGAACCTACCCACAATAAGATGATACTCTATAGTAGTATGTGAAAATATTGCAATGAAGAGTGCACATGAATTTGGTTACACTACCTAGAGCTCACTCCTCAAACTAACAAATGGCTACAACCCTCGGAAGGATCACTACCTTTCAAAGATTGGACAACAATCTGGATTACATGAACTAAAAGAATAGCATCTCCAAATGCCTAATTATAATTTTGGTTAAGCACACTATCTGCACAAAAAATCTTCTCTACTCTTCTCCACCACCAAAGGATAAATTTGCTTGTTCACACATATAACTCTTACAAATCATACATCCAACCTCAGACAGTTGTAGACACACAACTAACATGATTACAACACTTATTTATACAAGTCATCAACCTTACCGTTAAGGTTGGCTCAACACATAAGACCTAATTACAAAATTACATCACACGATACATAAATCCATAACCAGACCAATACAATGTCAGCAAAGGCATAGCATGGACCTAAATCAAATCTTTGAACACACAACACCACCAAATAATCTGCCAAGATCATCTACAACATGCTACACCACCGAATATGTCACATAACATGAAGAATGCCAGTGGACCAATAAAACCTTCAATAACATGCACCATGATCAACATGGACCACCAAAACGCATAGGACATGACTAGAGAATATCAACAAGCAACGTGAATTCCAATGAAATCACCACATCAACTTGAATAATAAGAATCATCATTAACATCATCATCGGAGCTCAAGAACGCCAACTGACAAACTAAAAGATATGCTTGTGAAGTTCCATTTCATGAACCATCTAATATGAGGACACACATAAATGTCCCAAACACTCTCCAAAATTTGCAACTCAAGATATAATCATTCTGGAGCAATATGGATCAAATACCACAACTCTGCAACATAAAACACTTAAAAACCAATCACTACATCGAATCAAACAACTCAATCAAGTCAATTCATAGCAATATGAAACTTATACTAAATTAACTAGAGATAAGCATCTCAAAATCCAGTAAACCGCATCAACACATGTGTAACAAATCACTGAAACCAACTAACTACAACACATCAATTCTCTGCAACACACCTGAATATGTCTACAATACATCAATTCTCTACAACGTAGGAATATATTGACATTAATGACAACAGCATATCTCAGTAACTCCAATATCCAACATTGACCATCCCCATGTCTAAAACCCTTTGTTAGGTCAGTTGACTACTATTATTTTCCTAATGTGCATCTTCCCTAGGTTTTATTTTATAATTTTGATAGGAGTGGCCCCTTTTCATAGTCCTAAACCATTAAACTTAATATAAATCTCTATTTTTGTCCATATGGTTGTTGCTCATGGCCCTACAAAGTTTTTTCCACTGTCTCATTTACTATGTTGGAACACAGAGTAAAATGTCAACCTTGGGTGTCTCCTACATCCCCAAAAAGGTCAAAGTGAAATGTGCCAAGTACCTACAGGTATATAGGGAATAAGTGTAAGATTGGAATGTTATCCCTACATCCTTGCCAAGTTTTATAATGAAGCTCAACATTAGTTGTTGGTGTATGGGGAGAAAAAACATTGTAGAGGGTGAAAATACCCTACTTCCCTGCGAGAATCACACATGATGGGTGAAGTTTTTTGCAGGTATGTGAGGGTAAGGTAAAGATGTTTGTTGATAAATATGAAAAGACCCTACTTTCTTGTGAATGTCATATAAAAGGGATAAGATGTAACATAGGCAAGTGAAAAGGAAAAGAGGATTGTTAATGAATTCATGCCATCTAACATGATGGAAAAGTGGAGTGTCTGAATTAGGAAGAAAATACACAAGGCAATAATAGATTGGCAATCACTATGTAGTAATAAATTAGCATAAAGCCTTGCTGATTGATGACAAGCTGAGATTGCTAACCTTGCTGCCAAAAATCTAAAAGTATCTCAATAAATCTTCAAAAACCCAAGAATGCTAGTGCAAGAGATTTTAGAGTTGGTGAGTCAGGTACACATGTTTGAATTATGGCTACCATTTGAGAAGAAAAGAATGTTTCTTGAGGTATTCTATATCCAGAAATTAAAAAAGGTACAATTCACATGGATTGATGCAATATTGAGGTAAATCAAAATTATAATACTGCAGTCAATCAATCACCTCTAGTCATTATGCCTTAACAGGGTGGTTATGTTGGCAACAACAATGTAGGAAAACTGAGAGGAGGGGGTGAATCATTTTTCACCAAACTCAATCAAATTAACCTCAACTTTAGATATAATCAAGAAAAACAATAGCAAAGCTAAACACCACATCAACAATACACATAACACATCGATTTTTGATGTGGACAACCTGGTCAAGCTAAAAACCATGATGGAAACTTACCCACAATATGATGATACTCTACATTAATATGTGTAAATACTACAATTGGGAATACACATGCATTCGAGCACACTGCCTAGAGCTCCCTGCTCAAAAAAAATAAAGGGTATCAACCTTGCGAAGGTTCACTACCTTACAAAGATCAAACAACAATCTGGATTACATGAACTGAAAGAATAGCATCTCCAAATGCCTGATTATAGTTTTAGTTAAGCACACTATCTGCACAACAACACTTTTTTCTCTTCTCCACTAGTAAAAGATAAATTCGCTTGTTTGAACATACAATACTCTCATAGATCATAGATACAACCGTAGACACATATCTTACATGATTACAACACTTATTTATACAAATCATCAACCTTAACCTTAAGGTTAGCTCAACACATAAGACCTAATTACAAAATTAAACCACACGATACATAGATCCATAACTAGATCAATACAATATTTGTAAGGACATGAGCATGGACCTAAATAAAATCCTTGAATTCACAACACCATCAATAATTCGCAACATGCTAAGCCACCAAATAAGTCGCATAACATGAAGAATACCACCAAACCAATGAAATCTTCAATAATGTGCACCATGATCAACGTGGACCACCAAAATACATACAAGACAATCAGAGAACATCAACACACAATATGAATTATACTACAATAATTGCAACAACTTAGATAACAAGAATCATCATTATTTCATTGTCGGAGCTCAAGAACACCAATTGGCAAAATCAAAGATATGCTTGTTAAGTTCCAAATCATGAACCATCCGAACTAAGGACACACATGAACATCCTAAACACTCTCCAAAATCCACACAACATAAAAAATCAATTTCAGAGCAATACAATGCATAAATTATAATTTAAAAAAAAGTAAAAAAAATCAACCATCATACCAGATCACATAAATCAACCAAATCACTTTTTGAAATACTGAAACTCATCCTGAATCAACTAGAGATAAGTAACTCAAAACTCATTAATCTGCATTAGCATATTTGCAAAAAATCACCCAAACCAACTCTTTGCAAGAAACCAATTCTTTGTAACATAATAATATGTTAACATCAGTGACAACAACACATTCCAACAACTCTAATATCCAACAATCTCCCTCTTTGGCATTGATGGAAATATATGAATGTGAAAAAAAATCAATGCAAAGAAATAAATCAAGTCCAACAATCTCGCCCTAAGATCATACACACATAGATCTCTACCTTAGATATATAAGATAGTTTTTCACATGCATTTCTCTGTTGGCATTTGCATGGACATTGCATTAATGATATGTTATGTTGTCATTGATGTCAATTGAACCAGTAATGGTATTTATGATATTGTTAATATTATTATTATTGATACTGTCTTGTAACTGGTAGGAAGAGATTTGAGGAAGATGTTGTAAACCAATATGTAAGTTTCTGAGTTGAACTGGTAACTAGTGTATAAGTTTAAACCCTTTCTATGCAATGTAATGGGTAAACCCTACCAGTTGTTAAACCCTAACCAATTAAGTTTGCTGAAATGGTTATGTTGGTTTATTATCTATTGAGTGGTAATGATGGAGACATGTGTGATCATTGTAAGAAGATAAGTTCAGATTGTTTTGGCACATTTGTTTGATTGTCTAGGGAATGAGAAAAGTGGATTGCATCTAATGCAAAGCATGTGATGAGTTACAAGTCTGATGAAGTGGTGATCATGGAGTGGTTGGAATTTTCTTGAAGAATGTGTATTGATTGCTATGTAAATCCAACGGTCACACTTGAACCAATTTGTTTATAATCTCTATGAGAGAATTAGGTTTTTATTATGTTACCGATCTAATTGATTTGTATTTAAGGTCGATGAAGTTGTTTTGTTTAGTGTTGGCAAAGTGTTGGCTTAAATCAATTGAGTGTGTGGTTGCCTAATTGGAGAATGGATCTACAATTTGAGGAAAGGCATATTGAAGTTGAAAAGGATCTAATCAAGAAAATATAGTGTTGTTCAGACAGATCAAGAAAAACCTATTGTCTTCTAACAATTACAACAGAATTAAAATCCTCTACTAAGGTTACTCCTGATAGGGTATTTTCTTTTTATCGAGGCATTTTGTAAATCCCTTAACCAGGTGATTCCTAACAGGATTAGTTCTTAATAGGACTTACTGTAAAATCTTTAACAGGCTTGGCTCCTAACAGGGTGAACTTCAGAAGAGTTCAGATAGCTATCTTGCAAGTCTCATCTCACCATGGTTTTTACCTATTTGGGTTTTCTATGTATACACATTTGTGTCATGTGGTGAATGTTTTTGTGGTTATGATCTTATTTGTTAATTTGGTTAACTTTTGATAAGGCATGATAACTAGAAGCATTGAGAGATGGAGTGTGTTGATATATGATTAAGGATTTGGATGTTTACAATATTGAATTTGTTTACTGTTAAGTTGTTATAACACTTAATCGGTTGACGTTGAGTATTCTTATGAGTATTGTTCTTGACAGTGATATTCTATTGATAAGTTTACTTTGTGAGTTTGAGTTTGAGATTGGGAAGTTTGTATTAGTTGTTCAGTTTACTGATTCACCCCCCCTCTCAATAATCTACTGGACACTTATTCTTTCATCATACCATCAATTGGTATCAAAGCATATTAGGTCCTCTTAAATCTAAAAGCCTAACAGCTTGAGGAAAAGATCTTGTAGATCATGATGAAGAAGGAAGGTATGAAGTTGAACAAAGATAACTATAGGATATGGAGTGATAGAATAAATATTTACATTAAGAGTCTAGGAAGTTAGTATTGGGATCATGTAGAAAATTAGTATGTTACACCTAATGGAACTTTGACTGATTATCAGAAGAAAGAACATGAAGAAAATCATCAAGAATTGGAGGTTATTATCATTTCCCTGTCTAATGTTGAATATTTAGATATTCATGGTCTTGAAATTGCATATGAAGTATGGAAAAAACTTGAAGAGATTTATAGCACTGATGAACATGTTAAGATTTCTAAAGAGGAGAGTCTAAGAGAAAATTTTGATGACATGAGAATTTCTAAAGGTGAGAATATCCAACAATATGGTCAAAGGATAAAAGAGATAGTTGGTGAAATAAAAAGTGCAGGAGGGAAAGTAGAAGATGCCATAGTAATTAGTAAGGTACTGAGAACCCTACTATTGGTCTATGCTATTTGAGTTGCAGCTATTTGGGAGCTGAAGTCCATTAGAAAAACTAAGGTAACTCTTGACTCTATCATTGGCAAACTTACTGCTTTTAGATCAAATGGTTATGATGGTAGCATATAGAAATCAGAATCTGCATTCAAATATTTTGTCTCTAACACATTGTTGAGAAAAATTAGAGATACTTGTCATGGCTATGAATCTAGATCCAATAGAGATGCTGATGATGAAGACAACTTAGTGGAGCTTGAAGAATTGTTGGCAAAATGACTTCCTAGAGGCACTAGTAAATATAGAGGTAAACTACCTTTAAAATGTTTTGCATGCAACAAGATCGGTCATATAGCAGCTAATTGTCCTAATGGTGAAAATGAATACAAGAGAGACAAATTCAAGAAGTATAAGGGTAAAGGAAAGAGATATTGTCTTATAGCGATTGGCAGTGGTATTAGTGATGAAGAATTTGATGATGATGCTAGTGAAGATATTGTGTTTGTAGGTATCAAGGAAGATATTTCAGATCAAAAGGCACTAGTTTCTAGGATGGATAACTCTAATGATTGGATCATTGATAATGGTTGTTCACATCATATGACTAGTGATCGGAGCAAATTTCTTTCCTTGAAGGAATTTGATGGTGGTGTTGTCAGATTTGGCAATGACTCACCCTATATGCTTAAAGGTAAGGGAGTTATTTCTCTTAATGGGAAGAGTAGTGCTGACATTGTCTATTGGGTTGAAGGTCTAAAGCACAATCTTCTAAGTGTGGCACAACTTAATGACAGAGGATACCCATTGGAGTTTAGAAATGGTATGTGCAAAATCTTTGACAATAAAGGTGAATTGATTGCAACCGAGAAACAAACCAAAGGTAATCTGTTTCATCTTAATCCTAAAGTTACCAACTATTTGATTGCAAAGATAGATGATAGTTGGCTTTGGCATAGGAGATTTTGTCATATAAACTTTGATAATATTGGTAAAGTGAGAAAGTCCAAGATAGTAAGAGGTCTGCCACAACCAGACAAACCAATTAATGCTCTTTGCAAAGAATGCCAGTTAGGAAAGATGACTTCTTCAACTTTCAAGAACAAGTCCTTCTCAACAAAAAACTTGTTAGATTTGGTTCATACAGATCTATGTGGAGTAATAAGAACAAGAAGAATTCAAGGTTATAGATATTTCATGATCTTCACTTATGATTGTTTAAGGATGATGTGGCTCACATTCTTGAAGGATAAGAATGAAGCTTTTTGTAAGTTCAAGGCATTGAGGGCCTTAGCTGAGAAAGAGAGTGCCAAAAAGATAAAATGTCTGAGAACAAACCAAGGTGGTGAATTTACTTATGAGGAATTCACTAAGTATTATGATGAGAATGGTATCAAACAACAACTTTCTACACCAAGGACACCATAGAAGAATGATATCGTAGAGAGGAACAACCGATCAGTGGTTGAAGCTGCTAGGACAATGTTGATACAAGGAGGTGTAGCGATTTTTTTTGGAAACAAGCTGTAAGTACAACTATCTACACAATGAACCGAGTTCTAGTGAAAAGAGGTAAGGACAAGACCCTTTATGAATATTGGTATGGAAGATCACCCGATGTTAGCTATGTTTAGATATTTGGTAGTAAATGTTTTATTAAAAGAGGTGATTACATTAGAAAGTTTGAAGCTAAGAGTGATGAAGGCATATTTCTTGGATATTCCACCAAGAGTAAGGCCTATAAATGCTTTAACAATCAGACACAGAGAATTATTGAGAGTGTTGATGTTCATGTAGATGAATGTCCTGAAGTCTCAGATGGAACTAGTTCAGAGAAAAAGGATGAAGATCCTTGCATTTTTCTTTTGGAACCTAAAATGTTAAATCAGAAACTGGTAAAGCAAATTCTGATGCACCTATTCAAATGAAACAAATAAATTCAAAAGAAGATGATAATGAAGAAGTTGAACCTGAAGAGAATGATCATGTTATTCCTAGGTATGTAAGACTGAACCACAGTCCTGAGCAGATTATTGGGGATAAGGATGCTGAAGTACTAACTAGAAGAAGAATAAGAGAGAACTCTTGCATGATTTCCACCATTGAACCTATAAGTGCTAAGGAGGCATTTGGTGATGATTATTGGGTTAAATCTATGGAGGAGGAATTGGATCAAATTGAGAAGAACAACACTTGGACCCTGGTACCCCAACTGGTAAATAAGAATATTATAGGTACTAAATAGGTATTCAGAAATAAGTTAAATAAAGATGGTGTTGTAGTTTGGAACAAGGCAATATTAGTCTACAAGAGTTATGCACAAGAAGAAGGAGAAGATTATGGCAAAACTTTTGCACCAGTAGCAAGAATGGAAGGTGTCATAACTTTACTTGCATTTGCAGCCCATAAGAAGTTAAAGGTATACCATATGGATGTTAAGTCTACATTTTTGAATGGGATATTGGAAGAAGAGGTATACATAGAGCAACCAGATGGTTATGCATTGACTTATGAGAAAGATATGGTATGCAGATTTCATAAAGCTTTGTATGGATTAAAGAAGGCACCCAGAGCTTGGTATGAATGAATTCATAGACATATGATGAAGGTAGGCTTTGCAAGAACCATTGATGATAGTAATATTTATCTCAAGTCTAAAGGAGATGAAATGCTGGTCAATGAAGTATTTGTTGATGATATTAGTTTTGGAGGTAATGATGTCATGAGCAATAGTTTTGCAGATGAAATGAAAAATGAGTTTGAAATATCTTTAGTAGGGGAAATAAAAAATTTCATAGCCTTCCAAATACAACAAATGAATAATGGTATTTTCATTACTCAATCTAAGTATGTGAAAGAGCTTTTGAATACTTTTGGCATGAGTGATTGTAAACTAGTTGGAACACCAATGGTTACAGGTTGCAAGTTGTCCAAGGAAGATGCATCTAAGTCTGTTGATGAAAAGGAATACAAGTCAATGGTTGAAAAATTACACTATGTTGTTTACAACAGACTGAATATTGCCCATGTGGTTGGTATAGTTGCAAGATTTGAGAAGAATCCAAAGTAGACACATCTGATAGAATCCAAGAGAATCTTTAGATATCTGAAAGGTACTATTGACTATGGATTATGGTATCCATATGGAAGAAACTTTGATTTGAAGGCATGCACAAATGCTGATTGGGTAGGAAATGTTGATGACCAAAAAAGCACTACCGGTGGAGCATTCTTTCTAAGAGGAAGGCTTGTTTCATGGAGTAGTAAAAAGAAGAGTTGTACTACACAATCTACTACTAAAGCTGAGTATGTTGCAACTTATATGAATTGCGCATAGGCTATTTGGATGAGGCACATTTTGGAAGGTTTAAAGATGAAGATCTCAGACCCTATAAAGATTTACGTGATAATACAAGTGCCATAAATATCTCTAAGAATCCTATTTTGCATGCACAAACCAAGCACATTGAATTGAAGTATCACTTTTTGAGGAAAAAAGTTCTAAGTAAAGAAGTTATCTTAGAGCATGTTTCTACCAAGGAACAACTTGTAGATATTTTTACCAAACCTCTTCCTAAGACCACTTTTGAGTACCTTAGAAATCAATTGGGGGTTGTCCCTCTTCATGAAGTTAATTGAGCATGATGCTAATTGCATCAGTCCCTAAATCACTTGCAAAATCTTAGAAGCATCAATGAAGAAGTGGATGTATTCCACAGTGGGAGCATCAAGTTGTAGTATGTTGTTGATGCATAGTGAAAATTTGCAATTACATGTTTAACTTCTTTTTGGCATTGCTGTCAAAGGGGGAGAAGAACTAGGTGATTAGGAGAAGAATTGAGTGATTGGCAAAGGGAAACCAATGACAAGTTGAAGATAGATAGAGCATGGTGAATATTTGGTAATGAAAACTGGGATTCCTATTCACCATTCACAATAGAAATCAAAGGCATTGATATTTGTATTGCCATCAATGCCAAAGGGGGAGATTGTTGGCATTTGCATGAAGATTGCATTAATGATATGTTATGTTGTCATTGATATCAATTGAATCGGTAATGGTATTTATGATATTGCTAATATTATTGTTATTGATATTGTCTTGTAACTAGTAGGAAGAGCTTTGTGGAAGATTTTGTAAACTAGTATGTAAGTTTGTGAGTTGAACTAGTAACTGGTGTATAAGGTTAAACCCTTTCTATGAAATGTAACTGGTAAACCCTAACCGATTAAGTTTGCTGAAATGGTTATGTTGGTTTATTATCTGTTGAGCAGTAATGATGGAGACGCATGTGATCATTGTAAGAAGATAGGTTCAGATTGTTTTGGTGCATTTGTTTGATTTTCTAGGGAATGAGTAAAGTGGATTGCATCTAATGCAAAGTGTGTGATGAGTTACAAGTCTGATGAAGCGGTGATAATGGAGCGATTGGAATTTTCTTGAAGAATGTGTATTGATTGCTATGTAAATCCAATGGGCACATTTGAACTGATTTGTTTGTAATCACTATGAGAGAATTATGTTTTTGTTATGTTACCGACCTAATTGATTTGTATTTAAGGTCAATGAAGTTGTTTTGTATAGTGTTGGCAAACTATTGCCTGAAATCAGTTGAGTGTGTGGTTGCCTAACCAGAGAATGGATCTGTAGTTTGAGTAAAGGCAGATTGAAGCTTAAAAGGATTTGATGAAGCAAATGTAGTGCTATTAAGACAAATCAAGAAAAAATTGGTGTCTTCTAACAATTATAGAAGAATTTAATTGCTCTATCGATGTTACTCCTAACAAGGTATTTGCTTTTTATCAAGGCATTTTGTAAATCCCTTAACCAGGTGATTCTTAACAAGATCAATTCTTAACAAGACTTATTGTTAAAGCTTTAAAAGGATTGGATCATAATAGTGTGAACCTCATAAGAGTATAGATAGCTATCTTGTGAGTCTCATCTCACCATGGTTTTTACCTATTTGGGTTTTCCACGTATAAACATTTATGTCATGTGGTGAATGTTTTTATGGTTATGATCTTCATTGTTGATTTGGTTAACTTCTACTAAGGCATGATAATTGGAAGCATTAAGAGATGGAGTGTGTTGATATATGATTAAGCATTTGGAAGTTTACAAGATTTTAATTATTTACTGTTAAGTTGTTATAACAGTTAACCGGTTGATGTCGAGTATTCTTATGAGTATTGATCTTGACAGTGATATTTTATTGATAATTTTACTTTGTGAGTTTGAGTTTGAGATTGGGAAGTTTGTATTAGTTTTTCAATTTAATGATTCACCCCCCTTATTAGTAATCTACCGGATACCTTTTCTTTCATCATGCCATCACTCTCCCCCTTTGACAATAATGCTAATGACATATACAAATCATTATTCTCTATTCTCTCCCCTTTAGAACAAACATTGATTAACTCTGAACAACTATATCACAAACTAACTACTCCCCCGGAGGAGAAAATCCACTTATCAATTCAAATAACAAAATATGACTATGAAGTCCACCAGATCGATACAACTTAATGCATCTAGTTAACATAAGTAGAGCCAACCTCCCCTAACTTCTCTCTCAGATATACAAATATTTCTATAGGAAAAGGCTTAGTGAAGATATCTGCAATCTATTTCTTTGTAGGTACATACTTCAATTTGGGATCTTTCTCATTCACCTTCTCTCTCAAGAAATGAAACATAATTGATATATGTTTTGTCTTAGAATGCAACACCAGATTCTTAGAAATATTGAAATATTGATAGCACTAGAACTATCACAACATATAATACAAGGCTCATTATAAACAATTCTAATATCCTTTAGCATCTACTTCATTCAATGTACCTAAGTACAATTGTTAGCAGCAACAAAGTATTCAGCTTCTATAGTAGATAATGAAATAGCATCTTGCTTCTTATTTTCCCAAGAAATCAACTTCTTTCCCAAAAAGAAAGCTCCACCAGTAGTGCTCTTTCTATCATCAACATCACCTACCTAATCAACATTAGTATAAGCATTTAAAGTGGAATCATCATTTTTCAGATACCACAAACCATAATCAATTGTTCCCTTGAAATATCTGAATATCCTCTTCACAATAGTAACATGACTTTACTTAGCATTAGCCTGAAATATTGCAACAAGACATACAACATGCATAATGTTAGGTCTAGTCTGAGTCAAACATAGTAGTCCACCAATCATAGATCTATACAGGGTTTGATTAGCTTAAAAGTTTCCTCATCTTTTGTCATCTTGGATCTAGTCGCCATAGAAGTTCTAGTAGGTTTGAAATCATCTAACACAAACTACTTCAACAATTCCTTCATATACTTAGATTAAGATACTAAAATGCCTTTGTCAATCTATATAATTTGCAATCCCAGAAAGAATTTCATATCACCTATCATAGATATCTCAAACTCTTTTTGCATAACATTAGAAAATTTCTTACTCAAATCATCATTTCCTCTGAAAGTAATATCATCAACAAAAACTTCAATAATAAAAATATTATCATTATCAATCTTGAAGCATAAATTACTATCATCAGTACCTTTACAAAATCCTAACTTCATCAAATACCTATCCAATCTGGCATACCAAGCTTTAGGGGCTTGTTTAAGTCCAAACAATGCTTTCTTCAATCTCCATACCATGTATTCTTCATCTATCAAATAAAATCCATCCAATTGCTTAATTTTAGACTTCCTCTTCCAATTCACCATTCAACAAGTTGTCTTCACATCCATCTGATATACCTTGAATTTGTTATGTGCTGCATATGCAAGAAATAGTCTAACAACTTCAATTCTAGCTACCAGAGAAAAAGTCTCCTCAAAATCAATACCTTCCATTTGTGAATATCCCTTACATACCAATTTTTCTTTATTTCTAACAACTTCTCCATCTTCATTTAGGTTATTCTAGAATACCCATTTAGTACCAATTACATTCTTGTCCTTAGGTCTCAGAACAAGTTCCCATGTTTTGTTATTCTCAATCTGATCTAACTCTTCTTGCATATCTTTTACTCATTTTTTATCTTTACAAGCTTCAACAATATCTTTAGGTTCAATTTAGGAAATCAAACATGTATCTTCAGTAGCAATCCTTCTCCTAGTCATTACACCTTTATTTTTATCATCAATAATATGATTCTCTAAATGATTTAATATTACATACCTAGGGGTCTTCTGATTGTTCTAATTTTCATTCTCTTGAACTTTTTCACTGACAACATCATCTAGATTTACTAACTCTTCTAGATCACTCTACTTGATGCTCAGATTCTGCAGTTGTTTTGAAATAATATCCTGATTATCAAATTTATATCCACATTCTCTTATTTTCTTCTCATGATTCTCTTCAACCTTCACATTAGCACTTTCCACTATTTTTCTCATTCTTTTTTTATATAACCGATAGTATTTTCTCTTAGTAGAATATCCCAAAAATATTCCTTCATTACATCTTGTGTCAAATTTTCCTAATCCTACTCTCTTTTGATATAACATTTGCTTCCAAATATTTTGAAATATTTAGCTATAGGAACATGACCAAACCATAACTTATAAGGAGTCTTACTGAAATAACCTTTTATATGCAGCTGATTGAATGTGTATATAGCAGTGCTAACAACTTCTCTCCAATATATATACAAAAGATTTCCTTTAATCATCATAGTTCTAGTAGCATCCAAAATAGTTTTATACTTTCTTTCTACAACTCCATTCTACTTAGGAGTCCTAAAAGTAGATAATTGTCTCTTGATTCCATGCTCTTCACAAAAGGAATTAAACTCATTGGATGTGAATTCTCTATTAGACACAATGCACCACTAAGAGGGGGAGGGGGTGAATCAGTGGTTCTCAAATGTTTTCCCTTTAGCAATCCTATGTGAGCATACTAGTTATTAGATCTAACTATGAATAGTCTTGTTGATTAGTGAGGAGACTAACTCAAATACAAACACTCACAAGGAAACATCACATAACACTATCATATTCAAGGAAAACCCAAGATGGGAAAAACCTTAGTGAGCAATTTTGATCAAGTCTACTGCTCCAATCCAGCCTCACAATAAAAACATAGTTACAATTTTTAGGGCTCCAACCCAAGGAGCACCAACCCCTACTTGATTTATGGGCTAAAACCCAAAGGAACACCAACCCAAGGAGCTACAACCCCTACACCGGGCTACAACTCAGTGTTCACTATATAAAACATCAAATACAAGGTAGTAATCTAGTTACAAGTGAACCTTGTAACAACTCAATACAATCTTCCCTACCGGTAAGGTATCTCCTCAACCTTACCAATTCTCTGCACACTCTGACTAAATCTTCACCAACTTAGTCACTATTTGGTTGGTTCTTCTCTTCTTACTCACTGCTTTCTCTCCTCACTGCTGGTGCCTACCATTACACCTTTCTCTCTATCGATTCTCACTTCCTTCAGCACTTTGCTGCTCTCCACTAGTACAATACTTAGTTGGTTCTATGCCTGCCTACTCAACAACTTCCTTCACCTTTGCTCTTCCAGTATGGACACTATCAGTTCTTCTCTTCTTCCAATTGAACACTTCAACCTGATTCTCCCTCACTCTTACTCTTTTCTTAGATATTTGTTAAGTGCTTGGTTGTTTTTCTGTTACGTGCATAATTAACACTTAATCACCTGGAAACAACATAATCTTCTTCCTTTCAATAGCAAGATCTATCTCTTAGGTTCACGTATTTATAACCTAGACTTCCCACCAAAAACCAATTTAAACTTCGTGCCTTTGGGTTTTCTCCACTAATCATGAGACACATTGAATCCAATCAAATCTAATCAGATCACAGCTCAGAGATGTCCATCTATGCATATCTGCCATTTACGTGCCTTCTAGAACATGTCACCCTTCTTCAGGAACCTGGAACCATTCTATCGTCTTTTCTCAGACAATCACCATAAATGGCCTAGCTGTCTCCTTCACCTACTTCGATCTGCATAACCAATTTGTCCTAAATCTTGAGCCGCGCAACTCTGTAACTCTACTTCAATTTTTGTAGTCACCATTAATGTCAGACCAATTACAAATCCCTCGCCAACCTTACTTCACCGACCTCTGCATGTTTCATCTACCACTTCATTCACATTTGCCATTTCATCCTTATGTGGCATCACTGTCGGTATCCACCTCATCACACTATTATGTCAGTTCATGCCTTGTCACCAAACACCCACATAGATGGTTTCATTTACCAATAAGAAAACCCTACTAGCTTATGACCCCATCCCAGTTGTCCTTTTTTTCATGACCTTTCCTGATCTTCCAGTGTAACCCTCAAATTGGTCTTTAGACATGTCAATCTAGTAAATGCACATTCTCATCAGGTAGGAGTCTTCTGCACCTGCACCTTGTTAATATTACCAATGGGCTTTAATATCGGTTACCACTCTTGATGACTTCATATCATCAACATTCAATGAGCTCCATCTTTATCAGGTGAGAACCTTATCTTCCTTGTCTCTTCTCTCATGTTTCGTTGGTTGACCTAACATGTCAACTATCACCAGTGTAGATTCTGGTTAATCTGTCTGCTAGAGGGCAACATGCTTTCCTTCTTTTCAATGAGACACATTGATGACACTAAGTCATCACACTCCATCTGTTCTACATCACCCTCTCTTTAATATTCTAGTATCCCATGTATATTCCTACAGACTCTCCATCATTCTTCTTCATCAACATGATTCTACTCTCATCTGGTTTGTCAAGATGAAAAACACATCATCTCAACTCCTCATTCATCCTTCATTGTCCTAGTAGCACACCTAGCATGTATGGTGTATATTTCTGATCTCATACTCCTACTTCTCCTCTGCTGTACCAATCAGTATTCTGCCACTTCAACATGACCAATGCTCATCATGTAATCTCTTCACCTCAAATGTATGCAACATCATATCGATAGCTTCTTGTTCACTAGGTGACATCAATGACAATCACAATGCCAACAATCTCCCCCTTTGGCATTAATGTCAACACATGTAGTATCTAGTATACTACAGTAACTTTCTCCCCCTTTGACAGTAATGGCAAAGGGCATTGTCATGATAACATTCCTCCTTGTATATATTAAGTACTGATAGAAATCTTTCTCCCCCTTTTTACCGAGTGCATCTCCCCCTTTGAAGATTATGCACAACATCATCTCAACTACCAACATTTGAGATGGAAAACTTAGGTACCTAACAATCCTTAACAACACACACTGATCTCTCTCCTTCTTTGAGCATCTCCTTGATCTCCTTCTATGTACAGTATATCTGATATCAATCTGAGGATATAGCTCTGAACTCCCCCTGAGCCTCAAATCTCTCATCTTCATTTCTCATCTACCAGATCCTAAACTGGTACTTACCTTGGTACCTGTAACATCCACCAACATGACCACAATTCCAACTATAGGTCACATATTCAGCTTGTTGACTCATAAAGATGCATGCACATAGGTTCAGCTACTGGGCCGCCACATTTCATTCAGGTCCTTTCTGATGACACCTGAGACATAGCCACATCCATCCAAGCTATCAGAGTTACTGCAATGACCCCTCAACTCATTGACTTACATAAATTAGCAACACTGATCAACATTTGTGCTAGTAACATCCTTCGCATACCAATCTCTTGTCTCTACTGAGTCACTTTCCTCTTTACCTTCATTTCTCGGTCCCAATTTCCTCTGCTGCTATTCATTTCACCTAT
Organism: Cryptomeria japonica; assembly: GCF_030272615.1. NCBI lineage: Eukaryota > Viridiplantae > Streptophyta > Pinopsida > Cupressales > Cupressaceae > Cryptomeria > Cryptomeria japonica. The sequence continues at coordinate 286,359,035 of NC_081408.1, read as the reverse complement.
AGCAGTAAACTATCTTCCATGTGCAGTCAAGGTGGTACCTACACACACACTGCCATCTTATTTTCTTCCTCTTACAGGTAGCATCTTGTTCATGTCCTTGACTAGTTTCAACTAAGGGGTGAATGATCTGATCAATATATGACTCCCCCTAAGTCTTGCATCTCCTTTAAACTATAGGAGATATCACTTGTACATTAAATGTACAATGCCGGTCCATGGTCCTCTTTTCCTTCTTCTTCTGCCATGCCTATTTGGTCTCACTCTTCTCCCCCTTTTTAGCTCAGGGAGCAAGTTTCATCTTCTCCTGCTGATCGACACTTACACTTCCAGATTCAGCACCAAGACAAGAGGTAGTGTTGTAGAAGCACACATCTTCCATGCTAACCTCATAACATGGGAACCTTATGTTGTACTAGTTCACTCTTCTTCTTCTTATCATGTTATTATGGCCATCTGTCGATCTCCCTGGATACCCTACTTGAGTAGGAACACCACTCACCTTATTCCAAGATGGTCTATGCTTCTCATATCCCCTGTAACTGCTCTCATACTGAGCATGATTTATCCTTTGGTTGCCATAGGAATGTATATACTTCTTCCTGCATTCATAACTTCTATGTCCAGGTCTATTGCAGTTATGACATACAATATTAACAATACTGAGAGAGGGGGTATGCATGCTTCTACCCCTAGATGCATTATGCCTAGGAAGATCACTTTGTCTATTCTTAGGCCTCATTTTGCAATCCTCTTCCCTATGGCCATAATCTTTACATCCAAAATAATAACCGGAGAGAGGAGACTTATTATTTACAAATTGATTTTGCCAAACATGAGGTGATCTTACCGGTTTGGCATCTGCATCTCCAGGAATGGATCTAGAGTTGTCCATTTTCTGTAGATCTTCCATCTGATCTCTTCTTCTACCATGCTTGTCTTGACTTGGTGGAAACAACATATCTATGTGTACTACCGGTAGGAGGTCTTCCCCTATTCATACTACCAGTAACATTGTCTTCCCTCATCTTTCCTTTTCCTTTCAGATCTGCATTATTTCTCCTTGCAGTACTATTCGTCATCCTCAACTTGAGGTCATCTTGACATTTCTCAACTTCTTTTTTGAGGAACTCCATTTAACTATTATTCACTGATGCTCTTTATCCTTTGTCTCTAACTCAGCCTTTGGATCTTTGTACCTGCATTCCTTGGTGTCCTTTTGTTGAGTCTTTAACTTTGAGATACATTTCTTTGATTCTTTAAGGCATCTGATCAATCTATTTTGCTCAATAACTGCAACATTCTTAAACAACTTCTATTCATTTCTCAGATTCTCTATTTCACTTCCCTTGGAGTCCAAAACTGACTTTAACTCATCAGTCAATCCTTTTGTCTCTTCTAGTTGAGTGGACAATAAACCAACCTTTTGGGTTGATACTTCAAGGAAGGTTCTCAACTGGCTGCAATCCTCATGAACTGATCTTTTTTAATTTTTAAAACTATTTCTAACATTTTTAAGCTCTTCTAGAGAACTTACCAATTCACACTTAAGATCCACTTTTGCATCTTCTTCTTCTTTTTCAGTGTCATTGTCAAACACATCATACAGGTGGGATCTTTTTGCATCACCTCTTTTTGAGGTGTGATCCTCAATGTCTATCTCATGGGACATGAAGAGATGAGTCTCTACATCACCAATACTACAACAACACTCTAAACTACCTCTATCATCTACACATGTATCTATCGCATTGTTCTTCTCATTTTCACAAGCTGATTCAGTGGTGCAGGGTTCATTTCCATAGAGTTTCTTTAGTTTGTCCCACATACTTTTTGCCAATTTACACTTGTCTACTTGAGTAGGAACATCACTAGTGAGTCCATAGAAAATAGCCTTCATGGCTTCATCATTTCACTTGCATCTTCTTTCTTCTTCATGATTGGTGGGAGGGCTAACAATCCTAGGGAGACCATTAACAACTACCATTGATTAAATCCTAGGGAGGATAGGAAGACTTCCATTTGGCAACTCCAAATAGAATAGTTTGATCCATCAAACACTAGAGTAGGGATTGACACTAAACAAACCATTGTGTCCTTAGGCCGGAATCTACCCAGGTTGGAGAACACTCTTCTACCTGGGAACCTAGGCTATAATACAAATTGTTAGACATAATGCACCACTGAGAGGGGGAGGGGGTGAATCAGTGGTTCTCAAATATTTTCCCTTTAGCAATCCTATGTGAGCATATTGGTTATTAGATCTAACTATGAACAAACTTACCAGTTAGTGAGGAGTCTAACTCAAATGCAAACACTCATAAGGAGACATCACATAAAACTACCATATACGAGGAAAACCCAAGATGGGAAAAACCTCGATGAGCAATGTTGCTAGAGTCTACTGCTCCAATCCAGCCTCACAATAAAAACATAGTTACAAGTTTTAGGTCACCAACCCCTACTTGATTTATGGGCTACAACCCAAAGGAACACCAACCCCTAACTTAAGGGCACCAACCTAAGGAGCTACAACCCCTGTACTGAGCTACAAACCAATGTTCACAGTATAAAACATCAAATACAAGGTAGTAATCTAGTTACAAGTGAATCTTGTAACAACTCAATACAATCTTTCATGTCAGTAAGGTATCTCCTTAGCCTTACTAGTTCTCTCCACACTCTAACTGAATCTTCACCAACTTAGTCACTATCTTGCTAGTTCTTCTCTTCTTACTCACTGCTCTCTCTCCTCACTGTTGTTTCTTACTGTCTCACCTTTCTCTCTATTGGTTCTTGCTTCCTTCAACACTCTGCTGCTCTCCACCAATACTATACTTAGTCGGTTCTATGCTTGCCTACTCTGCAGCTTCCTTTGCCTTTGCTCTCCCAGTATGGACACTACTAGTTCTTCTCTTCTATCGGTTGAACACTTCAAATTGATTCTCCCTCACTCTTACTCTCTTCTTAGATATTTGTTGAGCACTTGGCTATTTTTCTCTTACGTGTAGAAGTAACACTTAGTCACATGGCAGTAGCATAATCTTCTTTCTTTCAGCAGCCAGATCTATCTCTTAGGTTCACGTATTTATAAATCCGACTTCCCACCAAAGACCAATTAAAACTTGGCATCTTTGGGTTTTCTCCATTGATCATGAGACACACTGAATCAAATCAAATCTGATCGGATCACAACTTAGAGATGTCTATCTATACATTTTTGCCATTTACGTGCCTTCTTGAACACGCCTCCCTTCTTCAACAACCTACAGCTATTCTACTGGCTTTGCTTAGAAAATCGCCATAAATGGCCCATCTATCTCCTTTGCCTACTTCGATCCGCATAGCCAAACTATCTTGGATCTCGAGCCACACAACTCTACAACTCTACCTTGATCTTTACAGTCACCATTAATGTCAGACAAATTACAACTACCTCACTGACCTTACTTCACCAACCTGTGCATGTTTCATCTGCTACTTCATGCACATTTACCATTTCATTCTTATGTGGCATCACTCTCAGTATCCACCTCATCACACTGTTCTATCGGTTCATACTTAGTCATCTAACACACACATACCTGGTTTCATTTACCAGTAAGAAAACCCTACTGGCTTATGACACCTTGCCAGTTGTCCTTCTTGTCATGACCTTTCTTGATCTGCTAGTGTAACCCTCAAATTGGTCTTCATACATGTCAATCCAATACACCCACATTCTCATTAGGTAGGAGTCTTTTGGACCTACACCTTGTCAATATTACTAATGGGCTTTCATACCAGTTACCACTCTTGATGACATCATGTCGCCAACATTCAACGGGCTCCATCTTTAGCAGGTGAGAACCTTATCTTCCTTGTCTCTTCTTTGATGTTTCGCCGGTTGACCTAACATGTCAACTATCACTAGTGCAGATTCTGGTTAATGTGTCTGCCAAAGGGCAACATGCTTTCCTTCTTTTCAGTGAGACACATTGATGACACTAAGTCACCATACCCCATCTATTTTGCATCACCCTCTCTTCAGTATTCTGGTATCCCATGTATATTCCTATAGACTCTCCCTCATTCTTCTTCATCAACATGATTCTACTCTCATCTGGTTTGTCAAGATGATAGACACATCATCTCAACTCCTCATTCACATTTCATTGTCCTTGTAGCACACCTAGCATGTATGGTGTGTATTTCTAATCTCATACTCCTACTTCTCCTCCAATGTACCAAACAGTATTTAGCCACTTCAACATGATCAATGCTCATCATGTAATCTCTTCACCTCAAATGTATGCAACATCATATCGATAGCTTCTTGTTCACTAGGTGACATCAATGACAATCACAATGCCAACATTCTCCTCCTTTGCCAGACCCTAGGCACCTTAGATTCCAACCTATCTTTGTCTCCATTTTGGCTTTGAATATTTTGAATGTCTCCAATGCTTCAAAATTCTCCCTTATAAAAGTGACCCACATCATCCTAGAATAGCCATCAATCAACAACATAAAGTATATGTCACCCTACAATCTTCTTACCCTAGAAGGTCCACATAAATCAGTATGCACAAGATCTAATAACCCATTAGATGTATAGAGTTTTATCTTGAATGAAATTTTTGTTTTCTTTCCCAATTGACATTCTCTACATTCCGAATTAGTAGGCTTTCATATCTTAGGCAAATATTTAACAACTTGAGTAGATCTAATCTTAATCATGCAGTCAAATATAACATAGAAATTTGTCTTATACCACAATTGACTCTCATCAATCTGATCAATCAAGCAACTTTTCTCATTGGCATTCAGGTGAAAGATATTACCTTTAATCTTAGCTCCTAATGTAATTTATATACTAGAGGTGTTCAATAATCTATATTTCCCATTCTTGAATTGTAAATCATATCCCTTATCAACCATCTATCCAACACTCACAAGATTATGCTTCAAACCTTCAACATGTAGAACAACATAAATATTATGCTTACCATCGAGAAAAATAGAACATCTACTATTGATTACACAAGTTTTGTTGTCTCCAAATCTTACTACATTTCCATCTTACTTCTCCATATTCACAAATTTACCTTTATCACCTATCATGTGATGTGAACAACCATTATCAATCAACCATTGATCTTTCTCATCAATCTTAGCAGTCAAAGATTTCTCTTCAATATTACAACTTATAGAATCAGCAAGTACCAGATCATCTTCGTTCATAGCAATGAACATAAATTTATCTTCTAAATTCCCTTTTTCAGACTCATCATTTGTCACACCTTCATTAATAGCATAATAACACTTCTTCTGATATCTATACTTACAATTAGGCTTGTAAAGATTATCATACTTTGACACTTTTTTAGTTCTTTTAGGACAACTAGAAGCAAAATGCACTATCTTATTGCATGAAAAATATTTCCAATGCAACTTCCTTTCATACTTACTAGCTCCCTTAGGAAATCTTCTGGCAATAAGTGCTTCAAGATCTTCCAATTCTCTTTCTTGTTCTTCCATCTCTTTCATTTCACTTTGATATGTGGAAACCCTAGTTGAAATTTCTACCAAGTCATACTTCTGCTTCTTAGATACAGTAGCCTTAAATGTAATCTTAATTTTTCCATCTGATTAACCAAGTTTGCTTAATTCAAAAGCAACAAGCTTACCAACTAACATATCTCTTGTCATAGTTGGCACAGTTCGTATCTCATCAATAGCAGTAACTTTGTGTTTATAAGCATGAGGCAAATATCTCAACAATTTAGCCACAATCTCATCTTCTTCAAAAATTCCATAGGCCCACCTGATGTTTAGCACAATATCATTCACTTTAGCCATAAAGGATGAAACATTTTCATCTTCTCCCATTCTCAGCAACTCATACTTTCCTTTCAAGCTCTTCAATTTGGAAACTTTCAGATGTTTATCTCATTCATATAGGGTTTTTAGCATCTCCCAAATCTCATGAGTAGCCTAGAATCCGATGACATTATTCATCTCTGCATCAGTCAAGGCACTCAACAATGCTTCTTTAGGTTTTATGTTATCTTCAACATTTTTTATCTTAGCTACTGTAACAAGACCATTTAGAAGAATAATGTATACATTGTTTACAATGTTCCAATAATCTTCTCCAAGACAATTCAAGTGAACTTCCATCCGATTATTCCATATCAAGTAATTAGTTCCATCAAATCTTGAACTGTCATTTGTGAAAACAACAACTTGTATCCTAGATCATGTTAACAATTTATGATTCCAGTTGTTAGAATGACTGAGAGAAAAACTAAGAGGGGGGTGTGAATCATTTTTCCACAAGTTAAACAATTATTGCAAAATATAAACCTTCTACTGGAGCACAATGAAAACAACATAGTGAAAGATAAAGCATGAAAGTACAGAACACACAACACCAATATTTTTGGTGTGGAAAACTTGGTTAAGGGAAAAACTACGGTGGGAAACCCTACCCATAGTCAGATAATACTTTTGCAGTAGTATGTGAAATATTAAAATGGGGATTGCATTTGCAATCAAGCCAACCACCTAGAGCACACTGCTCAACACAAAAGGGAAGTCTCACTAACATATAAATATTGAACTATAATCCAGAGGAAATGATATGTGGAAATAACATCTCCTAATGCTTGATACAATTCCTATTAAGCACATATGTTTGCCTTGTAATACCAAACTCTCCTCAAACATTTTTTGAATGATATAACCTTGTTCGCACATAAACCACTCTTTGATAATGCAAAACATAATCATGCCATATAAATTATAGGAATATATCACCTATATATATATAGATCATCAACCTTGATAAACAAGGTTGGCTAAACCCTAAACCAATAACCCATAATTACAAAAATTACATCACACAATACCACCGAGAAAATATTACGATTTACATTACATAGCATAGACCTAATTCAAATTCCCAAAAAATTATAACCACCAAAAATTCCTCTAAGACCAAATGCAATACATTATGCCAACTGATAGAAACCCTTAATGTTAATAAGACAAAAACCAACCGGAGCCAAATAGTATCACCAAATCATCACACCAGCCAATACAAAGCCACTAAACAATTATGACACAATAAAGAACACCTTTAGCATGTTTTGAAGCATTTCTAGAAGCCAAACCAAAACCACTTAGCCATTTCATCAAATATCACCATCTGGTATCGCCAATCAGTACCAAGAATATCAACCGACAAACTGGAACATAAATGATAGCTTTTGGAGCAACAAATCATGAACCAATTGAATATAAAAAGCATATAAAAATCCTTTATAACAATCGAAAATTGAATCTAACAATCTGATCATACCGGATCAGAATCTCTAAAAAACTCAACCAAAACCAAGTCCAACTAGAACAGGTCAGCAACCAATCAAGACACTAATAAGATCAATGACAACACATAATAAATTCTCACATAATGCCAACAATCTCCCCCTTTGGTATTGATGGAAACACTGAATGTGAAAAATATTCAAGTGCCAAGAAATGCCAACAATCTCCCCAAACTGATCGGAAATATCTCTCCCCCTAAGATTTTCTATTTTTCACATGAACATCTCTCCCCCTTTGACATAAATGACAAAGGGCTGATGCCATACCAAACAACTAACTACTCACTCTGAGCAACAACATCATCCTATCAACCCGGATTAGAAGATATTTCGAATAAGCTCACTAGATTGATGCATCCCTACATCACTAAGTCTCTTTCGGAGGGGTGTTGACCCCTAATTGGTCTCTGAGATATTCAAAAGTATCTTTAGGCAATAGTTTAGTTAGAATATCTACAATTTATTCCTTAGTGGGTACATAAACCAATCTGACTTCCTTTGCTTCAACCTTTTCCTTCAAGAAATTATACCTTATAGAAATGTGTTTTTTATTTGGAATGAAGTACCAGATTCTTTAACATATCAATAACAGTTGTATTATCACAGTGAATAGCAATAGGCTCATCATAACTTACCCTAATATCCTTCAATATTTGCTTCATCCATAAGATCCGAGTGCAATTAGTTGTAGAAACTACATATTCAACTTTAGTAGTAGATAATGAAGTGCATGATTATTTATTACTAAGCCATGAGACTAATTTCTTCCCAAGAAAGAATGCACCACCTATAGTGCTCTTCTAGTCATCAACATCTTCTACCCGATTAGAGTCTGTATAGGCACATAATCTAAAATCATCATCCTTTGGATACCATAACCCATAATCTATTATTCCTACCAAATACCTAAATATCCTTTTAACAACAATATCATGCCTTTCTCTGGGATCCCATTGAAATCTAGAAGCAATGCAAACAACATTCATTATATTTGGTCTAGTTCGAGTTAAGTACAATAATCCACCAATCACTAATTTGTATCTACTTGGGTTCACTCTAGGAGATTCATCTTCTTTTGATAGTTTGCAAATGATTATCATAGGCATTCCAACAAGTTTTGAGTTTTCAAGTCCAAATTTCTCAAGCAATTCCTTCACATATTTAGTTTGACAAATGAAAATACCATTATTAGTCTGAGTAATCTGCAAACCTAAGAAAAATTTCATCTCACCAATCATACACATTTCAAATTTAATCTTCATGTCATCAACAAATTTCATGCATAGACTTTCTTCTCCTCATAAAATGACACCACCAACAAAGAATTCAATGATCAGTATGTCATCATGGTCAATATTATAGTATAAGTTACTATCAGCATTACCTTTGCTAAATTCGAGCTTTGAAAGATATTTATCCAATCTAGCATATAGTCTCTAGGGGCTTGTTTCAATCCATATAAAGCTTTCTTCAATCTACAAACCATGTCCTTGTCCTCTGATAAAGAAAATCCATCAGGCTGCTCAATGTAGACTTCTTCTTCAAGATCTCCATTTAGGAATACACATTTGACATCCATTTGATATACCTTGTAGTTATTGTGTGCAGCATAGGCAGATATAGTCTTACTATTTCAATTCTTGCAACCTGAGCACAGGTTTCATCATAATCAATTCCCTCTTGCTGTGAGTATCCTTTGTAAACCAATCTAGCTTTGTTTCTTACAACTTGACCTTCCTCATTTAATTTGTTCTTGAAAACCCATTTAGTTCCAACAAAAATTTTATCTTTAGGCCTAGGAATTGATTCCCATGTATTATTCTTTACTATCTGATTCAATTCCTCTTCCATTGCTTTCATACAATTCTCATCTTTACATGCTTCAATAAATGATTTCGGTTCAATTTGAGAAATTAAACATACCTCTTCAGTAGCTAACCTTCTTCTTGTCATCACACATTTCCTCTTATCTCCAATAATCTAATCTTCATAATGATTCAACTTTACATACCTGGGAGTCTTTGGATTATCTTAACTTTCTGAGTCTTTAGGCTCTTCAACAGTCACTGTGGAATTTTTTGATGTTATTGGAGCAACTAGATCAATGCTCTAAGCTATTTCTTGCACAACCGGGTTTGATCTGACAATTTCATATTTTGGTCCATAATCATATAATTTGATTTGACTATTTATGCTTGACATTATCCTCTGCAATATTTTGTTATAACATCCATATTCTTTTATGTTAGTTGAATAACCCAAAAATATTCCTTCATCACATCTAGGATCAAATTTCCCTAATTCATCATCTCTTCTAATATATAATTTACTTCCAAAAATTCTGAAATACTTGATAGTAGGAGTATGAGCAAACCATAATTCATAAGGAGTCTTACCGGTGTCACCTTTTATGTGTACTCTATTGAAAGTGTATACTGTAGTATTGACAACTTCTCTCCAATAAATATCAAGCAATTTGGCTTCCATCATCATTTTCCTTGCAACATCTAAGATAGTTTTGTCTTCCTTTCCACTATTCCATTTTGCTGTGGAGTTATAGGTGTAGACATTTGCCTTTAGATTCCATTCTTCTCACAAAAAATGTTGAACTCACCACATGTAAATTCACCACCTTGATATGATCTTAAGCATTTTATCTTCAATCCTATTTCTATCTCAACCATAGCTTTGAATATTTTGAATTTCTTAAGAGCTTGTGATTTTTCTTTCAAAAATGCAACCCACATCATTCTAGAGTAATCATCAATAAGCAACATAAAGTATCTATCACCTTAAAAACTTTTAGTCCTTGCCGGTCCAAATAGATTAATATGAATAAGATCAATGGTTCTATTAGATCTATCATGTATGCTTATGAAAGAAGTTCTAACTTTCTTACCCATTTGACATTCTCTACATACCAGATTATGAGGTTTGATGATCTTGGACAAATATCTGATAGCCTTGTTGAACTGATCTTCACTATGAAATCAAAATTCATGTGACACATCCTCTTATGCCAAAACCAACTTTCATTAATATGGGAAATCAAGCAAGCCTTCTCATTGGATTTCAAATGAAAGTTATTTCCTTTGGTCTAAGTTTCAGAGGAAATTTCCAATCCAGATCTATTGATAATATTTTTTTCCATCATTGAATTGCAAATGAAACCCGCTATCCACTATCTGACCTACACTCAAAAGATTATGCTTCAAACCTTCAACATAATAAACATTATTAGTATTAGTCCTACAATCTAAGGATATTGTTCCTTTTCTTTTGATCATGCATGCCTTGTTGTCTCCAAAAATAACAAGTCCACCATCAAATTCTTCTAGTGCTAGGAATTTCCTCTTATCACTGGTCATGTGATGTGAGCAAACACTATCTATAACCCATTCATCTTTCTCTTCAATTTTAGTAGCTAGAGCTTTCTCCTCAATATGAGTTGTATCATTGACAAGTTCCAAAGATTCATCATTGATAGCAATAAAGATCCAATCTTTGCTAGAGCTTCCATTACCAGATCCACTCATAGGTACATCATCATCAGAATCATCTGTAATACAAAAATCATCATCACCCACATAATAACATGATTTGTCCTTATTTTTTCTATATCTAGGTTTGACCTAATATTTTGGATTAGGTTTATAATTCCTCATAAATCTTTCATGATTCCTAGTAGCTCTTTCAGGACATCTAGAAGAAAAATGACCAATCTTATTGCATGATAAACATTTAAAGAGAACTTTTCCTTCATACTTACTTCCAACCAGTCCTTTAGGGATTCTTCTAGCAATTAGGGCTTCCTACTCCTTAGCATATAATTCTTTCCAATCTATCTTCTTCTTACTGGAGGCAGGTTCTTTAAATACAGTCTCTATTTTAGTAGCATTCTGATCTCCAAGTTCCTCAAGTTCAAAAGAAGTCAATTTACTAGGTAATGTATCTCTGGTAATAGGGCTATTTGACATTGTCGAGAGTTCATTTATTGTAGTAGCTTTCATCTTGTAAGCTAGAGGTAGAACTTTATTGTAGTAGCCTTTGATTCCCATGACAATCTCATTCACTCTATCCATGAAAGAACTTATCTTCTCATCTTTTTCCATCTTCAAATTTTCATATCTCATGTGGAAACCTTCAAGTTTTGCAATCTTTACTGCTTGGTCACCTTCATATAGAGTTTCAAACTTTAACCAGATCTGCTTAGCATTTTCCAGCTCTATGACATTCAACAACTTCTCATCAGATAGGGTACTTTAAAATTCTTCTTTTTCTCTAACATCATTATCATCTCTCTTCTGTTCATCAAGAGGTGCTAAAGTTATAGAATTAGGATCATGGGGTGTATATCCTTCTTCTACTATCTCCCAAACTTTAGCTCCAAGACATCTTAGATGAATCTTCATTCGCTCCTTCCATAATTTGTAATTTGTACCATCAAATTTGGGAATCTCCTTCTGGTAGGGATTAAATGAAGAACTTGATGCCATCAAATCTCCTCACATGGTTAAGCTTCTACAATGAGGACCTTGCTTTGATACCAATTGTTAACAATTATTGATTCAAATTGTTAGAATGAATTGGAGGAAAATTGAGAGGGGGGATGAGTCAGTTTTCCACAAGTTAAACAATTATTGCAAATTATAAACTGTCTACCAAAGCACAATGAAAATAACAAAATGAAAGATAAAGCATGAAAGTAAAGAACACACAACACCAATATTTTTGACGTGGAAAACCCGGTTAAGGGAAAAAACATAGTGGGAAACCCTACCCACAGTTACATAATACTTCTACAGTAGTATGTGAAATATTACAATGGGGATTATACTTGCAATCAAGCCAATCGCCTAGAGCACACTGCTTAACACAAAAGGGAAGTCTCAATGACTTACATAAACATTGGACTATAATCTAGAGGAAATGAACTATGGAAATAGCATCTCCTAATGCTTGATACAATTCTGGTAAAGCATAGATGTCTATCCTACAATACCAAACTCTCCGCAAACCTTTGTTGAATGATATAGCCTTGTTCACACATAAACCACTCTCCGATAATAAAAACATAACCATACCATATAAATTACATGAATATATCACCTATATATACAGAGCATCAACCTTGATAAACAAGGTCGGCTAAACCTTAAACCCATAACCCATAATTACAAAAATTATATCACACGATACCTCTAGACCAATATTATGATTTACATTACATAGCATGGACCTAATTCAAATTCCCCAACAATTATAACAACAAGAAATTCTACTAAGACCAAATGCAAGAAGTTATGCTAATCGATATAAACCCTTAACGTTAATAACATAGAATAACCAACTAGATACAAATAGGATCACCAAATCATCACGCCAACCAATAAAAAGCCACCAAACAATTAGGACACAATCAAGAACACCTTCAACATGTTATGAACCATTTCTAAAATTTGAACCAAAACCACTTAGCCATTTCATCAAATATCACCAACTAGTATGAAGAATATCAACTGGTAAAACACAACATAAACAATAGCTTTCGGAGCACCAAATCATGAACCAATTAAATATGACAAGTATAAAATCATCCTAAATAACCATCCAAAAATTAATCGAACAATCTAATCATACGAGATTATAATTTATGAAAACCTCAGCCAAAACCATGTCCAACCAGAACAGGTCAACAACCAACTGGGACAATGTTGACGTCAATGACAACACATAATCAATTCCTGCATAATTCCAATAGATCACTGTAAGTGGTCAGGATCATTTTAGATGATCTTTCTTTGATACCAATTGTTGGCAGCAACAATGCAAGAAAAGGGAGAGGGGTAGTGAATTATTTCTCACCAAACTCAATCAAATTAACCTCAACTTCAGATTTGATCAAGAACAACAATAGAAAATATAAACACCACATCAACAACACACATAACACATGGATTTTTTACATGGAAAAAAAGGTAAAGGTAAAAACCACAGTGGGAACCTACCCACAATATGATGATGCTCTATAGTAGTATGTGTAAATGTTACAATGGGGAACACACATGCATTCAGCCACATTGCCTAGAGCTCATTTCCCAAAAACAAGAAAGGGTTACAACTTTGGGAAGGCTCACTTCCTTACAAATATCGAACAATGATCTACATTACATGAATTGACAGAATAGAATCTCCAAATGCTTGATTATAATTTTGATTAAGCAAATTCTCTGCACAACAACACTTCTCTTCTCTAATACCAAAAGATTAATTCACTTGTTTACACATACAATATTCTCATAGATCATAGTGTTATCACTGTTTAAAAATTAGGGTGATTTCTCTTTTCAATCCTTTGAATTTTGATCTTTCATGGCTTCATTCTGCATCTGAGGGTTATTTGTCTAAGGTTTTAGGGTTTTTTCAAATTCACCTTTTCCATCTTGAAAGCACTGTGTTCTATTTTCTTGTTACCCTTTTCCACTTAAGTGGAAGGGTCGGTCCATTGTTAGAAGGGGGGTCCCTTTTTAGGCCTTTGCCTTGGTGGGATATAAAATTCTTTTGATTAATGCCCTTTTCCTAAGTCTTATTTCATTTTATTAATGTGTCAGGTTTTGTAATGTCTGTGTAAGTTTCAGTGGATCCAACAACAGGCGTTGTTTCATGATGAGAAGATGCATGAAGTTTATCCTTCGCGAACTACTGAAAAAGTGGCAGGCTCGAGCAAAGAAGTCAAGGTGAAGGATAAAGCAGTGCATCTTATTGTTGATCTAACGATTGGCTCTATTTCACATTGTGAAGCTGTGTGCTATTTACCTTTCACAAAGTAGCGAAAAGGAGGTGGGCCTGGCAGATAGATTTGCTTGCTAGTTAAAAAGCATGCAACCTGAAGATGATCTGATGGTGTGCATGGTTTCGCATTGAAAAGGTGCAGGATGTTTACCTTTCGCGAAGTAGTGAAAATGGTTGGCCCAATAGGTAAGCGGCTCCTGAGTATAAAGGCCAATCAACTTGAAGTTGATCAGACATCGCATGTTGTTCTGCAATGAAAAGTAACACAATGTTTATGGGTGAACTCACAATAATGGTTCCCACTTTTTTGCCACTTTTGACACTAAGATGTACATTTTTAAAATAATCTTCAACTTCCGAGAACTATAACTTTTAAACTATTAAAAATTTGAAGATGATGTAAATTAGTGATTTCTAGCATTTTGTTTGTAGATTCTATATACATTTTTTTCAAATTTTTTTGAAGGATTTTTTAAAAAAATTTCTATCTCCCTCGAAAAGTAGTTTTTTACATCAAACTACATTTTTTAAGAGTGATGTGCCTCCCGAAATGCATAACTTTTTTTCTATAAATGATAAAAACTCAATTCTTTTGAATTTTAGTTTGTAACATCAATATCCATGGCTTACATTTGGTTTTATAGTGATATGTTAAATATTTTTCATTTTATAAAGTTTTGAAGTCTGACTAGTCATAATTCAAACATAGGTTTACGTTTGAACACATAATTTGTTCTATATAAATCAAAATTCATTTTTTTTTTTTTGTTAGAAAGAAGACATCAATACCAGGGGCATAGATATTTTTCAAAAATTTTTTGAATTAGTTTCTTATTTTTCCCAATGCATTGAACAGAGAAGTTCATGTTCGGTGAAAAACCAATTTTCCATAAAATTAAAAAAACAAGAACATAATAAATTCAAAATATAACAAAATTATACTCGTTGGAAAGCTTGCTTTGAGTACTACCATCTAATATTTTTTGGTTATCAAGATTATTTCATTCGTGCATTGAACCAGAGCTCCGAAGTCATTAATTCTTCAGAACTCTGAAATTTTTTGGGAGAAACCCTTAATTTGTGGGTTCGAACGAACACGAGTTCGAGCGGATTGGGTTCGCTCGAACCAAAAAGGGTTCGAGCGAACCCCCATTCACTCAAACCAATGAGCTTGATTTTGGTACACACTTTTTTGTAACTGTCATGTTCGAGCAAACCCAACAATTTTTAACTGTCGGCTTTTGTTCGAACTCTGGCCGACACATTTTTTTATTTTTTTTCATTTGTGAAATTGTATAAATGTCCATAATTTTTTTTCGCTTTTTATCACCCAAATGATTAAAATAATTTGCATTTTTGGATGAGAGAAGACATTTGAAAATTATTTTGAAGGCAATAATTTGAAGGTTTTTTGTAAAAGCATGGGGAACAAGAAGAGAAGGCGAAATAAGACTTCAAGGAATTATTCTCCTGAAACGGAAGAAAGATATCGAGAACAAAGAAGACAAAGATATCATGATGCAAGTATGTATTTTTAATTTTATTTCTATTTAATTTAATATGTATTATGTATCAATTAATTAGAATTCAATATTTTTTATCTAATATTTTTAATAGGATTAAAAATAATTTTGTTTTAATTGGAAAACATAATTAATTTGAGATAATACATGTGTATTTGCAAATTTCAAATTCCATCAACTTGCTTGTTGTGTAATTGCACTTTTCTCCTATATAATTAAGTTCATTTATAATAGATAAGACCTATTAAGTCATAAAATTAATAAGACCTATTATGTCATAATTTCTAGGTTCTAAATTATATATATTGAATATTTAATCTACATGTACAAGTAATTTCATGTGATAGGTCCTTTAATATCACATAATATATCTATCTTAAGGGTAGTTAAGTATATTAATTGTGAAATGTTTTTTCAAATGTGGTCATATTGATTTTAATAATAAGGCCTATTAGGACTATTACATTGATTATAGGTCTTAAATGTGACATAAATTTATAACCTATTAAACATGTTGAATAATTTAGGTGAACTATTTATATTCAACTTCACGTACATGCAAAAACATTTCAGATTAGGAGGTCTATTATGCAATAATAGGTCTTAAATATACACACATGTGACAAATTATAGTCCACTTACATTATGGTCCATAACAAATTAATATGAGGTCACCTAAGTTATCGTATGCATGCATCAAAATATTTGTACTTTTAATTTTCAAAATTGGAATTTCTAATTTATCAAAATTTTATTTTATGTGTTAAATTAGTGCTCAAAATTAGAGATTGAACTTTAATCCTAACCTGAGAACAAATTGAACTTTAAACCTAAACAGGTAATTTAATTAGAGTTATAACAATAAGGTCCTGAAAGTAATTAAATTTAATAAACCAAATTGAATGGGCTAATTTTAACATGTAAAGCTTTAAGCCAAATTCACCCCTACTCTTAATCCTAATTGAATAATCTCTGATTAATTCAAGAACCTTACACAAACTCTTAAATTATGTGCAGAATGGGCAAACGAACCTGTTGAAGAACACAATATAGTTGATGAACATAGGGAGGAGATTGTCCAAGTTGAACCAATGGAGACCTTTGAAGGAGAGGGGTCAGGCTCCTTACCTCCTACCACTGATATGGATGAGCATATTGTGGATCTAGCTAAACAGGTGAAGAGAAATATTTCTTCTAAAAATTTAAATCATTTACTTGAAATGGATGTGGATGAGTTGAAACGTCTCAGTGAAGAACCTAGACATACTAAAAGAAGGTCAATGAATAAAAGTGGAAAAGAAATAATGTCGCATTTCAACAATCTTGATACTACACTAGAAAAAGCTCAATTGTTATCAATTGTACTTACTCATAAAGACTTAATAGATCCAATGAAATTGTTGGGTATAGATACAACAAGTCAAAAGAGGAAATCTTCTCAGCTACAAAAATCTATTGTTGATAATGTTAAGAAAGGTTTGGTGAACATTGGTAAAAAATCTCGAAAACTAGATAAGACCATTTCAAGAAGAGTGATGTTGACATCTTTAGTAAATGAAAGATTGCCGCAAAAAAGACAAATCTCTTCACTGTCATCTGAGTTTGGTTTTAGTAGAAGGACAATATCTAAATATGTTAAAAGGAGAAAGATTTTGGATGATACTACCTCAGAAGGGAATTGGGCAATTATGTGTAGAGCTCCTCATTCTGATAGAATTGAAGATGTTGTTAGGAACTTTGTGACAAGTTTTTGGAATGATAATACTCGCCCTTCATCAAATAGTAGAGATGTTATCAAGCAAAGGATTGGTCCTGATCGTTATGATCTCCATGTAAAACATTGGATAGACACAACAAAACATGAATTGTATGTATTGTTTACTAAAACAAACCCTCATATAAAGATTGGACAAACCATGTTTGAATGGTTAAGGCCATATTATGTGAAGTTAAACAAAGTTTTCAAAACTTGTTGTTGTCATTATCACATTGAATTTGACCTGTACTATTAGGTGTTTCGAAAGATTAGAGAAGATAATGATGGTTATGAAAATGCTCCTCCTAAATGAACAAGTCAATTCATAGCATCCATCTTATGTGATAAATCAGATGATAATGCAACCGGTCAAATAAATTGCATAAGAGGAATTTGTGGAACATGCGAGGACTTGGCTAAATTGCCTTTGAGAGATGAAGATACTAACATGAGGACGATGGTAAATTGCAAGAGTTACAAGTACAAAAAATTTGAAACAAAATTTGGAAAGGAATCTATAAGACTAGATTATGTAGAAGAGGAAATACCTATTGGAACATTTATGGAAAATTTTCGTAAGTTGATAAAACCATACATATGCCATGGTTTTTTTGCCAAGTGGCAAGCAGAACAATTTAAAAGATTAAGAGACACTTTCCCACTTGGAACTATTTTATCTGTAGTTGACTTCGCAGAGAATTACTCTTTTGCACATCAAAAAGAGATTCAATCAGAGTATTACTTTTCAAAGCAAATCACTATTTTTGTGCATGTGTGTTATTGACATGCACAGATGAATTTGGATGGTGTTGATAGTACATTTGAAAATCATGTCATTAAGAAAGAGTACCACTTCTATATCAGTGATGATAAGGAGCATGACACACTTTTTGTACAACATTGCTTTAAGAAGTTTTTTGAATATTTGAAAGATAGAGGCATAACAATAGTTAAACATTTTGTTTGGTTTGATGGATGTGTGGCACAATTCAAATCTTCAAGGCCATTTTATGCACTATGTAGATATCATTGAAATGACAAAATACCACATGTTTGGAGTTTTTTTGAGAGTGGTCATGGAAAGGGTGAACATGATGGTGCAGGAGCTTGTATCAAACGTGCTCTAAGAAAGCATCAAATAAAGTACACAGGAGAACGTATAGAAAATGCACATGATGTTGTTGAATGGTGTAAGAAACACTTTGAGCAACCTAATTATCCTAGGGAATCATCATCAAGAACATATAAGCCCATTCCATATAAAGTGTTTTGGGAGATAACCAGTACGTGTTCTCTTTTAGTATTTTATTTAATTTTTTTTAATCTAACAACTTGATCTACATGTACATTCTTGTACACATGTACATTTTATAGATGTGGATAGAAAATCAATGCATGGATGCAAGAGTGTGGAGAGGACAAGATCTTTGCATTGTGTCATGAGTACAGATAATCACCCATGGACATTATACACAAGAGATTATTCATGTTTTTGTTCTGAATGCATTTTTGAAAACTATGTTGATTGCAAGAACCAAGAGCTTGGATATGTTAGTGAATGGAAAATGGTGCCACTAGATGTTTCTGACACATACGAGGATTCAAATGAGGATGAAAACTTTGAAGACATTCCTTTGATTTCTGGTGATTACGATCATATTTCAGGATTGATTAAAAAAGGTACATACATGGCGTACACATGTAAACATTTCCTTAAATATGACATATAACTTAAAATTTATTTAACTTGTGTCAAATTGCAGGAGATATTTTTGCAGTCATAGCAGAAGATGGAAATATAGAAGGTGTTAGTTATTATTTATTATGTTGCACAGAAGAGAGAAAGAAGTTATCAAAATCTGAGATGAGTGATGGAATGTCATTTCCCATAGGTTTGAGTTCTGATTTGAATATGTACATACATACAAATCGCTTGTGTGAAATTTTTTAATTTCTCACGTTTCTTATATACATGTACATGCAGGATCCGTTGTAGTGCAAGGGACATATTTCAAACAAGTTAAAATTGTTCAACATGGGATTCATTTCACTGAATACCAAATTGACAACAAGGTATATCAGTATAGTCACTTGGTCATTACTGTTGGCCTAATTCTTCAAACAGTTCCACGTCGAGGGTAGTCTCAAAAGTGGAGACTAGATAGTGAAGATCATGACAAAATATTAAGTGTTATTGAAGAGCTTTGTGAACCACTTGATGTGGTATGAACTATATATACATTTAGTAATCCACATGAATTGAATTTTAATGTACAAGTTCAAGATAAATTCTAGATCTCAAGTAACTTGTTTTGAAACTAAAGGATAAATATTTTTTAAGTTTATTTATACATTATATCAAATTAGGATGTATTAAATGTGCATGTTTAATTGTATGTAATTGTATTTGTATTTAATTAAAAAATGCATATTTAAATTAGAATGTAATATGTACATTTGTAAAATTGATATATTTAATATGGAATTAGGACATGTACATGTACTATTCAATACATGACCTATTAAGTTTAATAGTTTGTTCATTTCATACATACTCTTTTGTTTGAAAATCAAACATGTATAAATCTAATATAATCAAACATGTATAATAGATGATCAAACACAAACCAGGTATAAAGTATAATCTAGAGTCTAAACAAGTCGTTGTACATGCATGAAATATACAATCTAATCAAACATGTATTTAAATCTAATTTAATCAAACATCATGTACATAAATCTAGAATATAATCAAACATGTATAAATCTAATATAATTAAACATGTATAAAACTTATAAAGTATAATCTAGAGTCTAAACTCCATGTATAAAGTATAAAGTATAATCTAGAGTCAAACACAAACTAGGTATAAAGTATAATCTAGAGTCTAAACTCCATGTACGTGCATGAATATATATAATATGAAAGTATATAAAAAGATAAATGTAAATGAGCTATAAAGTTTGGAGCAAATCAACAAGGATCATGTCGGCTACAAACTGAGCGACCATCTGAGGGGGAGTCCTGCAAAAGTAGAATTTATTTAAATATTAAATATAATATATATATATCTCTAGATGTGCATGTACATCAAATATATATACCAAAAACCATAACTAACCTGTACACTAACAACATCTAAAGAATCTCTCCTACGCACATGCTCAGAGCTCAAGGAAGGAGTGACATGAGCTAATTGTCAATTTAAGGATTAGTCCACAATCAATTTAAATGATCTACAAATTAAAACTTAGAACTCTAGGTTATTTATTAAACATGAGATCTATATATATAGATTTATCAGATACAAATTTGCAATGTATGTATACATATCTTCTAAAATTTTAAATGCACATGTACATGTACATACTTGTGTATCACCTAGAGTAGGCTGTATAGTCTGATCCTATCCCATGATCATATCAACAACATCACTCATGCCTGCATATCTCTCTCTAGCTGTACGTATCATTGAGGAGTGCAAGGGGCTAACTAGATGAGTGGGCATTATGGATGAAGTGTCTGACTGTAGTAGCATGTCCATAAATCTAGTATGGCTCAAATCTCTCAGCTGATCCTCAAATGAGTCCAAACCCTCATCTGTGATATGTACCTGATCAGCTTGTATCCCCTCCTCAAATGAATCCAACCAGCCCTCATCTATGATATGGAGCTGATCAGCTCGTAGCTCCTCCTCTGCAGTAACAGAGTGATCTGTAGGTGGCTCAGTGCCTAAAGCATGCGTAGAGTGATGATAATGTTGTGACTACCTTGGGGTATATGTCGAAGCCCTTGTAGCCTGACCATCTCTAAGAATCTCCTCTCTAACATCACCCAATGGTATCCCAAGTCGAGATGAAATAAAACTATAAGCATGTAGTAGGTCCTCGGCTAAATACTGCGACATTTGTACATGTCTACTACCTCTGACTATATCTGCTACCTCATCTGGAGAGGGGATGCCAGCAGAAATATACCGATCATCTGAATCTGAAGCCCCCCCATACTAGAAGATGCATGATCTATGGATGATCGTGAACGTGGTCGACTCATCATATATCTGCCCACCCTATCAGAAGATATGGTGGCTGCTGCTGATGCAATCTATCCAATCCTATCAATTGCTTCTCTCTGAGAAGCAATGACAATGTGATCTACTATGGGTGCCATGGCTAGGACTACTACAGGAAATCTCTGGCCAACAAGGTCCCTGTGTCTAGGCGGAGCTCTATCATGCCTACGATATGCATCTCTATCAGCAATCTTGCCCCTCCCCTGTCCATAATATCTCAGAATATCAAGGTAGTTTGGTTTCATCTGATAATGAACCTCAGCAAATACCTACTGTGCAAAGTATAATGGAATCTGGTCATTATTAGGATAACGAACATGGGCTGCTAAGAATCGTGGGTAAATCAGTGATTCAACCTATGGGTCGATACATTTGATAACCTGATATCCCCTCACCTTACTCTTCTCCTGATATTATGGGAAGCATCTCTCCTTGATGGTCTCCTTCGAGACCACCCCCACCACATCAGCAAAAGAATGAGGACCCCTCACCTCACTCCTCAACTGTCTATATATATCCTCTATAACCTCAGGTGAGAATGAGGTATGAGATACTAAACGGTCCCTCAAAGTCCGCAAACTGTCAAAAATGGACATGCACATACTCTTGTACACGCCATCAGTACGAGGGTCATCTAGTATGGCCCTCAACCTATGCAACTCTCGATCACTGTAATGAAAAATAGTAGCAATGTTGGGCAAGGGGGGATCCTACTGTGGAGGATCCTGTTGTGGTGGCTCCTGATGTGGAGCCTGCGCAGGTGGATCCTAATCAGGAGCCTGCGAAGGTATATCCTGGGATGCCATCTATCTAGGTACATGTCATAAAGTTAAAATAAATATGTAAGCAAAGAGAGAGAGAGAGATTATGTACATATAAATCTTCATGAGAGAGAGAGAGATCATTTTCATTTTCAAAAAATACATGTAAAAATTTCAAATATTTTAGTGAGATCTAGAGATAACATATATTTCAGAGAGATAGAGAGATCTAACACATGTACATATTTAAATCTTTGACACACATAAAAAATTCAAGAATAGAGAGATCTAACATGTCATATGTTAGGACACTACATTATCCTAAGGTAAATGTCATATGTACAATAGGATGTTATAAGGGGTCACATGTGACCTACTAAGGGGTCACGTATGTGTCAATGCATGTGTGACCCCTTAGGACCACATACGACCCCTTAAGACACTATGTGATGAACTAAGGGGTATGTCGTTCACACTAGGATTTTACAAGGGGTCATATGTGGGTCTAACCACATACGACCCCTTAGGACACTATATGATCCTAAGGGGAATGCCATATGTATAGTAGGATGTTATAAGGGGTCATATGTGACCTACTAAGGGGTCACGCATGTGTTAATGCATGTTGACCCCTTAGGACCACATACGACCCCTTAAGATACTATGTGATGGACTAAGGGGTATGTCGTTCACACTAGGATTTTATAAGGGGTCATATGTGGTTCTAACCACATATGACCCCTTAGGACACTATATGATCCTAAGGGGAATGTCATATGTATAGTAGGATGTTATAAGGGGTCATATGTGACCTACTAAGGGGTCACGCATGTGTTAATGCATGCATGACCCCGTAGGACAACATACGATCCCTTAAGATACTATGTGATGGACTAAGCGATATGTCGTTCACACTAGGATTTTATAAGGGGTCATATGTGGTTCTAACCACATATGACCCCTTAGGACACTATATGATCCTAAGGGGAATGTCATATGTATAGTAGGATGTTATAAGGGGTCATATGTGACCTACTAAGGGGTCACACATGTGTTAATGCATGCGTGACCCCTTAGGACAACATACGACCCCTTAAGACACTATGTGATGGACTAAGGGGTATGTCATTCACACTAGGATTCTATAAGGGGTCATGCATATGTTATAACACATGCATGACCCCTCAAGACCACATATGACCCCTTATGACACTATGTGATCCTAAGGGGAATGTCATATGTATAGTAGGATGTTATAAGGGGTCATATGTGACCTACTAAGGGGTCACGCATGTGTTAATGCATGCGTGAGCCCTTAGGACCACATATTCAACCCCTTAGGACACATAGGAAATGTCATATGTATAGTAGGATGTTATAAGGGGTCATATGTGACCTACTAAGGGGTCACACATGTCAATGCATGTGTGACCCCTTAGGACCACATACAACCCCTTAAGACACTATGTGATGAACTAAGGGGTATGTCATTCACACTAGGATTTTATAAGGGGTCATTTGTGGTTCTAACCA
The DNA here is from genome assembly GCF_030272615.1 of Cryptomeria japonica. Taxonomy (NCBI): domain Eukaryota; kingdom Viridiplantae; phylum Streptophyta; class Pinopsida; order Cupressales; family Cupressaceae; genus Cryptomeria; species Cryptomeria japonica. Next base: position 286,335,230 of record NC_081408.1, on the reverse strand, counting down.
CATATGACCCCTTAGGACACTATATGATCCTAAGGGGAATGTCATATGTATAGTAGGATGTTATAAGGGGTCATATGTGACCTACTAAGGGGTCACACATGTGTTAATGCATGCGTGACCCCTTAGGACAACATACGACCCCTTAAGACACTATGTGATGGACTAAGGGGTATGTCATTCACATTAGGATTTTATAAGGGGTCATATGTGGTTCTAAGGGGTCATGCATATGTTATAACACATGCATGACCCCCCAGGACCACATATGACCCCTTATGACACTATGTGGTCCTAAGGGGAATGTCATATGTATAGTAGGATGTTATAAGGGGTCCTATGTGACCTACTAAGGGGTCACGCATGTGTTAATGCATGTGTGACCCCTTAGGACCACATAAGACCCCTGAAGACACTATGTGATGGACTAAGGGGTATGTCATTCACACTAGGATTTTATAAAGGGTCATATGCAGTTGTAATGGGTCACGCATGTGTTAAGACACTATTTGATGGACTAAGGGGTATGTCATTCACACTACAATTTTATAAGGGGTTATATGCAGTTCTAAGGGGTCACGCATGTGTTATAACACGTGTGACCCCTTAGAACCACGTATGACCCCTTAGGACACTAGATGTGATCCTAAAGGGAATGTCATACATGTACACTACTATGTTATATGTGATCCTCTATGACCTCCTAAGGGAACGTATAGTGTCATATGTGGTCTTAAGGGGTCATGTTGTGCATGTAATAGGATGTGAAAATGGGTCACATTGTAGAGGAAATTTATTTTGTCTAATTTGTTTAAATTTGTTGTCTAAATTTTCTAATGTTTATTTAAATTAATTTTTCTAACGTTTTTCTTTTTTTGCTAATGTTTTTCTAAGTTCTGATTTACTACAGGTTAGTTTTCTATGTTTTTCATAACAATTTTTTAAAATGTTGAAAAAAATATACATCTATACAATTATGTAATTTTAAAAACAAATTGACACATTTCAATCAAAACATTAAATTATCAAACATTTTTCTAAAATAATGAAAAACAATAAATTATCAAACATTTTTCTAAAATAATGAAAAACAATAAATTATCAAACATTTTTCTAAAATGTTGAGAAACAATAACTATATACAATTATTTAATTAAATAAATAAATTAACAAACAAATTATTTACAAATTTAATAAAAAAAGACATTATTAAACCAAACAAAGGGCTATTTTGTGCACCTGATATAATAAAGGTCGAAAACTGAAATAGGAAAGATGCTAACTGATGCAGACAAAGCTCGGTGATGTGATACTGATGACTAGTTCGATCCAACCCCCACCAGACAGAAAAAGTCAAATTTGATAATGACCTTTTAACTGTCATTTTCAATATTTATAAATTTTAAAAAAAAACCCTAACCGCAAAGGGTTCGAGCGAATGGGGGGTTCGAGCGAACCCATTAAATATTAATATTTTAATGGGTTCGCTCGAACCCAAAACTTGCCCGATGTTCGAGCGAACCCAAGTGAAAAGTTTGGTTCGCTCGGACTCCCAGGGGTAGTTCGAGCGAACATTTCCATTTCGCTCGAACACGGGCAAATCTGAAATTCCCACTTTCGCCAAATTCCTTCGTTGGCAAAAGTGGGAACCAGCTTTGTGAATTCACCCTTATCCTTCGTGAAATAATGAAATAGAGCTGGTAGTGACATGGCGGATTAGGTGGTGATACAACTAGATGTATGACTAAGATAGAAAATGATCTGTCAATGAGACACATGGCTCCAACTGGATTTCCAAATTGATCTGTTTGAAAAGATGGTGGTGTTGGTGAAATTCATGGTGTAGTGAGACACGTGGTGGTTCAGATGTGGAGACTGATAGAATTCTTGGGATAGTAAGTGACAGCCATGTGGAAGATACTTGTCAGAGGTTTGTAGATGAGTGGATTTACAAAGAGGGCCCACTTTGAAGACTAAAGAGATTAAAGATCGATCAACTTGAAGTTGATTGGACGTCATGCGCTATTTCGCATGGTGAAGGTGGAAGAAGTTTAATCTTCATGAAACAGTGAAAAACCATTAGTGGTGGCAGTTACACATGCTCATAAGGATAAGTATTCATGGTGAAGGATAAAAGCCAAACAACTTGAAGTTGATCTGATAAGGCGCAATGTTTCGCATTGCAAAGATATGCAAAGTTTAATCATCGCGAAACAACGAAAAGATGGCAGGGCCCATTTTTAAGAAGGATGACGTAGGTAAGGTAAAGAAAATGCACATCTTGCATGATCCTATAGTTGGCGCTATTTCATGATGCAAAGATGCATGAAGTTTATTCTTTGCGAAGTAGCGAAAAGGCAAAACACTTAGAATATTTATGTGGTCCATTGGAGCCATTTTTCAAATTCAATTATGAATTAATTACCAAAGCATGTGGCTTAATTGTTTCTGATCAATGCTCAATTGCCATAATAATCTTCACATCATTTGAGACTTCAACGTCAATTCAAAAAATCTTGTAGAGGAACTAGTGGACAGAGTAAACTTTTTCAAGTAACAAGTAAGTTTCTGCAAATTGATTAACAGTTACAGTTGAATTGGTATCACTGGGTGTTTGATTTCTTAAGAACTCTATCTAAGATTTAATTGAAATAATTGTAATTCTGAGATGGCACCAAGAAGAGATTTCATGGGGAAGGTAAGTTACTAGGAGAGAGCCATTTGTGATGACTTTCTAGAGAAATTAAATAGGTCCACTAATGCTCCAGGTAAAATGAAAGAGTTGGTGCCTAAAGCTTCCTGCCTGAAAATTGGCGATGGCCTATATGATAAAGGGAATTGGTTGAGGGATCCCCAAATAGGAATATCAGGTTTGGGACTTTTCAAAGTCATTTTTAGCTAGATAAATTCCCTTGCTCCTATGAATAGTATATGGGAACTAGATGTTGGGAAGCTTATAGTCCCTGGAGTTTTCATGGATGTGGATTTGTTAACCTAAATTGCCAATAATTATGATCCCAATACCAAGACTATAAAAAAATTAAATGGTGGGTCTCTAATTGAAATAAATGATGATGAGTTTAGGAGAGTTTTTAGACTTAGTGAGGTATCAAATTATTTAGAGACCATCAATTTTGAAACATTTGCAAAGGTTTATGATGCACAGAGAGACCACCTCAAAAATGGCCCCTTGAAGGAATTCTTCGCTAAAATAGGAGGACTAACAGTTGTAGGCCCTAGCACCATGGAATCATTTTCATTAAACTTATTTACTTTGAGGGATAAATGGATGTATTGGTCCTTATGTCAGATTTTGGGGGAAGATGTAGAGACTACTATGCCAACCCATTATATGCTCATGGTAGCACAAATTTTGAACCCATCCCTAGCAGTAACTTTTGATTTTGGACCTTATCTCACTGATGCCATTCAAGAGGGATTGGTACAAATAAAAAATGTTAAGGTGGACATACCTTTTGGGTGGTATTCTCTCCTTATGCACATGTTTCTATTTAAAGGTGTTGAATCTTTTGCTAATGAAATGGACCTGATCAAAGAAAAAGATGGCGAGGAGATTCCTGTTCAATTCTGGAGCACAATTTTGTTTTGGGACAGAGAAGATAAAAGTTACCTAAAGTTTGATAGATGTTTTGCATCTAGGCTTAGAAATCTTCTATGCCCATAGAACCCTAGGATTCCTAAAGCTCTCCTTGAATTCCTTAGGCCTAAGGAATTTGCTGAAGATATTAAGATTGTGCATAATTGGGGTGACATATATCTATACCCTGTCTTCACTATGTTTAGAGTGTTTGGTTTTAGAGGAACACTATATTTGATCCTGTAGTCACATAAATCTGTCCACTTAATTAAATGAATACTTAGTATTTATTTGATTATTTAACCATCAATTAATAATTAATTAAATTAATATTTAACTAATTCATCTTAACCCTCTTCTCCTATTAATTAAATAAATTATTCAATTTATTTGATTTAATTCACTTAACCAAATTCAGACCATTAATTAAATAAATAAATCATATTTATTTAATTAAATATTCTCTCACATTTAAATAAATTAATATTTATTTAAATCCCCCAAAATCCCACCTCTCACATTTAAATAAATTAACATTTATTTAAATCACCTTTATCCTCTACCCACTTGCATTTTCCTACAAATGCAAGTTGCACAATTATTTTAAATAAATAATTTATTTAAATCACCTTTATCCTCCTCCCACTTGTATTTTCCTACAAAAGCAAGTTGCACAATTATTTTAAATAAATAATTTATTTAAATCACCTTTATCCTCCTCCCACTTGTATTTTCCTACAAAAGCAAGTTGCACAATTATTTTAAATAAATTATTTATTTAAAATCCTATTTATCCTCACCCACTTGAAACCTTTAATGGTTTCCCTTAAAGTATTCAAACTTGATGGCTTTAAAGTCTTCAAACTTAATGGCTTCCCTTAAAGTCTTCTTAAGACTTTAATGGTTTTCCTTAAAAGTATTCAAGCCTTTAATGGTTTCCCTCAAAGTCTTCAAGCATTTTAATGCTTTATCCTCATTTTTCTCATTTAAATAAATTAATATTTATTTGAATATTTATCCAAATGCAAATTACACCATTTAATTGAAATAAATGATTTTATTTTAATTGAAAATACCAAAATTTCTCCCACTTGCATTTTCCTACAAAATCCACTTGCATGCCTAAACCCCTTCTAGAATTTTCTAATCACTTCTAAATAACCTAACCCCTTCTCTAAACTTTGTCACATTCCTAAGCAAAAGGGAAGTCACTTCTCAAACCCTCAAAGTCTTTGATAACCATTAAAGGCTTTCAACCTTCAACCACTAAATGGCTCAAAGTCTTTGATAACTATTGAAAGCTTTCAACCTTCAACCACTTAATCCCCAAAGTCTCCAATAACCATTAATGGTTACCTCAAACCCTCCCACATGGTTAAAACATTTGTTTTGACTCAACCTCTACCCAACCCAAAGGTCTCATCAGGCCATTAATGCTTTTACCATGATTATCTCTTAAACATTTGCACAAAGGTTTATCCTTGGATTAACTCTTAATCCAGTGGGTAATCTTAATTTGGACTTGACCCTTAGCCTCTAGATAACCATGAGGTCTTCTCAGGCCTTTAATGCCTCCAACCTCTTCTCTCAACCCAATCCTATGTTGACACTTGTCACCATTTTATTGGTGCCAATTGTGCACATGGATCCCCAACTTTTAAACTTGGCCCTTGATTAAACCATTCAATCTTAACCCTTCATTTCCCCATTTCTTCTATAAATAGAACCCTTCTCCTCAAGCAAAAAAAAGAAGCATTAGAGTATTGTTGTTATACTGGCATTAGCATAGAGCGTTCTCATAGCATCACTATCTACACTTGCATAGCATTTGCTTATCATATTCAACCATCTTGAATCTCCATATGGCATCCATGGCTAGTGCTAAAAGCTGAGAGCTACGCTCATTTGGGACTTGGAGAGGAGAGGAACAAGGGAGGAGCAACTATGAGCATCTTGATTAGCTATTTTATTATATGTTTATATGCTTTCTATTTCATGCTTAATATCTCTCTTGATATGCCTGTTTAGGATAATCTTTTGTTGCTAACACTAACGTTTGTTTCTTGTGCTCTTGTGTGTGTTGCCATCAAATAGATTTTCTAATCCTTTTTGCAGAGCATCAGATCCCATATAAAGTCCCATTGAAGATAGGAATTGTTGAGATCCTAAGGCAGATTGTTGGCCTGCAAGAAGCAAAATTAACCCAAATTGAGAATAATTATGATCCCAATAACAAGACTATAAAAATGTAAATGGTTGGTCTCTAATTGAAATAAATGATGATGAGTTTCAAAGAGTTTTTAGACTTAGTGAGGTATCAAATTATTTAGAGCCCATCAATTTTGAAACATTTGCAAAGGTTTATGATGCACAGAGAGACCACCTCAAAAATCGCCCCTTGAAGCAATTCTTTGCTAAAATAGGAGGACTAACAGTTGTAGGTCCTAGTAGCATGGAACCATTTTCATTACACTTATTTACTTTGAGGGCTAAAGGGATGTACTGGTCCTTATGTCAGATTTTGGGGGAAGATGCAGAGACTACTTTGCCAACCCACTATATGCTCATGATAGCACATATTTTGAACCCATCCCTGGCAGTGACTTTTGATTTTGCACCTTATCTCACTGATGCCATTTATGAGGGATTGGTAGGGATAAAAAATGTTAAGGTGGATAGACCTTTTGCATGGTATTCTCTCCTTATGCATATGTTTCTATTTAAAGGTGCTGAATATTTTTCTAATGAAATGGACCTGATCAAAAAAAATGATGGCGAGGAGATGCCCGTTTAGTTGTGGAGCATAATTTTGTCTTAGGATAGAGAAGATGCAAGTTACCTAAAGTTTGATAGATGTTCTGCATCTAGGCTTAGAATTCTTTCATGCCCACAGAACCTTAGGATTCCTAAAGCTCTCCTTGAATTCCTTAGGCCTAAGGAATTTGCTGAAGATATTAAGATTATGCATAATCAAAGTGACATATATTTGTACCTTGTCTCCACTATGTTTAGAGTGTTTGGTTTTAGAGGAACACTATATTTGATCCCATATCAAGTCCCATTGAAGATAGGAATTGTTGAGGTCCTGAGGTAGATTGGAGGCCTGAAAGAAGCAGAATTAACAAATAGGGGGAAAGGAACAATTTTCCCAACTATTACTATGGCACATCAGTTTGTAATCAGCAAGGGTGGTTGGATACATTTTGATGATTTACTTCGGCCATACATGTTGTCTACTACAGTGACAAGATTTGCCAACCTAGAGGGTTTCTTTAATGGCATGTTTAAGAAGAGAGCCGTGTGCAAGGGTAGGGCACACCAGTTCCATTTTCCTGAAGATTTGATCAGAAATGAATTCAATTCAGATGAAAAGGAATTGAGGAAAGAAAAGTGGATAACTTTTAAGAAATCTTTCGATTTCATCCACCAATTTGATAGTAGCTATGAACCCCTAGCCAGTTTTACTCCTTTTGAGGAAAAGGTCAAGTTTTTGATTCTTTATTTTGAAGATTTAATGCAAAATTTAAAGGAGAAGAGGTAGGCTATATTGAAGAATGACCTTGAAAAGGATAAACTTGTCTTAGCGAAGCCATCATTTGCAAATGCATTGCCTCCTGGTGATTATGTGATGCACAAGAGACCTACTTACAATATGCTAATGCCAACAAAAGGTGAACCTTCCTCCTCAAAGGGGAAAAGGCCATTAGTTGATGTTGTGGAGATTCAAGAATCTCCTAAAAGACAAAGGGTAGGAAAAGAGGTACAAATAAATGAGCCTTTATATTCTCCATCTCAATCCCTAATCCATGTAGGGGATGAACGTGTACTAGCAGAACAACTATTGTAATTAGGAAGCCTTGGGGAAATTGCCCTCACTTATGAGGAGTTGCAAGAAGGAATGCCTAAGGAGCCAGAAAGTGCCCAAATGGACCTAACTGAAGAGGACTTTATAAGAAAAGAACTGGACCCTATGATTAAGCAAGCCAATGAGAATTTTTTGTAACATGATAGTTTCATCAAAATAGGAAACTTCTTGTAGTTTGTTTGGAGGAGAAATATAAGCTAGTTCAAGGAAAGATGTGAGAAAAGAAAAAATGAGAATCCTCACAAAGATGCATCTATAGTTGAAGCATACATAAAGAAAGAAATGTTGATAGAATTTGGGAATATTACCCCTGAACAAGGGAGGAGAATGATTGCAGAAGCACGGGTGTTGATTCTCCCTGAATGGGATATATCAGATGCATTAGTGCTTGAGGCCATAAGAAAGGAGACAAAGCCCTTTGAAGGAATAACTTATAGCAATGATCATGTTGCCTTAGTTATGTGGTCACTAAGGAGGGAGGAGAGAAAAAAAGAGGAAAGACACCTCAGACTCTAGCTATCTTGGAAGCATGATTGTGAAGAGAGTAAAGGACATAGGGGTTGTAGAGGCTGCTAGCACAACCATGGAATCAGCAAAATTCAACATGGTTGTAGCTGAGAAAGAAGCCAAGGAAAAGGCAGATCTCTAGGTCAAGTTGGAGGTAAGCCTGAAAGCCTACAATGAAGCCTAAGGGGAAATAGCTCAGAGGGATATTATGATTGCTAAATTGAAGTATCAAATAGTAGGGCAACATCATCAAGGTGAGTCTTCTACCTTGATGATTTCCTCTTCTCCAGCTAAACCTCCATCAGCTAGTCCAATCATTGAGTTTCCCTTGTCCCCTGTAAATCCTAGTTTTCAATCTACTAAATCTATTCAAGATGAAATGGAAAAAATAAAGAAAGCTCAAGCCATATTTGCAAGTAAATATGAGGAGAAGGTCAGGGGAATAATTTTGAAGAGTTTTAAGCATGATGACTTATTTGAAGGAAGACAAGGCTACTCTAGAGCTAATTTTTTAAATAAATGGATGGCAAGGGAAGCAGATTTGGAACTTATGTGCTCATCCTATGAAGAGGCAGATGTTGATGCCAATATTAAATCCACATGTGATTTGGTTAAAGGTATGTCTAGGTTAGCAGAAGGAAGAGGTGGTTTGGAGAGAAAGGCCAACCTGTACAAAAAAGAATATGCTAACTAGAAGTTTGAGATATTTACTGGAGGTTTTGTTAGTTCAAGTCAGTTGTAAGATGAAAAAGTATGGCTTGATGAGCTAGGACATAAATTGTCTCAATAGATAAATGAATTCATCAACTCAGATGACACATCTTTATTTATTCAAACAATTGAAGAAATTGAAAAGATGAAGTCACATTATTATTTTTTCTAGGCTGAAGTCAAGCGGTTAAGAAGAACCTAGAAAAGATTAAATAAATTGAAAAAGAAAATTATTAATTACTCTTTGCCCAATGATGACGTCTTTCAGGGATGGAAAGATAAATATATGGTGCAAGAAGCAGAGGATCAAGAATAATCAACTAATGTTGCTACGTTGTAACAACCTTCAGGAAGTTAGGGATGAAGGTTATTTGTAACCTCTTTCAAGAGTGAATTATGGTTGTAAGAAACTATTCCTAGGAAAGTCCGAAGCTTGTTTGCATCCATATCATTATAAATGGATACCAGGACTATTGAAAAAATGATCAGAAGAATTTGTAAAAAAAAAACTCTGTCCAAATATATCTAAGGTCTTTTGGTTCTTTCAAAAATCACCTTGATTTATGTAATATTTTAAAAAATGAATATTAATATACAGATCAAAGCATTCTTTGCCTAGATCTTTGTTGTCTTCTTGTGTGCATTCATTTATTTATTGGTTTCTTTTAAATAATCTAAGGTTATTTGATTGAATAGGGTTTGCAAGACAATCTTACATATATGTTTTAGGTTTTTCTCTCAAGGAGGGGAATTAAATATACGTGAAACCTTTCTGTTAGTAAATCAATTGTTTTCTGCTTGAATTTTATGTCTGGGTCTAGCATAAAGAAAAGACATATATATGTCAGGCATATATTAGGTTGATAAAGATGAACCAATGAGATGTATGTGAATGTTTAGATTTGTAATTCTTGTTTAGTTTGGGTGACTCTGTAGCTTGGAATATGCACTGATATCATTCATGGAGTTTTCTATCTTCCATGGGGTCAAGACCAAAAATGAGCACATGTTTTCTCTTTAGTTTCAATATTGTTTTGATTAAGTAAAAATAGGTATTTGAAAGGTACCTGATCCTTTTACAAGCCAGGAGAATAGAATAGCATAAAAAAGTACCTGATCACTTCAAAAAGCCAAAATGAACCCATCTAATGGGCACAACTTGAAACATTAGTACATAGTTACATAAAACTCATAACAGACAACAACAAGAAAGCAAAAGATAGCAAAGAGATAAAACTAGGGATAGCGACTAGAACTAAATACTATTCAGGATCTCCTTAGCATGAACAACCATTTGTTTCATGTTGTTTGCTAAGGTCTTCATATCCTCCAGCTCATGACCTTCAATGTCAACCTTGTTCTTTGTGTTGGCCCTGGTCCTCCTTTCATGATCCTTCTTGTTCACCTGCTCTTTATCACCTTCCTTCTCTACATTGTTCTTGTACCTATTGATAAAGATGTTCATATTGTCCACCGAAGATTTAAGAATTTGGAAATTTTGATCAGCAATCTGCTTGACACTATGCTCCAGCTTGTCCATTTTGCTGCCAAAATTCTTCAGTTTGTTGTCCATTTCCTTTCTATCTCCCATCTCATTGACCTTTTTCTCTATGGCTAAGATTTTTCCAACCATACATTCAATAGCGTGTGCATTATGCAGAACAGCCACAAGCTCTTTAACATGCTCCGCCAGGGGCTTGTCACCAACTGTAATTTTTGCCATGGCCTATGTATTTTTTTTCAAGCTATTAATATCCTTCACCAAAGTAGTGATGGTCTCACAAAAGGCCTTAATGGTATCTTTGTCACCACTATCACTTTGACCCCATTTTTCCTTTTTATGCAGTCTAGTGGTATTCATGGTTTCCACGGTTTCCAAATTATCCTTAATCGGGTTACCCTCCCCTTCTTTGTCCTGACTATCAATCCTCTTATTTTCATCATCCTCCTCCTCAAACTCAACCAGAAAATAGTTGAGATCAGAATTGCTACCCTTTTTAGTGTTCTTTTTCTGAGCCTTTTTTCCAGAGGCTTTCCCTTTCCTCTTTTTAATAGGTTTTTCCTCAAGGGAATCAGTTTCAGAGTCCAAAATTTTAGATTCCACAATAATCCTCCTCTTCTTAGCCCTAATCCTCCCTTTTTTGCTAGTTTCTTCTGACTCTCCCTCGGTCTCAAAATCAAAGTTGAAACCACTATCCTTACTTTTCATAGTCTCATCTCTAGCATTTTTGCCTTTAATAGGCTTTTCAATGCACTTCCCCTTTAGCATTTTGTATACCAGGACCATGAGCCCTTGGTGGAGGGCATGATCACCTTTAGGGTCCTTCTGGATCTCCTTTATAGTATGATCCATTGAATAGGCCAAGTAATAGGGAAGGCTAACCCTTTCACCATGACGGAAATGATTAAGAAGAATGAAATGATGCCCATAAGCCCTGGTAAACCTATCGTCTAAGGTAATATATTCAATAGAAGTAAACAAGACAAACCTCCATGGCCTACAAATTCTCTTTGGGGAGTGGTAGGAGTTGTCAATTTTGATCATCTTTCTTCTCTTGCCATCCATTACAGGAAACTTGTCTGCAGCCTTATCTGATATCCCTCTTTCCTTGTAAAATTGCATACCCTCAGTAGTCATCCCCGTGGCCTCAGCAATAACCTCTTCATCAACATTCATCATATGTGATCCAATCAAAACCTTTCCATTTTTCCAATTCTTTATGAAGTAACTGGTAACTATGGGGTCCTTCCCATTCAGTCATTCCATGAAAACATTGAGCCCCCCTACTGAAGGATACTCTAGACTTCTTCATTCTTTCTCCATTCAGCACATGAACCAGGTTCAAATCTCTTCTTGTTTCCTCTAGTTTCTCCAGCACCTTCCTTGCAATGCCTTCTCTCATTTTGATAACCTTTCCTTTGGTTTCTATGATTATTCTGTAAGAGCGCCCATAATCCGTGCCAAATAATGATGATATGACACCTATTTAATAGCTCATTATCTTCAAGCAAGCCTTGCATTGAAAAAGGTGGATAGGTCATTAGAAATAATGATTAATAGTACCACGTTGCCTTGCATAGCTTTGGTCCTGATTCAGTAAGGATTGCATTTCACTTGCAATCTCCTTTTCACCATAACTGGTGATGATGTTTTTCGATTGGCAAGTTAGGTTGGCGGCCCAATCAGCACAAGAGTTGGCCTCCCTATAAACATGTGTAAAAACACACATTTCAAACTCTTTTCTTATTTTCCTTGCTGCTTTGATAGCATTATTGATCGACCATGATGGCAGGAATTTCATATTTAAACAATTGATAATGTTTAAGGACTCTCCTTCACACTAAACTTTAGTGCATTTAGCTTCTTTGGAAAGGATAATCCCATGATAAACTGCCATGGCTTCAGCAACATGGTTGGTCTATTTTCCTATAGGAATACATTTTATGATTTTACATATTCCCCATTCATCCCTTAGGACAACTCCACATCTTGCAACCCCTGGGTTTCCCTTAGAAGCCCCATCAAAATTGATTTTCATCCATCCCCTAGGTGGGCTGGTCCATATCACTCCCTCTCTAGGGTTACTCAGGATACTCTCTTGAGCCTTTAATCTCCATTTTTTATAGACAAGTTGATCCTCCTTAGTGTTAGGATTATCAAAACCACCTATAATATTCATATTTTCCACTATGCTTCTTCTTATTTTTTCAAACACAATGTTAGCCTTAGTGTACTTTTCTCTGAAAATCCTATCATTTCTCTCTTTCCATATACCCCAGCACATGTCTAGTAAAGTAATTCTCCATAGCAAGGTAGTAGTTCTATTTTTTGAAGGATGATGCCATGACTTGAAAATCTCTTGAATTGAGTTGGGGAAGTTCCAACTGATATTGAATTGATCTAGACAACTTCCCCAAACATTAGCTGAGAAGGGGCAATGAAAGAGCATGTGATTTATTGTCTCCTCATTTTGCTTACAGAGTGTACAGAAACTTGGTATGTTGATACCTCTTTTTCTTATATTCTCTATTGTTGGAATTTTGTCTTGGAGAGCTATCCAAAAGAAAATGTCGATCTTGGGGGTAAGGCCTTTCACCCATGCTTTAGCCCAGCATGGACTTTCCATGTTATTCTTCTGTTGATGATAAAGAGAAGCCACTATAAAAGTACCACTAGCAGTGAGTTTCCAAATTAGTTGGTCTTCTTCTTCAATCCTCACCATTGAGTTCATGACTTTGTTCAAACTACCCAAAGACTGATCCACTTGAGATAAGTCTTTCCACTGTCCATCTTTCCAATAATCCTCCACCTTGGTTCCAAATCTTTCCTTGCATTGGTTTTGATATCTGTTCCACTCAAGGTTTTCATTTAAAGGGGTCTCCATAAGCCAAGGATCCTCCTAGAACTGAATAAGATTCCCTTTCCCCAAAAACCATTTTGTACCTTTGATAATTAAGTCTCTAGTCCTAGAGATATTTTTCCAAATATTGGATCCAATTGGGATAACGTCCGCTTTGAGGAAAATTTGAAGATTTGGACATTGGCTTTTATATTTGTTGTCCCATATTTTTTTCCACTCTCCTTGATTTCTATATCCTCTCCAAATCTGCTTAGCCATGAGGTATTCATTTATGTATCTTATTCTTCTAAGGCCCAAACCACCTTTATTCATAGGCTTACAGACCTTCTCCCAAGCAATTAAGTTCATTCTCTTCTTGTCCTCAACCCCTGTCCATAAAAAGGATCTCTGTATTTTTTCAATAGCCTCAACATACTTAGTAGGAATCAGACTGATGGCATAGAGAGGGATACTTTGAAGAGTGGTTTTTATCATTTGCACCTACTTGCTTGACTAAGTAGAGCTCCCTTCCATCCAAACAACTTTTTATGGAATTTATCCACCAAGGCTCCCCAAAAGGTATCCAGAGGATCCTGACCTAAAGGGAGCCCCAAATAGGAGGCAGGAAAGCTACCAATTTGGCCACCCATAATGTTACTTATTTTAATCCTCCTTCTCTCTAGGGTGATGATAAAATAAACAAAGCTTTTAGACCAGTTTATAAGCTGACCAGTAACCTCTCCATAGATATCCAAAGCTTTTTTTAGTCTTCTAGCATCCTTCACAATGGTTTTTCCCATTATTATAGAATCATCAACAAACTGCTGAGGAGAGCATATTTGATCTATCGAAGAAGGTTTCAAACCACAAAACTCCCTTTTCTCAACTAGCTTTCCAATACATCTCCCCAAACATTCCACCATGATGATAAAGATCATTGGAGATAGGGGGTCCCCCTGCCTGAGACCTCTTGAGGCCTTAAAGAAAGGAGAGGGGGAGCCATTCATTAGCATAGAGAAAGTGGTCAAAGAAACAAGTTGCCTGATAAGTCCAACACTCCTAGGATTAAAACCAAAAGCTGAAAGAACATCCATCATAAAATCCCAATCCACTCTATCATAGGCTTTAGAAAGGTCAAGCTTTAGAAAAAGACCTTCATTTTTAGAAAAGGCCAGAGAATGGATATTTTCATGAACAGAGATGATAGAGTCCAAATTTGCCTCCCTAGGACAAACCCACTTTGCTGAGGTGATATAATAGAAGGAAGCAAATTGAGAATTCTAGAGGTAAGGACCTTAGAGATAATCTTGTAGAGAGAGTTGCATAAGCTTATAGGTCTGAAAAGATCCATTGAATCAGCCCCCATTTTTTTGGTTATAAGAGCTATAAAAGTACGATTAACTTCTTTCAAAAGTTTTCTACCACCAAAAAACTCTTTCATAGCTCTTGTAACATCATCTCCAATAATATGCCAGTACATTTGGAAGAAGAACATGGGAAAGCCATCCGGACCTGGGGCTTTGCTGCCCTCAAAGGACTTAACATGTCAGAATTTCATCATGGGAGGGAATGGCAGTTAAATGGTCATTGTGATCTTCCCCCAGAGTGGTAGGTATACTATCAAGAAGTTCCCTTTGGGCCTATTTATTCAGATTTTGATCCTTAGCTAGTAGATTGGAGAAAAAATCCATTCCAGTTTTTCTCATGGAGTCATCATCTTCAACACATCTGCCATTCACTTTAATCTGTACAATTCTATTTATAGCCTTATGTCTTAGAGTGGACATATGGAAGTATTTAATGTTCCTACCCCCCTCCTTTAACCAGACATTTCTTGATCTTTGTTTCCAGTAGGTTTCCTCTTTAGCTATTATTTCATGATATCTCATCAGAATAGCATCTTCAGTATTTCTAGACATATAGGTATAACCATTGTGTCGTATCTCATCTTGGATCTCCTTGAGTTCTAAGAGGGTCGATGCTTTTAAGGTAAAGATGTTCCCAATGCAATCCTTATTCCACTTCTTGACATTATCTTTAACATTCTTCAACTTTTTGACCACTTTGTACATGGCATTGCCTTCCACACTGACCTGCCACCAGTCCTTAATCTTACTTTCCAGATCCGGGTGTCTAGTCCACATTTTTTCAAATCTATAAGGGAAATGTCTCCTTCTATTTTTTACCTTAGCTATTAGGGTTATGGGGTAATGATATGATCCTACCCTTATGTGCGATGATAAAGAACATTCATGAAGATTAAACTAGTCTAAGGAAAGTGGAGCTCTATCCAGTCTGACCTGAATCAAATTCTCACCACTTCATCGATTAGTCTAGGTGTATTTGACTCCTTGCAACTCTAGATCATGAATGGCATTATTGTTTATAAAGTACATTAGGTCCAATCTGCTATCTAGATTAGCATGACTCCCTCCCTTTTTTTCATTTTCCTTTAGTGGAGTGTTGAAATCTCCCATAATTATCTAGTTGTCTTTAGCAAATCTTCTTCTTAGCCCAGTGAGATATCTCCACATCTTGCTACAGCTAGTCTTAGTGTTAGGAGCATAAACATTTGTTAGGACCCACGTAGTGCAATTTTTAATGTGCTTAAATCTAATACAGGCCAGGTTGTTGTCTTGAATTAACACCTCTCCTTCTATATTATTTTTATTCTAGAATGTAACAATTCCTCTCGAGGCACCTTCTAAACTACCTCTGCTGACTCCTCCATTTTTGAAAATATTCAAACTTTAAACTTTATCTTTCACCATCTTAGTTTCTTGAATGAAAAAAATGTTAGGGTTTTTATCTCTAATCATATTTCTAACTAAATTATGTTTATGAGGACTATTAAGTCCCCTAATATTCTAGGAGATGATTTTCATGGATTTTTAGAAATACCTGCCTCAAAGATGGTTCTTTGGGTACCATCTGCTAAATTCTTGCTTGTTTCCAATGTTCTTTTTTTGGCATTTGAGTGTCTTCCTGGAGATGTGTGTTGCGCTCCCACATCACCAAGCCTACTTCTGGTGTTTCAAGTCAGTGTACTATTTACTGGGTTATTGTTATTCTTTTTCTTTTGCTTGTTCTTTCTTTTATCGTCTGCAATTTCTTCATCCCCCTGCTTTGATTCATTCTTCCCCAGTGCCTTTTTTATGTCCTCTTCATCTCCCCATTTTGGATCTTGTTCCTCCAAATTAGCCATCTTTCCCTTTATTGGGGTGGTTAATGAGATTTCCGATAGCCCTTAGCCCAAAATGGTATCAGGTTTGGCTTCTTGGAACCAGTCTATTTCTTTATCTTGGTCTTGAGATTTTGAGACAAGGTTGAAGTTATCTCCTTCCTCTCTATTATCTGTGGGATGTTTGTCTATTTTCTCTACCTCTATCTTGTCCTCTTTCTGATCCTCTTGTTGAGTGTTATCTTTTTCTTTGTGTACCACACCCTGTTTCAACATTTGAATCTTTGGTTCATTACCCACTTCACTAGTGATTTCTTCCTCCACCCTTACTATCTGGGACTACTTTTCTTGATTAGGGTCATTGGAATCCTGAACTTTTAGTGGCTTGTCTACTTTTTTCCAAACCTTAGTTTGGGTATGGGGTTTATCCTCTTTAGATGGACACTTTTTTGCCCAATGTCTAACTTTTTTACAATGATAACAGACGAAGGGGATTGTTTCATAAACAATGTTATACTTCCCCTTCCCTAGTTTTGATTCTATCTCTATTTCCTTTGGCAAGTTCGTGTCAGGTCCAACTCCAACATAGATCCTTGCATAGATCAGCCTTCTTTTGGAAGCCATGATCTGATCAATGGCGATTAGCTCCCCAAAGGTATTGGCAATTCTTGCAAAAACATCTTCCTCTTAGAACTCCATTGGGAGCCTAGGGAGTTTGACCCACCCTGGGACTTGGGCCAAAAAATTCTTTCCTTTTGCTACATTAGGGTACCACTTCTGGATGTACATGATGTATTTACCTATTGCCCAAGACCCACTACAAAGAATGTTTCTTTTATCCTCATCATAAGAAAAGGAGAAGGATAAACAACCTTTGTTCATTGCTACCACATCTACCTGACCTTTCAGGTTCCACTTTCTTTTTACAAATCCATGAACTATTTCTATGTTAGGTCTAGATCCAAAGAAATAACCAATCAAAGTGTTTTCCATTCTAGTGATGTTTTGATCAATGATTTGGTTAGGAACCATGATAGAAAACTTGCCCTGAGACACATTCTAGGAGTTTTTAACAGGAGGCGATGAGGACTTACCTTTGGGCTTGACCCCAAACAACAAGGACCACTTACGTGTCTATCCATTGGGTCCCCCTTTAGGGTCTGTTGACAAAAGAACCTTTTCCGGATGATCTTTACCTTCCACCATGTTCTCTGAAGCACAAGTCATTTGCTGTCCTTGGGCTCCTTCCGAGTTGTTGTCTTTTGTTTTTGAAGTTTGAGCTTGCCCTTTCCTATTCTCTAGTGCTAATTTCTCTTCACATGGTGTTGTTCCTCTCCCTGGGTCCCCCAAGTTCACGAGATCATCGAGGTCCTTACCATCTGAACCTTCTCCTTCCACAGGAATCTCTGAATCATCTACCGTATGCTGTCCTAATGTCAATCTAGAATTCCCGCTCGAATTTGAATCCTGGAACTGCCCGCCTTCCATTCTCACTATCTTACTCAAAAGATCAATGTTTCAATATTGTTGAGGTGATGAGGTTCACAGGTTTCTAACACTGGTTTACTATGGATTTTATATTATAGTTGTGAAAGTATTCCCAAGAGCTATACCCACCTAAGCCTAGGATATGAGTAAAGTGTAGAAGGTTTCATATAAACCTTGTTATATGTTATTCTAGATTTTGATTTTCTTATCGTTCTCTCCACATGCAATAGAGGCTTTAAATTTTCTTACAGAGGGGATAGGGGAATTAGAATTTGAGAAAAACAAAAGTGGCAACTCTAGTGGGGAGAGTCATAGTGTGGATCTATGCTATAGATTGGTGCTTATATTAACTATAAATTGGTTCAAAATTATGTGTATTTGGTCCTTGCCACTAGCTATTTTATCTCTAATCTATTTTATTTTCTCTGAATATTTTCTTGTTCTACTATCTTCTGTGAGTGATTTGCCAAGCTTAATTCCTTATTTTCCCATAGTTTTGGGTGGTGAATCTGACATAAAATAACTAGTGCTCTTGAATAAGCATAATTCATCTTAAGGAAAACAAGTATAATGCAGAGAGGGAAGAACACTAGATCATACATGAGGAGAAATCCTTAGGAGATATTGCAAAGGGGATTACCTAAGCAAGCCCAAAAAGGCTAGAAAAGATTTGTTGCACATGAGCCACCTAATGCTACCTAGATACAAAAAAGAAGTCATACAGGTAAGTCATCTGAAAGACCCATATATGCAAATTCAAATTCTTCTTCCCGTGAATCTAAGAAAGAAGTTTTGGGTTTTCATTCTGGTTTGTTTAGTAATAATGAAGATGTCCAAGTTTTGAAGCAGAGGATTTCTCATATTAGTTTGTCTGGGAAGGATAGAAATAGTTTAATGTTAAGATGGATTATGTACCCAGAACTATAGATGGGAATATTAGTCTGATTGATATTGATGAAGTCGATATGTCAGATTCTGAAGAGATTTTCCCTGATGAAGATGAAGTCTCCCAAGAAATTGAGGCTCTTATAAGAAGAGTTTGTCAATTGATCTCTCTAAGGACACAAAAAGAAACAAATAAGGAGAAGGAAGTTAAGGCTAAATTGATTGAGAGAGACAGGCTTCTAAGGCAGATTACTGATCTTGAATTATTCACCCAAGAGAAAACCAAGAGTGAGGAGGAGGGTCCAATTATCAAAGAAAATCTGACTGTCAAGATCAACCCTGCACACAAATTTGTTGTGCAACCTAGTAGGGAGGTTCTTAGTGAACCACCACCTGCTATAACTAATATTTGACAAAGGAAAACAAAAGTGCATCGAAAATGGGTCTGGATCCAAGAATACAAAAGAAATCTCTCATCAGTTGTCAGCACATGAGATAGAGATAGTAAGGATGAGGAAAGAAAAGGAAGATCTGCAAAAGGAATTGGAGAGAGATGAGTTAGAAATAGCCAATCAAGAGGTTAAAAGAAAATTTAATTATCTAAAGGCTCCTCCCATAATATTTCCTTCAACTAACCCAATTAAGCTTTTACCTCATGATGTCTCACACCCTCTAGTCAAAATTTTGTCAACCCTACCTGTGAGTATTGGTCCAGTTAGCCAAGTCCCTGCTACCAATCAAAGTAACCAAGTCCCTCTAACTCATGGTCTTAATATGAGAATGAAAATGGGTAGTAATCCTACTGGTAACTAGTTTAGGAGAAGATTCATTAATTTGGAGTTGTACAAACAACTTTTGTTTGAGGGAATCCCAGGGTACCCAAATCATGTTCCTATTGAATTGAGGGATAGGCTCCACAAATTTGCTGGCAATAATGCTATAAGTGTAGAAGAACACTTAAAATCCTTTGGTGACTTGGTAAATGACTATGAGATTGTAGATGAAGATGTCATCATAAAATTATTTGTATAGTCCTTGGTGGATGATGCAAGGGATTGGTACAGAGGTCTGCTCATAAATAGCATTGGTTCTTGGGAGGAGTTTAAGAATTGCTTCCAAGAGAAATATGGTGATAAAATGAATGTGAGATTTATGCTCAATGAGTTTAAAAATATCAGGAAGTCTGATAATGAGATTGTCATAGACTTCAATGCAAGGTTTCAAAAAACAATGCGTAGGCTCTACCAAGTGATGAGATTAGATGATAATATGTGTTTGAACGCTTACTATAATGCTTTTGATTCTAAAATGGCTTACATCCCAAGGGATAAAAACCCATATAGTCTAAGAGATGCTTTCAAAATTGCCATAAATGTAGAAAGTAATAGGAAAGCATCTAGAAAGGTGGGAAGGAGGACTGATGGTAGGTTGTGGCAAGAATCAAAACAACAGCCTAATAAAGTTGCCAAGGAAGAAGACAAAATAGAAAAATTAATGACTGTTGTGAAAGATCTTACTGCTAAGGTATGTAAGAATGACAAAGCTCATTACAATTTGCAAGATAGGCCTCCTCGACTACATGATTTTCCATACAACACCACTTGGACGGATGGTAAACTTGTCCAAGATAATCCCAAGAACACACATAACCAAGATACCCCATATCCTTTAAAAGGAGGAAATGTACAAAACATGGAAAATACTCCTTGGTGCATAGCCTGTGATGGGCCACATTCTCCCCATCAATGTGTTGTGGCTCAAGCTTTGGATGAATCCATGAGAAAGGAAGGGGAGCCTCATATTAACATGTTTGACACTATTGTTGAAAGTGACAATGAGTCTTCACAAAGTGAATCTAGTGATTATGATGCACAAGTTATAATGAATGTTACCAAGGGTAGTTAAAAAATTATTGGCATCCTACTTTAAATGTGGTAACCATTGAAGATGAAGAAGTTCATCTTAGAAGACCTAGTGATGAAGAGGTTAAAAATCTTACTAAGGCTACCATAGCCAAAGCCAAGAACAATTACAATATGAGAAGTAGTAAAAGGGATGGAGATCATGTTGAACCTGGCTCTATGTTCATGAAAGAAGTATCTCAAAAAAGGATAGCAAGAAATAGTGCTCTACCTCAAGATGGTCATGCAAAAGGTGATCAATCCAAAGATGTGAAAAAGAGTGCAAATAACAACACTGCTGTCGATTTACAAGGGACTACTATAGCTAAAAGGCCAAGTCAACCAAAAATAGAAAAGGCTAAAATTAATACTGAGTCAATTATCAGTTCCACTTTTGATATGACTCAGGCTTTAACCCAAATGAAGGTTACACTCCCATTGGTAGAATTGTTAAAAATAAAGGAACATAGAGAAGTTTCTCTCTCTTTATTTTCTAATATATCAAATAATAGTGTAGCTTTACCCATAGACACCATGAAGGATGAGAAAGATCATGAGCTTCAGGCTCCAGAAATATATGTTGGAACAACAATTGCTCAAGAACCTTCCCAGGTGGATCCATTTTATGTGACTTTATTAGTCAATAATAGGCTAATAAAAAATTGTATGATAGACTCCGGTACTGCTGCAAATGTGATGCCATACGGTGTAATGAAAGAATTGGGATTGTCAATAAGTACTATGTATGGGAAATGTTATGCTATGGACAATAGGGAAGTACTTGTGGTAGGTACAATGAAGGATGTGGAGGTAAAGATAGCAACACTTCCTAAAGCAACCTATAAAATGGATGTCATAGTAACTGACACAAAACCCCATTATGGCATACTATTATCCAGACAATGGGCTGCAGCAGTTGGAGGAAACGTGCAATTAGATCTTTCATATGCAAAAATCCTAGTAAATGGAAGCTAGGTTAAGCTATATAGAGAACCATGTGCTCCTAAGGTAATTGAGAAGATAGACCCTGATATGTTGAATTGTATGGTTGATGTCGATCTTGACAATTTCAGAGTATAGCCAATTCAACCTCAATTGAGAAATATTGATCCCATTGTCAATGAATTGGAATCTCAACAAGAAGGCTTTGTGGCATATGTACTTTGATGGAGCTTGCTTGAAGGAAGAGTCTGGAGCAGGAGTGCTATTTGTGTCTCCATCAGGTATAACTTTCAAGTATTATTTTCTATTGGCTTTCAAATATACAAACAACACAGTTGAATATGAGGCCTCATTATTGGGACTAGAGATTGCTAAGAAGCATGGCATGTAGTTGTTAAATTATTTTGGGATTCAGAGTTGGTGGTCTCTCAGATAAGGTCTAAATATGTATCCAAAAATGATCGTTTGAAAAGATATAAACGTGTTGTTTGGGATGTGATTGAACATTTTTCTGCATTTTCTATTAACTGGATAGAAAGATCAAAGAACATCATGGCTGATTTTTTAGCTAATGTTGCATTAAAGAATGATAATGTAACATTAACCACAGCCCATAGTTGAGATAAAAGCTAGGCTTGCCATTCCTAATAATGTATATAAGTGGCAAGTATTTGCAGATGATGAAGATATACTTAGATTCATACAGTGCATTGTTGATTATGATGGACAAAAAATTGATTGCAATGCATTAGTAGAAGTAGTGGAAGATAGAGAAACGGTGTTTGGAAATGACATGGTCCAGTTGGAAACCAATGAAATCCCCAAAGGATTGGTATAATTGGAAGGTATGTTTAGTCACAGTGATCGTCATTTACATCAACATTCAACCACCAAATTAGAAGAATTGGAGGAAGTAAACTTAGGGACAGAATCATCCCCTAAGTTGGTGTATATTGGGAAGAACTTGGCTCCTCACATTAAGGCCAACCTCATTAAATTATTGAGAAAGTATAAACATTTTTTTTATTAGTCTTATGAGGACTTGAAGGTGTACAAACAAGATCTATTTCAACATGAAGTCCCATTGCATCTAGATGCTAAGCCTTTTCGACAGAAGCAAAGACCTATCAACCCCCTTTTGGAGACCAAATTGAAACAAGAGTTAACCAAGTTGATGGAAGGGGGGATCATTAAGCCCATAAGACATTCATCATGGGTGTCTAATTTAGTCCCAGTTAGAAAGAAGAATGGGGACATAAGGCTTTGTGTTGATTTCAGAAATTTGAATGTTGCTTCATTGAAAGACAACTATTCTTCCCCCAATATGGAGGCAATGTTGCAAAGGGTAATTGGGTGTGATTTGTTGTCCATGATGGATGGATTTTTAGGATACAATCAAGTTTTAGTGAAAGAGTCCAAATAGTTCAAGACTGCTTTTACCACCCCTTGGGGGATGTATGTATATATAAGGATGCCATTTGGTTTAAAAAATGTTGGAGCTACTTTTCAGAGAGCAATGGATGTAGCTTTCAAGGAATTTATCAACATCATCATGGTTGTGTATCAGGATGATTTAACATGTTTCTCTAAAAGGACAGATGACCACTGTGGGCACTTGGAAAAAGTTCTCAACAAATCTCTAGAGTTTGGTGTTTCCTTAAATCCAAAAAAGTGTCATTTTGCAATCATTGAAGGGAATTTGCTTGGGCATATTGTCTCCAAGGAAGGGGTTAGAATAGACCTTGAAAGGATCGAAGCCATAAACAATGTACTTGAGCCAAAGAATGTCATAGGTATTCAATCTTTCTTGGGAAGGGTAAATTTTGTTAGATGATTCACTGCTAACTTTGCTGAAATAGTCAAACCTATTGTTAAGTTGCTTAAGAAAGATGCAAAGTTTTCTTGGGATGAAGAAGCTACAAGGGATTTTGGTAAAATTAAAAAGGCTATTCAGGAGGCACCAGTGTTGAAGTCCCCTGATTACAATAATCCCTTTTCATTGTTCTCTTTTTCTTCCTATCATACAGTGGCAACAATCCTTCTTCAAAAGGATGCTAAGGGATATGAACACCCTATTGCTTTCTATACAAATTCTCTACAAGATACAGAGCTGAAATATGAAATCATGGAGAGCAACCATATGCCTTTGTTAAAGATGTAAAAGCATTTAGGCCATATCTTGTAAATGCACATGTAGTTGCTTATGTCCCACATGCAGTTGTTAAGGACATCTTATCTTAGTCCGAGGTCACTAACAAAAGGTGCAGATGGATAACTCGGATTCAAGAGTTTGATCTAGAAATCAAGATTACCAAACTGGTAAGAGGGTTAGGTCTTGCCAAGTTGATGGCTGAATCAAATTTCCTTAATGTTGAAGTCAACAATGTTGAAATTGAGAATATCTTGGTCACAAGTATTGAGACACAGCTCTAGTACTCAGAAGTAGTACATTTTTTGAGGGATGCAATATACTCGAAGGCAATGACTCCTAATCAGAGAAGGAAATTGAAACTAAAGTCTCAATAGGATGTCCTTATTCAGGGTGATCTATATTGGTGAAATAGAGATGGGGCATTGCTGATGTGCCTAGATAAATCCCAAGCTAGAAGGATGATAACTAAAATACATAATGGAGTATGTGGAGGCTATTACTCAGCAAAAACCACAGCTGGTAAAATAGTTCAGGTTGGATACTATTGGCCCACTTTGTTCAAAGACTCCCATGAGCATGTTTAGAGGTGTGACCCATGCCAAAAAATTTCTTCCAAGTGAAAGTATGAAGGATATTTTCCCCTTAACCTAGTTACAGTGGAAGCCCCTTTTGTTCAGTGGGGCATTGACTTTATTAGGGAGATAACTGAGAAGTCAGGAAGAGGTCATAGATGGATCATAGTGGCCAATGATTACTTTACTAAGTGGATTGATGCCATACCCACTAAAAGAGCTACTAGTAAAGCTATCATTGAATTTCAGATGGATAATGTCATAACACAATTTGGTGTTCCTTTGAAACTGATAATGGATAATGCCATGAGTTTTAGATCAGAGGAATTCACTGAATTTTGTACTAGCCATGGGATAATCATGTCTTACTCTTCACCATACCATCCCCAAGGTAATGGCCAAGTAGAATCCAACAATAAAAGCCTTTTGAATATTATCAAGAAAATTCTTGAGGAGAACAAAAGGTCTTGGGATCAAAAACTAAAATTGGCCTTATGGGTAGATAGGATTGCTGTTAAGAAAGCAATCGATGTATCACCATTTGAATTGGTTTATGGCACACAAACTAGGGTGTCAGTAAATAACTTTCTCCCTATATATAAGTTCCTACAAGCTGAGGAGTTGGAGTTGTTAGAACCAATGGAAGACAGAATGGTTCAGATGGTGGAAGTGGAGGAAATAAGGACTCTGGCTCATAAAAGAAATTTAAAGATTTAGTTGCAGTCTAAGTATATTTTTGACAAAAGAACCACATCAAGGAAGTTTCAAATTGGTGACATGGTTCTTCAATGGAATGCAAGAGGACAAGATAACAAAAAGCATTAAAAAATTGAGTCACTATGGATAGGCCTTTCTATTGTCTGTGATTTTAATGGAAAAGACTCATATTTCTTGCAGAAAATGAATGGTGAAGTACATGAATTACCAGTGCATGGAAAATTCCTGAAGTATTACTTCTCTTAAGTTTTAAAAGTCCATGCATAGTAGGTTGTAGTTTGTACATATTAGGTTTGCTTCTGTTGGTTTCTTTTGGGCTTATTTTTTGTTCTATTCTCCAGAGTTTTCTGTGTTCTTGTGTTGGTCTTACGTCCAACCATCCCCAATCAGAGCTGTTGTTATCACTGTTTAAAATTTAGGGTGATTTCTCTTTTCAATCCTTTGAATTTTGGCCTTTCATGGGTTCATTCTGCCTCTGAGGGCTATTTTTCTAAGGGTTTAGGGTTTTTGAAAATTCACCTTTTCTATCGTGAAAGCCCTGCATTCTATTTTCTTGTTACCATTTTCCACTTAAGTGGAAGGGTCGATCCATTGTTAGAAGGGGGGTCCCTTTTTAGGTCTTTTCCTTGGTGAGATATAAAATTCTTTTGATTAATGCCCTTTTCTTAAGTCTTATTTCATTTTATTAATGTGTCGGGTTTCATAATGTTCATGCAAGTTTCGGTGGATCCAACAACAGGCATTGTTTCACAATGAGAAGATGCGCGAAGTTTATCCTTTGTGAAGTAGCAAAAAAGTGGTGGGCTTGAGCAAATTAGTCAAGGTGAAGGATAAAGCCGTGCATCTTGTTGTTGATCTAACGGCTGGCGATGTTTCACATTGTGAAGATGCATGCTTTCTACCTTTTGCAAAGTAGTGAAAGGGTGGTGGGCCCAATAGATAGATTTGCTTGCTAGTTAAAAAAACATGCAACTTGAAGATGATCTGATGGTGCACATGGTTTCACATTGAAAAGGTGCAGGATGTTTGCCTTCTATGAAGTAGTGAAAAGTGATGGGCCCGACAGGTAAGTGACTCCTGAGTTTAAAGGCTGATCAACTTGAAGTTGATCAGACGATGTGCGTTGTTTCACGATGAAAAGTAACACGATGTTTATCCTTCATGAAATAGTGAAACAGAGCTGGCAGTGACGTGGCAAATAAGGTGGTGATACAGCTAGATGTATGACTAAGATAGGAAATGATCTCTCAATGAGACATGTGGCTATAACTGGATTTTTGGATTGGTCAGTTTGAAAAGGTGGTAGTGTTGGTGAAATTCATGTTGTAGTGAGACACATGGTGGTTCAAATGTGGAGACTAGTAGAATTATTGGGTGTGTAAGTGATAGCCACGTGGAAGATACTTGTCAGAGGTTTGTAGATGAGTGGATTTGCAAAGAGGGCCCACTTTGAACACTAAAGAGATTAAAGGTCGATCACCTTAAAGCTGATTGGATGCCAAGCACTATTTCGCATGGTGAAGGTGCAAGAAGTTTAATCTTCATGAAACAATGAAAAACCATTAGCTGTGGCAGTTACACACGGTCATAAGGATAAGCAGTCATGGTAAAGGATAAAATTTGAGCAACTTGAAGTTGATTTGATGATGTGTGTTGTTTCTCATTACAATGATTTGCAAAGTTTAATCATAACAAAATAGCGAAAAGATGGCAGGGCCCATTTTTAAGAAGGATGAAGCGGGTAAGGTAAAGAACATGCACATCTTGCATGATCATATGGTTCGTGTTGTTTAATGATGTAAAGATGCATGAAGTTTACTCTTCACGAAGCAATGAAAAGGGCAAAACACTTAGAATATTTATGTGGTCCATTCGAGCCATTTTTTGAATTCAATTATGAATTAATTGCCGAAGCATGTGGCTTAATTGTTTCTGATCAATGCTCAGTTGCCGTAATAATCTTCACATCAGTTGAGACTTCGGTGTCAATTCAAAAAATCTTATAGAGGAACCAGTGCACAGAGTGAAATTTTTCAAGTAACAAGTAAGTTTCTGCAAATTGATTAACAGTTACAGTTGAATTGGTATCACTGGGTGATTGGTTTCTTAAGAACTCTGTCTAAGATTTAATTGAAATAATTGTAATTGTGATATGGCACCAAGAAGAGATTTCATGGGGAAGGTTAGTTACCAGGAGAGCCATTTGTGATGACTTTCTAGAGCAATTAAATAGGTCCACTAATGCTCCAGGTAAAATGAAAGAATTGGTGCCTAAAGCTTGCCGCGTGAGAATTGGCAATGACCTATATGATAAAGGGAATTGGTTGAGGGATCCCCAGATAGGAATATCAGGTTTGGGACTTTTCAAAGTGGGTTTTAGCTAGAGGAATTCCTTGATCCTATGAATAGTATATGGGAACTAGATGTTGGGAAGCTCATAGTCCCTAGGCTTTTCATGGATGTGGATTTGTTAACCCAAATTGCCAATAATTATGATCCCAATAACAAGACTATAAAAATGTAAATGGTGGGTCTCTAATTGAAATAAATGATGATGAGTTCTAGAGAGTTTTCAGACTTAGTGAGGTATCAAATTATTTAGAGCCCATCAATTTTGAAACATTTGCAAAGGTTTATGATGCACAAAAAGACCACCTCAGAAATGGCCCCTTGAAGCAATTCTTTGCTAAAATAGGAGGACTAACAGTTGTAGGTCCTAGCAGCATGGAACCGTTTTCATTAAACTTATTTACTTTGAGGGCTAAAGGGATGTATTGGTCCTTATGTCAGATTTTGGGGGAAGATGCAGAGACTACTATGCCAACCCACTATATGCTCATGATAGCACATATTTTGAACCCATCCCTAGCAGTAACTTTTGATTTTGCACCTTATCTCACTAATGCCATTCATGAGGGATTGGTAGGGATAAAAAATGCTAAGGTGGACAAACCTTTTGCGTGGTATTCTCTCCTTATGCACATGTTTCTATTTAAAGGTGCTAAATATTTTACTAATGAAATGGACCTGATCAAAGAAAATGATGGTGAGGAGATGTTCGTTCAGTTGTGGAGCACAATTTTGTCTTGGGATAAAGAAGATGCAAGTTACCTAAAGTTTGATAGATGTTTTGCATCTAGGCTTAGAATTGTTTCATGCCTATAGAACCTTAGGATTCCTAAAGCTCTCCTTGAATTCCTTAGGCCTAAGGAATTTGCTGAAGATATTAAGATTATGCATAATTAGAGTGACGTATATCTGTACCTTGTCTCCACTATGTTCAGAGTGTTTGGTTTCAGAGGAACACTATATTTGATCCCATATCAAGTCCCATCTAAGATAGGAATTACTGAGGTCCTGAGGTAGATTGCTGGCCTGGAAGAAGCAAAATTAACAAACAGGGGGAAAGGAACAATTTTCCCTACTATTATTGTGGTACATTAGTTTGTAATCACCAAGGGTGGTTGGATACATTTTGATGATTTCTTTCGGCCATATAGATTGTCTGGTGTAGTGGCGAGATTTGCCAACCTAAATGGTTTCTTTAATGGCATGTTTAAGAATAGAGTCGTGTGCAAGGGTAGGGCACACCTGTTCCCTTTTCCTGAAGATTTGATTAGAAATGAGTTTAATTTAGATAAACATGAATTGAGGAAAGAAAAGTGGATAGCTTTTAAGAAAGCTCTGGACTTCATCCACCAATTTGATAGTAGGTATGACCCCGTAGCCAATTTTACTCCTTTTGAGGAAAAGGTCAAGTTTTTGATTCTTTATTTTGAAGATTTAATGCAAACTTTAAAGGAGAAGAGGGAGGCTATATTGAAGAATGACCCTGAAAAGGCTAAACTTGTCTTAGCTAAGCTAGCATTTGCAAAGGCATTGCCTCTCGGTGATTATATGATGCACAAGAGATATATTTACAATGTGCTAATGCCAACAAAAGGTGAACCTTCATCCTCAAAGGGGAAAAGGCCATTAGTAAATGTGGTGGAGATTCAAGACTCTCCTAAAAGGGAAAGGGTAGGAAAAGAGGTTCAAATAAATGAGCCTTTATATTCTCCATCTCAATCCCCAATCCATGTAGGGGATGAACATTTAGTAGCAGAACAACTGCTCTAATTAAGAAGCCTTGGGGAAATTACCCTCACTTATGAGGAGTTGCATGAAGGAATGCCTAAGGAGCTAGCAAGTGCCCAAAAGGACCTAACTACAGAGGACGTTATAGGAAAAGAACTAGACCCTGTCATTAAGCAGGCTAGTGAGCATTTTTTGGCATATGATAGTTTCATGAAAATATGATCCTTCTTGTAGTTTGATTGGAGGAGAAATATAAGCTAGTTCAAGGCAAGTTGTGAGAAAAGAAAAAATGAGAATCCTCAAAAATATGCATCTGCAATTGAAGCAAACATAAAGCAAGAAATGTTGACAGAATTTGGGAAGATTACCCCTGAACAAGGGAGGAGAATGATTGCAGAAGTAGGGGTGTTGATTCTCCTTGAATGTGATATATCAGATGCATTAGTGCTTGAGTTTGTAAGGAAGGAGACAAAGCCCTTGGAAGGAATAACTTATAGCAATGATTATGTTGCCTTAGTTATGTGGTCACTAAGGAGGGAGGAGAGAAAACATAGGAAAGACACTTCAGAGTCGAGCTATCTCAGAAGCATGATTGTGAAGAGAGTAAAGGACACATGGGTAGTAGAGGTTACTGGCACAATCTTGGAATGAGAAAAATTCAACATGGTTGTAGCTGAGAAAGAAGCCAAGGGAAAGGCAGATCTCCAAGTCAAGTTGGAGGTAATCTTGAAAGCCTACAATGAAGCCCAAGCTGAAATAGCTCA
Source organism: Cryptomeria japonica (assembly GCF_030272615.1). Taxonomy (NCBI): domain Eukaryota; kingdom Viridiplantae; phylum Streptophyta; class Pinopsida; order Cupressales; family Cupressaceae; genus Cryptomeria; species Cryptomeria japonica. The sequence continues at coordinate 286,305,533 of NC_081408.1, read as the reverse complement.
GAGGGATAGTATGATTGCTAAATTGAAGAATCAAATAGCAGGGAAACACTATCAAGGTGAGTCTTCTACCTTGATGATTGCCTCTTCTCTAGCTAAACCTCCATCAGCTAGTCCAATCATTGAGTTTCCCTTGTCCCCTGTAAATCTTGGTTTTCAATCTACTAAATCTATTCAAGATGAAATGGAAAAAATGAACCAAGCTCAAGCAATATTTGCAAGTAAATATGAGGAGAAGGTCAAGGGAACAATTTTGAAGTTTTCTAACACAATAGGGGCTTCTATTGTATATATATATATATATATATGAAAAGAGTTTTAAGCATGTTGACTGGTCTAAAGGAAGACAAGGCTACTCTGGAGCCAATTTTAAATAAATGGATGACAAGGGAAGCAGATTTGGAACTTATGTGCTCATCCCATGAAGAGGTAGAGGTTGATGCCACTATTAAATCTACATGTGAGTTGGTTAAAGGTATGTCTAGGTTAGCAGAAGGAAGAGCTCGTTTAGAGAGAAAGGCCAACCTGTACAGAAAAGAATATGCTAACTAGAAGTTTGAGATATTTCCTAGAGGTTTTGTTAGTTCAAGTCAATTAAAAGATGAAAAAGTATGGCTTGATGAGCTAGGACATAAATTGTCTCAACGGATAAATGAAGTCATCAATGCAGATGGCATATCTTTATTTATTCGAACAATTGAAGAAATTCAAAAGATGAAGCCACATTATGGTTTTTTGGAGGCTGAAGTCAAGTAGTTAAGAAGCACCTAGAAAAGGTTAAATAAATTGAAGAATAAAATTATTAGTTACTCTTGGCCCAATGATGACGTGTTTCATGGATGGAAAGATAAATATATGGTGCAAGAAATAAAGGATCAAGAATAATCAACTAATACTGTAGCATTGTAACAACCTTCAGGAAGTTAGGTATGAAGGTTATTTGTAACCTCTTTCAAGAGGGAATTATGGTTGTAAAAAACTATTCCTAGGAAAGTCCGAAGCTTGTTTGCATCCATATCATTATAAGTGGATACCAGGACTATTGAAAAAATGATCACAAGAATTTGTAAAAAAAAACTCTGCCGAAATATATCTAAGGTCTTCTGGTTCTTTTAGAAATCACCTTGAGTTATGTAAGATTTTCAAAAATGAATATTAATATACAGATCAAAGCATTTTGAACCTAGATCTTTGTTGTCTTCTTGTGTGCATTCATTTATTTACTAGTTTCTTTTAAATAATCTAGGGTTATTTGATTGAAAAGGGTTTGCAAGGCAATATTACAAATATGTTTTAGGTTTTTCTCTCAAGGAGGGGAATTAAATATACTCGAAACCTTTCTGTTAATAAAACAATTGTTTTCTGCTTGCATTTGATGACTGTGTCTAGCATAAATAAAAGACTTATATATATGTCAGGCATATATTAGGTTGATAAAGCCAAACCAATGAGATGTTTGTGAATGTTCAGATTTGGAATTCTTGTTTAGTTTGGGTGACTCTGTAGCCTGGAATAGGCATTGATATCATTCATGGAGTTTTCTATCTTCCTTGGGGTCAAGACTGAAAATGAACACATGTTTTTTCTTTAGTTTTAGTATTGTTGAGGTGATGAGGTTCACAGGTTTCTAACACTAGTTTACTACGGATCTTATATTATAGTTGTGAAAGTATTCACAAGAGGTATACCCACCTAAGCATAGGATAGGCTTAAAGTGTAGAAGGTTTCATATAAACCTTGTTATATATTATTCTGGATTTTGATTTTCTTATCATTCTCTCCACATGCGACAAAGGCTTTAAATTTTCTAACAGAGGGGATAGTGGAATCAAAATTTGAGAACAACACATAGATACAACCGCAGACACACACCTTACATGATTACAACACTTATTTATACAAATCATCAACCTTAACCTTAAGGTTGGCTTAACACAAAAGACACAATTACAAAATTACACCACACGATATATAAATACATAACCAAACCAATAAAATATTGGTAAGGACATATCATGGACCCCAATCAAATCCTCAAACATTCAACACCATCAAATAATTCACAACACACTAAACCACCGAATATGTTACATAACATGAAGAATACCATTGAACCAGTGAAATCTTTAATAACACGTACCATGATCAATGCGGGCCACTGAAAATCATACAACACTATTAGAGAACATCAATAAGCAACATGAGTTCCACCACAATAACAACAACAAGTCAGATAACAAGAATCATCATTATTTCATCATCGAAGCTCAAGAACACCAACTGGCAAAATTAAAGATACGCTTGTGAAGTTCCAAATCATGAACCATCTAAATTGAGGACACACATGAACATCTCAAACACTCTTCAAAATCCATACAACATAAAGAATCAACTCCAGAACAATACAATCTAAAAATCACAACTCTGTAAAATAGAACAAAAAAATCAACCATCACACTAGATCACATAACTCGACCAAAGCACCTTTCACAATATTGAAACTCATACTAAATCAACTAGAGATAAGTATCTCAAAACCCATTAATGTGCATTAGTACATCTGCAATAGATCACCCAAACCAACTCTCTGCAACAAACTAATTCTCTGCAACACATGAATATGTTTACATCAATGACAACCACACATTCCAACAACTCTAATATCCAAGAATCTACCACTTTGGAATTCATGGCAACATATGAATGTTTAAAAATATCAATGCAAATAAATAAATCAAGTCCAACAATCTCTCCTTGATATCATACACACATAGCTCTCTACCTTAGATAGATAAGATAGTTTTTCACATGCATCTCTCCCCCTTTAACAGTAATGCCAAAGACATATACAATCATTATTCCCTATTATCTCTCCCTTACAGATAATTTCTCCCCTTTATAACAAACATTAATTAGCTTTGACAATTGAATCACACACTTAGTACTCTCATGGAGTAGCAGTGCCCACTCATCATTCCAAATAATAGAATAAGACTATAAAGTACACTAGATTGATGAAACCCAATCCATCTAGATCACAGTAGGAGGGGAAATCACTCCTAACTTCTCTATCAGGTATACAAATATCTCTGTAGGCAAAATCTTAATGAAGACATCTGCAATCATTTTCTTTGTAGGTACATACTTCAATTTGACTTCCTTCTCATTCACCTTCTCTCTTCTAAAATGAAATTTGATTGATGCATGTTTCATTTTAGAATGCCACACCAGATTCTTAGAAACATTGATAGCACTAGAATTGTCACAACATATAATACTAGGTTCATTATAAACAACTATAATATCCTTCAGCATCTACCTCATCAAAAGTACCTGAGTACAATTGCTAGTAGCAGTAATGTATTTAGCTTCTATAGTAGATAAGGAAATAGCATCTTTCTTCTTACTTGCCGAAGAAATAAACTTCTTTCCCCAAAAAAATGCTCCACAAATAGTTCTCTTCTAGTCATCAACATCACATGCTCAGTCAGCATCAATATAAGCATTTAAAGTGAAATCATCATCCTTTGGATACCATAAACCATAATAAATTGTTCCCTTCAAATTTTTGAATATCCCCTTTAAGCAGTAACATGACATTTCTTAGGATTAGCCTAAAATCTTGCAACAAGATACAACATTCATAATGTTAGGTCTAGTCTGAGTCAAATATACTAGTCCACCAATCATAGATGTATATAGGGTTTGGTTAGCCTTCAGAGATTCATCATCTTTTGTCATCTTGCATCCAATCAAGTTCCAATAGGTTTAGAATAATCTTAACCAAACTTATTCAACAATTCCTTCACATACTTACATTGAGCTACTAAAATGCCTTTGTCAATCTATCTAATTTGCAATCCCATAAATAATTTCATCTCACCTATCATAGACATCTCAAACTCTTTTTGCATATCATCAATAAACTTCTTACTCAAATCATCATCTCCTCCAAAAGTAATGTCAAAAATTAAAATTCCAACAATCAAAATATTAGCATTATCAATCTTGAAGTATAAATTACTATTAGCAATACCTTTACAGAATCCTAACTTCATCAAATACCTATCAAATCTGGCATACCAAGCTCTAGGGGCTTGTTTAGGTCCATATAATGCTTTCTTCAATCTAGATACTGTGTCTTCTTTATCTGTCAAAGAAAATCCATTAGGTTTCTCAATGTAGACTTCCTCTTCCAATTCACCATTCAAAAAGGTTGACTTCACATCCATCTGATATACCTTGAATTTTTTGTGTAGCATATGCAAGAAATAGTCTAATAGCTTCAATCATAGCTATCAAAGCAAACATCTCCTCAAAATCAATACCTTCCATTTCTAAATATCCCTTACATACCAATTTTTCTTTGTTTCTAACAACTTCTCCATCTTCATTGAACTTATTCTTGAAAAAACATTAGCAAGTTGATTATATTCTTGTCCTTGGGTCTCAGAACAAGTCCCCATGTTTTGTTCTTCTCTATCTGATCTAACTCTTCTTCCATAGATTTTACCCAATTTTCATCTTTACAAGCTTCAACAACATCTTTAGGCTCAATTTTGGACATTGAACATATCTCTTCAGCAACAATCCTTCTCCTAGTCAATAGACCTTTATTTTTATCACCAATAATCTGATTCTTTGAATGATTTAATCTTACATACCAAGAAGTCTTTTGATTGTTCTGATTTTTAGTCTCTTGAACTTCTTCACTGGCAAGAACATCTAGATTTACTAACACTTGAGGATCACTCTACTTCCTAATCAAAGTTTGCACCTATCTTGAAATAATATCCTAATCATCATATTCATATTCTCATGCTTTGATTTGCTTCTCATGATTCTCATCAACCTTCGCATTCGCACTTTTCAATATCTTTCTCAGTCTTTTGTTAAAACACAAGTAGGCTTTTCTCTTAGTAGAATATCTGAAAAATATTCCATCACATCTTGCATCAATTTCCTATATCCTCATCTCTTTTGATAAAACATTTGCTTCCAAAGATTTTAAAATATCTAACTCTAGGAACATGACCAAACCATAGCTCATAAGGATTCTTACTGGAATCACTTTTCATATGCACTCGGTTGAATGTGTATACAATAGTGCTAACAACTTCTCTCCAATAGATATTATATAAAACATTTCCTTCAATCATCATAGTTCTAGCAGCATCCAAAATATTTATGTTCTTGCTTTCAATAATTCCATTTTGTTGAGGGGTTCTTGAAGAAGATAATTGTCTCCTAATTCTATGCTCTTCACAAAAGGAATTTAACTCATTAATTATCCTCCCTTGTTAGACCTTAGGGACTTCAGCTTCAATCTCGTCTTTGTCTCCACTCTAGCTGTGAATATTTTAAATTTCTCCAGTGCTTCAGATTTCTCCCTTAGAAAAGTGACCCACATCATCCTAGAATAATCATCAATCAACAACATAAAATATCTATCACCGTGCAAGCTTCTCACCCTAGAAGGTCAACATAAATCACTGTGGAAGATCTAATAACCCATTAGATGTATACATCTTGATCTTGAATGAAATTCTTGTTTGCTTTCCCAATTGATGTTCTCTACATACCAGATTAGTAGGCTTCACTATCTTAAGTAGATTTTTAATAAATTAAGTAGAACTTATCTTAATCATGCAATCAAAGGTAACATGATGTCATGCCCAAAACTTTTGGGCAAAAACACAACAATTTTTTTTTTTTTAAACACTTAATTACTTGTGACCTATGTTTAATTAGATATGACAAATTATTAAGTTTCACTTAAAAGAGATCTTAATTGACATTAATAATGGGTTTCTAAAGTGAGCAATGTATTAAAATTTAACTAGAAGGTTTAGGTCATATCTCAAACTCTTAAGCGATTTAATTAGATTTTAATTTATGTAACAATAACAATAACTCCCATTATCGAAAGTAGAATAAATTAATTTTATAAGGGCAATTTCCTTTTAAATATTATAAAAAATTTGCCCAAAAGATCCTCCAATTTTAATTATATTTTATAATATTTAAATAATCCAAAATCAACGAAATTAACATTAATACAAATTTCTTGAATTACTATCAATTATTTAACTAAGTAGAGGAATATAAAGTTTCCCAAATCATTGTTAAATTAACTAATCCATTAATAATGATGCCCAAACATGTATTCTCCATAATTGACATCTGGTCCTCTAATAGATTTAAATATTCATTCACAATAGAAATACCCCCATAGGGATTAAATAAGCATTATAATAAAATACTCATTCATGAGAGTTCTTAGAAAATATGTATATATAAACATATAGTTATCCACACAAGAAAATATAACTTCATTTATTCTATTATACTTTAACACTTAACACCAAATTAGAAATTCTTCTTATATAAAAAGGAATTTCCATAAGCTATTAGGAAATTGCTTATTAACAATGGAGAAAATTTCACCATAGCTTTACTTTAAAATTCAAACCCTACTTTAGTATTTTAAACCATATGGGAATAACCCTATTTAGAGTTTCTCTTTTTTTAAAACATACTATCTATTTGTTTCTTATTCTTCTTCTTTCTTCTTCTTAATCCCTAACCTAAATTAGGGTTAGGGTATTCATTTCAAACTTTATGCATCTTGTGTGGGGATTGGTTTTGTTTATGGTGGCTGAGGGTTTTAAGGAGGCAAGCAGAGAGGGGAAGTGGAGGTTGAGTTGTCCGCACTATGGTTTAACCACAGTGGCAGCCAATTCGTCCACTGTGGTTTAACTATAGTGGTGGCTGAGGCATCCACTATGGTTAACCCACAGTGGCGGCCGAGCCTCCACTACAAGCTACCCTCAAGGAGGTAGGGGTGGAGTAGAGCTCTTGGCTCCCCCATCTCCAAGCTCCAATACATAGTATATATATATATACACACACACACACAACAAAAAACCATATATATATATATATGAAATATATATAGATATATATAGATATATATATGTATACACACACACAACAAAAAACCATATATCTATTTCTCAGATAGAGAAATAGAACAATATTTAATTAAATGATACATGTATATATTTATTTATATATATATTTAGACATATTTTTCTTTCATTGTGTCATTTCCAGAATGATGTTTAATAACAACATTAGTATATCTTTTTTTTCCATATATTTTTCTAGATTAGTATTCTACAATAGTATTATGTTTATTTACATGTAATGCATTTTTTATATATTAGTTATATATATATATATATATATATATATATATATATATATATATATATATATATATATATATATATATATATATATATATATATATATATATATATATATATATATATATATATAACTATGTAGAGATGAATAAGCAAAATAATTGTATTCTCAAAATGTATACTCACTGAAATTTTCCAGATTAACTAAATGTAAAGATTAATAGAATGCTACAATAAACTTTTACTTCCAGATTGAAGTTTTATAACAACATTGAGATAAATTACAAGTTATGTATTAATGGATATATATAAGTCAAAATAAAATAACAATCTCAAAAATATACTCACTGCCATATTTTTTATTTTTAGAACTAGTTTATTAACAACACTTTAATTTATTAACAAAAATGATATTTTTCTTTTGACCAGCATTATATCTTTACACATAAATGAATAACACATGATTCAATATGAAGTTCCTTTAATTTCCAGAATCCTAATTTATCTTCATAACATTAATTCTCTTATTAACTAGCAATATATCATTATGCAACAAAGAATAAACACCATTTAAAATATGAGATTTATTTTCTACAACTATATTTTGTTTTTTCCTTCTTAATTAGAAAACAATAATTAAAATGAGATGACAATGAATGTATATAACATAAATATTTCCCATTTTGTTTTTAAATCTGAAACTAACTTTCATAATCAAGTATGTTCAACATTTTTCCAATCATTAAGAAATTTAATAAACGAACAATCATAATGCCTTTTTTCAATAGCATAATAGAAGTATTATATTGAATGCTCCTTTTATTTCAATTTGATGAATAATGAATAAAACAACAAGCAAATGCATCTTTTTTTCTTTTTTATAAATACATTGTTCACAAGGAGATATATATGAACTTTTCCTTCTTTACATTTTTATTGAAATGACTAAATACAAGAAGAAGATTTAGATAGGTAGATAACAAAGGGGTGCACTTTCAATGCTTTTAGACACCTCTTTAGGAGATCTATCTCTTCTCCATCCTTTTAACCCAAATGTGAACCTCCAAATAAAACTTATAGGTTGTGACCATGCAGCGCACCTCCCAACCTAGACTTACAAGAAGCCACCCTCAAGCTAGGAGAACCAAGGCTAAACGGGTTACAAACAAACTCAACCACTCATGCAAGAAAAACTTAAGCAAACATAAACTCCCAACCCAACGATTTATATTGTCACTATGTGACTAACCTTGTGGGGTGAAGGTGGACCAAGCACCTAGAGGAGATCTGCAAGAAAGAGGAACAAATGCCTTCACAAGGCTACAAAAGTACAACCAACTCAAAGTCACATACTTGACCCAAAAAAGCCTTGTCCCCCATGGCTTAAAAGCCCATATCTCTCCTTATGACCCCATTTTGCATAAGCATAAAAGAAATGCAGCAAGGGTCTCATAACCCTTGTGTATCTCTCTCTTCAAAGAAGAGAGTCTCTACAATCTTAGGCTATCAAGAAGCCCTTCACCCCCAAGGCTACTCTACCCTCCCAAGGGTGAGTATGGCCTTGAAATACCAATAACACAAAATAATCACACAAAGCAGGAACTTGACATCCAAGTCCACAATCACATAAACAACAAAAGCTAAATACAAAAACAACTTTCCTTCTCATTTAACAATGGTATTCAAAATGTATGGAAGAACACTACCAACCTTTGATCTTGCAAAAAGGTATGAGGAATGGTTGATGGAGAGATACCCAATCCACTAGTCTTTTCTTCCCAAAAACAAAAATGCAACTTCTAAATCCAAATTTTCAACAACAACTCTAAGTCTCCAAGATGGAGAGTGGGTGAGCAAAATCCTAAGTTTGAATCCCTTCCCTAAGTAGGCTCCTCTCACACTTTCCAACTTACTTGGAAAGGATGTGAGATCTCATAGGTTGGTCTTCCCAACCTCTTACATGGTTTCTAAAACTGGAAACTAAAAAAGGTAAGAGAAAGTGGGGAAGAGAAACTATCACTCAAATGGAAGGTTGTCTAACTAGGGAGAAATCCTCAAAAGTTGAATTTTCGTCCATGTTAGAAAACTCACTTTTGAGCTGACTTGACAGTCACATGTGAGTGTTCACATGACTAAAATTGACCTTTACCCATAGATATAACATATGGGCCTTCAAAAATTCCCTAAACCTAACCATAGGAGTTAGTTTGACCCTCCAGAAACTCACCTAAAGTTTGTCTATAGGTAAAACTTGAATTGACCATTCTACTGGCTCTATAACCAAGACTCTATTGGGACCACACTAATATATTTTGAATAATGCATTGGTTGTACAAATTCTCTCCAAAGGGCATGTCATTTCCAACTCACTTCACCAAACAAGTGTCAAGTGGCACTATAAAAATAAACAATACTATAATACGCATGGCATGTCCCTTTTTGGAATTAACAAAATTAACAAATACAAATTAAACACACACTCAAGAATTCACATTTACAAATATAAAAACATTACATACAAGGTGTTGTCTCTCTAAATAGACAACCCTTAGTTTCACAAACACACATAGGTTTATCTTGATTCTCCTAATAGTTTCTGTGGTCACATGGATTAGTTTTTCTGTACATCTCACTTTACACATTACTAATTTCAAATAATCACATGCAATATTAATATATGAAAAGAGTATAATTTAGACACTTTGCATACAATTTACATCATAACAATCATATTATCAATTATCCAATAGAATCCACATGAAATAATTTACTCAATGGAATCATCATAATCATCATGGATTCAATCATTCATAAGGCATAAATCCATGTTTTCTAACATCATAAATGAAGTACTACAAATTAGAAATAAATGACATACATCATATCAATGTTATCCAATCACTAGATCATATAGAATCTAAATCCATAATGCATCAAAATGTGCACTGCAAGGTAAAAGGATTCCATAATATGGTTCAATTAATTTTCCCAATAATTCTCATGCAGCCATATACTCATTTGCAACACCAATGCAATCATATAAAACAATCACCAGTTAGGCATGTATAATGAATCACAATATCATCAATCTAAGTACTGAAATCAATCATAACTTGGAATTACATCTTATCCACTAGTCTCATGAGGATCCTATACCAAAAGGGTCTCATGACCATGATGTATCAAGGTTCTATGTTGAAAGATAAGTCCAGGACAAAAATGAAAGATATTCTTATGATGGGTTTGGGGTCCTATATATGATACACAAGAAAATTGTGTCTAATTATCCCCCAAGGGGTCAACATTTGCTAATTTATCCATCTAACATAGCCCATCCTATTGAATTGTAGCACCTTTACATAGTGTACCAATCATCCATGTAAACTATTAATAAGGTCAACCATGGTCAAACTAGGCTAACCAAAGCTTGATCGGGGAGAGGCTCTACACATGACACATTCTCCTATGCCACAACCAGCTCTCATCAATCTGAGCAATCAAGAAACTTTTCTCACCAGCATTTAAAGAAAATATATTATCTTTAACCTTAATTCCCGATGCATTTTCTATACTGGAGCTATTCAAGAGCTTACATTTCTCATTCTTCAATTGTAAATCATAGACCTTATCAACCATTAGTATTATGCTTACCATCAGGAGAAATTGAACCTCTACCAGAAATTACACAAGCTTTGTTGTCTCCAAATATTACTACACCACCATCATACTTGTCCATATTCATAAATTTGCCTTTACCACCAATCATGTGATGTAAACAACCACTATCAATCACCCATTCATCTTTCTCATCAATCTTAGCAGCCAAAGCTATCTCTTCAACAATACAGCTTGTAGAATCAGCAGGTACCAGATCATCTTGATAGCAATGAACACAAATTCATCTTCTGAATTCCCTTTCTCAAACTCATCATCTATGACACCTTCATTAGAAACATAATAACACTTCTTCTGATATCTATACTTGTGATTAGTCTTGTAAGGCTTGTCATACTTTGACACTTTTTCTACTCTTTCAAGACACCTAGAAGAAAAATGACCTATCTTATTGCATAAAAAACATTTCAACTGCAATTTACCTTCATACTTACTGGCTCCCTTAGGCAATATTTTTGGAATAAGTGCTTCAAGGTCTTCCAATTATCTTTAATGTTGTTCCATCCCTCTCATTCCCCTTTCATATTTGGAAACCCAGGTCAAAATTTCTCCCGGATCATACTTTTGCTTCATAGATACAGTAGCCTTAAATGCACTCTTAGTTTTGCCACATGTGTGATTCACCAAGTTCGCTCAATTTAAAAGAAACAAAATTACCAATCAACATATCTCTTGTCACAATTGTCAAAGTCTGTATCTCATCAATACTAGCAACTTTTTGTTAATAAGTAGGAGGAAAAGATCTCAACACTTTAGCCAAAATATCATCTTCTTCAAGAACTACACCGACACACCTGATGTTCAGCACAAGATCATTCACTTTAGCCATAAAGGATGAAATATTCTCATCTTTTCCCATTCTCAACAACTCATACTTTCCTTTCAAGCTCTACAATTTAGCAACTTTCACATGTTTATCTCCTTCATACAGGGTTTCTAGCTTCTCCTAAATCTTAGGAGCAGTTTGTATTCCCATCACATTTGTCATCTTTGCATCAGTTAGGGCACTCAACAATGCTTTTTTAACTCTTATTTTATCTTTAACATCATTGATCTCAACTGCAATAACAAGACCATTTAGAGGAACAATGTATGCATTCTTTGTAATCTTCATATAATCTTCTCCAAGACAACTCAAGTGAGCTTCTATCCAATTCTTCCATATAGAGTAATTATTTCCTTCAAATCTCAAAATCTCCTTCTTGAGACCAATATCTGCTATCCTAGATCACCTCAAGTTATCAAACTCCTTTCAGAGGATCTAGCTCTAATACCAATTATTGGCAACAACAATGCATGAAAATTAAGAGAGGGAGCTGAATCAGTTTTTACCAAACTCAATCAAATTAACCTCAACTTTAGATATAAGAAAGAACAATAATAGAAAAGATAAACACCACATCAACAACACACATAACACATGGATTTTTTACATGGAAAACCCAATCAAGGTAAAAACCATGGTGGGAACCTACCCACAATATGATGATACTCTATAATAGTATATGTAAATATCACAATGGGGAATGCACGTGCATTCAAGTAAACTTCCTAGAGCTCACTACTAAAAGACAAAAAAGGGTTACAACCCTGGGAAGGCTCACTACCTTACAAAGATCAAACAACAATCCAAATTACATGAACTGAAAGAATACCATCTGCAAATGCCTGATTACAGTTTTGGTTAAGTACACTGTCTGCACAATAAAACTTCTCTGCTCCTCTTTTTTGTGTTCTATGAAGTGTACCCGTACTTGCAAACACAATGCACTCAATAAATCATTACAAGCAATGGTTAGTGAATTAAATTAAAGAAATACAAAACCATAGCTAAGCGATCTATCTCCTCCTAGTAAATGCGAGTATGAATTTTGCTCTCAGATCTTGGTATGCAAACTTCAGTGACTTAACTACCCTTAAATTGAGGATTTAAATGATGAAGATGCATGATCTAGAAATGATAGCATGATTAAGCTACATGATTTCATGATTATTCTACAAAATAGGCTAGAATGAAGATGCAATTAAGCTAAGATTTGAACATGATAACAATGCTTGAAATGATAAACTAGAAGCTAGATGCCTATAGTAACAATGCTTGAATGAAAATGAGATGAATCAATCGGGATGCAAAATGATATGAAATTGGGACCTGTTATGCTCCAAAATGAGGTCTATTTATAGGATTTCCCAAGGCTAAGGGTGAGGTGGCAGGAATCAACGGTCCAGATTGATTTGAAGATATCAATGGTTAAATTGGAGGAGGTTAGCAAAGGGGTTGGATGAAAGGGAACATCTATCATCTCTATGGTGACAAGTGTCAAGAGGCTTCTAGAAGGGGTAAGATGAAAGGGAACACTTAGTGACAAGTGTCACAAAGCTTCTAGAAGAGGTTGGATGAAAGGGGACATGGTGGTTAGGATGGAATGGGTTAGGTTTAGGAGTGGTAGAAGTTAGGAGAATTTGAATTTAAAAATTCAAATAATGGGAAAAGGCTAATTAATCTCAAAAAATCATGAATTTGATTTGTTTTAATTAATTAGGGATTTAGAAGAAATGAAATTGGATGGAAGGAATTAATTAATCAAAGGAGATTATTGAAATGAATCTATTAAATAAACCTTAGATTTATTAATAAGTAGATGAAAGGGGAAATTTAATTAAATTTCTTAGTGAATTCAATTAAATTGGGAAGGAGGATTAATTAAACAATTGCATATTCAATTAATTATCTTTAGACCATTTTTAGGTGTATACAGTTTGCCCCTCTTTGAAGCGAGGTGTGATGATGCGTTGTTTCAAATAATAATCTCATTTTGATGTTGATATTGATTTGATAGGATGCCCTAGCTCTTGATTGCTAAATTTTGGTATGATGATGCTCCCTCGAGAGATCAATTGAGATAATTGGTCCTTGGAGTTTTTGCGAAATTGATATCCTGATAGATTTGATTTGATCTCTACAACTGTGTTTTGATGAAAATGTGAGTTCTTTTATTAGCTTGATTGCTTAGATTGGTAAGATTGATAAATCTTGATTGATTAGATTGATAAGATTGAGATTCAGTTTGGTTTCAGGAAGGATTCATCTTGTATAAGACAACAATGATCAAAGTGTCTAGTTTCAGGAACGATTCATCCTATATAAGACTTGATCAAAATGTCTTGTTTCAAGAAGGATACATCCTGTATAAGACATGAATCAAAATTAGATCATCTTGTTTCAGGAAGGATACATCCTGTATAAGACATGGTAGAATCAATTAGGTTTGATTGATTGATTTGATTTGATAAGGTTGATTAGATAAGAGCTGACAGTTTGTTGATATCAAGTTTCAGAAATATTTGGATATGCTGATTGTTGATTCTATTGATAGAGATAGCAAAATATTTTCTCTAGGTCAAAAAAATCTGAAGAGATATGAGTCATTCGTCTGATTGCATATACACTTGTGATGATGCTTTGATGATTCTTGCGATCGATTTAACCTTGGATAAAAGGAGCATGTGGGATCCCATGTAAGAATGAAATGCAAGCTAAAATGCAAATGAAATGCAATGCGATGACCGGTCGAGTCACTGGATTATTGTGTTTTTGTCATCATTGAGCTTTTGAAATGTGGGAAGTGAGTGGAAACATCGATGGTATAATTAAACCATGATGACCTGAGCACTATTTTCCTGGATATTGATATAGAAAGTAAGCATAAGCATCGAGGTATAATTGAACTGAGATGACCTGAGCATTGCTTGCACCAAACAGGCAGTATTAATCATTTCAATACGCAAATCGCAAATGTCTTCAATGATACTCCGATGATCATGTCCCGAGACAAATTTGCACATATTACTAATTAATTTTTAGACAATAGACAAGAAAAATATCATGTTCTTTGTCATGCCCAAACTTTTGGGCACGAACGGGATAATTTTTTTTTGAAAATCACAACTTAAAACATTAAATTAGCAAATATGAAATGCTCTAACATATTTTGTCTTAACTATGTTTAGAGTTAACTTTATATACTAATTCAAGTAAGTAAAAATAATTTAAAATTAGATGCGGTATATTAAATGAATAGTTTTATTGTCTCATCGATTTTAATCAATAAACTAATTTAGTCAATTAATTAACATAGGTAACAATAAATCTCCATTATCCATTAATTGTTGTTAGGATCTAATTAAATTAGTCCTAGCACTTAGATTTGTAAGTGTCTATATTTTATTTTAACAATAATTAAAATATAGTTCAAACTAAATTGACTAAAGATGTCGATTAGATTCATAAGGAAAATTCTCCTGTAAAGTTTAATCTCATCAAAATAACTTACCCTATTTGTCATAATATTTCTAAAGGGATTAAACTTCATAGTATTTTAAATTTAAACATTTTATTTTCTTCTTTAATTAAATTCATATGTTTATTAAAAACATATATAAATTATAAACACTCAAATAAATATTAAATCTAAAATCTGCCTCTCTCTCTCTCTCTCTATATATATATATATATATACTATAATAATTTCCACATATTTATAAAAATCTTCATGCAAACCCTAACTAAGAATGTATATTATAAAATACCTCATATTTTATAATTTCCTTACTCCCTTCTATACTACCCTAGCCCTACCCGAGCTAGGGTTTTATATATATATATATATTTTATTCTTAATGTTATGCAGGGGCCAAATGTATTCATGGAGGAGTGACGACCATGATTGAAGGTTCGACAGGCTTGGGGAGG
Source organism: Cryptomeria japonica (assembly GCF_030272615.1). Lineage (NCBI taxonomy): Eukaryota > Viridiplantae > Streptophyta > Pinopsida > Cupressales > Cupressaceae > Cryptomeria > Cryptomeria japonica. The sequence continues at coordinate 286,289,897 of NC_081408.1, read as the reverse complement.
CGGTGGTGACAACCCCGGGGGTGTCGCTCATTGTGGGTTTCCACAGTGGCGGCGACCACTCTGCTAACATAGTGTTCAGCCCAAGCCCTACCCCTTTTTTTTTGTTTATTATATATATGTTTATTATTATTAAACGATAAGTTTATTTTGTTTATTTTTAAGAAATGATTTCATTTACACATTAATATAGACATTCAAATTTGATTATATATATATATATATATATATATATTTATATATATATATATATGTATACATATATTTATATATAAATGTATATTGTATCTAAGGCATAAGCTTTCTATGTAAATACATACAGATATTTTTTACTTTTTATTTTTCAGTCTAAAACATATTTAGCAGTTTAGATAAATTCTTCATATTCAAATCATTGTATTTATTTCTTTTTTTATCAAAATCCTATAGATAGATTATTTAACTATAATCTTACTTTCTGTAAAAATAAGGTAAATAACAGAATTAAATATACTTAAAACAACAATTCTAGAAAATATTTAATTCAATTAATCTGTCTAACCATAGATATTATTTTCTGCACATATCAAATGACAACATTTAATAAATTCTAACAGCAACTATTTAGATCTAGGAAATATTTAAAAGAATCCTTAGAAATGACTACAATATTTTAGGACTTCTTTTCTGCAAATAAATGAAATGACAGATTTAAATAAACTAAAACTGCACTTCCATAAACAAATCTAATTGTTTTATTTCCAGCCTTCTACATGCATGCAAATCTAATTCATTTCTTTTCTAATATTGTGTTTTAAATGCATAAAGGGAATAAATAAATTACTTTCTTTTCAAAATATCCTAAACACAACAAATGTTATTTCTTAGAAATATAGAAAACTAAAACTAGAGTTACTCATTTCTTTTCTGCAATATTGCATAAATAAATATTACATATCTTTAAAAAAATATTCCCAAGTCTTTATTGTCACTTTAAAAATAGGTCTCTCATTTCAAATAAATGAGGACTTTCAAAGAATAATAGTTACATTTACAAATATTTTTCTGCAATAAATAACTCCAGCCACATCTATATGTCCTATTCTTTTCTTCCAACAACCTGCAATAAATCAAAAGCTATGACCATGGAGAGCTCACCTCCCAGCCTAGGATAACTAGTAGCCACCCCCAAGCTTGGAGAACCAAGCCCTAGATAGGTAACACACATGCAAACATAGTAAACATGGGGAAAAACAATCACATACACATTCCCAACTCAGGTTACACTGCACCATACATGTGATGACTATACATAGGTGGTAGTGGACCAAATACCCTAAGGAGACTGCAAGTATAGTAAAACTCAGGGCCACCTCATGGCAAACAATGATAAATCTTAAGTATAACAACCCCACAACCTTATGCCCACCAAGGCATTCATGCCTTATTTCCCTCCTTATGACCCCCAAATGCATAAACAAGCCATGCAACAAGGGTTACATAGGAATCCCTTGAGATCACTCTCTTAACGAGAGCCTCTCACTCGAGGGATGTCAAACTTCTACCACCCACAAGACCATCCTCTCTCCCAAGAGTAGGAGGTCTTGGTTACTCCCAAAACACAGTATATATGCAAGAGTAAAATGTAGAACACGAAATAAATTTTCATAAGGAAAAATTACAAGAAACAAGCCTTGTCACACATGCAATTCTTTTCAACATAACATGCAATATAAAAAAATAACAAAGGGAATTTTAACCCACCTTCAACTGCCCAGAGGTATGCTAGATAAGTTGAGGATGAGCAACCCAAATCCATAATCCCTGGCTTCTCTACACTTAGCCAAATTCCTAAAACCAAATCTACCTTTTCTTTCAAAAATTCATCTCTCCAAAAATAGAGAGTGGGTGATTACCCCCAAAATCTCTCATTCTTGCCTAGAAAGGCCTCAGTGAGAGTTCTCATAGGTTTCTAAAATCGAAAAAAAAGAAAGTCAGAAAAAGATCCAAAAGGATCTCTCATCCAAAGGAAAGTTAACAAAATAGGTGATGCCTTCTAATTTTCAATTTTCGCTCAGCTTAGGAAATCCACTTTTTAGGGTGTCTAAATGGTCACATGGGAGTTGAAACATGCCTAAAATTACTCCTAACCCTTAGGTATACCTTATGGGCTTTAGGAAACACTCTTAAACTACCCCTAGGTGTCCATTTAACCCCTTTTAAACCCCTTTGAAGTTAATTTTCGGGTCAAACTTAAGTTTACCACCCCAAAGATTCTCTTCCCAAGGCAATTATGGAATCACATTAAATTAATTAAATAAGATATGGTTAAACAACTCCCTCCAAGAGACAATGTAAAAAAAAACCAGAACATAAATCAACACGTGTCAAGTGACACAATAAAAATACTTTTACAAAATTATACATGAAATCTTGTCTCTTGTTGGATTTACACAAATAAATAAATTCAATCTAACACACATGCAACATCCACTTTTACAAATAAAATACTATACAAATGGGGTGTTGTCTCTCCAAATAGACAAACCCTGGTTTTACGAACGTACATAGGTCTAGGTTTGGTTCTCCATAATATTTCCATGGTCACATGGATAATTTTCTTGTGCATCTCAATTACACATTAGTAATTTCAAATAACCTTATATAATATAAAACACATGAATAAGAATACACATCAAACACTCTACATACAATATACACTTAAACAAATCAATACACGTTATATCCAAATAGATCCACAAAAGCAATTATCATAATTCTCATAATTTTGATCCACACATAAAACATGCATCCTATTTCTGTCATCATAGTAAAGTCCTACAAATCCAATAATGACATATATCATCTCAAATTCATCCTATTCTAGAATCATGTAGAGTTCTATATCATAAAGCATATAAATGAAGCATCAACATATAGCAATGTTATCCAAATCATGGAATCATATAAGTCCTAAATCCATAATGCATAAAAATAAAGCATCCATAATAGCCTCAATATAAAAATCACTGAAAAGCTAGACTGAGTTGGGGTAGGGCCTCACACCCTCCTCCTCTAGGCATGAACTTCCTCCTGGAGTTCATAAAAAAGATGGGGGTACTCAGATCTCATACGTGTTGCGTCCTTGCATGAAGTTGTAACCTCATCATAGCAATCCCACTGGACCCTAACCTGGTCCAACTCTTGACCTCGAAGGGCCAGCGTCCAGCATGCCAAAATGTGAATGGCCTCCAAAGCTAGCTGCCTATCTGACTCCACCTGCAAAGCATCCTAGTCTAAAATATGAGACTCATCATAGATATACTTCCTCAAAACTGATACATGAAACACATCGTGGATGTGTGACATGCTAGATGGCAATGCTAAATGGTAGGCAACTGGTCCTATCCTCTCAAGGATCTCAAATGGTCCTACAAAGCAAGGTGCGAGCTTAGAACCCTTTCTGTAATGGATTGGACTCTTATGCAGTTGCACTCTCAAGAAGACTCTATCTCCAACCAAGTAGCTATGATCTATCATCTTCGCATCTACATATTTCTTTTGTCTATCTCGTGCCTCTCTAAGATGCTGCCTAATCAAATCCACCTACTGTTCCATATCCCAAACTATCTCAGGACCAATAGCAACTCTGTCCTTTATGCGGTCCCAACTAAACGGTGTCCTGTAAGGCCTACCATATAATGTCTGATAGGGTGGCATCCTCAAAGAAGTGTGATGCCCATTGTTATAGGAAAACTCCACTAAGGGAAGGTACTCTTCCCATCTGGTCTGATGATCCATGATGTACATGCGAAGCATATCCTCTAACACTTGGTTAACCCTCTCTATCTGAATATCTATTTTCGGATGATCAGCTATACTGAAGTTGAGCTTAGTGCCCATAGCTTCCTGTAATGCCTTCCAAAAGGAAGAAGTGAAGAGGGAATACCTGTCAAAAATAATCTTGCATGTAATGACATGAATTCTAACAATGTCTCACAAGAACACCTATGCTACTACTGGTGCTATAAAGGTAGTTAGAACTGGTGAAAAGCGGGCCACTTTGGTTAACTTGTCAACTGTCACCAAGATGGCATCATGGCGATGAGATGATATAGGGAGACCAATGATGAAATCCATGGATATAGTATCCCACTTCCACTCTGGTATAGCATGAGACTGGAGCAACCCATCTGGATGGCGGTGCTCCGTCTTTACTCTCTGACACTTGAGGCATCAGGCTACTAACTCAGCAATGAGCTACTGCATTCCTGGCCAATGATATAACTGTCTCAAGTCATCATGCATCTTCTTAACTCTGAGATGTGTTGCATAAGGAGCTCTATGAGCCTCTATGACAATGAACTCTCGCAATCCCCTGGAAGAAGGTACATAGATGCGCCCTCTATGGCGTAATAGTCCATCAGACTCTAAGGAATAATCCACATATTTTCCTTCTAAAATTCCCTAAGATCGTATCACTTGACAAACCTCTGAATACCATCCATCCTTTGCCAACCGCTGCAGTATACGGTCTCTCAAATCTATACCCATAGATATGGTGTATACCTCGTGACATCTCCTACTCAAAGCATCAGCAACTACATTTTCTTTCCCTTTGATGTAGTGAACGTCAAAATCATACTCACACAAGAACTCCATCCATCTCCTTTGTCATACATTAAGGTTCGACTAAGTGAATATGTACTGAAGACTCTGATGGTCTGAATGAAGCTCAAAATGATGACCCAAAAGGAAGTGTCTCCACCTCACAAGTGCATGCACTACTGCTGCAAGCTCAAGGTCATGAGTAGGATAGTTAAGCTCATGAGTCTTAAGTTTCCTAGACTCAAAAGCTATAGCCCTACCATCCTGCATAAGAACTACTCCTAAACCCTCTAGGGAAGCATCTATGCAAACCATGAAGTCAGCTGAGGGATCTGGTACTACAAGGATAGGTGTGCTAGTAAGTGCCTTTTTGAGTTCCTGAAAGGCCCTCTCGCACTTCTCTATCCACTAAAATTTATTCCCTTTATACTGAAGAGAAGTAATAGGATGCGCAACTCAGGAGAATCCCTGTACAAAGTGTCGCTAATAACCTGCTAAGCCCATGAAGCTCCTGACCTCTATCACACTGGTTGGTGCTGACCAATCCATAATGGCTCTGATCTTTGATGGGTCTACTAAGATCCCATCACCGAAAATAACATGCCCAAGGTCCTTGACCTCTGAATGAAAGGAACCACACTTCGACAAACTGCCATACAACCAATTGTCCCACAAACACTACAATACCTATTTCAGGTGCTCCTCATGCTCCTTCTCATTCCGAGAATATATCAATATATCATCAAGGAACACAATCACAAAACGGTCCAGAAATGTGCAGGATACCCCATTCATGAGGCTCATGAAAATAGCTAGAGCATTCGTAAGACCGAATGGGACCACGGTGAACTCATAGTGGCCATATTTAGTGCGAAATGCAGTCTTATGGATATCACTTTCCACTATCCTCAACTGATGGTATCCTAACTTTAGATCAATTTTGGAAAATAATTTGGCACCCTAAAGTTGGTCAGATAAATCATTAATTCTGGGCAAAGGATATCAGTTCTTGATGGTTACTTTGTTCAATTGACGATAATCCATGCATAATCAGAGAGATCCATCCTTCTTCTTCATGAAGATGACTGGTGCACCCCAAGGGGATATGCTAGGATGAATGTGACCCTTCTCTAGTAGTTCCTCAAGCTACATCTTGAGCTCATTAAGCTCATTTGTGGTCCTCCTATAAGGTGCTTTGGAAGCTGGCTCAACTCCTGGTACAAGGTCTATATGAAAGTCAATCTCTCTATGGGGTGGCATTCCAGGTAGCTCTGAGGGAAACATGTTTGAATATACCTTAAGGATAGGATGGTCATCAATTGATGTTTCCTTTTCATCCTCTTCCTCCCTATCACTGATGGTGATGGCAAAAAGATGACATCCCTTTCATATGCTCCGCTTAAGCTGCATTGTGGAGATCATACAAAGAGACACGGGTCTCTAAATCCCGGTGATTACTATGGGCGAACCATGATCATCTTCACACTAGATTTCCTTCCTACGGAAATCCATCTTGGCTCTGTGGGCATAAAGCCAATACATGCCAAGTATGATACCATAAGATCCAAGTGGTGTAACTCTAAGGTCTACTAGGGTGGTGGTATTGCCAATCTGTAGCTGACATGCTCTAACTTCTGATTCCACTGACACTCTAGCCCCTGAAGCTAATTCCACTTCCCAACTGACACCCTATCTAGTTGCCACTAGCTCGCAACACTCCACAAGCAATGGAGATATAAAGGATTCAGTAGCTACTGAATCAAATAATATAGATACACTATTACCTTTGATCATACTTGTAGCCTCAATGACCGTGGCCTTGTGCTCAGCCTGGTGGTTGTCCACCGCTGCAAAGACTGTATGGGACTTGCCCATCTCTCCAACTGTAGGCTCTGATGCAGCCATCTGGTGATTCCCTGCCATCTGACCCTGATAACAATCCCTCGCCATATGCCCCATGGCTCCACATGTAAAGCAAGCACTGCATGCCTAAAACTAGGCACCTTGATGCCTAGAGAAAGCTTGTCCCCCTGTCCTGCTAGATTCACTGTACCCACCCCTAGAGGACTACTAAGTCCTTGCCGAAGGTGTGTAAAGAACCTGAGATCACTGATCTTGCCTCTAACCTTGAGACTGCCACTACTTGGGCTTTGTGCCCTGCTGATATTGTGGAGGCTTCTGCCTCTAGTTCTGTTGTGACTGTTGTGGATGAGGGGGTTTGGAGAACCCCTGTGAGTTTCTGTTATTTCCCTTTCAATGGGGTTTCTGAAATCCGTATGTCTAGGGTGTAGGGTTTTGGTTCTGGAACCAATCCCTAGTATCCTGTGGTCTAACTTGAATCTCCTCTACTATTAGTGCCTTCTCCATGGCAACCTGAAGGCTCCTTGGAGCAGACATCCTCACTAGTCTTGCTATGCTAACATTCAACCCTCTGATGAAATGGTTAATGAGAAGTTTCTCATCCTTTAGATAGTCCACATATTGCAAGACCTCAAAGAATTTGCTCTCGTACTGGGTCACTGAGAGACCCTTTTGTTGGATGTCATGAAACTCATCTATCCTACACTGTCTGTAATGTTTTGACAAGTATCTCTCCCTGAACCTCTCTATAAATATCTCCCATGTGAGAGTATCACGAACTCAACCACACTTGTATTCCTCCTGTCTCTACCATGTGGAGGTCATTCCTCTCAACAGATGGACTACTACATGTGCCTTTAGATTGCTCTCATAAGAGCGCAATGCAAAGCACCTATCAAGGCTCAATAGCCAAGCCTTAGCTTCTACCCCATCGGTAGATCCCCCAAAAGACAGTGGTTGGAGGCGCATAACCTTCCTGATAAGATCTCCTGGATCCCGACGTGATCTCTCATAATATACTGGCTCTACCACTGGAAGTGGTCCTAGTAGGTGCATAGACTTTGGCTCATTCCCACCGTGACTCTCTACAGGAATAGGAGGTGGACTCCTGTTCCGTTCCCTATCTGCCGATTTATGACTCCCTAAGTTCTAATTTTCAACATGATGATCCTTTGTTGGAAACCTATTTTGGACTATACCAATTAAGTTCTGGAGTGCTTCTAATATGTTTCGGTTTGGATCATCTGGCTATTCGGGAGGAGCCTCTGGGTTCCCTCCTGAAACTGATTCCTCCCTATCTACCTCTTCGCGTACTATGCGTACATGCCTAGGACCCCTTCTATTCTTGCGAGCTTGTCACATAGTCGGAGGCATCCTAGGAGAAAAATAAAATAAAATAAATTAAATTACTAATTTCTTTGGAAAAATATTTAATTAATTAAATTTAAATATCCTAGAAAATTAATATAATAAAATTAATTAAATAATTAAAGTGAAGCGTAATGGAGAAAGGTTCCTAGTGTTGGAAACCTTGCTCTGATACCAAAATGTCATGCCCAAACTTTTGGGCATGAATGGGATAATTTTTTTTTTTAAATCACAACTTAAAACATTAAATTAGCAAATATGAAATGCTCTAACATATTTTGTCTTAACTATGTTTAGAGTTAACTTTATCTACTAACTCAAGTAAGTAAAAATAATTTAAAATTAGATGCGGTATATTAAATGAATAGTTTTATTGTCTCATCGATTTAAATCAATAAATTAATTTAGTCAATTAATTAACATAGGTAACAATAAATCTCCAATATCCATTAATTGTTCTTAGGATCTAATTAAATTAGTCCTAGCACTTAGATTTGTAAGTGTCTGTATTTTATTTTAACAATAATTAAAATGTAGTTTAAACTAAATCGACTAAAGATGTTGATTAGATTCATAAGGAAAATTCTCCTGTAAAGTTTAATCTCATCAAAATAACTTACTCTATTTGTCATAATATTTCTAAAGGGATTAAACTTCATAGTATTTTAAATTTAAACATTTTATTTTCTTCTTTAATTAAATCCATATGTTTATTAAAAACATATATAAATTATAAACACTTAAATAAATATTAAATCTAAAATCTGCATTATCCTCTTATATTTTCAAACTATATATATATATATATATATATATATATATATATATATATATATATATATATATATATATATATATATATATATATATATATATATATACTATAATAATTTCAAATGCAAACCCTAACTAAGAATGTATATTATAAAATACCTCATATTTTATAATTTCCTTACTCTCTTCTATACTACCCTAGCCCTACCTGGGCTAGGGTTTTATATATATTTTTTTCTGATTCTTAATGTTATGCAGGGGCTGAATGTATTCATGGTGGAGCGGCGGCCATGATTGAAGGTTCGGCAGGCTTGGGGAGGCGGCGGCGAGGACCCTGAGGGCGCCGCTCACTATGGGTTTCCATAGTGGCGGTGACCACTGTGGACGCCCACAATGGTGTTGGCCGAACGTCGACCACTATGCTAACACAGTGTTTGGCCCGAGCCCTACCCCATTTTTTTTTGTTTATTATTATTAAAAAGTGCAATATATATATATACACTATAATAATTTCAAATGCAAACCCTAACTAAGAATGTATATTATAAAATACCTCATATTTTATAATTTCCTTACTCTCTTCTATACTACCCTAGCCCTACCCAGGCTAGGGTTTTATATATATTTTTTTCTAATTCTTAATGTTATGCAGGGGCTGAATGTATTCATGGTGGAGCGGCGGCCATGATTGAAGGTTCGGCAGGCTAGGGGAGGCGGCGGGGACCCCGAGGGCGCCGCTCACTATGGGTTTCCATAGTGGCGGCGACCACTGTGGACGCCCACAATGGTGCTGGCCGAACATCGACCACTATGCTAACACAGTGTTTGGCCCGAGCCCTACCCCATTTTTTTTTGTTTATTATTATTAAAAAGTGCAATATATATGTTTTTTTTTGTTTTTCATTCTGTAACATATTTAGTAGTTTAGATAAATTCTTCATATTCAAATCATTGTATTTATTTCTTTTTTTATCAAAATCCTATAGATAGATTATCTAACTATAATTTTACTTTCTGCAAAAATAAGGTAAATAACATAATTAAATATACTTAAAACAACAATTCCAAAAAATATTTATTTCAATTAATTTGTATAACCATAGATATTATTTTCTGCACATATAAAATGATAGTATTTAATGTTGGCATATGCACACTCTAATGAGACATTGTATGTGATTGAAGGTTTTGTCATTGACGGCAACCTTACAATCCTATGGCACCAACAAGGCATTATACCAGCAAGGCATTACACCGGCAAGATAGTTCACCGGCATCAGTAGATCCCACTCTACACCAGCACTCAGGACACTAGCAGCGACACAAAAAAAGAAGTATACCGGCATAGAGGCGAACATGATTTTGTTATATTATATTTTGTTTATTATTGTAAAAACTTTGTAAGCCAACTTGGCATGTTGTAAAATGACTCTTATATATAAAAGAGATCATTGTAGACATTTAGAAAGTAAGTAATGAAATTGATGTAAGTGAAATATTAAGGCAAACCTATTATGGGAAATATAAGTTAAAGGGTTTATGTACGAAGCAGAGCAACAATCAGTATTGAATCAGGCATTATAGATGCTATTGTAAAGCAGTAGTAGTTATTGGATTTGTATAATCCACATTGTAAGTCAGTGAGACATCCCATTGAGCAGTGAGCTCTAGGCAGTTGGCCTTCCTGCATGTGCAGGCCCCTATCGTAAGTAATATTCTCTTATTGGCCAATAAGTGGATATTATGGGTCACAAATCCCATCGAGGTTTTTCCCACACTGGGTTTCCTCGTTAAATCCTTGTGTTATGGTGTGCTTTTCATGTGGATGTTCTTAATTTTGTTTATTGCATTATTTCTTGCATACCGGTACACTGTTATAATATGTTCTCGATGTTTTAAGATAAGAAATTTTGTACATCGGTTAGATACTGATTCACCCGCCCCTCTCAGTATCTATGGGAATCCTAACAATTGGTATCAGAGCTTGGTCCTCTATTTTCAGAAGCCTAACAGCTTGAGGAAGATCTTGACACCAGTAAAGATGGAAAATCTGATGAAGCAACTTGAAGGAGCTCTTTCAGACTATGATGCAGAAAAATTGAAAAATATCAAACTAGAAGATGATTTAAAGGTAGCTCAGGATATCATTCAGGCACTTCAAGAGAATCTTACTGTTGCTAGAAATAAGAGAAGAGAACTTTGTGAAAAGATGCAAAATGAGAATGATGAAAATGAATCACTTAATGATATGTTAAGCAAGCTGAAACTGGAGAACATGACAACAAAGAATGAGATGTAGGATATGACTATGAGATTTTGTAAAGAGATTGAGGATAGGAAGAAGAATGAAGAAGAATTGACTAGAAGACTAAGTGATGCAGCAAATGAGAACACAAGACTTAGCTATAAAAATGACATGTTGAAGATAGATCTGATGCACACTCAGAATGACCCAAACATGAACTGATGAGATAGAAAGAGGTCTTAGAAAGAGAATTAGAAACTGCAAATCAACATAAAGAAAATTTCAAGAAAAACTCAGAGGAACTTGGCACCTTGCTGAAGAATCAAAAACCTAAAGGTGACACTTCTGGAATTGGCTTTGAAGTTGGTGAAAGCTTCGGTGCTGCAAATACTCAAGATCACAGCAAACCGGTAAGACAACCTAATGCTTATAATTTCAATGGAAAATGCTTTAACTGTAATAAGTATGGTCATAGAGCAAATGAATGTAGATCTAGAAATTATCAGAACATCAACAAACCCACCGGTCAATGTTCAAAATGCAACAAAGTTGGTCACAACTCTGAAAATTGCAGAATGAATGTGAGATGTTATGTTTGTGGAAGATTTGGACATTTATCTAATCAATGCAGAACACAAACCGGCATAGGTTATGGGAAAGCTATTCAGAAGAATAATGTAACTTGTTATGCATGTAACAAGATTGGACATATTGCAAAATTCTATAGAAGTAAAGGATCACCAGTAGACAACAAAAGTTATAGCTTGAAAGGTAAAGAAAAAGTTGAAGAGGTTAAGCAAGAATTCTCAAAACAATGGATTAGAAAAGCTGATCTAAATATTGGGAATACTCCTCCACCGGTAGAACCAGTCAATGCTTAACTGGCAGGACAGAGTGATGCTTCACTGGTAGGAAGTTCTTCATCTAATTGAAGAAAGTTTCCTTGAGGGTTTGGCAATCTAATGACACATGTGCTATTATTCCCTCGGTTAGAGTTGAGAAGTTGAAAATTACTTATTACCGACAGACAATATTAAGTGAATACTTAACCGACATACATTTAATGTGGTAGATGGTAAAAAGACACTATAAATTTGAGGTTTTGGCTCCATTTCATTTCACTGAGATTTCAAACCTATGAAGAGCGCCAAGACTCTGAGCTAAGGCATTTTGAGCAAGAGGCAAGAACACTTCAAGCATTTGTCCATCCTAAAGGTAGTAAAAGGTATTTTATCATGGCGTCCACCTCTGCAATTGAATAAATAGCAAACCCTACTATTGTCGAAGTTATAAAAAGGCCTAGGCCCATATTTCAATTAGTTCCTGAGGTAGCAAAGAAAGATGATACCTTAGGTGCTTTTTCTCAAATTCCTAAGGGAGTTGTTTATGCTGAAGACCCCAGAATTTACATTCATTGTAACATTGAGGAACTAGGAGATGAAGAGATTAAACTATCATACATGATGAATCTGACAATGTAAAAGATGAACAAAAGATCATTGAAACCCTAGGATTTACAAAGATCCTTAGCATTCCTGAATTCCCCAAGGATGTGATTAGGATAGTCTTAAGCAGGGTACATGGTGAATTTTTCTGGTTAGATGCAATTCACAAAATCACCAAGGAAGTTGTGAAAGCTGTCACAGGGTTACCGACCACCAGTAAAAGGCTAGACAAAACTAAAAAGGTCTCCAATGAACTAGTTATAAACCTAACTAGTGCCACATCTGATAGAAGGTCCTTGAGAGTAAATGATGTAACAAACATTAATGTGAGATTTATCAGCATGATATTAGGATATAAAGCTACTCATACAAATAGACTCAATTCAGTTTCAAGTTTATGCATTAAAAGTGCTTATGATATGGTCACAGATAATGCAAAGATTGATGTATGTGAGTGGTTGAAGGACGAATTAATTGACAACTTAGGCAAGATTAAGAAGGATGAGAAAGGAACTTTTAAATTTGGAAATCTGCTAGTATGTCTGATGCTACATATAACCAAACAGGCTCCCAGTATAGGCTACAAAGAACTTGGATATGATATACCGATAGGTAAACAGCTAATGGAACTATTTAATAATATGGGAGAAGATAAGGAAAACAATATCCATGATTTCTTTCAAGCACTAAAGGCCAAAATGAAAAAAAGAATCAAATTATCACAAAACATTGTTGACAAATATAAGGATGAAATATGCTTTGTAATCAAGAAGGACGAGATCTAGATGGAGCAGTCATCCCTAGGACAGTTTGGGTAATAGAGATGGGCTATGAAACAGATGATCATATAATTGAAACTTATGCTAAAACACTTCTGGAAGCCCCTAAAGAACCTAAGGAAGAAATATTTGGTAGTGCAGAAACTATTGAAAACCAAATACAATCTAAAAAAAGAGTGAAAAAGGTTGAGGCAGTTGTAAGAAAAGGTTCTAGGCAAGCAAAGGAGATCAAGGATAGAGTAATGGAACAAACTGGTATAACAGAGGATGAGTTAGCAACTCCACAACCTAAAACTCACCTATCATCAGTAGGTACTTCTTCGGAGAATGACATACCTGCAACTTTCAAGAGAGTTGTAAGGAAAAGAGATCCCTCACCGGCAACCACACCCTCACCTAGGAGGACAAGACAAAAACAACAAGTAGTGAGATCTCTGGTAAGAAAGGCTACACCAAAGAAGAAGAAACTAACACCCAAGAAGAAGAAGAGGACAAATAAGGACTTGGCCCCTCTTGACATATTGTTGAATGAAATTATAGAGGAAGGGAAATTGAAGAATATAGAGAAATTATATGACACTCTAACAGCTGATGAAAAAGAACAAGTAGAAAATAGTGTTATATTGCATATGGATATGTATAAGAAATTTTTGATGGAAGTAGTAGATGAAGTTCCAGATGAACTATTTAAGAGACTGGAAGCAAGGAGACAAGCATTAATAGAACGTGACAAGAAAATAAAGATAGAAAAGCTAGTTGTTGTATATCCAGTGAATTCACCCAAAGAAATTGATGACTTAATTGCTCAAGCGAATCGGTCAGTATTTTCTACTGCACACCCGCACATTGCTTTAATGGTTGGAAGAGTTAATGAGGTGACTGAGGAGATAGAAAATGCATGGGACATTTTCCTAGTGGAAAAAAGAAAAACAAGAAGAATACTTGAGAGAGAAAGTTGGTGAACAGAAGGTGAAGCTGGAATATGTTGTTAGACAATTCAAATAATTGGAAGACAAGTAAGAGGGGCGGTGAATCAGTTGTCACAGATTACCAGAACATTTAGAAATTAAAACTTTAATACCAGAACCCAAAACATTAATACCAAAATGCTTAAACCAAATACTAGAATAGCAGTTAAACCAATTAAGTATAAACAATAATCATAGAGTAAATACCATCTATATGACACCAAGATTTATACGTGCAAAACCTGATAAAGGGAAAAACCACGGTGGGAAGCCTACCTACATTCAGATAATACTTCTACAGTAAGTATGCGAATTATAATTGAGAAGCCTACACTTGCTGGAAGACCAACAACCTAGAGCACATTGCTCATCACAAAAGAAGCCTCGCTGACTACATAGAAAGCAGACTACAATCCGGAGAAGTGTTTGAACTGCAAAGATAACATCTCCTATGCCTAAGTATAGTTCCAATTAAGCTCTAAACTAAAGGACTAAATCCTCTTACATAAACCCAATTGTGTCTCCAATGATCAACCAATCCTCTACTTGAATGATATTACATTATTCGAACATTACATATCCATTTCCATGACCTACTTCTATACCATATTATCTACAATGAGATCTTACATCATATATATAAAAACCATCGACCATAAAAAATCAGATCAGCCAATAGACAATAAACCAATTATATAATTAAAAAACATGTTGGCCTTACAACAAACAAATAATATCCAACACATAAGACATCCCAAAAACACATCGACAGGTCTAATCCACACACTACATTAAGTCGATCCATAACCTAGATCAATCGGGACCTAATATAGGTCCACTCACTAAAGAGATGATCTCCATCCGCCAAGTCTCAAACATGATCACTATCAACATCCTGAAAATTCACCATAAACCTTACCAACACCACCTATGCAATTCATCAAATATCTTCAAAAGAAGATCTACCGGTGAAACCCTCACCAGAACCAGAAGCCAAGCTTCCAAGAAAACAAGATAGCATCCAATCACAAGACCAAAAACAACTGATTGAATATGAACATAAGTATCATGAATAAGCCAATTCCATAACCAAGTCATACTCGAGCCTACCGGATCATGCCAGATCTAAACCAACTAGAAATTGCTCAACCTATCAGGAGCAGAAGGGTACCGGTAAAGCATCTAAACAACTAGTGTTGACTTCATTGATAAAACATCAATGTAACACAATGAATTCCACCAAATGGCCAACAATCTCCCCCTTTGGCATTGATGGAAACACTAGATCTGAAAAACATCTAAGTACCGAGAAATGCCAAACAAGTCTCCCACATAAAGGTATAGCAATGAAGTTCTGAAACAAAGACCAAACTCCCCTATGAATAGTATCTTTGTAAAGCTTTGAAATATACATATATCTCTCCCCCTGATGTATACAACCAACTCCTTAGGTTTCTTTTTCACATCAATATCTCTCCCCCTTTGACATCAATGCCAGAAATCTGATAGAAATATAAAACCAAAAACATAAACCATTAAGTCATAAAGCTGACTACTCCCCCTCAACTATAGCATCCCCACATTAGTGCCAAAATGAAAAATATCTCTAATAATGCATACCGGAGTGATGCCAAATCATATCAATTGAGTCTCTACTGAAGGGGCAGAAACCCCTAATTTGTCTCTCAGGTACTCAAATGATTCTTTAGGCAAATGTTTAGTGAAAATATCTGCAATTTGCTCTTTAGTGTTCACATAAACCAATCTGACTTCATTTGCTTCCACCTTTTCCTTCAAAAAGTTATACTTGATAGATATGTGCTTTGTCTTGGAATGAAATACCAAATTCTTTGATATATCAGTAGCAGCAAAATTATCATAGTGAATAACTACCGGTGCATCACAATCCACCTTTATATCTTTCAACATTTTCTTCATTCATAAAACTTGTGTATAGTTAGTAGCAACAACAACATACTCAGCTTCAACACTAGATAAAGAAGTACATGATTGTTTCCTGATGATCCATGAAACCAACTTCTTTCCAAGAAAGAAAGCTTGACCAGAAGTACTTTTTCGTTCATCAACATCTCCAGCCCAATCAACATCTATATATGCACATAAAGTAAATTCATCATCCATAAGGTACCACAAACCATATTCTAATGTAGCTTGCAAGTATCTAAAACTCCTTTTCACCACACTCTCATGATTTTCTTTAGGATCATTCTGAAATGTTGATACAATACAAACAACATTCACTATGTCATGCCTAGTCTGAGTCAAATAAAATTGACCTCCAATCATAGATTTGTATCTAGTAGGATTTATTAGTGCAAAAACATCTTTTCTTGTCAATTTCTCACGTGTAACCATAGGAGTACTTACCGGTTTAGAATCTCCCATACCAAATTTCTTCAACAATTCGTTAGGATACTTAGTTTGATTAATGAAAATACCTTTGTTAGTCTGCACAATCTGCAAACCTAAGAAAAATTTGATTTCCCCAATCATAGACATTTCAAATTCATTCTGCATATTGTTAGCAAATTCCTTACACAACATATCTTCACCTCCAAAAATATTGTCATCAACAAATACTTAAATAATTAGTATATCATCATCGGTGATCTTATAATATAAATTACTGTCAGCAATACCCTTAGTAAAACCAAGATTCAAAAGATATTTTATCCAACCTTGCATAGCAAGCTCTAGGTGCCTATTTCAATCGATATAAATCTTTCCATAACCTACCAACCATGTTTGTATCATTTGACAGTACAAAACCATCAGGTTGCTCAATATAAACTTCCTCATCAAGATCCCGATTCAAAAATGCACACTTAACATCCATCTGATAAACCTTGTAGTTTTTTATGGGCAGCATAGGAAAGAAATAATCTTACAGATTCAATCCTAGCTATAGGTGTAAAAGTATCTCCATAATAAATTCCTTCCTTCTGAGAATATCCTTTACAAATAAATCTAGCCTTATTCCTTATAATTGACCATCCTCATTCAATTTATTCCTAAGAACCCATTTAGTTCCAATAACATTCTTATTTTTAGGTCGGGGAACCAAAGTCCATGTGTTAATTTTATTAATCTGATCTAATGCTTCTTCCATAGCTTTCAAACAATATTCATGTTTACATGCCTCAATTACTGATACTGGTTCAACTTGTGAAATTAAACATACCTCATTAGTTGCCAGTCTTCTTCTTGTCATTACTCCATTTCTCTTATCCCCAATGATCTGATCTTTTGAATGATTCAATCTCACATACCTAGGAGTCCTATGACTCTCTGTTCCTCTTCCTTGTTCTTCAGTTACTGTAAAATTTTCTGATACTTCCAGAGTAACTAGCTCAACACTTTGTTCTGGTAAAGGTGCTACCAGTTCATACATAATCATTTCCACCGCCAGTTCCTTCTCATAAACTCTTATTTGACCTTTATTCAGCTCATCCACTTTGACATTAGCACTCTCCATAATTCTCTATAATCTTTTTTTATAGCATCTATATACCTTGCTTTCATTAGAATAACAAATAAATATGGCTTCATCATATCTAGGATCAAATTTACCAATGATATCATCTCTCTTGATATAATATTTACTACCAAAGATTTTTAAATACTTAACTATAGGTGTATTGCCAAACCATAATTCATAAGGTGTCTTACGGGTTTCTTCTTTGATATGTACTCCATTGAATGTATAAACTGCTATGATCACTACTTCTCTCAAGTAGGTATGAGGTAGACTAGCTTCCATCATCATTGTTGTAGCAGCATCTAAGATAGTTATGTTCTTCCTTTCAACAACTCCATTCTGCTGAGGTATCTAGGGAGCAAAAAATTGTCTTCTTATACCATGCTTCTCACAAAAGTTATTAAACTCACTAGATGTGAATTCTCCACCATGATCTGACCTCAAACATTTAATCTTCAATCCTATCTCAATTTCCACTTTAGCCTTAAATATTTTAAGCTTTTCAAATGCTTCAAATTTTTCCCTTAGAAAAGTAACCCATATCATTCTAGAATAATCATCAATGATTAGCATGAAATATCTATCACCTCAAAATTTTTTAACTCTAGAAGGACCACACAAATAAGTATGAATAAGATCAATAACACCATTAGATTTATCTTGTATACTCCTAAAAGAGGTTCTAACTTGTTTACCCATTTGACATTCTTTACATACCAGATTATAGGGCTTCACAATCTTAGGTATATCTCTAGTTGCCTTAGTTGAACTAATCTTCACAATGCAATCAAAATTTACATGATACAACCTTTTATGCCATAGCCAACTCTCATCAATATGTGGAATCAAACATGTCTTCTCATCGGAGTTCAAATGAAATATATTACCTTTTGTTTGTGTATCGGTTGCAATCTCCAAACCAGATCTATTAATGATTTTGCATTTTCCATACTTGAACTATAATTGAAATCTCATGTCCACCAATTTTCCTACACTCAAAATATTATGCCTTAAACCTTCAACATAATAAACATTGTTAGTATTGTTCTCACCATCCAATGATATAGTTCCTTTTCCTTTGATCATACATGCTTTTTCATCTCCAAATCTAACTATACTTGCATCAAATTCTTGTAAAGATAGAAAATTCCCTTTATCTCTGGTCATATGATGTGAACAATCAATATCAATTACCCATTCATACTTGTCTTCAATTTTAGCAGCAAGTGGCTTCTCTTTAGGTACATTCTCTTCCAGTGCTAGATCATCTTCCTTGATAGCTAGGAACACCCATTCCTTCCCATTTCCGGAACCACTAGTAGAGTCTTCTACTGGTTCATCATGTGAATCAGTAATGCCTTCCTCATCTACTATGTAGCATGACTTTTCTCTATTTTTCCTATACTTATACTTGTTCTGATATCCAAGGTTAGGCTTAAAAGATCTTCTAATTATTTCTTCAAATCTTGAATTCGTTTCAAGACATCTAGATGCAAAATGACCAATCTTATTACATGCAAAACATTTAAAAGGTGTTTTTCCTTCATACTTACTTCCTACTGGTCCTTTAGGTACTCTTCTAGAAAATAGTGCTTCAAGTTGCTCAAATTCTTCATCTTCTCTCTTCGTATCTTCCAATTCCTTTGCATATAAAGCTTTCCAATCTTTCTTACCAGTTGCTAATGTAGATGCATGAAAAGAAGGTTCAATCTTCACATCTCCAGAAGGTCCAAATTCTTCAAGCTTAAAAGCAGATAGTCTCCCAATCAAAGTATCTCTGTTAACAGATGCATTAGCCATTATTTTCAGCTCATTAATAGTGGTAGCCTTCATCTTGTAAACTAGTAGTAGGGCTCTCAAAACTTTAGAAACAATTTCATCTTCACTAAGAGTTCCACCACAACATTGAATTCCCATAACAATCTCATTTACCCTTCCCATGAATGCAATAATCCTTTCATCTTCTTTCATCTTTAGGTTTTCATATCTCACATGATAACCATCATGTTTTTCAATTTTTACTATAGGGTCACCTTCATTAAGAGTCTCCAACTTATCCCATATAGCCTTTCTAGATGTTTTGTCAGTCAATCCCATTATTTGTTGATCAAAATGTGCACACAAGAGGGCTTCTCTCACTCTACAATCATTCTCAATCTCCTTATCCAAGTTTGCTGGAGGAGGATTTTTAGATGCCGGATTATGAGGTGTAACACCATTCTGTGTGATCTCCCAAATATCCTTGCCAAAACATCTAAGATGAGTCTCCATCAGAATCTTCCATACTGTGTAATTTGTTCCATCAAGCCTGGGAATATCTCTCTGAAAGATAGCTCCAAATGAACTCGATGAACTTACATTGTTAGTCACCATAGGATCTTCCTCAAGAGATTAAGCTTTCTGCAAAGAGGACCAAACCTCTGCTACCAATTGTTAGACAGTTCAAATAACCAGAAGACAACTGAGAGGGGGGGTGAATCAGTTGTCACAAATTACCATAACATTTAGCAATTAAAACTTTAATATCGGAACCCAAACCTTTATTACTGGAATGATTAAACCAAATATATAACAGTTACCTTATGATACCTTTAATAGGTCATGAGGCTTAGTTTCTATCCTCCTTGAGTCTTTGACTGGAATAGCAGTTAAACCAATTAAGCATAAACAATAATCACATAATAAAAACCATCCATATGACACCAAGATTTATATGTGGAAAACTCAGTAAAGGGAAAAACCATGGCGGGAAGCCTACCCACATTCAGATAATACTTTTGCAATAAGTATGTGAATTACAATTGAGGGGCCTGTATTTGCAGGAAGGCCAAGAACATAGAGCACACTGCTCATCACAAAAGGAGCCTCACTGACTACATAGAAATCCAAACTACAATCCGGAGAAGTGTCTGACCTACAAAGATAGCATCTATTATGCTTGAGTATAGTTCCGGTTAAGCTCTATATCAAAGGACTACATCCTCTTACATAAACCAAGTTCAATCTCCAATAATCGGTCAAATCCTCTATTTCAATGATATTACATTATTCACACATTACCTATCCATTTCCATGACCTACTTGTCTACCATATTATCTACAATGAGATCTTACATCATATATATACAAACCCTTGACCATAAACAATCAGGTCGGCCACTAGACAATAAACCAATTACATAATTGCAAAACATGTTGGCCTGAGACCAAACAAATAATATCCAACACATAAGACATCCCAGAAACACATCGAGAGGTCCAATCCACATGTTGCATAAAGTTGGTCCATATCCTAGATCAATTGGGACCCAATATAGCTCCACATGCTAAAGCAATGATCTCCATCTGCCAAGTCTCGAACATGATCACTATCAGCATAATAAAACTTCACCAGAAATTGTACCTACACTACTTATGCAATTCATCAAAGATCTTCAACAAAATCTCTACTGGTGAAACCCTCGCTGGAACCAAAAGTCAAGATTCCAAGCAAACAAGAGAGTATCCGATTACTAGACCAAAACCAACTGACTGCGTATGAATATGAGTATCATGAATAAGCCAACTCCATAACCAAATCATACCAGAGCCTACCGGATCATGTCGGATCCAAACCAACCAGAAAATGCTTAGCCTACCAGGACCAGAAGGGTGTCGGTAAAGCATACAAACAACTAGTGTTGACATCAATGACAAAACATCAATGCAACACATAATCAATTCCACCAAATCGCCAACATATGTATGTACTAAGGAACAAATTGATGATATTTTTACTAAGCCTTTGCATGCAGATTGTCTATTTGAGAGACAAGTTAGCAATCTCCACCCCTCCTCATGAGAACTAGATGCATTGAGTTGCATCAATCCAGTGCAATTTAGAGCCTTACTCTTTTATCTGGATTGATGAGTTGGTGTTGCTCCTCTACTGGAGCAGTCTCTTGATTTGGTTGTGTGTTTTGGAGAGAAAGATTTATGATTCTATTTTGGGAGTTTGATTTTATATTTTGGTTATCTTTGGCATTGTTATCAAAGGGAGAGAGATCATATGAAAAAATGCTTTATCTATCTTGATCTCAGGGGGATTTTGCTGGTGATATCTTCTTTCTTTGCATTGACTGTTTTTCACATTTGTATCTTGCCATCATTGCCAAAGGGGGAGATTGTTAGATTATTGAGGAGATCATTTGATTTCGTTGTTCATTGGTACTGCTAGGATATGTTGTTGTCATTCATGTCAACATATTCCTGTTTGTTATTCCTGTGAGTTTGGAAAAGGTTTTTGGTTTGCTTTTGTAGTTTGTTTTTGTTCATCACTATTTTGCAAAATCTGGTATTCCCTCTTGTATATCCTAGTGTAAATAGATCTTGTGCTAAGATTTTGGATTATTATTTGGGATGATCTTGTGTATCTTCATTTGAGATCATTCATGATTTTGTGCTCTGCAACTTATCTTTCTTTGTGACAGTTTCTGATTGGTTGTGTTCTTGAGCTTTGAGATGTTGACCGATGAAGATTTAAAAAGAGATGTTGGTTCAACTATTTTGAATGATTCTAACATGATTAATGGTGTTTCCTAGTCATGTCCTATTTGTTTTGGTGATCTGCATTGATCATTGAGTGAGTTTTTGGTGATTTTTTTGAAACAGTAGTGATAATTTGAGTGTTATGCAATATTTCTAGTGGTGTAGCATGTTGTAGTTGATCTTGGTGGGATTTTTGGTGGATGTAATCATTTAGGAATTTGAATTAGGACCATGCTGTGTAATGTAAATCATAATATTGGTCCAGTGGTCGATCTTTGTATCATGTAATGTAATTTTTGTAATTATGAGTTAAGGGTTGAGGGTTTAGCTGACCTTGTTATCAAGGTTGATGATTTGTATATATAGGTTATATACTTATATAATTTAAGTGTCGGTATTTTTTCTATATTATTAGAGAGTTAAATATGTGATCAAAGGATATATCATTCAATGAATTGTTATGGTGAGTCTGGTGTTGTAGGGCAGACAACTGTGCTTGAACGAAACTGTCATCAGGTATTTGTAGATGTTATTATTTCAGTTCATTCCTTCTGGATTTTAGTCTGAATCATATTGTAAGTCAATGACATTTCCCTAAGGGTTGTAGCCTTTTGGGCATATATCTTTTGAGCAGTGAGCTCTAGGCAGTGTGCATGAATGCATGTACATTCCCCATTGTAATATTTTCACATACTACTGTAGAGTATCATCTTATTGTGGGTAGGTTCCCACCATGGGTTTTCCCTTAACCGGGTTCTCCACATCAAAATATTAGTGTTGTGTGTTGTGTTGTTGATTGGGTTATCTATTATTGCTATGGTTTATTAGTTTATATTTTGGAAGTTTAAATTGTGTATCTAGTGAAGACTAATTCACCGCCCCTTCTCTCAGTCTCCCTTCTTGATTGCTACTAACATATCCTTTGCAAACCAGCCTTGTTTTATTGCTTACAACATTTTCATCTTTATCCATCTTGTTCCGGAATACCCATTTAGTGTCAATCACATTCTTGTATTCCGATCTGCTAACTAGTTCCCATGTTTGTTTTTTCTCAATCTAATCTAGTTCCTCTTTCATTTCCTTAAACTAGTTCTGATCGTTACAAGCTTCTTCTATTGTCTTTAACACAATTTTAGATAGAAAACACAACAAGACCTGCTCTTGTATTTCTTTTCTCCTTGTGATAAAACCTTTGCTCCTATCTTAGGTGACTTTTTTTTCTCAGTGATTCTTCTTGACATACCTTGAAGTCTTGGATGCAGATGCTAGATCATCTTGATCATTCTTTTCTTCAATCCTAGTTTCTTCCTTCCATTACTTTTTCTCTGGGATCATCTGAGTCATATCCTGCTACTATCTTTGACTCCTTAAAAGTATTCTCATCAACTATTACACTTGCACTTTAAACAATTTAATTCAGTCTTTTGTTGAAACAACGATATGCGTTTCTCTTTGTCGAATAACACAAGAATATGCCTTCATCTTATCTTTTGTCAAACTTTCCAAGATTATCCTCATCCATCCAAATATAGCATTTGATTCCAAAAACTTTGAAATATTTCATTGTCAAAGTTCTGCCATACCCGAGTTCATAAGATGTCTTACAATATTTCCTCTAGTACATAATTATATTGAGTGTGTATTTTGTTGTATGAATTCCTTCTTTCCAATAGACTTCCACTAACTCAGCTCATGTTATGATGGTTTTGTTTAACATAGAGTACCATTGAGAGGGGGGTGAATTAGTGGATAAGAATCTTTTTGAATTTTAAAGTAACTTCAAAATACTGGTTGTTGTATTAAGCACTAAACAATCAAACTAGTAAAACAAATGCAACCCATAACACTAGATGTACAGGGAGAACCCAATTTGGGAAAAACCTCAGTGAGAGATGTTGCTAGAGACTACTTCTCCAATCCACCCTCACAAGTGAAACACTAAATTATAAATATTTAGGGCACCAAGCCAAGGAGCATCAACCCCTACTAATTTAGGGCACCATCCCTAGGTGCACCAACCCCTATGCCAAGCTCCAACTTGGTGATGTATTCAAATATAATTTTGATTAAATTATAGCTTCTTGTTGCAAATTAGTTCTACAACTATTCATCAAATAGATTACTATTAGTTGACAATCCTTTCTTCTCTACTGGATCTCACACTACTAGTTATGAGATCACTCTCTCTGATTCTCGGCCTCTCCTCTCTCTCTCTCTCTCTCTCTCTCTCTCTCTCTCTCTCTCTCTCTCTCTCTCTCTCTCTCTCTCTCTCTCTCTCTCTCTCTCTCTCTTTCTCTCTCTCTCAGTCTCACAACTCACTATGCCACACTTGGATGTCACCTTGTTGTACCACACCTCACTGATTTTCTTAGCAGTTGGACTTGCTACAGATATACCGGTATTTAGTCACTGCCAACTAAACGCTCTCACCGGTATGCTTGTTGACTCACTCTGCAACTTTCTTAGAATAAATTCTAAGGAAAGATAATCCTTATCTGCACTCAAACTCTATTCACTCGTCTTCTTCTCCTCAAGCATCCCCATCTTTTTTTTCGAGCTTATGGATTTATAATCATGTATTCCCGCCAAGAATGCATTCAAACACTACCATGTTAGGTTTCACTTTTTTGACTCAATCTGAATCCCATTTGATTTGATCTACTTTTCAGGAATATGATCTTTATGACAACGATCAATCACCGACAGAACTTTGCATTCCAATGTGTATTTTCTAAATCTGGAGGTTTGCACCATGCTTTTCTTCTTTTCTCTATCACTTTCCATTAATGGATTTGTTGTTTGCTTCACATAATATGTACGAAGATCAAATATTTTTTGCAAGATCAGTGCAATTTATTTTCCATCTTGCCTTCCTCACACTGCAATCTTGTGGCATTTTGGTCCAGGTGCACTAAGGCAAACAAATTCAAATTTGAAGACCTTTAAGACCAAGTAGGAGGTTCCAACATCAAACAAATTCAATAAAATCAATCATGAGATCCTAAAGCCAATAATGGCTTTTGAAACTAAAAAAATGCAAAAAGTTGTCAAATTGTCCTCAAAGTTGTAAAATGTTGTCAAATGTTGGATATTGGGTCAAAACAACCAAAAAGGGATTTGGGAGGGTTTAGTTTCATTTGAAATGCAATAAAGGATGAAAATCCTTTTGTTTTTAATGTTTTTGTCAAAGTTGTAATGCATTTTCCAAAGTGCAAATTCAAAATTTCAAAAAGGCAACGGTTAGAAAGAATTAGGTGGGAAAATAGTTTTAAGTGTTTTTGTGTTAAATAAAATGTAACCAACCATAAGCTGGTTGAACAGTCATAGAGGAAGGTTTATAAAGTCATTTTAATGCATTGTACGAAATGGTGAAGGCCTTGTATATGAACAACATTTGGAAGAGTAATAAAACTCAGATTTTGAAGCCATTTCTTGATTTTTTTATGAACTTGTGAGGGTTTTATTTGGTACAATTCATATGATACATTTTTAGTGCATTTATTTCAACATTTAATACCTTTGTGAATGCTTTGAAGTCACTACTAGATTATAAAATTGGTTTATTGCTGATTGTCCCAGAATTTGGTCACTTTTTCCTTAACAGTTTTGACAAATTTTAATATTATGGTCATTCCATTAATGATATGACTCTGATTCTGATGGAGTGGCTATAAAATGACATGTATTATATTTCCTAACAACTAAATATGTAGATAATAGGGTTTAAGGGAGGTGATCACCATTCTTTGCTTGGAAAGCCTAGTGAAGAGGCTAGGTAGGGTGAGGGTTGGAGAGATCTACCCATTGGAGAGGTATATTTTATGATTTGTATAGTTGTATTTTGGCTATCTAAAGGTGAAACAACAACCAATTGATTACAAAAGTGTGTGGAAGTGCGAGATTGGAAAAACCCTTGATTTTAGGGCTTTTTTGATGAAAATTTGGGGCTTTGGAGGTTAGAGGCCTCAAAAACTGAAATTGATTGTGGATTCCTTCATAATTTATCATTTAATTAGACTTTCTTGAGGTTATAAGTACCCAAAAATAATATTTTTTGTAGTTTCTTTCTAAAATCACCATATTTTATGCTAAAAAATAGTGCTTAGTGGTTGGACAGCGTGTTCTCTCCAAAAAAACTTATGTCATTCTTTTAGTATGTTATAGAAAATCCAAAAAGGTATCCAAAAATATATTTTATTTGTCTACTGTTTTGGAAGTTTTTGGAGTTATCATTAAATTTCTCTCACTGGTGCACTAGTTGGGATTCTAGGCCTAGAAGGAGTAAATTTGGAGTTTGAGCATTTGGGTATTAAATAGAAGACTAAAACTAGTTGAATCCTTTTATATTAGACCTAATAAAATATTATAAGTCATCATTTTCCTTAGGTGAAGTTTTGATCCATAATTGGCCCATTTGAACCATTTGGGGTGTTTGTAGGCTTAAGGGGATCTATCATTTCCTACCTTGTATTTCCCTTATATTTTACAAAGTCATATATACCTATTTGGGCATTGTCTTATACCACCATACCTCTACCTACTCTACATAAAAGTGGTATCAGAGCAAGAAAGGTCTGGGTAGGAAGTAGGAAGGAGTGATGACACCTGAGAACTAGTTGGTTAAGGAAATTGAAGAGTTGAAAGAAACCTTGGAGAGGGAAAGAAGAGAAAGAGAACAAAGAAATGAAAGGGAGGAAAGAGCATGGAGAAGAGAGAAAGAGAGTATGGAAGCAAGGATAGAACACTATGAGAAAGAAAGAATGGACAATAGGAGGGAAGAACCTAATTGGGAAGAACAAAATGGAGATGATGGAGAAGAGAAAACAAAAAGACCAGAGCGTAGGAGGGTTGAAGATGAAGTGGATCCTAAGGAGAGGAGGTTGGTTAGACTTTTGAAGGCAGTACAAAAAAAATGAAGGGAAAGGACATGTGGATGTACCTATCTATCAGGAAAAGATGGATAGTGAGGAAGTGTTGGGTTGGCTTGATGCCTTGGAGAACTACTTTGAGTATGAAGAGATGGAGGATGATAAGAGTGTAAGGTTTGCAAAAACAAAACTCAGAAGTACTGCTTTGACTTGGTGGACAAGTTTACAAAATGATAGAATGTCTAGGGGTTTGACAAGAATCACACAGTGGGCAAGGATGAAGAATCTGATCAAAGAACAATTCTTTCCTTTAGATTATAGCATACATGTGAAGAGGATGAGACAAAATTTGAAACAAAAAGACATGGATGTAATGTCCTATACTGAACAATTTCATAAATTGAGTATTATAGGAGGATATAAGGAAGAAGATGAGAAGGTAGCCAGATATGTCAATGGCTTGAAGTATCATTTGCAACATGAGATTGGTCTACAAGTGCCAAGGACCATTGGTGAATGTTTTCAATTGGCTATAAGAGCAGAAGAAAAGGTGAAGAGGAGACAAGAAAGGTCAGGAAGAGGAGGTAACTCAAATAGAGGAAGAGGTGGAAGAGGTCAAGGACCAATCAATGATGACAAATGCAAGGAATCATTTTTAGAATCAAGGGGTGGATATAATCAGAGAGGAGGGAGAGGATTTGGTCAAGGAAGAGGCACATTTAGATGCTACAATTGTAATGAACCAGGGCACCCATCATTCAAATGTCCTAAATGGAATGAGGATAAGAAGGAAAGTAGGGTTAATTTGACACAAGAAGAAGAAATCATGATACCACCAGAGGAAGGAGAGTTGTTACTCATGGGGAAAGTACAACTATCCCAACAAGAAAGGATCTTTAGGACAAATTGTAAGATCCATGGCAAGGTATGCAATTTGATTGTTGATTCAAGGGCTTGTCACAATTTGGTTGCTTATGAAGTAGTCAAAAAGTTAAATTTACAAACCCTTTCACACCATAATCCATATATTGCTACATGGGTCAGTGAAGGTCAGAATATGTTGGTAAAAGATCAGGTTGTTATTCATTTCTCCATTGGGCCATATGTGGATAGTATTTTGTGTGATGTAATGGATATAAGTTGTGGTCATTTAATTTTGGGTAGACCTTGGCAATTTTCAAGAAGGATTATACATGATGGTTATAAGAATACATATTTGGTTCATAAGGGTAGGATGAAGTACAAATTGAGTCCATTGATTCAAGGTGGAAAAGACAACACTGTTATGTGTTTTGGTAAGGAATTTTCAGTCAAAGAGCAGGGTAAGAAAAGTGCAGATTTGGAGCACTATGACAGTCCATTTCATAAAGGAATTTGGAATCTTGATCATGTACAAGTTGGTACAGTCAAGTGTCCTATAATTGGAAAAAGGAAGGACAACAAGTTGGAGAAAATGTAGATGCCTCAAGATAAAGGAAAAGGGGCAGCCATGAAGCAAATATCAGCCATGAGTACCATTGGTTTGGGGCAGCCAAATTATAAAATTTTTGTTTCTAATGATTGGTGTGTGAATGTAGGTACCCATAGGAGGAAACAAGTCACATTTGGGGACTATCTAGTTCCTAAGAATCAGATGCAAGCAAGCACACATAAAGGCAAGGCATGGATGACTTCTTGGGACAAGAAGACTTTCATTCATGGAGAGTATGGTGCAGGTGCACCAAGGCAAACAAATTCAAATTTGAAGACCTTTGAGACCAAGGAGGAGGTTCGAACATCAAACAAATTCAATAAAATCAGTTATGAGATCCTAAAGCCAATAATGGCTTTTGAAACTAAAAAAATGCAAAAAGTTGTCAAATGTTGGATATTGGGTCAAAACACCCAAAAATGGATTTAGGAGGGTTTAGTTTCATTTGAAATGCAATAAAGGATGAAAATCCTTTTGTTTTTAATGTTTTTGTCAAAGTTGTAATGTATTTTCCAAAGTGCAAATTCAAAATTTCAAAAAGATAACGGTTAGGAAGAATTAGGTGGGAAAATAGTTTTAAGTGTTTTTGTGTTAAATAAACAATGTAACCAGCCATAAGTTGTTTGAAAATTCATAGAGGAAGGTTTATAAAGTTATTTTAATGCAATTTATGAAATGGTGAAGGCCTGGTGTACGGACAACATCTGGAAGAGTAATAAAACTCAGATTTTGAAGCCATTTCCTGATTTTTTTATGAACTTGTGAGGGTTTTATTTGGTATAGTTCATATGATACATTTGTAGTGAATTTATTTTAACATTTAATACCTCTTTGAATGCTTTGAAGTCACTACTAGACTATAAAAATGGTTTATTGCTGACTATCCCAGAATTTTGTCACTTTTTCCTTAACAGTTTTGACAAATTTTAATATTATGGTCATTCCATGAATGATATGACTCTGATTCTCATGGACTGGCTATAAAATGACATGTATTATATTTCCTAACAAATAAATGTCTAGATAACAAGGTTTAAGGGATGTGATCACCATTGTTTGCTTGGAAAGCCTAGTGAAGAGGCTAAGTAGGATGAGGGTTGGAGAGATCTTCCCATTGGAGGGGTATATTTTATGATTTGTATAGTTTTATGTTGGCTATCTAAAGGTGAAACAATAGCCAATTTATTCCAGAAGTGTGTGGAAGTGGGAGAATGGAAAAACCCTTGATTTTAGGGCTTTTTGATGAAAATTTGGGGCTTTGGGGGTTAGAGGCCTCAAAAACTGAAATTGATTATGGATTCCTTCATAATTTATCATTTGCTAAGACTATTTTGAGCTTATAAGTACCCAGAAATAATATTTCTTGTAGTTTATTTGTAAAATCACCATATTTTATGCTAAAAAACAGTGCTCAGTGGTTGGACAACGTGTGCTCTCCAAAACAAATTATGTCATGATTTTAGTATGTTATATAAAATAAAAAAGGGTATCCAAAAATATATTTTATTTTTCTGGTGTTTTGGAATTTTTTGGAGTTATCATTAAATTTCTCTCACTGCTGCACTAGTTGGGATTCTAGGCCTAGAAGGAGCAAATTTGGAGTTTGAGGATTTGGGTATTGAATAGAAGACTAAAACCAGTTGAATCCTTTTATATTAGACCTAAGAACATATTCTAAGTCATCATTTTTCTTAGGTGAAGTCTTGGTCCATAATTGGCCCATTTGAACCATTTGGGGTGTTTGTAGGCTTAAGGGGATCTATCATTTCCTACCTTGTATTTCCCTTATATTTTACAAAGTCATATATACCTATTTGGGAATTGTCTTATACCACCATAACTTTGTCAATTCTGCATCACATCTTCCATGACTTGTGGGTTCCTCATAAAATTCAACCTACTCACAGATTGTTGTGTCAATGCACACTCCACCGACTTGTTCGGTACCTCCACCTAGCATCTAGCTGTCATGATTTTTGACATCCACCTCTGCTTGGATTCCTATGTTGGTTTGACATTCTTAGTCATTCAAGGTTGACTATAGGTTTAGCTTAACTTATTAATATGACCATCAACCATACTTTTTGTTCACTTGTTATTGTGCCTTCATAATACACAAACAACCTTCATCATAGTTTATGCCTTACCGGTAATCCTTCTTTACAAATAGATGATAAAAGTCACATTTACAATTATCCTTTCTTCTGTCTGCACACTCTCATGTGTATTGCCATCATACTGGTCACCTTGCCAAACCGGTTGACATGAATGACAACTTAATGCCAAATTGCCAACAATCTCTCCCTTTGGCATCGATGTCAACTTATTGCAAGAAACTTCATATGAGTACATTTCTCCCCCTTTGACAAAATGACAAAGGGTATTGTACACTGTTGGCATATGTGACGAGTATGTTGACATCATACCGGTCACCTTGCCAAACCAGTTGACATGAATGACAACTTAATGCCAAATTGCCAACAATCTCTCCCTTTGGCATCGATGTCAACTTATTGCAAGACACTTCATATGAGTACATTTCTCCCCCTTTGAGAAAATGACAAAGGGTACTGTACACTATTGGCATATGTGTTGAGTATGTTGACATGATGATATTGTGTTGTCATTTATGTCAATATGCTGAAGAGTGAACCGGTATATTGAAGTTAAGCAACTGGCAAAGAATCGGTAATATGTTGTGAACCAGTATATGTGTAAAGGCCGAAGCAGTATGCTTGTCCAAGTGAACTAGTATATGGAAGATTTTCTATCAAGGTTTAATACGGTATGACTACTGGTTGGTAGTCCCAGCCTTAGGCTTTCCGGTTGAAGTGTTTCGAGCCTATGTTATTCAATCGATGGCATTGTGTGATGAGTTAGCAATGTAATAGAGATGAGATCATGTTGCCACATCATCCTCATGCACGTGAGGATCTTGCATGAAGGAGATTGATCCTATCTACCTTGGGAATGTGCGAAGCCTCTACAAATGGTGGAGAACACATGATGTGTTATCGCCTCCATGAAGTAGTGAAGAACGAATGATGGAGAATGTCTTGAGATCTTTTCAAGATTGTTGTATTCAAAGGCAAAGTGTTAAATGGTCAGGATTGAAACGACTGAATTGCTCAACCTAAATGTTTAGGGTTTAGGGTTTGTGTTACCGACCTATCTATTTCCTATAAGGTTTATGTTGTGTTTCTTGTTGAAGTTGTTGGCAAATGTTGTGTGTGTATCTAAGTGCAAAGATACATGATTCTTGCCAGACTAGATAAGAGGGTTGATACCTGCAGAGTGTGTATGCAGAGGGAAGGAACTAAAGCGGATCTCCATTGGCATTGAGTGCTATTACCAGATCATTGTAATACTTATTGATCTCTAACCACTTTAATAGTTGGAAAATCCCTTAACAGGGTAACTTTAACCAGCTTCCTATAAATCCTTTAATAGGGTGACTCAAAGCCATTGGGTTCATGAAATCCTCTAACAAGGTAAACTCTAATAGGGTTTAACCCTTAAGTGGGTATTCTAGCCATCCCTTAACTAGGTTATCCCTAACAGGATCGGTTCCTTCCAGAACCTATTGTAATAGTCTTTAACCAGACTAGGCTCCTAACAGAGTGGACTTCTAAAGATTTCAAGAATAGCTGGTGGGTATTCATCCCCACCATGGTTTTTCCCAGTTGGGTTTCCGTGTGAAAAATGTGTGTCATATGTGATGTCTTTTTCATGTGATGCTTTGTTGTTTTCTATCAAGTGGTGAATCATGTTGATCTAGCATGTTATTATATTTATGATGATAGATTACCTATTTATGCACAAGGATAATGTGGGAATGAGGGTGTAGGTTGTGTGGAAAGATAAATGTTTCCGGTTTATATCTTTCACAATCTCATTGTGCTTAACTGGTAGTAATCTGATTCATGACTGGTGTTAGTGATTGCTAGTCAAGTTCACTGTTTGTAGTCAAACTAGGTCAAGAAATTTTTTTGTGCTTGTACTGATTCACCCCCCTCTCAATACTGGTTTGGTACTCACTATTCATCATTGAGTTATCAATTGGTATCAAAGCATCCTCCAGGTCCTCTGTGTTGTAAGCTTAACCGCTTGAGGGAAAAATCCTATTGTAATGATGAAGAGGGAAGGTCCAAAGTTCAATAGAGATAATTTCAAAATATGGAAGGATAGAATGAAGATATACATCAGAAGCATGGGTGCTCAACACTGGAGCTATGTTGAGAATGCTTATGTTATTCCTACCAGTACTCTCACCAATGACCAAAAGAAAGAGATCCAAGAAAATGGGCAAGTCATGGAAGCCCTAATCAGCAGCTTATCTAACATTGAGTTTATTGATGTCCAAGATAAAGAAAATCCCAAAGAAGTATGGGATACTCTTGTGAATATTTATGGTGGTGATGAGCATGTAAAACAAGCTAAGGAAGAAAGCCTTAGGGGAAAGTTTGAAGGCATGCAGATGGTTGGAGGAGAGACCATTCAACAATATGGAATAAGAATCAAAACTATTGTTGGAGATATCAAGAGTGCAGGAGGCAAAGTTGATGATTCTACTATTGTTAGCAAAGTCTTGAGATCCTTATTACCGGTCTATGCAATAAGGGTTGCTTCTATTCAAGAGTTGAGGTCAATAGACAAGACTAGGGTATCCCTAGACTCCATCATTGCAAAGTTGACAACCTATGAGATAAATAGTTTTGATAGCAGTATTTAGAAGACTAAATCAACTTTTAGAGCATCTGCTGCACCATTTAGAAAAGGTAAAGAAACAAGCACCAGCAGTGAACCAAGGCAGAGCAGAGAAATGGATGATGAGGAAATCCTGATGGAATTTGAAGCTCTTCTTGCCAAGAGACTTGCTAAGGGAGCCAGTAAATACAAAGGTAAGCTCCCTTTGAAATACTTTTCTTGTAACCGGATAGGACACATAGCTGTAAACTGTCCTAATGGTGATAACAAGGACAAACCGGAAAGGTTCAAGAAGTTCAAAGGAGGAAACCGGAGAAAATGTTTTGTAGCAGTTGATGAAGGTGTCACTAATGAGGAATATGAAGATGAAGAAAATGAAGATATTGTGTTTGTTGTAGTCAAAGAAGATGTGTTAGATAAGAAGGCTCTTGTCTCCTGCTTTGATAATTTCAATGAGTGGATTATTGATAGTAGCTATTCTCACCATATGACTAGTGACCAGAGAAAGTTTCTATCTCTGGAAGAGTATGATGGTGGTGTGGTTCATTTTGGTAATGATGCACCATGTATGGTCAAAGGCAGAGGGTCCATCTCTCTGAATGGAAAGAGCAGTGTTGACAATGTGTATTAGGTGGAAGGTCTCAGACACAACATATTGAGTGTTGCCCAGCTGAATGATAGTGGACTCACTCTGGAATTCAAAAATGGAGTGTGCAAAATCAAAGGAAAGAATGGTGAACCGATGGCCACCGATATGTAGACCAAAGGTAACCTATTTCAGCTGAATGCTAATATAAGTACATGTCTTATGGCTAAATTTGATGATAGCTGGATATGGCATAGGAGACTCTGCCATGTAAAATTTGATAACATAGTGAAGGCCAATAAGATTAAGGTAGTTAGAGGACTACCGGTGCCGAGCAAACCGGAAAATCCTTTGTGAAGAGAGTTTCAACTGGGGAAAATGTCTTCCTCAACCTTCAAAGGTAAATCTTTCACTGCAGACAATTTACTTGATCTTGTGCATACTGATTTGTGTGGTCCTATGAAAACCAGGAGTGTGCAGGGAGATAGGTATTTTATGATTCTTACAGATGATTGCTCAAGAATGATGTGGGTCACATTCTTGAAGGATAAGTCTGAAGCCTTTGGAAAGTTCAAAGCTTTCAGAGCACTAGTACAAAAGGAAAGCGGTAGAAGAATCAAATGCCTAAGAAATGATCAAGGAGGGGAATTCACTTCTAGTGAATTCAACAAATATTGTGAAGAGAATGGCATCAAGAGGCAACTGTCTACCCCCGGACTCCACAACAAAATGGCTTAGTAGAAAGAAACAACCAGACTGTCGTTGAAGTGGCTAGAAATATGTTGATCCAAGGAAAGGTTGCTCACACCTTTTGGAGAGAAGCAGTGAGCACTGTAGTCTACACAATGAACTGGGTACTCATCAAGAAAGGAAAGGATAAGACTCCTTGTGAGTACTGGACCGGTAAGACACCAGTGGTAAGCTACTTTAGAGTATCTGGTAGAAAATGTTATATCAAGAGAAGTGAACATCTGAGTAAGTTCGATGCAAAATGTGATGAGGGAATATTCCTAGGATACTCCACCAAGAGTAAAGCTCTCAAATGTTTCAATAGTAGGACTCAGAGAATCATTGAAAGCATCAATTTTAGGATTGATGAAAACTATGAAAAACTTGAGGAAACCGACAATGAGCATGTAGGAGATGAACCAGTAGTAACCTTTTGGGAACCGGTTGTAAATCTGCCTAGTACTAGTAACTGTGCTCCTACACCGATAGATGCTGATGTTGATGAAGATGATGATGAAGAAGAAAAGCAAGAGGAATCTGTTAAGAATATACCTAGGTATGTCAAACTCAATCATGATCCAAAGCAGATCATAGGAGACAAAGATGCAGGAATTGTTACAAGAAAGGTTAGAGAAAGCTCATGTATAATCTCTGAATTTGATCCTAAATCATTCAAAGAGGTACATAAAGATGAAGACTAGATCAAGGCAATGGAAGAAGAACTTGACCAGATAGAGAAGAATGGTACATGGTCTTTGGTACCTAGACCAAAGCATAAAAATGTCATTGGAACCAAATGGGTCTTTATAAATAAGCTGAATGAGGATGGCACAGTGGTAAGGAACAAGGCCAAACTAGTGTGTAAAGGATACGCCCATGAAGAAGTGGAAGACTATGGAGAAACCTTTTCTTCAGTAGCAATATTGGAAGGAGTTCATATGCTTCTTGCATATGTAGCTTTTAAAGGATTCAAGGTATACCAAATGGATGTAAAATATGCATTCCTAAATGGAATACTTGAAGAGGAGGTATATATAGAGCAACTAGATGTGTTTGCCCTATCAGAAGACAGTGACATGGTGTGTAGGCTACATAAAGCCTTGTATGGACTGAAGCGGGCACCTAGAGCATGGTATGAATGCTTGCACTCCCATCTTGTGAACATTGGATTTGAAAGAACAAGTGAAGACAACAATATCTACTTGAAATCAGAAGAAGATCAGATTTTGATCTATGAAGTATTTGTTGATGACATAATCTTTGGTGGAGATGACAAGATGAGTCGTGACTTTGCAGATGAGATGAAAAAGGAGTTTGAGATGTCACTCATTGGGGAGATTAAGTTCTTCATTGGACTGCAAATTCAACAAATGAAAGATGGAATCTTTATTACTCAAGCCAAGTATGTCAAAGAGGTGTTGAAGACCTTTGGCATGGAAGACAACAAAGCGATTGGTACACCAATGGTGACCAGTTGCAAATTATCAAAAGAGGATGACTCAGCATTGGTAAATGAGAAGGATTACTGATCAATGATTGGTAAGTTGCATTATGTAGTGCATAGCAAACCAGACATTGCACATGCAATGGGGATTACCACTTGGTTCCAGAAAATCCCAAGAGAATCCCACTTAGTAGAAGTCAAGCGGATTCCTAGATATCTAAAGGGAACTCTTGACTATGGATTATGGTATCCATACAATAATGATTTCAACCTGAAAGTGTTCACAGATGCTGACTAGGCTAGTAATGTGGATGACTGGAAGAGCACAACCGGTGGTGCATTCTTTCTTGGTGATAGATTGGTCTCATGGATGAGTAAAAAGAAAAGTTGTATCTCTCAGTCTACAACAAAAGTGGAGTATGTTGCAGCTTTTATGAACTGCACCCAGACTATTTGGATGAAGCATGTATTGAATGGCTTCAAATTTCCTATATCTGAACTAGTAAGTATATTTTGTGACAATACAAGTGCAATTAACATCTCCAAGAATCTGGTTTTGCATGCTAGAACTAAGCACTTTGAACTCAAGTATCATTTCTTGACAGAAAAGGTTCAGAACAAAGAGGTGGTATTGGAACATGTTTCCAGTAAGGAGTAGTTAGCAGACATATTCACCAAGCCTCTACCAAAGGCTACATTTACCTATTTGAGAGGTGAATTAGGGGTACTGCCCCTTCAAGAGGTAAACTAAAGTTTTTCACTCCACATCAGTCAGATCTTACTTTGCTATATCTTTTGAGAATTGATGTGTTGAATAATGCTACTCCTTAGGGGGAGCAACATAGTGGAACAGGGAAACTCATACCTCCATTTTGGCATTGTTGTCAAAGGGGGTGAAGATGTGAAGCGGAGAAGATATCTATAGTATTAAGAAGAAGATGTGATGTAGAAAGAGAGACATCTTTGTATATTGCCATCAATGCCAAAGGGGGAGATTGTTGGCATATGTGTCGAGTATGTTGACATGATGATATTGTTTTGTCATTGATGTCAATATGCTGAAGAGTGAACTAGTATATTGAAGTTAAGCAACTGGCAAAGTGAACCAGTAACATGTTGTGAACTGGTATATGTGCAAAAGGCGAAGTGGTATGCTTGTCCAAGTGAACCGGTATATGGAAGGTTTTCTATCAAGGTTTAATATGGTATGACTACCGGTTGGTAGTCCAAGCCTCAAGGTTTTCGGTTGGTGTTTCAAGCTTGTGTCATTCAACCAATGGCATTGTGTGATGAGTTAGCAGTGTAATGGAGATCAGATCATGTTGCCACGTCAGCCTCATTCACGTGAAGGATCTTGCATGAAAGAGATTGATCCTATCTACCTCGAGAATGTGTGAAGCCTCTAAAAACGGTGGAGAATGTGTGATGGGTTATCGCCTCCATGAAGCAATGAAGAATGAACCATGGAGAATGTCTTGAGATCTATTCAAGACCGTTGTATTCAAAGGCAAATTGTTCAATGGTCAGTATTGAACCGACTGAATTGCTCAACCTAAATGTTTAGGGTGTGTGTTGCCGACCTATCTATTTCCTATAAGGTCAATTCTGTGTTTCTTGTTGAAGTTGTTGGCAAATGTTGTGTGTATCTAAGTGAAAAGATATGTGATTCTTGCCAGACTAGATAAGAGGGTTGATACCTGCAAAGTGTGTATGCAGAAGGAAGGAACTAAAATGGATCTGCATTAGCATTGAGTGCTATTACCAGATCATTGTAAAACCTATTGATCTCTAACCACTTCAACAGTTGGAAAATCCCTTAATAGGATAGCTTTAACCAAATTGCTATAAATCCTTTAATAGGGTGACTCAAAGCCATTGGGTTCATGAAATCCTCTAACAAGGTAACCTCTAATAGGGTTTAACCCTTAACTGGGTATTCTAGCCATCCCTTAACTAGGTGATCCCTAACAGGATTGGTTCCTAATAGAACCTATTGTAACAGTCTTTAACCAGACTAGGCTCTTAACAGAGCGAACTTCTAAAGAGTTCAAGAACAGCTTGTGGGTATTCATCCCCACTATAGTTTTTCCGAGGTGGGTTTCCGTGAAAAATATGTGTGTCATATGTGATGTCTTTTTCATGTGATGCTTTGTTGTTTTCTGTCAAGCAGTGAATCATGTTGATCTAGCATGTTATTATATTTCTGATGATAGATTACTTTTTTATGCACAAGGATAATGTGGGAATGCGGGTGTAGGTTGTGTGGAAAGATAAGTGTTTCCGGTTTATGTCTTTCACAATCTCATTGTGCTTAACCGGTAGTAATTTGATTTGTGACCGGTGTTAGTGATTGCCAGTCAAGTTCACTATTTGCAATCAAACTGGTTCAGGAAAACTTTTTTTGCCTGTACTAATTCACCCCCCCTCTCAGTACCAGTTTGGTACTCACTATTCATCATTGAGTTATCATACACTCCCCGTTTGTTCTATACCGACCTCCCCCTTCTATTGCTAGGAACTCCCCCTAAATCATATAAATTATTCTTTTCTCAAGTGCATAAGGCAGATGAAACAACTCCCAACTTGTGTTTTAGGTACTCAAAGGTTCTTACCGGTAAGGGTTTGGTGAAAATGTATGTTATTTTTTCTCCAATAGGGACATAATCCAACCTTACATCCTATCATTCAACCTTCTCTCTAAGAAAATCATACTTGATAGAAATGTGTTTTGTTCTGGAATGCATCACCAGATTCTTTGTGATGTTGATTGCACTCCAATTATTACACCAGATGAGAATAGGATTAGTGATGTCCACCTATATGTCTTTGAGGGTCTGCTTCATCCAAAGCACTTGAGAGTAGTATGTAGTAGCATCAATGTATTCTGCTTTAGCAGTTGATAGGGAGACTGAGTCCTACTTCTTTCTATGCCATGAGACCAACTGGCCACCTAGAATAAATGAACCACCACTTTTACTCTTCTAATCATCAATGCAACCTGCCCAATCAACATCAGTATATGCTTCCAAGATGAATTCCCCTTGCTTAGGGTATCACAATCCATAATTGAGTGTCCCTTTTAGGTACCTAAAGATTCTGCTTACAACATTTATATGTGACTGCTTGGGTGCATCTTGAAATCTTGCCACCATGCATACTGCCTGTACTATATCTGGTCTAGAAGCAGTTAGATACAATATAATACCTATCATGGATATATACAAAGTCTGATCTATCACCGACAATTCATCATCCTTGCTTAATTTACTTCCGGTCACCATGGGGGTACTTACTAGTTTGCAATCCTCTAGTTGAAATTTCTTCAACATTTCCTTTGTATACTTGATTTGTGAGATAAAGATTCCCTTATCTTGTTGTAGTATTTGCAAACCAAGGAAGTATTTCAATTCACCAAGCATAGACATCTCAAATTCTGACTGCACCTCATCAATAAATTATTTGCAGAGGGTGTCCTTATTGCCTCCAAAGATAATGTCATCTACATACACAATGACAATGATCATGTGGTTTCCATCTTTCTTTATGTACAAATTCTTGTCAACACTCCCCTTTTTTGAATCCCTACTCCTATAGGTATTGAACTAATCTTGAATACCATTCTCTAGGAGCTTGCTTTAGACCTTGTAGAGCCTTCTTCAATCAACATGCAAATGTTTCATCATCATGTAGCAGAAACCCTTCCGGTTGCTCCATGTACACTTCTTCTTCCAAATTTCCATTTAGGAAGGAAAATTTTACATCCATTTGATATACTTTATAACCCTTGTAAGCAGAGAAGGCTAGAAACATTCTAATTGCTTCTAATGTAGCTACCAGTGGAAATATTTCTTGAAAGTCAATTCCCTCTACCTGAGAGTATCCTTTGCACACTAGTCTAGCTTTATGCCTAACAATTTTTCCTTCATTCATTTTATTCTGGTAGACCCATTTAGTGCTAATGATGTTCTTGTCTTCGGGTCTAGGGACTAATTCCAAAGCCTTGTTATTTTGAATACGTTGCAGTTCTTCTTCCATGGAATCCATCCATTCTTGTCTTTTGCTAGCCTCATTCAATGTTTTAGGTTCTACTTCAATCATGAGGTAGAAAATGACTTGTTCATCATTTTGGGCAAGTCTTCTTCTTGTCTGCACATCATCACTCTTATTTCTCAGAATTTTCTCTTCTGGGTGGTTCAACTGCACATACTAGTTGGGAGCCTTTTTGGATGCTTCTTCTGGTTCATTTTTTGACTGAGCTTCCTCACCTTCATCACCAGAATCATCATTCTAGTTAACCTGTGGTTCACTTCCTTTGTACATGTCCTCATCAACTTTTACATGCACACTCTCAATGACTCTTCTTAGTCTTTTGTTCTAGCATTCGTAGGCCTTGATATTAGATGAATAACCAAGGAAGATTCCTTCATCACTCCTGGATTCAAAACTACCTAGACCATCCATATCTTTCTTGATAAAGAACTTACTTTCAAATACTTTTAAATATTTGACTAATAGCTTCCGGTCATACCACAACTCATAACATGTCATTCTGCTATTTGTTCTTAATTGAACCCTATTGAAGGTATATATAACAAGATGAACAACTTCCTTCCAATATGTATCTGGCAAACTGGCCTCATTTAACATGGTTCTGGCCATCTCCTTAATCGTCATGTTCTTCCTTTTTACCACACCATTTTTCTGTGGTTTTATAGGGGTAGATTATTGTCGTCTAATTCCATGTTTTTCACAAAAATCTTCAAATTCATTTGATGTAAACTCTCCACCCTAGTCTGATCATAGACATTTTAACTTGCACCCACTTTCTTTCTCCACCATCTTCCCAAAGACCTTGAATATGTCAAATGCTTGTGACTTATCTTGCAGGAAGGTGACCCATGTCATTTTTGAGTAGTCATCAATAAAGAGCATAAAATATCTTTCACTTCCAAGTTCTCTTGTCCTAGTCGGACAACACAGATCTGTATGCACAATTTCAAGTTGTCTAGAGGTGTTGTGCTCTTTTGTCCTGAAACTCACCTTAGTTTTCTTTTCTTTCACACATTCATCACAAAATGTGCTTACCGGTTTGATGATGGGTGGAATATTCCTTACACGCCCCTTTCTACTTACAACAACTAAGTTATCAAAGTTTATGTGACCTAATCTTCGGTGCCACAACCATCTTTCATCAACCTATCCTATCATACAGTAGGACTAAGTATTCCTTCAAAATATAAACATTGCCATCTTTTCTCTTTCCTTCTGCCACGACTTGACCGTTGATGTCTTTCTTTATCTAGCAACTAGTTGAGTCAAAAGCGAATTTATAACCTTTGTCACATATCTAACTCACACTGAGCAGATTGTTCTTTAGGCCTTCCACATAATATACATCATGTGCCTTCAATTTTCCATCAATAATTAGAGTACCTTTCCCCTTCATTTTGATGGATGAGTTGTCTCTGAATCTTGTTGAGCCACCATTACATTCTTCAAGTTTGATGAATTTATTTTTATCACCAGTCATGTGGTTGGAACAACCACAATCTACAAGCCATTGATTTTTCCTTTTAGCATGTAAGGCAATTTGCACTATCAGACTTGATTCTGCCTTTTCCTTTTCTTTCTCAACCCATACTGGTTTGCTTTCCTTATTCTTATCAACTACTATTTTTTGCTTAGGTTCAACTACCGGTTCTTGATCAAGATTTGTCTTCTTCTGCTTGGTCTTCTTGTTTTTAGACAACCTCTCTATGTGTCCAAACTCCTGATAGTTATAGAATTTCACATTTTCATTTAATGATAAATCCTTAAAATTATTGTAGGGCACCAGTTTATTCTTCCTACATTCAAAACTCCTATGACCATATCCATTGCACTCATAACAGACAACATTTATATCCCAAAGTGAATTAAAAGGATTTCTACTTTCATAACTCTTAGAGGGATTATTGGTTAATCTACAGTGAGCTATTATATGCCCAAATTTGTTACACAGGTAATAGTAACCATGAAATTTTGAAACATACTAGTTAGGTTGCCCATGTCTTGCAAAGGATTGTCTCACTAGGGGTTTTCTCTTCATGCTGTTGACTCTAGTGAATCATTCATAGTCAACTCTTGCATTTCTCCTTTAATCTACATGTCAGTATGATGAGTGTGACCTCTGACTCATTGCTTGTGTATACCGGTTTGTGTGGCAATTTCCAACAACATTTGCATATGTCTTTTTCCTGGTATCCTTGCCTACAATGAATGTCTTCTTTTCTTCACCTTCATTTGAAGAGGTGAACTTTATTTCTTTACTGGATGTGTCTTTGCTATTTTAACTTTCACCTTCTCCAAAGCCTAAGCCACTAGTATATTTGGATTGCTTCTGTTTGCTCAACATCTTGTCTAAGGCTTCAGTGTTGCCTTCATATTTGCTCCTTACTTTTTTCAAACTCTTTTCTGAGCTTGACTATTTCTACTTCCAGATCTTGATGCTCCTTTTCCTTCTTCATCAAAGCAAAGGATGTAACTTCGCATATTCTCTTGGTTTCTTCCAGCTATAGTTTCAAGTCAGATATGACTTGACTGGACTCATCCAGGGATTGCTTTAAGAGACCTTGCTCATCTACTGTTGCATGCTTGACCTTCTTGAGTTCTCCTCTTATTTTACTTAGTTACTCAAGAGCACTTATAAGCTCTCCTTCTAAATCTGATTCAACCTCAATGTCCTCTTCTTCCTCATCTTCACCAACAGGTTCATCAAGTGCCCTAAAGAGTAACTTTTCTGTCATTCTCATGGTAGTCATCTTTTGATGCACTTTCTTCATCTGTGGGATCATCCTTAATAATATAGAGGTTGTTTTGATTCGGATAGCCTCTCCTTCCTTTTTGGTAGACATTTCTCTCTTTACCAGCAGATCTGCTAAAAACTCTAGACTCATCTCCATCGGTTTCTTTATAAGGACATTTTACAGCAAACTGTCCAACTTTACTACAGTTTAAACATTTTAGTGGTAGCTTTCCTTTATACTTGCCCGATCCTCTTTTGAGCTTTTTGACAAAGTTTTCTACCTCTGCATTAGAGTCTTCATTGGATCCTTTATGAGAAGCTACCTCTTTTCCCTTCTGGGTGGTGTCGAAGGATGCCTCTTTCCTTAAGAAAGCATCACTAGTTGTCCTCATTTCATAGGTTGTTAGTGAGCCAAAAGCTCATCCATTGAAAATATCTTTAGATCCTTGGCTTCTTCTATGGTAGACACCTTTATATCATACTTAGGTGTAAGGGACCTAAGTACCTTCTTTATGTGGATCTCATCTGCAATTTATTCACCAAGCGCTTTGATGGTATTGACAGTTTCATCAAATCTGTGAAGGTAGTCTGCAATCTTTTCATCATCCTTCATCTTGATGGCTTCAAGTTGGCCCCTTAGTGCTTGTAGCTTGGCCTCTTTGACTTTTTCATCTCCTTCAAATAACCTTTGCAATTTATCCCAATTCTCCTTAGCTGATGCATAGTGCATGACTTTGACAAACTCATTATTAGACAACCCGCTCAAGATAGCATGTTTGGCCTTTGCATTGTTCTCATACTCCTTCTTGGCATCCAGATTAGTGGGAGGAACACTAGGGACATCACACCCATTCTTGACAGACATCCACACATCAAAACCAAGGGAGGAAATATTGGTCTCCATCTTCTGCTCCAGAAGGCATACTTCGATCCATCAAACATGGGAGCTTTTGAGGAAGCAGACTCATTTCTTGCCATTGTGTTCTAAGTCCATAATCTACCCAAGGTTTAAAAATAACTGGGAACCTATGCTCTGATACCAATTGTTGAACATAGAGTACCACTTAGAGGGGGGTGAATCAGTTTCCTAATCTTTTTTACTTTTAAAGTAACTTTAGAATACTGGTTTTTGTCTTAAGAACTAAACAATCAAACTAGTAAAACAAATAAGAAAACCAAAAAAGGAAAATCACACAAATGTAATCCACCAACACATGATGTACGAGGAAAACCCAATACGGGAAAAACCTCAGTGAGATATGTTGCTGGAAACTAGTGCTCCAATCCAGCCTCACAAGTGAAACACTGAATTACAAAGATTTAGGGCACCAGCCCAAGGAGCACCAACCACTACTGATTTAGGGTGCCAACCCAAGTAGCACCAACCCCTACACCAAGATCCAACTTGGTGATGTATTTAAATACAATTTTGATAGAATTATAGCTTCTTGTTGCAAATGAGTTCTGCAACTCTTGATCAAATAGATTACTGTCGGTTGACATTCTTTTCTTCTCTACTGGATCTCACACTACCAGTTATAAGATCACTCTGTCTGATTGTTGGCCTTTCCTCTCTCTCTCTCTCTCTCTCTCACACACACACACACACACACACACACACAGAGTCTCACAAATCACTTTGCCACA
The DNA here is from genome assembly GCF_030272615.1 of Cryptomeria japonica. Classification (NCBI taxonomy): domain Eukaryota; kingdom Viridiplantae; phylum Streptophyta; class Pinopsida; order Cupressales; family Cupressaceae; genus Cryptomeria; species Cryptomeria japonica. The sequence goes on along the minus strand of NC_081408.1, from coordinate 286,245,612 downwards.
CTTGGATAACACCTTTCTCTACCACACCTCACCATTTTTCTTAGCAGTTGGACCTGCTACAGTTATACCGATACTCAATCACTGTCGGTTAAACCCTCTCACTAGTATGCTTGTTGGCTCACTCGACAACTTTCTTAGAATAAATTCTAAGGAAAGATGATTGTTATCTACACTCAAACTCTCTTCACTCTTCTTCTTCTCCTCAAGCACCCCCCTTTTATGTTTCAAGCTTATGCATTTATAATCATGTATTCCCACCAAGAATGCATTCATACACTATCGTGTTAGGTTTTCATTTTCCAACTCAATTTGAATCCCATTTGATTTGATCTTCTTTTCAAGGATATGATCTTTATGACAATGATCAATCACCGACAGAAATTCACATTCCAATGTGCGTTTTCCAAATCTAGAGGTCTGCATCATGCTTTTCTGGTTTTCTCTGTCACTTGCCATTAATGGCTTTGTGGTTTCCTTCACCTAATAGGTACAAAGATCAAATATTTTTGCAAGATTAGTGTGATTACTTTTCCAACTTTCCTTCCTCGAGCCACAATCTTTTGGCATCATTCGTGACTTGCAGGTTCCTCATAAAAGTCGACCCGCTCATAGATTGTTGTGTCTATGCACACTCTACCGACCTATGTGGTACCTCCACTTGGCATCCAGCTATCATGCATGTCGACATCCACCTCATCTTGGATTCCTGTGTCAGCTTGACATTCTTAGTCGTTCAAGGTTGATTACTAGTTTAGCTTATCTTACCGGTACGAACATCAACTATCCTTTTTGTTCACCGATTGTTGTGCCTTCATAACACAGAAACAAACTTCATCCTAGTTTATGCATTACCGGTAAGCCTTATTTAAAAATAGATAATACAAGTCATATTTACCATTACCCTTTCTTCTGTCTGCACACTCTCATGTGTATTTCCATCATACCAGTCACCCTGCCAAACTGGTTTACACCAATGACAGCTTAATGGCAAAATGCCAATAGGTTCTAGTTGCTTCTTATATAGCCTAGTTCATTCTTTCAACTACACCATTCAACTAAGATGTTTGAGGGGAAAATGAATTCTCCTCCTTTGTCAGACATTAAACACTTGATTTTCCTGCCAACTTCATTCTCAACTTTTGCCTTGAATATCTTGAAATTTTCTAATGCTTCAATTTTTTCCCTTTGAAATGCAACCTAAGTCATTCTATAATAATCATCAATCAGTAACATTAAATATCTCTCACCTTGCAAGCTCCTTGTCTAGGTCACACCAAAAATATCCGTGTGAACTAAATATAGTAATCCAGTGGACGAGTACTCTGTTCCTCTGAATGTGCTTCTGGTCTACTTTCCTATTTGAAATTCCCTATAGATGTTGTTTTTGGGTTTAGTTAATCTAGGAAAATCTCTTGCTACACTCCTTGAACTGATCTATACCAAGTTATCAAAGTTGATATGACACATCCTCTGGTGCCATAGCTAGTTGTCATCAAGTTGTGATGTCAAGAATTGTTTTGGAATTCCTTCCAACTAGTACATATTTCCATTTGTCCCCCTTCTAGTTGCAATAAGCATTTTGAAATCTTTCCAGATCTCACATCCTTTGTCTTAAAAAACAACATTGTATCCATTTTCGCACATCTGTCTAACACTCAAGAGATTATGATGCAAACCCTTCACATAATAAACATTGTCAGTGTTATGTTTTTCATCAAAATTAATTTAACCAATACCAATAATTTGTGTTTTTTGATCATCTACAAATCTAACTAAACCTCCATCATATCTTTCTAGTTTTAAGAATTTACTTTTCTCTCCGATCATATGATTTGAACATCCACTGTCAATTAACCATTCATTCTTATCTTTTCTAGAATGAAATATGTTAGAAACAGTCTTAGATATATCAAACTTAGGAACATTCTTTTCTACCAAAAATAGGCAATTGCCATCATCATCTCAAATATCAGCATCATCCTTAACATAATATGCCTTCTTATTGAAGTTTCCCTTTTGTTCCTTAAAATTTTATTTATTTCATTTTTTTGGACATCTAGTTACAATATGACTAATCTTACCACATCTGAAACATTTAAAGGGTAACATACCTTTCTATTTGTGGATGCCTTTATTGAATTTTCTCACAAAGTTTACTTCTACCTCATCTGTGATTTCTTCATTATCTAGACTATCTTAAGATGGATTGAATGTAGTCTCCAACTTCTCTTTGTCCTTTCCAAATTTCCTTCAAATGCAGTCCGAGTACTAAATAGTCTCTCCTTGGTGAATTTATTTGGATCATAAGTTTCTTCAATTACTGGGATCTTGTCAATCTAGTTTACCAGTAATTTCATCAAAATATTGGTAATCACATCTTTATCACTCAAAGTACCTCTGAGTTCTCTGATTGCATTCACCGTGGTATCAACCTTTTCAAAATAGCTCACAATGTCTTCTCCTTCCTCCATCCTCAGATTTTTGTATCTTCTCTTAGCTATTAGCCTCGTTGTCATACTCACTCTTTCATTCTCTTCATAGATGTCTTTCAACTTCTACCAAAACTTATAAGCAATATTCAAAGAGATAACTCTAGTTAATTTAGTTTTTGATACTAAAGATAACATACATTGTCTTTCATTTTCTTCATTAGCTTGAATCTCATCCAGAATGTTGAGACCATTCGCCAGTAGAATATACTTAGTCTCCATAGCCTTCCAAGTATTGTAACTCAAAGAAACTCAATAACCTCGCATCTTCACTTTCTAAAAACTATAAGAAGATCCTTCAAACATAGAAATTGATAGTTTGTGTGCCATTGAGTGAAGATCTACCTGAAGTGGTTAATGTCTATATCGAGGAACCACAACTTTGATACCAATTGTTGAATATTTAGGGAACTGAGAGGGGGGGTGAGTCAGTTGACAATAAATTTTTCTTTTAACCTTAATGCACAAATCCAGAATATTTATACAAAATTAATAGAATTTGAAAATGCATGCAAGAATCAGATCAAACACAAGACACTAGAATTTACATGGACAACCCAAGAAGGGAAAACCCACCGACAATACTAATTCTCTATATTTAAACACCGACTAAGGTAATTTTTACAAAGGGTGGCTCACTGCCAACGTGCTCACTGCTATTGGGCTCACTACCCTTAAAGGCTCATTGTGAATATTCTCAATTTAGATGGGCTCATTGCCTTGAAAGGCTCACTACCAAAGAAGAAAGAAAGACAAGGAGAATCCACCACAAGAAAAAAATAGTCTGCATTGTCGGAATTGGTTCCGGTAGTAACCCACAACACTATACTCACACAATCACTACAATCTTTTAATCTCACATATCTTCAATACAAAAAGCAATATCCCAACTCATCAAATCAAACTCCTATATATACTATCTTCAAAAAACATAATTCTCAATGTTGGCTAAGATAGAGATCAAGAATAGGTCTCCACTAAACATTCCCCTGGTGATAAGAAATGACAAGTGGGTCATATTACATTGTTCCTCATCGAACATATCAACATGCTACATACATCACCAAAGACGAACCTAAAATAGATCTGCATGCTATACAACCTCAATTTTCAATCTATGCCCTCCAGCTCTGAACCAATGTGGACCCAAAGATAATGCATAGAAACATCTTTGAGATACCAAAACATTTTAGATGAAACTAAGAAATCTCCAGCTACAAAACATACCTAGATCAAATAATCCTGCTCACAATACCACATCCAGACATAATCCGGACCAAAGGATTTGACATCAATGACAACACATAATGATGCAATGCTAACATGTTTCTCATCCATAACTCATTTTCAGCATGACATGGGCTTTCTAAATGATATTCGTTTCCCTTAGTAGACTTTTTATTGTCACACTAAACTTTGCAATTCATTGGTACATATGCTACATCTCACTGATAAATAGTTAATTGGCATTTCGACAAGACATGATTTTAATCATGTCAGATTTAGAAGATGGTTAAATTTTGCTAGGTGAAGGATTTCCTTTTGTTCTTGTTGTGTTGGGTAGTGAGGCTGCTTCCTCCTTGCTACTACTCCCTACCCACTGGTCTGCATCAAATTTCTATTAGGCCTTATACCCTTGCAAGGTAAAGCCATTCTTACCTTCCAAACTAGCCCGCCATCCTACAAAGAATTATCTTTAGCCTTCTAGCTTCTGTGGGGTGGAGATGCCTTAATCATTTGCCTCATCCTGCTATCCTACAACTGCAACTCCATTGTCTCATGATCTCTACGAGATAGATTTACTCTAGGATTTTTGGTGTACCCCACTATCACATTGCAGGTAGCAAGAATGTTATAGGTTCTCTGGGGTAAAGAGGGGAAATTGAAAACTCAAACCCTACCATCCTGTAGGGAATGGATAGCCCTAACCACCACTTAAGTGACCAAATTATAGCACATGGAAATTAACTAAGGAAAATAGGGCGAAGAGTCTTAGGGGTGCTAGGGGATTTCTTAGGACTTAGGAAAACTTTGAAAACCCAACCACCATATAGGAATGCAACTGGCCCAAAATAAAAATTGAGCACATGGGACCGATCAAAACATGATGGAAACCCCTCCAGATGATGACTTAAATATTTGGCAACCTGTTACCATCATTCAACTACAAATTAAAATAATGAGATGAGATTTTGATGTTAAGGCATATAGAGATAAAACCTTTTCCTCTAAATGATAATACCTAACCCTAATGGATTCAAGAAGCCTGAAACATGAAGATAAAGGAAAAATTTGATACTCCCAATAGTAACAAAAATTAAAGATTGTTAAGAAATTAAACAATAAAAATAGATAAATCAAATTAATGAGAGCTCCCTCTCGAATCCAAGTAGATCTCTTCTATTTCTCTTCTCCTCCTTTACATTCACTATGGTTGTGGCTCTCAAAGTTGTACAATACTTGAAAAATAAAGGAACAAAATTTTGAAGATTGTGGTTATCAAGATTAAGGGGGAATGATTGTTAATTTATATATTCTGAAAGGTTTAGTTGAAAGGACGGGATCTATTTGAAGATAGAATTGATAACCAATTAAGATTTGATCAGACAACTAGGCAGGAGATAATAACAATTTGAACTGTCTGCATGATTTAGTTAAACTAGATTTTTTGACAAATGAATGACCTATTAAATGAAATAATTGGGAGTTCAACAAGACTAATTGAGACTTAAGAGATTGATTGAATAGTTAATTGGTCTGATTGATTAGTTAGAAAATTTAAATGAATTGATAACTGAAAGTTAGTGATACTTAGGAATTTTAGCATGTGATGTAGGAAATTATGCTAAGTTAGCATTTAATTTGTATTTGATTTTTCAAAAATGTGATGAAATTGAAATTTAAGGAAGACAAATTGAATCTAATTTTTAGAAGAAATTAAATTTATTTGCAAATAGCTTAAATAAATTTATTAAATTTATTTAATTGAGAAGACATAGATAATTAAATAATTTAAATAGATTATTCAGTTACAAGAAAAAAAAATTAATTGAATTAAATAATTAAGATCATTTAATTAAATAAAAATTCTATTTAATTAATTTAAAGAGAAAAAGGTTTATTGATTAAGTGATTAAAATGGAAATAAAATAACTTGTTTGTGATGAAAAAGATAAATATTGATCTATATGAAAAAAATAGATTAGTTAAATGATTAAGATTATGTAATTAATACATAAGAATAATAAGCGATAATAATAATGAGACAATTTCATTAGTCCTTGAAATTATGTAACTTCTTTCATGTCTTTTGAATATGTATATACAATTAATAATTACACATACATAAAAACTAGCTCAACCTAAAAATATAAGGGCTAGATATTTGTAGTGCATGTTATAGTGTGTTTGAAATGCTTCATAACACTCCTTCTCTAGGTATCCAATGAAATCTTCATTCACTTTAGAATTCCCTCTATATTGAGTAAATTGTAGCTAAAAATATAGCAAATTCTAGGCTATAAATGCCCTCAAGTTCGAAACACTATGACATATCTCATGATGATGAATAAGTAGAGAAGGGCAAAATTGAGGGAGATTGAACCGGTTTTTCAAACCTTTAAGATAGTGAATCTAAGGCAGAAGTAATGTTAATTAACTTGGCAGAGATTGTAGATCATGATATTAATAATTTTCCAAAAACTGTAATCATTGCGTACATTTTGGGCAAAGAAAGGTGAAGGATGCGGATTCGCTCTTGGATTAAAGAAACTTGGAGCAAGGCAAGAGAGTTATATTTTATGACAAGTCAATTTTTTATGGTTGAATTTGAAAATGAAGAAGATAAAAAACATTTTTTAGATGAAGGTCCTTGCGAATACGGTGACTCGTATGTTTTTTCTAAGAAGTGGGAATTGAATTTAAATCCAATTAACAAAACCTACAAATTCCCTTCGAGGGAAACAAATACCCTCACATGGAATGCGAGGGGCCTAATTTCCCCTAATAGGAGGCATATGATCAAATGCCAAATAGATAGTCAATTGATCGATATCATTTTGTTGCAAGAGAAAAATATATTAAAGGAGAATGCGGATGCCTTTGTAAAATAGTGTTATTATTAGTGTGGCTATTCTCAAAGCGCGAAAGGTGCCTTTGGAGGTCTATGTGTGATGTGGAAAAAAAGCAAGATTTTTTATTCGATCTTAACATCCAAAAAGAATTGGATCAAATGTGATGTTAAAAGCTCTCTTTCTGATTTGAATTTCCTTCCCCATAATATATATGCGGCTTGTCAAAAATCTAGATAAAAAGGAACTATGGAGGCTGTTTTGTATTGATTTGTAAGCCCAACAAAATAAGGAAATTTTAACAGGTGACATTAGTGCCATCTTACATCCCAATGATAAGATAGGTGGCCTGGGATAATGACCCAAGCACATGTCCATTTCAGTCAGTTCAATAGGGATGGTGGTTTGTTGAATACCTAGACAAATTGGAGGTTGGGTTTCTCCAACATAGAGGAAAGACTAGATCATTTCTTTATGATAGACGATTGTCTAGATTCTCCTCTATTTCCAAGTTCACTGATTAAACCTATCCCAATATTGGACCATTTTTTAATGGAATTAAATATTTTAGAAGAGGCTTGACTAGATAGAAGGCAATTAAAATTCAAAAAGATGTGGTTTTGATGGCCTAGAATTATGGATATTATTTTAGATTGGTGGTGGGGGACGGGTCACATCAAGGCGACATGGATGTTCACCTTTAGTAAACAATTGCAATTATTAAAAGAAAAGTGGAAAATATGAAATATTGAGGTATTCAACAATATTTTCAAGGATAAGAAAATATTTTAGAAAAGGAAATAGGATTATTAAGAGAACTTGTTATTATGCATGATATATCATAGGAGAAATTTTCTAAAGGAAAGAATCTTATGAAGGAATATGATGAAATTCTTGCTAGAGAAGAATGTTATTGGAAGTCTAAGACTAGAGAAAATTGGTTAAATAAAGGTGACTACAATAATAAGTTTTTTCATAATTCCACAAAAATGAAAAGGGGCTAGATTAAAATTAGACAAATTAGTCAAAATAATGGGCAAACTAAAATAGATGAAGCAAAAATCTAGAGGGAAGGAGTCAATTTTTTAGTGGTCTCTTTGGTGGTGATGGGATGGATGATTGGCTTGGTTGTGATTTCATCAATGATGTTTCAGCCTTGGTCTCAGAAGAATATAATAAAATGTTGATAAAACCTACTAGATTAGAGGAGGTCAAAGTGCACATGTTCCAATTATGCCCTAATAAATCCCTAGTCCCTAACAGGTTCATAGGATTGGTTTCCTAGAAATGTTGGGAGTGCATGAGAACGAATATTTGGGTGGTGGTTGAGGAGTCCAAAAAGTGACGATTAATGTTTGAGGAATTGAATGACACCAATATTGTACCGAATCCAAAGAAACATGAGGTGTGTAACTGATTTTTATTTTAGGACAATATCTTTGTGCAATACCATATATAAAATTATCGTAGAAGTAGTAGCCAATAGATTAAAATGAATTCTCCCAAAGATTATTTCTCTAAAATAGAGTGGTTTTGTTCCAAATAGGAATGTTGTAGATGATATTGTTATTTCTCATCAGATTCTTCACTCTATTATAATGGAGAACACAAGGAGTATGATTCTAAAATTAGATGTTAAAAAAGCATATGATTATGTATATTTGAGATTTTTATGTTGGTATTAAAGAAGTTTGGTTTTTATGATAAGTGGGTGAATGAGTGTTTGGATGCATTTCTACCCCAAGATACTCAATTCTAATTAATGAGTATCCATGTTGCTTTTTCCAACGGAGATGGGATTCGACAAGGCGATCCTTTGTCTCCTTTCTTGTTTGTGATCATGGGTGATGTTTTGAGAAAAAGGATCTCATCTTTAAGGTGGTTGGAGTCTTCAATAGGTGTTAATGCAGTTCAATCTTTTTCTTTTTTCTCCCATTATTTATTTGTTGATGATACCAATTTGTACATGAAAGTCTCTTTTGATGAAGCAACTATCATCAAATGTTTTTGGATAGTTATTGTTTGGTTTCTAGGATGTAAATTAACAAAGATAAAGTAAAAATATATTTATTTAACACTAGCTAATTGGTGCAAAGAAGGATTGCTTTCAATCTTGGCTTGGGTGTGGAGAAAATTCTTGTGACATACTTGGGTGTGCTTCATTTTTGTGGTGTTGTTAAGAATACATTTTAGAAAGAGATAATGGAGAAGTTTGATAAGAAAACTAAGTGTTGGAAAGGTAGGTGGCTCATAATGGATGGTCATCTCACAATGATCAAATCAGTGCTCAATACAATTCTAATTTATATGCTATCTGCATTGGAACTCACAAATAAATCCACACATGATATTTCAAAGAAGTTCAAAAACTTCTTGTGGGATGAAATAAGAGGCATCCATAGAATCCCACTCTTAGCATGGGATATAGTCAAGAAGCTAAAACATGCAAGTGTTGTTGAGATCAAGGATCTTAGGACACAAAATAAGCCATTGGTGGTGAAATTAATTTGGTAAATGTATAAGAATTTGAATGACCTTTCTTGCCAGGTTCTAAGAAATGAATTTATGAGGATGCTCAAAAAAGCATTTTGGCCATTAGTAATCCATCACATGGGTCTACAATCTGGAACTTCATGACCAAATGTATAGATGTGATAATGTACCATCTATCTTAGAGAATCACAGATGGGGGACGGGTAGAATTTTTGATGGACTCCTAGAACATATATAAGCCTACTGCAAACCTTTTGATTATGGAAAGAGAAAGAGATGTTATGGTGCTCATATTGGGGAATAAAGTGAATGATTATATGGATATATCATGGTAGAATGGTATTATTTCTTTCAAATGGAAACTAATGGAAATGCTAGAATGAAGAGTTGGTGAGAAGGTTCATGGTTATTTGGGAAGGGAATGATCAAGTCTTCTATTGTGTATTGAAGTCTGAGAGTTATACCACCAAACTAGGCTATGAAGTCATGTGGGATAACTGTGAAAGTTGTGAATGGGATATGAAGCTATGTTGCCATTTTTTCATCCTCCCAAAGGTTGGACCTTTCACATGGTTGGCAGTTTAGAATAGGGTTCTCATGGTTGATCAATTAATTAAATTGAACTTTGCAAGGCCTTCTAGAAGCTCGGTGAGTAATAGGCATGAGGAGACCCTTGATCATCTTTTTGTGTCATGTGATGTAGCCCAATAATTTTGGCTTTTCTGTTTGGAGAAGATGAATTACTATAGTCCTATGCTAGCTAGGCTCAAACATGATTTTGTGTGTTGGCCTATTCTCTATAAGAGGGTAGTTTGGGGGGGGAGGTTTAATGGTATTCCATTTTGGAAACACTAATATGGACTATATCGAAGGAAAGGAATTGTTGGATTTTTAATAGCAAAGAGACCATCCTTAAGACTATACTGATTAAAGTGGAGATCATGGTGTGTGAACATATGAATGTCTATTTACCATCCAAATTTTTCTAAACAAATTATCCTACTAGGATGAATGTATGCAAAATATTTTGCCACACCTTAATCTAACAAAGGTGGAAACTATCATTAACAATGAGGCTCGGTGTATGGTCTAGTGGAGTTTTCTAATTTGAAGTCATCTCAAATCAAAATCTTATGGTCCCTTGAAGGTGAACCTAGGCCCATGTAGTGCATGGTTCACCATTAGAGAAAATAGTAGCAAATTGATTTAGGGAGGCTCTTTCAAATCACTCAATGACAAAAATAATAATGCAAAATTCATTACCCTTTTGGCTGGTCTACCTTTAAGGAAGGAGAAAGTATTACTAAAGTTGGGCACTAGAGGTGACCCAATGAATAGAATGTGTGTGATCATAACAAGAACTACACCAAGTTATAAGTCAAGGATATGGGTCGATGGCATATGGGAGATTCTTAAAGATTTTGAGTATACAATTAAATGTATTCAGAGAAGTGAACATGGAAGATGACATCCTATCAAACCATATTGTGGATCCAGATGTGAAAGATATAATTTATTGTGATGCTAAGGAATGAAATGGATTTTCTTAGAATCACAAGGAAGTACGATAATATTCTTCCTAAGGAAAAGTTGGATACTGCCTATCCTTTTTTAATGCATCTCAAAAGATTGAAATGATGTTTGGACTAGGTAGCAAATAGAATTTGATTATAAATTTATTTCTAATTTCTCAAGTGACCTGTTTTGTGACATTGGCTTGAGCAATGATGGTTGGCTCTTCAAATTTTATCTCCATCTCAGTATGTAAGTGCGATTGTAAGTAGAGTTTGGTTCATGAGTTGGTGAAAGAGATATATGTACTAGAAGGGGATGCAAAGAAAGATGTAGTCAAGAATATTATTGAGAAAAAGACTCTGAGTGGATCCTTTACCATAATCATTCATTGCTCAAGATATTTGTCTACAATATAGTAAGGACAATAGGAGACTATTAGGCTACAAAGTGAGCTATCAAGAGATTGGTTGTCGCATAGATTATTGAATTGACTCTTGTGGTTCTTAAGGAAGTTAACCCCACTTGCTTTATGAGAATGTTAGTGGATGCCTTTAGCATTGATTAGATTCTTACGAACAATAGAAGAATGGATATTGTAAATAATATGAGGGATGGTATCAAGAAGAAAAATTTGGAAACCAATGAGCACATGATGTTTGTAAATGAGAGCAGGTTCCCTTCTGAGTAGATTAATAGATCACAGGAGGTCATAGAGGCTATTTATACTTTGTTGTTCTCTCTTGATTAATGATATTTGTAATATTTTTCTAAGAAATAAAAAGGTAGCTACACCTAGGTAGCAATTTTCTTAAGAGGAAAATTTTGAACCTCTTTGTTACCAAAGTAGTTAGCGGTTTCTTGTTGGAATATACCATTGACCGATAATTTTAGCTCCTATCATATCCTACTTATTAGATGGAATTCACTTATATTACAAATATGAAATATTGCCAAGGATGATCTATATAGTGTACAAGGGAATGCATTATAATCCTCTAGATGTCAAATGGTATGTTAGACACTATTGGGATGAAGGTGTAATACTAATATAGTATAATATATACAATAGTGTTGAAAACAAAATAAAAATTTACAATGAAGGTATGTTGATAAATTTGTACATCCAAATAAATAAATAGCAATTGATTATAGATGGAAATAGATTAGAAAATAACTTTTCTGAAAACCATAACTCAAGAATAATGTGGAGACACCCTTATGAGAAAATAACTCCACAAATCACAAATAGTTTCTAAAAACATTTATGCACAATTTAATCAATAGAAACGTATGCTTTCAAATTGTGATCTTATCTTTCTTTGGAATGATCTTTCTTGTCTAATCTTTCATTTATATTTCCCTTCTTTCATCCTCTTTCTATTTTCAAAATTAAAAAACACCTTACAAGTAGTCATAGTTGAATTTAACAAGTTTGATGACAACTAAAAGATAATTACAAATAACCAAATAATAATTTAATACAATTATGGTAAACGTAGGTTTGAGACATTTTATCAAAATTATCCCACTTGTCCAACACTTTACAATAAGTGTAAAGGGAAATTGAATAAACTAAGATTCAGAAGGAGTAAGGCCCAAAGCCTCTTTGTAGTTTCCAATTTTTTTAGTACTTACTAGACTAGTAAGGAAATATTCAACATTCTCTAAAGTATCTCCTTTTTGTAACATGACACTACCACCTTCAAACATTTATTAAATAAAATGATACTGAACTTTAATATGCTTCGCATGGGTAGGAAAAATAGAGATTTTAGCCAAATACATAGCACTTTAACTATCACATCTAATTCTTACTTATTTACACTGAAAACCAATGCTTAAATATAAACTATTTAAGCACATTTGCTTCTAACAAGCATGTGTTATAACCATGTACTCTACTTATAAAGTGGATAATGCAACTGATGCTCTACGAAATGGACAAGTGGTTAGACTAAAGCTTGTGGTCATATAACACGCAAAAACACAAGAAATCGTTAGTGTTAATCAACCAAAAACTAATCTAAGTAGGCATATCAAAAGAGACACTAAAAACATGATAAAGGATTTAACTATGGAAGTAAATACCACAAGACATCTCCAAATGCCTTTTAACATGCTCTTAGCTCCTTCTCCTTTGTTCCTCTCCTCTCCAAGTTCCAAATTAGTGTAGCTCTCAGCAGCTTTTTGCACTATGGATGCTTATGGAGGTTCAAGATTGAAATGTTTTAACTATGCTATGCAAGTGTAAAACAAACTAATTAGATATATTATGAAATGAACTAAGATTTATTTTAGTCCAAAATGACAATATATCTGATTTATGCTAAATGCTCTCTCTAAAATTCACTATAGATTAAATGCATACAAGTTTTCAGGATTATGACTATGAATGCTAAATGCTTGAGGATCTGAAAATGAGGAATGTGAGCTCTATTTATAGGTAAAATGGAGCAATGGATGGTTCAGATTGAGTAATCTCAACAAGGGTCAAGATTGAATGATATTCAATCCATGTGAGGGCTTTCAACCCAATCCCAGGATGACAAGTGTCAATATGAGATAGGTTGAGAGGAGAGGGAATAAAAATTAAATGCTTGACATGACCTGTAGGTTAACTTGGGAGTTAAAGTCAAGGTTGGGTTGAGTGAATATATTCTTTATTCAAAGAATAAAGCCTTTATCCAATGGATAAACTCTTGTGCAAAGGTAAAAGGGATAACCATGGTCAAAGCAATAAATGCTTGAGGAGACACATGAGTCACATGAGGGTTGAGTTAGGGGTTAACCATAAATGGTCATGTAAGAGTCATTAATGGTTTGGAAGACTTTAAAGGTTAAATTGTTGAACACACAAAGCATTAAATGTTTTTCGAAGACTTTGAAGTCTTTGAGAAGTGACTCCAAGTTGCTTAGGAATGTGACAATAATTAGGGGATGGATTAGTTTAACTGATTAGGATTAGACAGGTTCTAGAAGAATTTAGGAAGGGCAAGTGGATTTGGTGGGTGAGAGAAAATAGGATTTTTATTAAAATAAAATTCATTTATTTCAACAAATAGGTGCAAGTTGCATTTTTAGGAAAATGCAAGTGGGGGGGGATTTAATGATTTAAATAAATGTTTTATTTAATTTATTTAAAAGAGGAAAGGGGGCTAAAATGAATAAATAAGATTTTATTCATTTAATTGACTATGAATTTGGTTTAATGAATTAATTAAAATAAATTGAATAATTTATTTAATTAATAGGAGAATGATTTGAAGATGAATTAATTAAATATTAATTTAATTAACTATTGGTTAGTGGATTTTTAATCAAATAAATAACAAATATTCATTTAAATAAAATGGATAGATTTATGTGACTACAACAACTATAGGTTGTCCTTTTCTCATCCAAATAAAGTAAATACATACCCCCTTGTGGAACCTCTGTTGGTATTATGGATGACTTAATCATGTGTTGCATTGGTCTTGCCATTGATGTCAACACTTATATTTTTAGAGGTTTACATTGTTGATTTGGCACTCTGGTTATATTGGTTTATTGTTGAACCGACACATTGTGGTCTCGGTATGGATATTGGTTTATGCACAGTCATCAGTATATGTTTCATCGGCAACTCAGGAAGTTGATGATGAGTCATTATCATCGGAAGATCATTTGGTTATATCGAAGATATGGTTTGGATGTTTGGATTTGGTATTTTAATTATTGGCCTGATCGGGTTCACATATTTTCCTTTACTGATAGATATGTCTAGGTTATGCACTGGTACAAGATATCATGTTCCAGATCAACACAACACATTTTGGAAATGATTTATTTATTGGATAATATGTAAATGTATTGAGCTGACATATTGTATTGCATCAAAACTTATTTTGTAATTGTATTATCTTTAGGGAGGTGACCTAATTATAAGGTATTAGGGTTTTGTATAAGTAATTGTAAGATATTATTTGAAGATCATATATGAGTGTGTACGAATATTGAAGATCATTGTGAAGAGAAGATCCTTGTGCGAATCACGCGGATATTATCTAAAGGTTGAAGGAAAGGTTATGAAGGTGTTTGGAACTCCTGGTCAGAGCTTAAACTGGTACTGAATCCAACATTGTAGATGTTATACTGAAGCAGTACATTGTTTATTAGATTTAACCATCCAATTGTAGTCAATGTGACTCCTATTTTGTGATTGAGCAGTGAGCTCTAGGCAGTTGGCCTTTCTGCATGTGCAGACACCTTATTGTATTCTCTTACTATCTATAGTAGTATCATCTGATTGTGGGTAAGGTTTGCCATCATGGTTTTTCCCCTTACTAAGTTTCCACGTCAAAATATTTGTGCCATGTGTTGTGGATGTTGTTTTCCTTTCTATTTCATGCATTAAGTTATACCGGTATTGCTATAACTGTTATTCTCTTTTACCAACATTAAGTTTGTTTTATCGACACTAAGTTTGAAGTTGGAATAATGTTTTTTGGGTTGTAATTTATTTACAACTGACTCACCCCCCCCCTCTCATTTGTCCTTCCCGGTTCCTAACAATTGGTATCAGAGCCTAGGCCTCGTTTTGTAGAAGCCTAACATCTTGAGAAGATCCTATGGTAGCAAATATCTTCAGGAAGGATAGTCCCAAACTTGATGGAACTAACTATGGTATATGGAAGATCAGAATGGAAACACATCTGAACTACATTGGAAGAGATATATGGGATGCTACAAAGAATGGCTATGTTGCTCCTAATCAGAATAACCCTCATCCACCGACCTTGGTTAAATACTTGGAGAATGATTGCAAAACAAGAGGAGCACTTCTAAGCGCATTATCAGATCAGAAAATCATGGGATTATCAGACAAATCTAATGCAAAATCTATTTGGGATAAACTGGAAAAATTGATTGAAGGAGATTCCAGTGTCAAAATTGCAAAACTCGAATGTTACCAGGTCAAGTATGAAAATTAAAAAATGGAAGAGGATGAAAGAATTTATGCATTTATGGAAAGAGTTAATGAAACTTTTTTAGGAATATAATGTTGTGGAGGATCTTTAAGTGAAGTTGAAATTGTTTCTAAATTTTTAAGAGCTTTGCCACTGGCTTACAAAATCAAAGTGACATATATTAATAAGTTGAGAACAATACCTAATAAATCAGTATCTAGAGATACTTTGCTTGGAAAAATTTCAACATTTGAGCTTGAAGAGTTTCGTCGTGTTGCTACAGTCAAAACTGATATAGCTTTCAAAGCATCAGCATCAGCATCATCACCCTCATCATAATCTGACAAATCTGATTGGAAAGAACTTTATGGAAAATAAGTTGAAGATATCAGAAGAGAAAATGAAGAACTTGAAGAACTTGAAGCACTATTTCCAAGGAAGATGCCTAGAGGTCTAGCAGGAAGTAAGTATGAAGGTAGAGCACCTTTCAAATGTTTTAATTACAATAAAGTTGGTCATATAGAGTCTAGGTGTCCTGAAAGACATTCAAGACTAAGTGAGGAATCAAAGAGAACATATAAACCTAACCCTAAATATAAGAGATACAAATTTAAGAAAAATAGAGATAAATCATGTTACTATGCAGATGAAGGTGTTACAGATGATTCTAATGAAGATCCAATAGATAGTGGATGGGAATTCATTTCATAAAAGAAGATCAACTGACACCTGTTGTCAAACCGATAGAGTAGGCACTAGCAACACAAATTGAAGAAAAATATGAATGGATCATTGATAGTGGATGCTCTCATCATATGACTGGTGATAAAATAAATTTCTTATCACTTCAAGAATATCATGGAGGTCTAGTAATATTTGGAGATGACAAAGCTTGTTTAATCAAAGGAAGAGGCATTATAAACAATCTATATCACCAACAAAACATGAATTAACAAATTTCTAAAAATAAATCACCCTACTAATATTATTAGATCTATGATAACAAATTAAATGATTACAAGTTGCACATAAATACCTAAAATCTATTTTCACATAATTCCAATGTTCTTTAACGAGAATCATCATAAATGTAACAGGAATTCCATCTACTTAGGCAATATCTTGTATTGTATGACTATAGTATACACAAGGCTTCCTACAACAGTAGCATACCAAGCATTATACATCTCTTCAAGTTCATCATCTATTTTAGTAGATTTTTCTATAAATAGCTTAGTTCCAACTAGAAAGATAATACTATCTAGTTTAAAATCATGAATAGAACAATGCTACAAAATAGTGCTAATGTAATTCTATTGACTCAACCATATTTCTTTGTTAATTTGATCCTTGTTGATTTCCACACCCAAGATATATTTTGCATCCCCTAAATCTTTCATATCAAAAGTACTAGATAATTGAATCTTGATTTCCCTAATCATTCCCTTTTCATTTCCAATAAATAACATATCGACAACATAAAGGAAAATCATTAGTAGTCAATCATTAATTAATTTGAAATAAAATCAATGATCTTCTTCTCATCTAACAAAGTCATGATTCAATATAAAAGAAACAAAGTTTTAATGCAACATTCTTGGTGACCACTTCAAACTATACACAGATATCTTTAACCTACAAACCAAGTGTTTGAGTCCATTCATAATAAAATTACTATGTTGTTTCATAAATATTTCCTCATCAAGTTCCACATGCAACAAAGTTGCTTTAATATCCATTTTCTCTACTTCTAAAACAAATGTTGTAGAAATACATAAAATTTATCTAATAGATGTTATCTTGGCCATGGGAGAAAAATCTCATGAAAATCCACTCCCTCAACTTTTGAGTTACCCTTTTCCATTAACCAAGCCTTGTGCTATTCCAACTAACCATTTTTTCTAATTTTTTCTTAAATCCCCATTTACATCCAATGGATTTCCTCCCCTTAAGAAGCTCAAGTAGATCTTATCTATCACATTTGTCCTTATGACATTTATTTCACCTTTCATTGTTTCCAATGAGAGATTCATACTCATCTAAAAGGTAAGTTATCCTTAAAGAAAAAACAAAATCAAAATTATATAGACTATGTCCATACCTATCAATAGTTTTACGTTTTCCAGTGGATTTTTGAGCTGTAACAAGATGCTTGAGTTGTTCATCTTCAAGATTATTTCCTAATCCTTCTTCTTCACCTTCATGTTCATCAAAATGTTGTACATGTGCATCTTATTGATATTGTTCTACCTATGTATATTTTTTTGGTTCAACCTTAATATAAAAATACACTATTTTGTTAGGCTTCACATGAGGTTGTTTATAGGATCTCAAATCTTATAACCTTTAATGTTTTTACATAACCCACAAAAACACTCTTCTAAACTCTAGTATCAAGTTTAGAACATTTTTCTTTAGAAAAATAAATATATGTCCCACTGCCAAAAACTATGAAATGAGAAACTAATAGTCATTTACCTATCCATACCTCGTAGGGAGCTTTATCAACAAGAGCATAAGTATGTGATCTGTTAGCTAGATAACAAGCATTGTGAACTACTTCAACCCAAAAATGTGTTGCAGTTTGATGTTGATGGTTGTCATTGAGATCAACATACTATTTTGGGACTGGTCCTATGTTGGTGATCCAAAGGATGTGTTCCTGAAGTGATCTATGCTTCAAAAGATGTGCTACATTTGATATTCTATTTGTTTGTGTTGGTGGAGATCTACATTTCTCTATTTACTAGATAGGTTATTGATCGATTGTATTCATGAGTATCTTGGTTCCATTCTTATTTTTGTTATGTTAGGTTGCACTTTTTGGAATCACATTTGATCTAAAATATGAGAATGAGTAATGGTATTTGTGTAGCGTGTGATTCATGATTTGGGTCTAGTATTTATGATGGATGTAATGTGTCGATATGATTGATGATGTGTGTTGTCGTGTGGTCCACTTCTCATTCCTTCCCACCACCAGAATGTTTATTGCTAACCTATTTTCAATTTCTACCTTGGCCAACTTAGAAGTTTTCGTATAGGCTGTATAAATAAGAGGATGATGTAAGTGTATGAGAAATAGAAATGTGCAAGATTAAAAAGAAAAAAAATTGATTCATGATATGTGAAATGTGTTGTTGTTGGGGAACCATAAATAGTTCTGGTATTGCAGATTGTGTTATAGTGGTGGATTATCTTTTTCTTTCTTTTTGTTTCGACAGTGAGCCTTTTCCTAGGCAATGAGCCCTCCTATAGTGAGCATTTTGGTAGTGAGCCACCCTTTGTAAAAATTACCTTGACTGGTGTTGTATATTGAGAACTAACATTCTCCATGGTTTTTCCCTTCATGGGTTTTCTATGTCATATGTAGTGTTCATTGTGTGATCTACTGTGTATGTATTTTTATGTTATATTTTCTTTAATTAATCTTTTGGTTATTCCAGATTTGTGAAACTATTGAAGAAAAATTAAGTTGTCAACTCATTCAACTGCCCTCTCAGTTGCCCAGATATTTAACAAAATGTTGTTCATAATTTGGGCTACCAACATGATTCTAGTTTATTTCATTAATGTCTTACTCATTCTCTCTACCATTCCATTTTGTTGTGGTGTGTATAAAGTTGTTTTCTACCTAACAATTCTTGTATGCTTAGATAGTAATCAATGATCTTAGAGAAAAACTCGCCACCAATATCTATTTCTAAAACCTTTACTTTTATATTTTTTTTGTCAACAAGTATTTTTAATTCTATAAATATAGAAAACGTAGTATATTTTTCCTTCAAAAAGTCAATCCACGAATATCTAGAATAATTGTTAGTAAACAAAATATAGCAGTTATATTTTTCAATAGATGGTACATCAAAAGGACCAGAGATATCACTATGAATTATCTCCAAAAAATTTTTAGCTCTAGTACTTCCAAATTTTGAATATAATCTATGTTTTTTTTCATACAGACAATATTAACAAAAATGGAAACCAGTAAAGTAATGAAAAAAAAAACCATCCTTTTATTTACGAGGGTTTAAGACCTTTTCAGGAAAAATGACCCATCTTGTGATACGATAACTTACATGATACATAGCTATCAGTTACATTAATAAAGAAAAAATGTAGAAGCATCATGTCTAAGTAGGGCTCCAAACCTATTACACTTAGTTAAAACCAAACTTCCTTTGTTTATTTTTCAACCACTCTTTTCAAAACTAACATGAACCCCTTAGTCATTCATTTTAGATATGAAAATTAAATTTCTAGCTTGAATAGGGATGTGTAGTACACATTTAAGGGTTTAAAAATTTGATCACTAAAAATCAATTTTACCTCCCCTTGGTCTATAATTTTCCTTGTTCTATTATCCCCAAGAAAAAATTCCCCACCATCATGTTGGCAGTGTGCTAGCATCCCTTGTGAGGATTCACAACATGGTTTAACAACCTCATGTAGATTCTATAAGTCTAGTGGTTGTATCGAGCATTGATAGGTCGATATTTAGGTGCAACAACAACCCTATCTTGTAACAAACGATATCAGATCTTGGTCACAGGTTCAAATCAAGCAGGCCATAGTAAGTGATGTTGGGAGGGGATTTTTTCCAGTGGGCCAATGTACCTCATGGGTATTCGCAACATGTTTTAATAGCCTCATGTGGATTCTATAAGTCTAGTGGTTGTATTGGACATTGACAAGTCGATCTTTTGGTGCAATGACAACCCTAGCTTGTAACACATCATAGGTTGAAAATGTAGAAAACTATTCCTTATGAGGAGTCATGTGGTAGGATGTACTTAAATCTACTAACCAACAGTCATCATAGGTCATATTAACAAACATTAAATATTTTGCAGCTTCAACATCAGAGGATCTATCTAGATATTATTTTATCCTTACATTCCTTTTGGAGATACCCTTCCTTACCACAATTCAAACATCTCAATCTACTTTTATTGAGTGATTTAGACCTTCTCTTGGACTTAGTATGATCCTTAGACTTGTCAATTTCACATTTTTGTTGAACCCAAGGTAGGACTGAGTGGGATGGAATGAATCGGTCTAAACAAAAATTAATGTAGCACATAAATAATTAATCAACAACACATATCCAATACATGAACACCAAGATTTTTTACTTGGAAAACACACACAAGAAAAAAAATATGGTGAGCACTTGCTCACAAAATATATCCACTTTGTATATCTGATTACAATGAAGGATCTCACTACTATAGACTTGTAGACAAAGGCTACCCTCTCTTGGGGAAAGATACAAAAAGAGGACTTAAAAACCTGATGTTAACTACAGTAGGGAAAGATATGAAAATGATTGGAAAATAATGATCTCTTGATTATGAAGTTGTCCTTAAACTTTGCATCAAGTGAAGATCATCAATACACACAACTCAAACATCATCTATCAATAGTTAGACTTATATTTTTTTCACAGTCTCAAATAGCTCACTTATAAGTCGAACACAACTCTTCTTCTCTACTCTTTTTTCAATCTTGTTGACTATCATCATGCACATGCTTCCTCTTTCTCTTTCCTCTACACTCATTTACACATCCATCCATCCTTTGGTTTCTCTTCTTTCTCTACCAGTTTTGGTTGTTTAGTGCTTAAGTGATTGATCAGGGAGTAGTTGGCACCTTGATCAATGCAAAAGGAAATCTAATTGCAAGAAGATCTTGAAAAGGAAACAACTGGGAGTTTGTATGAGCCAACAAATTTCAAAGTAGGAAGTCTTGTGTGTGACTACTATCTTTAGCAACTATGCACCGGATAATGTAAAATGAGTACAGATGCATCCCTGGAGTGCAAGTGATCGATCCAAGACAGACTAGATCCGATCTCATGAAGACCCTAATGGCTCAATGTTTGAATGCATTCTTAGTGAGAAATCATGGCTATAAATATATGTGCTTGAGACAGAGCAAGATGATGCTAAAGAGAAGAAAAGGTGAGAAGAGTGTAGGAGTGAATCATTTTGCCTTAGAATTTATTCTAAGAAATTTGGAGAATAAGTGAGCAGGAAAATTTGGAGAGAGAGGGTTTTACCGACAGTGTTTGAGTACCGGTATAACCGTACACCTACAGTTACGATAACCGGTAAGGTGTGGTAGAGAGAGACAACATCCAAGTGTGGCATAGTGTGTGGTGAAACTGTGAGAGAGAGAAAGTGATAATAGAGGCCAAGAATCAGAGAGTGTAATCTCACAACCGACAGTGTGAGATCCAGTGGAGGAGAAAAGAGTGTCAACCGACAATAAGGTACTTAATTAGGAGTTGAAGAATTCATATGTAACAAGAAGCTTTAAATTGATATAAATTGTATTTCAATATACATCACCAAGGTAGAGCTTGGTGTATGGTTTGGTGCTCCTTGGGTTGGTTCCCTAAAATAGAAGGGGTTGGTGCTCCTTGGGTTGGTGCCCAAAATCTTTGTAATCCAATTGTTTACCTGTGAGGCTGGATTGGAGCAGTAGACTCCAACATCATTTCTCATTGAGGTTTTTCCCATATTGGGTTTTCCTCATATATCTGGTGTTGTGGATTGTATTTGTGTGATTGATCTCCTTTGGTTTCTCTTCTTTCTCTACTGGTTTTGGTTGTTTAGTGCTTAAGTGAAAAACTAGTATTCTGAAGTTATCTTGAAAGTAAAAGGTTTATCAACCACCTCTTCACCCCCCTCTTAGTGGTACTCTATGTTTAACATTTCGTATCAAAGAATAGGTTCTTGGTTATCTATAAACCTTGGGTAGATTTTGAACTTTGAACACAAATGTCAAGAAATGAGTATGCTTCATCAAAGGCTCCCATGTTTAATGGATCTAACTATGCCTTCTAGAGCAGAAGAATGGAGACCTATATTTCCTCCCTGGGTTTTGATGTGTGGATGTCTGTCAAGAATGGGTATGATGTTCTTAGTGTTCCCCCCACTGATCTAGATTCCAAAAGGGAATATGAGAACAATGCAAAGACCAAACATGCTATCTTGAGTGGGTTATCTGATAATGAGTTTGTTAAAGTCATGCACTGTGTTTCAGCAAAGGAGACTTGGGATAAATTGTAGAGGCTATTTGAAGGAGATGCAAAAGTCAAAGAGGCCAAGTTGCAAGCACTAATGGGCCAAATTGAAGGCATCAAGATGATAGATGATGAAATGATTGCAGACTATCTTCACAGATTTGATGAAACTGTGAATATTATCAGAGGACTTGGAGAAGAAATTGCAGATGATATTCTTGTAAAAAATGTACTTAGATCTCTCACATGCAAGTATGATACTAAGGCATCTTCTATAGAAGAAGCTAAGGATCTGAAGACTTTTACAATGGATGAGCTATTTGGCTCACTGACAGCCTATGAAATGAGAACAACTAGAGAAACCTCCTTAAGAAAATAAGCAACATTCAACATCACCAAAAAGTGCAAAGATGCCACTACTCACAAAGAATCCAGTGAAGACTCTGATGCAGAAATAGAAAAATTTGTTAGGAAGCTCAAAAGAGGATCCGACCAATATAAAGGAAAGCTACCACTTAAATATGTCAATTATGGGAAGGTCGGACACTTTGCTGCAAATCTTCCTCACAAAGAAACTGGTGGAGATGAGTCAAGAGAGTTCAGAAAGTCTGCTGGCAGAGATAGAGAAAGAAATGAATACCAGC
Organism: Cryptomeria japonica; assembly: GCF_030272615.1. Lineage (NCBI taxonomy): Eukaryota > Viridiplantae > Streptophyta > Pinopsida > Cupressales > Cupressaceae > Cryptomeria > Cryptomeria japonica. Next base: position 286,222,422 of record NC_081408.1, on the reverse strand, counting down.
AAGGATGGAGAGGATATCGGAACTAGAACAACCTATATAATATTGAGGATGATACAATAGATAAAGAAAATGCATCAGAAGATGATTACCATGAGAATGACAAAAAAGTCAATCTCTTCATGGCACTTGATGGATCAGTTGACAAAGATGAGGAAGAGGAGGATATTGAAGTTGAAGTGGATTTGGAAGGTGAGCTTATCAGTGCTCTTGAGGAACTGAGTAAAACAAGAAGAGAACTCAAAAAGGTCAAGCGTTCTACAACAAATGAACAAGACATTTTGAAGCAATCTCTGGATGAGTCCAGACAAGTTATATCTAACTTGAAATTGCAGCTGGAAGAAACTAAGAGGATATGTGAAGCTACATCCTCTAATCTAGAAAAGAAGGAGAAAGAGAATCATGATTTGGAAGTAGAAATAGTGAAGCTCAGAAAGGAGCTTGAAGAAAGTAAGGAAGAAATAAAAGTAAGAAGCAAATATGAAAGCAACACCATGGCCTTAGACAAGATGTTAAGCAAACATAAGCAATCCAAAGACATCGGTGGCTTAGGCTTTGAAGTAGGTCAAAGTTCAACCTACGAAGATGCATCCGATAAAGAAATAAAGTTCACCTCTTCAAATGAAGGTAAAGATAAGAAGACCTTCACTATAGGCAAGGATACGGGTAAAAGGACATATGTAGATGCTGTTGGAAATCGCCACACAAACTGGCATACACATGCAATGAACCAGAGGCTACACTCTTTGTATCGACATGCAGAACCAAGGATAAATGCAAGGGTTGACCATGAAGGATTCACCAGAATCAATAGCACGGAGGGAAGACCCCCAATGAGGCAGTTCTTTACAGGACCAAGGCAACCTAATTGGTATGTTTCAAACTTTCATGGTTACTGTTATCGGTGCAACAAATTTGGGCATAGAATAGATGAGAGTAGATTAATCAATAAGAATTCTATAGGTTATGAAATTATAAATCCATTTAATGCACTCCGGGATGTGAGTTTTGTCTTCTATCAGTGCAATGAATATGGTCATAAGATTTTTGAATGTAGGAGGAATAAATTGGTACCCCAATATAATTTTAAGGAAGTTCCCTTATATGAATATGTAAAATGTTTTAACTATCAGAAGTTTGGACACATAACAAAGTTGTGTAACAAGTGGAAGATCAAGTAGGAGAGAACAAATCCTGATCTTGAACTGGTAACTGAATCTGAGCATAATATAGTAGGTGACAAGAAGAAGGAATCCAAACCGATATGGGTTGAGAAGAGAAGGAAAGGGAAGAATCAAGTCTTGTAGTACAGACTGCCTTACATGTTGAAAGGAAAAATTTATGGGTTGTAGATAGTGGTTTCTCAAACCACATGACTGGTGACAAAAGGAAATTCATCAAACTTGAAGACTGGAATGGTGGTTCAGTAAGGTTTGGAAACAACTTTTCCGTCAAAATAAAGGGAAAAGGCACTTTAAGTATTGATGGAAAATTGAAGGCACATGATGTATATTATATGGAAGGCCTTAAGAATAATCTGCTAAGTGTGAGTCTGATGTGTGACAAAGGTTACAAATTCACCTTTGACTCAACCGATTGCCAGATAAAGAAAGATAGTACCAGTCAAGTTGTGGCAGAAGGAAAGAGAAAAAATGGAAATGTCTATAATTTGATGGAATGCTATGAGTCCCAGTGCATGTTAGGACAAGCTGATTAAAGTTGGCTATGACATCAAATATTAGGCCACACAAACTTTGACAACCTAATTACCATGAGCAAGAAGGGGTGTGTGAGAAATATTCTACCCATCATCAAACCGGTAAGCACATTTTGTGATGAATGTGTGAAAGGTAAGAAAATTAAAGTAAGCTTCAGGATAAAAGAGCACAACACCTTAAGACCACTTGAAATTGTACATACAGATCTGTGTGGTCCAAGTAGGACAAGAGCACTTGCAGGTGAAAGATAATTTATGCTCTTTATTGATGATTACTCAAGAATGACATGGGTCACCTTCCTAAAAGATAAGTCACAAGCTTTTGAAAGATTCAAGATATTTAGGAGGATGGTGGAAATAGAAAGTGGGTGCAGGTTAAAATGCCTAAGATCAGACCAGGGTGGAGAATTTACATCAAATGATTTTGAAGACTATTGTGAAAAACATGGAACTAGAAGGCAATACTCAACTCTAAGGACACCACAAAAAAGTGGTGTTGTAGAAAGGAAGAATACGATAGTTAAGAAGATGGCCAGAACCATGTTAAATGAGGCTAGTCTGCCAGACACATATTGGAAGGAAGTTGTTCATACTATTGCATATACCTTGTACTGGGTTCAATTAAGAACAAAAATTAGAATGACTCCTTATGAGTTGTCGTATGACCATATGCCATCAGTCAAATACTTCAAAGTATTTAGAAGCAAGTGTTTTATCAAGAAATACATGGATGGTCTAGGAAGTTTTGACTCTAGGATCTATGAAGGAATCTTCCTTGGTTACACATCTAACAACAAGGCCTACAAGTGCTACAACAAAAGGCTAAGAAGAGTCATTGAGAGTGTACATGTAAAAGTTAATGAGGATATGCACAAAGGATGTCAAGCACAGGCTAACTGGTATGATCATTTCGGTGATGAAGATGATGAAGCTTAGTCAAACAATGAACCAGAAGAAGTATCCAAGAAGGCTCCCAACCGATATGTGCAGTTGAATCACCCAAAAGAGAAAATCATAGGAAATAAGAGTGATGGTGTACAAACTAGAAGAAGACTTGCCTAGAATGATGAACAAGTCAACTTCTGCCTCATAACTGAAGTAGAACCTAAAACATTCAATGAGGCCACCAAAAGACAAGAATGGATGGATGCCATGGAAGAAGAACTGCAACAAATTGAGAAGAACAAGACTTGGGAGTTAGTCCCTAGGCTGGAGGACAAGAACATCATTGACACAAAATGTTTCTACCAGAATAAGATGAATGAAGAAGGTAAGATAGTTAGACATAAAGCTAGAATAGTGTGCAAAGGATATTCTCAAGTAGAGGGGATTGACTTTGAAGAGACATTTGTACTGGTAGCTAGATTAGAAGCAATTAGAATGTTTCTAGCCTTCTTTTCCTACAAGGGTTATAAATTATATCAAATGGATGGAAAATTTGCCTTTCTAAATGGAAATTTAGAAGAAGTATACATGGAGCAACCAGAAGGGTTTTTGTTGCATGATGATGAAACATTTGTGTGCCGGTTGAAGAAAGCCCTGTATGGTCTTAAACAAGCTCCTAGAGAATGGTACTCAAGATTAGATCAGTACCTAAAGGAGTAGGGTTTCAAAAAGGGGAGTGCAGACATCAATCTATACATAAATAAAGATGGGAACCACATGATCATTGTGGTTGTGTATGTAGATGACATTATCTTTGGAGGCATCAAGGATACCCTCTACAAAGAATTTGTTGATCAAATGCAGTCAAAATTTGAGATGTCAATGCTTGGTGAATTAACATACTTCCTTGGGTTGCAAATATTCCAGAAAGACAAAGGGATCTTTATATCACAAATCAAGTATGCTAAGGAGATGTTGAAGAAATTCCAACTACAAGATTGTAAACTAGTAAGTACCCCCATGGTGACCAACAGTAAGTTGAGCAAAAATGATAAATCACTGGTGGCGGATTAGACTCTGTATAGATCCATAATAGGTAGTCTATTGTATCTAACTACTTCAAGACCAGATATAGTTCAGGCAATATGCATGGTGGCCAGATTGCAAGCTGCACCTAAGCAGTCACATATGAATGCAGTAAGCAAAATGTTTAGGTACCTACAAGGGACACTCAGTTATGGGTTGTGGTATCCCAAACAAGGAGACTTTATCTTGGAAGCATACACTGATGTTGATTGGGTAGGTTGCATTGATGATCGAAAGAGCACAAGTAGAGGTGTATTCTTTTTAGGTGATCGGTTGGTCTCATGGCATAGCAGGAAGTAGGACTCAGTCTTTCTCTCTACTGTTGAAGCTGAATACATTGTTGCTGCTACATGCTGCAATCAGGTGCTTTGGATGAAGAAGACCCTCAAAGACATATAGGTGGACATCGCTGATCCTATTCTTATCAGGTGTGATAATTCGAGTGCAATCAACATAGCAAAGAATCTGGTGATGCATTCTAGAACAAAGCACATAGCTATCAAGAATCATTTTCTTAGAGAAAAGGTCGAAGCACAGGAGGTGAGGATGGATTATGTCCCTCCTAGAGAACAAGTAGCAAATATTTTCATCAAACTATTGTCGACAAGCACTTTTGAGTACCTCCAACACAAAATGGGAGTTGTGTCATCTACCTAGGAAGCATTTATGTGGCTCAGTGGGAGTTGATAGCAGGAGGACCTTGATATGTATCAAAGGGGGAGCATATTGTACCCTTTATCATTGTGTCAAAGGGGGACAAATGTACCGGTATGAAGAGTCTTGTGATAAGTTGACATCAATGCAAAAGGGGGAGATTGTTGGCATTTTGCCATTAAGTTGTCATTGATGTCAACCGGTATGGCAAGGTCACCGGTTAGTAGAAGAGGAAGGTTTTACCGATAAAGGCATGTATCGGTATGAGGTTTCTGAATGATCAAGGATGAACTGAATATGTTCCAGTGAGATAAGTGATTGACCATTGTGATGCCATGTGGAGCTAAGGTGGCAAACATGCAGAGGTCGATGGAGGATGAAGCCTCCATCGACCTAATTGGTGAAATAGCTAGTCAACATTAATGAAACAACCACAATTTACAGGATTGTAACTGACCAATGTGGCTTGATGAAGTAAGAATGACAAAGGAAGATCAGGGAGTAGTTGGCACCTGGATCAATGCAAAGGAAATCCGATTGCAAGAAGATCTTGGAAAGGAAACTGCTGGGAGTTTTTATGAGTCGGCAGACTTAAAAGTAGGAAATCTTGTATGTGACTGCTATCTTTACCAACTATGCATCGGATAATGCAAAACGTGTACAGATGCATCCCTGCAGTATAGGTGATCGATCCAAGATAGACTGGATCAAATCTCATGAAGATTGTGTCGAGTAAAGGAAACCCTAACAGCTCAACATTTGAATGTATTCTTGGCGGGAAATCATGGTTATAAATATATGTACTCGAGACAAAGAAAGATGATGTTGAAGAGAAGAAAAGCTGAGAAGAGTGTAGGAGAGAATCATTTTGCGTTAGAATTTATTCTAAGAAATTTGGAGAATAAGTGAGCAGGAAAATTGAGAGATTGAGGGTTTTACCGGTAGTGTTTGAGTACCGGTATAACTGTACACCTATAGTTAGGATAACCGGTAAGGTGTGGTAGAGAAAGACAACATCCAAGTGTGGCGCAATGTGTGGTGAGACTGTGAGAGGGAGAAAGTGATAACAAAGGCCTAGAATCAAAGAGTGTTATCTCACAACCGACAATGTGAGATCCAATGGAGGAGAAAATATGGTCAACCGGTAGTAAGGTATTTAATCAGGAGTTGTAGAATTCATTTGTAACAAGAAGCTTTAATTCGATATAAATTATATTTCAATATACATCATCAAATTGGAGCTTGGTGTAGGGGTTGGTGCTCCTTGGGTTGGTACCCTAAAATAGAAGGGGTTGGTGCTCCTTGGGTTGGTGTGCTAAATCATTGTAATTCAGTGTTTTACCTGTGAGGCTAGATTGGAACAGTAGACTCTATTAACATTTCTCATCGAGGTTTTTCCCATATTGGGTTTTCCTCATATATCTGGTGTTCTCAGTTGCATTTGTGTGATTGATCTCCTTTGGTGTCTCTTCTTGCTCTACCAGTTTTGGTTGTTTAGTAATTAAGTGAAAAACTGGTATTCTGAAATTGACTTGAAAGTAAAAGGCTTAGCAACCACTGATTCACCCCCCTCTCAGTGGTGTCGATGTTCAACAAAGGTTAAAGGAGTTGAAATTGGTTTACAATCATCAAAACCAAATTTCTTCAACATATCTTTCACATACTTGCCTTGTTAGATAAAAAATTTATTATTAGATTGAATAACTTGTAACCCAAGAAAGAAAGATAACTCACCAATCATTGAAATTTCAAATTCTTTCTACATCTCTTTAGCAAATTCTTTACGTAGGATATCATTTCCTATAAATATAATATCATCAAAATAAACTATAACAATTAATAACTTATCTCCATCAATCTTGAATTAGAGATTACTATCTGTTGTACCTTTCCTAAAATTTTGTTGGAAAAAATACCTATCTAATCTTGTATACTAGGCCCTAGGTGCCTATTTGAGTCCATACAATACTTTCTTCATTATACACACCATATTAATATATTTTATTAGTCTAAATCCATCTCGTTGCTCAATTTATACATATTCATGTAGACCTCCATTCAAAAATATTGATTTAACATCCATTTGAGAAACCATGAAGTTCTTATAAGTAGAAAATGCAAGAAACCTACGTATAGCTTCCATCCTTGTTACCAAATAAAAATCTTCTTCAATGGCTATACCTTCTAATTGACAATATCCTTTACATTCTAGTATTTCTTTAATCCTTCTAACTTTTCCTTGCTCATTTATCTTGTTTATGAAAACCCATTTAGTTCATATCACATTCTTGTCCACTAGTCTAGATACTACTTCCCAAGTCATGTTCCTATGTATCCTGTTTAGTTCTTCCATTTCTTTTACCCAACTCTCATCTTTACTTTATTTCTCATAAGTATTCGGCTCATTTATTGGTAGAAAACAATAATTAATTTGTGCTTGAGCTTTTGCAATCTTCCTTCTTGTGTGAGCACCTTTTTTATTATCTCCAATTATCTAATTTTTTAACTGATGATTCTAGACATACTTAGCACAAACATTTTTTGAGTCTTCCTCCTCTTCTTTTTCTTCTTCACTTAGTTCCTTTTTCTTGTTCTCTTTTGGATCACTCAAGTCTTCTTTGTAATTGTTGGAACAATATGAACCTTTTGTGCTAGAAGATATTTTCTTTCTCTCTTATCCTTGGTGTAGTATCTATTTCCACTTGTTCTAACTCCTTCTGCAACCCTTTTACTAGTCTTCTCTTTTTTGATCACACATCCAGTGCTAATGAACAAGACTTCATAGCCTTTTCTAAACATCTGACTAATACTTAACAAACTATGTCTTAGTCCCTCAATATGATAAACGTCATCAATTTTATGATGATCATCAATAGAAACACTTCCAATACCACGAATACGTGCTTCATCTTATCTAGCAAATTTCACTAATTAATCATCATATCTCTTAAGATTAATAAACCCTTTTTTATCGCCGATTATATATGGTTTGAACATCCTGAGTCAATAAACATGTATTGGGTTCTATTTTATCATGTAATGTAGTCTTGACTATTTTCTCTTCTTCTAGTTTCTCTGATGCATTCTCCTTTCCTTCAAGTGCTAAAAACAAGGATCTTCATTTGAGTCGTCATCAACTTCATCTTTAGATGTATGTTCCTCTATAAAACATAATCCCTTTTTCTCTCTTCTATTAAAGTTGCATTTTATATTTGTGTAAGGGAAAAAGTGAGACTAAGTATGGAAACCCTAATCCCACTCTTATATACACTAATTGAATACGAAAGAGCCTAGGGAGGTAACGCACTTTAACTTCTTCTTATGGGAAAGAGAGAGACATGGATTACCTCTTAGGGTTTCTATTCATTTTCTGTAAATGAGAGAGAGGAATGATACAAAATAAAATTTAACCTAAAGTGTAAGTAAGCAAACACACCCTAATCTGGAAATGTAGAACAAAAAATAACTGATAAACTGCTGAAAAATATAGATTAGGAGGCAAAATTAGAGGTGCACCTATCTCTGAAATCTAAGAAAAAATGATCGGCACGAGGGTGCCATGCCAATTTCCTAATTCTACAAGTGTGAAGTTGCACCTGAGAGACTGGATTCTCGACTCTGCAACCTGTTGCACTGTCAAATCCTGCTGAAAAATAGGTAGGACCAGGGTACCACGCCCATGTCATGGGTAGGACCAGGGTGCCATGCCCCTCTCCTGGGTAGGACCAGGGCACCATGCCCCTTGTCCTAGGGGTTTCTGATGAGTTTTGCACCCCGAGACAATCTTTGTGCGCTATGTCGGTCCTGAAACTTCCAGCGACACTCAGATCCAAACCTGTACCTGTAGCTGAAAAAGAGGGTTTTTGGTAGCTATATAGGGTTTTGCCTTACTCAAACCCCTGTTTTGGTGATTTCCACCTCAACAAATAACTGATAATGTACTAAAAATGTGTGTTCTAGAACCTTGTGTGTGTGCAACATCCTAAAATGAAAGCAAACAATCTAGAGCAACCCTAAAGAGTAAACCCTAATTGCTTATAATTGATAAAGTAAATTCTCTAAATCCATGATGTAAAGTGATCTAAAGCATGAATATGAATCAAAATGAAGCTTATATAAAGTCATGAAAACAACATGAAACCATACCCAACCCCAAGGGAGAGGTACAAGCCAATCTTCAGTCGGTAATCTCCTATTGTTCTCCTACATCTTCAAAAGCCCCCAACTGATGAAATGATGCTTGATGAATGTTTTATAGATGAATGTTGAATGTTGTGGAAGAATTCAAAGATCTACTCTTTCAACGCAAGGAAGGCTCTTTATTCTCCAAAAAACCTGCTCTCAGATTCTTAGAAAAAGACCCCTTCAATTGAAGAAAGAGAGCTCTTAAGTATGAAACCCTAGAGATTAATTTTGTCTTTAGTCCGACCTAGGATTAGAATTTCCTACCAATATTTTGGGGTTAAGCATTATTATATCATAGGATTATGCTCCCAAAATTTAAGGATAAAAGTAGAGGGCCATGTGCACTTTCAAGATGATCCAACCAACTTTTCACCAAATTTTGGGGGCAGTTAGATATGATGATATTAGAGTGAATCCCAAAGTTATAGTTGATTTCAGGATGTTTTGATATGTGAAATTAGGCCTTAAAGGTCGAAATAAGACGTAATTAGGGTTTATGATTAAATAATTTACTGATGAAAAGGGGCACTCTTAGGGTAAAGGGCCCAACTTTATAATGTGTGAAGAGATGAAATATGAATTTAGATTTAATTAAATTAATTAATTAAATGCTTAAAAAAGATTAGAAATGGAAGATGCAAAACACACTAAGACAAGTGCTAAATTAAGTGTGAAATTGTACCACCCTAGCAAGGGTGTACAATTTACGACACTACACTAGTTCTATTTTTCTTCTCATCATCATTGTGTCTCTTATTTTCTTCTCTGTAAGTGTAGTGAGAAGCATAATATCCAATTCTACCACAAGAAAAGTATTTCCAAGGTAACTTAACTTTCTATTTTTCAATGCCTCATTGTAATCTTCAAAGAAAAGTTTGCTTTAGCTTCATCCAAGTATCCACTGCATTATGTATCATCATGTCTTAAAATATTAAATTTTGTTTCTTTCTTTACTCTTTTCTCTTCCTCCATTTCTAAAATTGCAAAGGCTACTAAGTTACTAATAATATGATCAATAGTATACTTACTCAAGCCATTTCTTTCTTGTTTGACACACCTTGTTTCTTTGTAGGATTTTGGTAGGGTCAACAAGATCTTTTGAACATCACAATCATCTAAATGTCCATTAGTAACTCTAATACTGTCAGCATGATATGTCACTCTATTAATATAGTTCACAACACCTTCATCTTCAAGAATTCTCAAATATTCATATTTCTACTTCAAGTTCATCAACCTAGCTTATTTTGTCTTTAGATATCTTTCAAATGTCAAACCTAACTTGTTGTATATAGTTTTAGCTTTTTCCAATCTTTTTACTCTTCCAGACACTGAATCCCTTATACAATTGAAAATTATAGCCCTAAGCTTCACATTAATCTCTTTTAACTTTGTCTCATCTAGAGTTTGAGGACCACTCTCTGGAGTTGTATATCCAGTTTGAATGATCTCTCTTATTTCATTATATAATTCCTGGACAAATGCAATTCCATTCTCTCCTTTGAGTACGAAAATTTTGTACCATCAAAGATCAAAACCTTGTAATGCACATGTCCTATGCCATATTAGATCTTCCTCAAGTGGTTAAGTTTACTCGGGAGGAACCTAGCTCTGATACAAATTATTGAGCCTAAGGTAGGACTAAGAGGGGGGGAAGTGAATTAGTCTAAACAAAAATTAATGCAGCACATAAATGATTAAGTAACAAAACATATCCAACACATGAACACCAAGAATTTCTATGTCAAAAACTCAAATAAGGAAAAACCACAGTTAGCACTTGCCCACAAAACATGTCCAATATGTATATCAAATTATAATGAGGGAGCTCACTTCTCCAGACTTATAAACCAAGGATAACTACTCTTGTGGCAAGATAAAAAAAGAGGACTGACAAACTCAATGCTAACTACAATAGGGAAAGATACAAAAATTATTTGAAAAGAAGGATCTCTTGATTATGAAGCCATCCTTGAAATTTGCATCAAGTGACCCATCATCAACACACACACAATTTAGACCTCATCTGTGAATACTATATCTCATTATTCTATCATAGTCTCAACCAACTCATATATCATTCAAACACAACTCTTCTTCTTTTCTCTTCTTCAAATTTTAGTGACTATCATCTCATATGCATTTCCTCTCACTCTTTCCTCTACCACTCATTTACACATCTATTCACCTATCAACTCGACCACATACATTCTTTATATACACAATAGATCATCAAAGGTTGAACTAAGTTGGCCTGAAACATAATATACCTTCTAGAGTAAAAACACACACATTGATCTACTCCAAGAGAAAGAGTGGACCAAAACACATCTTCTTAAGATCAATCCACCAATCCACAATCACCGAAACACAACAACATACCAACATGCAACACATCAATATAGATAATTATCGGTCAAAATATATCGTCTGATGCAAATAAGTCTTATCTAGATCTCAACATACTTCAGTGAGACCCATAAGAAATTAAATTATCTTCCGCACATCATATCTGGACCAAAACATAGAATATGACAATTGGTTATGAACAATGCCACCACATTTGGAGATATTTTTGGACCTCAAAACTAACACATCCATAACACCAAAAACATAACCAAAGAAGATAACAACATCAACAATACTATTTGAACTCAAACACTTCAAGAACAACCAATAAAACAATTGCAACACCAACACAACAAGATATCTCTATGCCACAATCATTTTGGACCAACAACTATCTAGAACAACAAGTTTGACGTCAATGACAACCACATAAACAGTCATTTCCAAGAATTTCTTCATGTCCTTACCTTTATTCTTACTTCTACCTCATACATTCAATGCATCTTTAGATCCCTCTGAAGTATTTTTAATTATTTTGTCTAAACGTAGAGTGGCAACAAGGGTAGCCAAATTTAAATCTTCTGAAAAAGAACCACTAATTGCAAGAATAAGTTTATCCCAATATTAAGGTAGTGAACATAATAATAGAATACATTTAACCTCCTCCTATATCTTTACCTTAATTGACTACACCTGATTGGGGATTAGATTAAATGAATTCAAGTGTTCTGCAATCAAGTCTCCATCATTCATTTAAAGAGAATATAACTTTTCCTTCAGAGAAAAACTTGTTAACAAGACTCTTAGTTTAGTTAATATCTCCTATGTTTTCTCATTTAATATATGTCGTACCCTAATTTTAAATATTTAATAGAACATAATCAGATAAATAGTAATGAATGGTACCACGAGACTTTCTATCTAATATGTTCTAATCTTCATCTAACATAGAATTACAAAATAAATGAGCCTTTATAAAATAAATGCAAATAATAACTCAAGAACTATGTGGAGAAGCTCTCATAGGAAAAAAAATCTACACCCAAAGCTAACCAAGACTTGTATTAATTCCTCCAATGAGTTACGTGATTACAACTTCTCTCTTTGAATCACTATGACATTTCATTGCTTACGAAATCTATAAATAACATGGGTTTCCTTCAACTTAAGCACTAAATATATAGGCATGAGAGAAACCATAAATCACAAATGTTGTCTAAAACCAGTTAAGCACAAATAAAAATAATAATAGAAAGCTTCCTTTTTCAACTTGTGATCTTATCCACCTTCTAAAAGATCTTTCTTATCTTATGCAAGCTTTCTTTTATCTTTCTCCATTTTTGTACTCTTTTTATTTTGACAATTTTAAAACACCTTACAAATTGTCATTGTTGAATTTAGTAACTTTTCATGACAACTAAAAGATAATTACAAAAGACCAAAGAATAATTACATACAATTATGGTAAATGCAAGGTTCAAGCATTTTCTCAATTTCTCAACATGAAGTCCTCTTCCCCGTCATTCCTTTACAAACCTATCTACTTCACCCCTCACTTAAGCCTACAACCTTAACCCCATCGTTATGATATTATTCTTCAAGATAATTTGCCAGGTCAACTTGATTGGGATAGATGAAACAATGGTCTATGTGATTAGATTTGTTACACTGTGAATGTTGAGTAAATAGGAACCCAAGCATCCAAACTGCTACAGATGACTACTCAAGCTCTTATGCTTTAATAGAAGAAATGAAGTCAAGCTCTTAGGAACCCAAGCATCCAAACTATCGCAGTGCATATAATAGAAGAAATGAAGTCACTCTTGACGCTCTCACAACTAATGCTTATTGTTGGAAGACATTAATTTCTCCCACCGAAGAGAAGCTTCTTCCAACTGCACTATTTAATATGGAACTTTCCTGCAGTAATGTTGTTGACTTTATTACCGACTTGCCACCGACTCTTCACCGCCCATTGATTTTCATGTTGTTTACTGTTTCTCATTCTAGATAATTCGAAAGACCTCTATTTAAGAGGCTCATGTAAATTGTTTCTGCAAGGGCAATGAATTGTAATGTTCTGTGTGCTGTAGAAAATCTCTTGGTTTCTGTTTTTCTTCTGTCTCTGCTCACCTTCATACCTTCATGTGGTATCAGAGCTCAGGCAAATAAAAATTGGTAGATTGTTGTGTTTATGCAGATTGCAAAGGCAGATTGAGTTGTCATCGAATTAGTCAGAGAGGAGAAGGCCATCGTAGAAGCTGCAGTGAAAGCAAGTGTTTGCAGCCATAAGAAGATCTCAGTCAAGCTGTCTCAAGGAGACTATTGAGCACAGTTTTTATTTTAACGGCAAAGCCAGATTGCAGGAGATTATTGTTGAGGGCACGCAGGCCATATTTTACTTGATTGAATTTGCAAAGTATTAAGGTGTCACTATTCCAGATTCATCCACTGTGGTTTTTAGACATCGTATTGGTATGTTCCTATTCATGGCATTAAATAGGGTTTGTGGCATTATATTGAGACTGTGGCCCTAGGTGTTTCAAAAGGAGTTTGTTTTGATGATGTTTGGATTATAAGGAATTGGTTGATTAAGGCATTAAGTATACTGTTAGAGTTTGGAGTAATTTTTTTTTTTTTTTTTTGGTCAAAATATGGCATCTGGTAACTTTCAACCTTTAATTCCAATATTTTCTGGTAAAAATTATGATAATTGGGCTTTTAGAATGAAGTTGACATTCAATTCATGTGAGTTATCAGATATAGTTATAAATGGTTATATTGAACCACAAAATGAGTCTACCTTGAGTCCAGATGATAAGAAAAAGCTTGAAGAAAATAGGCAAAAGGATAGAAGGGCTTTGCAGATAATCGGGCAAGCATTGGATGATTCGGTTGTCAGAAGGATTAAACCAGCCACTACAGCCAAGCAAGCATGGGACATCCTAGAGATGACATATCAAGGTACTAGTAAGGTAAAAATTGCCAAACTACAAGCACTTAGAAGAGAATTTGAAAATTTGCAAATGAAGGATACTGAATCAGTAGATCAATTTACATATCGTGTTACAAATTTGATTAATCAAATAAGGCAGAATGGTGATGACTTAACAGATCAAAAGGTTGTAGAAAAGGTTTTAAGAAGTTTGCCTAAAAAATTTGATGCAATTGTTGTGGTAATTGAAGAATCTAAAGATTTGACTACATATTCTATAGATGAGTTGGTTGGTTCTTTAAAAAATTTTGAAGACAGGTGGAATAGGAATGACAATAGCTCATTAGAGAATGCATTCAAAACACAAATGACATTTGGCAGAGGCAGAGGAAGAGGAAATCCAGGATTCAGAGGAAGAGGAAGAGGAAGATATAGTTACCAAAGAGAAGAAAGAAAGAGTCCAGATCCAGGAGGAAGGAGAAATCAAAATTTCATTCCAAGGGGCCGCAATAACAATCAGGCATCACAAAGGTATGACAAAACAAATGTTCAATGTTATTATTGTAAGAAGTATGGTCACTTGGCAAATGAATGTCGAAAGAAACAAGCAGATATGGGAAAGCAAAATGCAAATTTTTCTGAGAGTAGTTCTGAGACATTGTTTATTACATGTCATGTAGCTCAAGAAAATTCAAGTAATATTTGGTTTCTAGATAGTGGGTGTAGTAATCATATGACTGGAAATAAAGATTTGTTTGAGAATTTGGATACTTCAGTTAAATCGGAAATTAAATTGGGCAATGATAACATTGTTGAAGTCATGGGAAAAGGTGCAATTAAGGTGATAACAAAGCTTGGTAAGAAAACTATTCCTGATGTTTATTTTGTACCTGGTTTGAAGCATAATCTCATAAGTGTGGGACAACTTATTCAAAAAGGTTATAGAGTTGCTTTTGAAAATAATGTTTGCACTATATTTGATATTTCTCCTAGTAACATGGTGATTGCAAAGGTTGAAATGACAAACAACAAAATGTTCCCACTTCGCATGAAGAGTGAAATGATGGAGGAGATGGGAGTAAGTTTCAAGGCATCAAATCAAGATCAAGCATGGAAATGGCATTTGAGGTATGGTCATCTAAATTTCAAAGGATTATGTTTGTTGCAAAGAAAGGATATGGTAAGAGGTTTACCCCCTATTGAAGCACCATTGAGTTCATGTGAAAGTTGTATTTTGGCTAAGCAACATAGGCAAAAGTTTTCAAAAGAAATGACTTACAGAGCTTGGGCACCTTTAGAAATTGTGCATACAGATTTATGTGGTCCAATGAAAACACCATCATTAGGGGGGAGCATTTATTTTCTAACATTCATTGATGATTTTAGAGAAAAACATAGGTTTATTTTCTCAAATATAAATCTGAGACATTTGGCAAATTCAAGGAGTTCAAGGCATTGGTTGAAAAACAGAGTGGTTTATCCATCAAGGTATTGAGATCAGATAGAGGAGGAGAATACAAGTCAAATGAATTTTTGGATTATTGCAGGTATCATGGAATAAAGAAGCAATTCACTACAAGTTACACACCTCAGCAGAATGGTGTCGCAGAAAGGAAGAATCGAACAATAATGGAGATGGCAAGGAGCATGTTAAAAGGTAAGAATCTACCTAATGAGTATTGGGCTGAAGCAGTTGCTTGTGCGGTTTATATTTTGAACAGAAGTCCAACAAAGATTGTGACAGACATGATTCCACAACAGGCATGGAGTGGTAAGCATCATAGTGTTTCTCATTTTAGAGTATTTGGTTGTATTGCATATGCACATGTGCCTAAGGAAACAAGAAGTAAGTTGGATGATAAGAGTGAAAAATGCATTTTTATTGGTTATGATGAATATTCTAAGGCATATAAGTTGTTTAATCCTATAACCAAAAAGGTCATTGTAAGTAGAGATGTTGTGTTCAAAGAAGAAGAATCTTGGAATGGAAGTATAGACAATACAATTACAGGTGCTACGACAATGCCATACAATGAACAAGAAGGAAAAGATCAAGAAGACCAAGAAGATCAATCAAATGAACAAGGAGGAACTCCATCAAGAAATACACAAGGAGATAACTCACAAAGGCAAGTTGAGCAAGGAGATTCATCAAGTCCACAAGTAAGTAATGACTCAAATCCTACACTTGCATCATTGAGACCAAGGCTTAGAAGTAAGAAGACTAAAAGTTTGCAAGAAATTTATGATCAAGGAGATAAGATAGATTTGCAATCAAACTTTGCTTTATTTGCTCAAGATCCTATATATTTTGAAGATGCAATTAAGTATGAACATTGGATTAATGCAATGAATGATGAAATGGAATCTATTGAGAAAAATAATACATGGAAATTAGTTGATTTGCCTAAAGACAAAGAATGCATAGGTGTGAAATGGGTTTATAAAACTAAGTATAAAGCAAATGGAGAAATTGACAAACATAAGGCAAGATTGGTAGCTAAGGGGTTTGCACAAGAATATGGGGTTGATTATAATGAAACATTTGCACCTGTAGCAAGACTTGATACTGTTAGAATGGTACTAGCTATTGCAGCTCTAAACAATTGGCAGGTTTATCAAATGGATGTTAAATCAGCCTTTTTGAATGGATATTTGGAAGAAGAAGTATATGT
Organism: Cryptomeria japonica; assembly: GCF_030272615.1. Taxonomy (NCBI): domain Eukaryota; kingdom Viridiplantae; phylum Streptophyta; class Pinopsida; order Cupressales; family Cupressaceae; genus Cryptomeria; species Cryptomeria japonica. The sequence goes on along the minus strand of NC_081408.1, from coordinate 286,205,939 downwards.
GCAGCAACCACCAGGATATGAGATAAAAGGATATGAAGGCAAGGTTTACAAGTTGAAGAAGGCACTCTATGGATTGAAGCAAGCACCAAGAGCTTGGTATAGCAGGATAGATTCATACATGTTGAAGAATGGATTCAATAGATGCACTAGTGAGCCCACACTTTACATCAAGGTCAATGAACAAGGTCAGATTTTGATTGTTTGCTTGTATGTTGATGATTTGATCTTTACAGGCAATCTTTCTATTGACATGTTTAAATTTGAAATGAAGAAAGAATTTGAGATGACAGACTTGGGTTTGATGAAATATTTTCTTGGTATTGAAGTCAGTCAAAATGATAAGGGCATTTTCATTTGTCAAAGTAAATATGCAAAAGATGTTTTGAGAAGGTTCAGAATGATAAATTGTAGTCCAGTTTCTTCTCCTGTAGCAACAGGCATAAAACTTAGCAGAGAAGATAATGAGATGGATTTTGACACAACTATATTCAGAAAATTGGTTGGCAATTTGATGTATTTGACAACAACTAGGCCGGATATAATGTATGGAGTCAGTCTAATTTCTAGATTTATGGACTCACCAAAAAATTCACATTGGCAAGCAGGAAAAAGAATATTGAGATATATTGCAGGAACCCTAGATTATGGAATATTGTATTCCATCACAAATGATTTTCAATTTATTGGATATATTGACAGTGATTTTGCAGGAAATATAGATGATCGAAAGAGTACATCTGGATATGCATTTCATCTTGGAACAGGTATTGTGGCATGGGCATCAAAGAAGCAGCCAATCGTGACAATTTCATCAGCAGAAGCGGAGTATGTGGCAGGTACATCAGCGGCATGTCAAGCAGTATGGATGCGAAGAGTCTTGAAGGATCTAAAGCATGAGCAAAAGGAGCCTACTACAATCTATTGTGACAACAAGTCCACCATTGCACTATCAAAGAATCATGTTTTTCACAAGAGGACAAAGCACATTGATACTAGGTATCACTTCATTCGAGAATTGATCAACAATGGAGAAATCATTCTACAACATTGTAGATCAAAGGAGCAACTCGCTGATATATTCACAAAAGCATTAGCACAAGATCAATTTGAATATTTAAGAGAAAATTTGAATATTGTAAATATTAATGTAATTAGTGGTAGAAATTAGGGGGGAGTGTTGGAAGACATTAATTTCTCCCACCGAAGAGAAGCTTCTTCCAACTGCACTATTTAATATGGAACTTTCCTGCAGTAATGTTGTTGACTTTATTACCGACTTGCCACCGACTCTTCACCGCCCATTGATTTTCACGTTGTTTACTGTTTCTCATTCTAGATAATTCGAAAGACCTCTATTTAAGAGGCTCATGTAAATTGTTTCTGCAAGGGCAATGAATTGTAATGTTCTATGTGCTGTAGAAAATCTCTTGGTTTCTGTTTTTCTTCTGTCTCTGCCCACCTTCACTTATCCTTCTTACTTATCAGTGAATCATGCTGGATTATTTAATCGCGACCACCATTGTACTCATTTTGTCATATTTTGTCGACAGCAGTAATCCCTGCCTATAGTGCTATCTCAACATATAAAATCTCTAATTTACTCCCATATTTTTTTGTTTCCTTTGCTTGTTTAGGGGTTACCGTCCTTGAGTATGGTCCAACTTTTTCACTAATTGTATTTAAACTGAATTTGTTATGCTCTGTTCTACATAATATAGATTCATATAGAATTTCTGGGCCTGGCTTCGTATGGAATTCATATAGCTATTCTGTAGTTTTTTGGCGTAAGCAATTTCCGTAAGAAAAGAAAGGGGATTCTCTGTTTTTGTGAAAAGAGAGGTCCCAAGCTTTTACTAAATAATTATGAAAATGGATTTGTAAAAGGGAAGATTACTCTATTTGGTTGGTGTATCTAGAGTAACGAACTTAGGGGAAAGTTGTGGGTTAAACATGATAATTATCATGGTCATCCACAATTATGTAAAGAAATATAAAGTTGTTACTGTTGCCTCTATTTTTTCTTTGGTAGATAGTTTCAATGCCACTGAATTGAAAGATGCGTACCTCAAAATCCGAAAAAAATTCATTTTAATTTTTTCTTTTGGAGAATTCTTCATTGTCCATCTTTTATGCCAATATTTGTGTAAACTTCATGAAATAACTGCTGTATTATTTTTTGAATTTTTTCAATTAACATGGTTTTGGTCATGATCTAAACGTTGTTTGTGGATTTGATTGTGTTTGTTTTTTCATTAATGTTTCGGATCACACTTCATGATTTTAAGAAATATTCAGACAATCAAATTCAAAGCAAAATTCAGATAGTTCACATAGATTATAGAAATTTACTAACTTTATTTGGTCATAATCTCAAATGAAATTTGCACAAATTGATTGAAATGCTAATTTGTAATTACAGATAAAAATATTAAATTTTTTTAATTCATTTCATAAATTGATTGGAATTCTAACTACTAACTACAAATTAAAATAAACTTTTTGACTTAATAATTTTACGTACAAATACATTGGTCTTGAAGCACTCATCGATTTTGTATTTAATATGACACAACTTTGGGTTGTTAAGGTCTACTAAGTTTATCTTCTAGCCTTAATAGAATCATTTGAAAATAAAGTAGTCTAAAATCTTAGTGTAGTTAACTTCTTGTGTTTACCGTGATCCACGGAACATAGATTATGCATGCTCTCCTTGTATAAGATGTGATTTATGGAGAAGCATGAATGCACGATTGTTTGCTTACACATTCTGTTTGCTCCCGTAATTTATGGAGAAGTATGTTTGCATGCTCGAATGTAATCCTAATTAAGGAGTTTTCTTTCTACCATTTTAGTTTCTCTTCAGAGATTACATGATTGATTTGCATAATTTCTATTAGTATATATCATTTGTAATTCATACAGATTTTGTAATGTAAATGATTAATTGCATTCATTCTGTTCTTCAGATTTCAATATGCAAGTTTTGCTGCAGGATTAGCTGCTCCAAAATTTTACATAAAACAACCAAAACTGACAAATATTTTAACAGATATATATTTAAACTAACCCTTCTGTTCTGTAAAAGGGAAGATCTGAAACTTTTATGAAAATCTTATGAAAATGGTTTAATAAAAGGGAAGATTTCTCTCCTTTGTTGCTGTATCTAGAGTGAACAGCTGAAACTCTGTAATAAGTTTGTTTTAAATATCAACACATTATTACACCCAAGCAATACTTTGCAAAACAAACAGCGTATAAATAGTACAAGCAATTATATCGTGCCTCTTACTTAGGGGAAAACTGTGTGTTAAACATGATAATTATCATGGATTTCCAGGATTTCAACGTACTTAGCATGAAGATTAGGGTTCTTCATCTCTTCATCTTCCGAGCTAATTTCATTCCACCATTCCTTATCTCCTCTGATCTGTTCCAGAGACTTGAGATTATCAAGACCCGATGGCAGTACTTTAACTTTCATGCAACGGAATATAGCCAGAGTCTGCAACTTGGGGAGAGCCCCCTCTTCGACAGAGCTAGGCAAACTCTCCAGAGAAGGTAACATCCACAGTTTGAGCCTCCGCAGCACTGGAAAACAGCCTTTCCTACCAAATTCTTCTCCCAACTCCGTGAGCAGAAGGCATTCCTCAATCTCTATTTCCTTCAAATTTGATAATCTGCTCAGCCCTAATCCGGAAAGAGTGAGCAGTAATTGAGAAGATTTAAGCTTTAAGTAGTTGAGATTTTGTAATTCTGAGAATAAATCAGGGGTTCCCTCAATGTGACAGTCATACAGGTGGAGCCTCTCCAAGTTGTGCATGGCCCGCATGTCAGTGGGTAAGTGTGTTTGACGGACTTGGGGCATCCAAAGTAGCCAAAGTTCTTGAAGCTCCACTAGATTCCCCACTGTTCTTTCCTCAATTGGGGATTTTAGGGTTAGACGCAGACGCTTCAGACGATGGAGTTTGCATACATCTTGCAAAGAAGCCTTTTTTATTTCTTGACCTGTTTCGAACTCACATGAAAATGCAAACAACGTCTTCCACATGTCAAGCTCTTCCAAACCAGTGAGCTGTGATATGTCGGGTGAAAGAAACTCCAAATCATAGCAGTGGGCTAACTTGAGAATTCGGAGACATTTCATCTTCTTTATCATGGATTGAATACAGATGAGAGGGGAGAAAGAAAGATCTAAAAACTGCACTCTACTCAGCTCAAATGTTCGATCATGGAGTACCCTGATCTGGGTATTGGAAAGCTGGAGATAGATGAGATCGTACAAATGTCGGATGGACATTGGCAAGAATTTGATGGGCGTGTTGCTGAGATCAAGTACCTTTAACATATACAGATACTCCAGAAAGCGCTCCGGAACCTCGTCAATCGTAGTCGAGTTCAACAACAGAGTTACCAGGTTCCTGCAATAAATTTCGTCAGGCAGAGATCTGATACGGTTGTGCATCAGTGATATCCTCACCCATTGTACATTTTCAAGTGCTGAGAATGGAAACCATGTTAAACTCTGACCTGCAAGGAACAAGCTATTCTGGTCGATCTCAGCGATGTGTACCACCATATCTCTGAGCAAATCATGGATTTTCACTTTCCAACTATCAATGCCGTTTTCCTCTTTAACCTCGACGTCGACCAAACATCGGTCCACCAAGATCTTGAGAACAACGTAGCGCCCTTCAAATCTGCTTTTCACGAGGCCCTCTGCCAGCCACAATTGTATCAATTGATCCGCATCGATTTCTTCGTCTTCTCCATAAGCTGCCATGCACAGGAAACAAAGCCTGAGCTCATCTGTCTCTAGAGCATCGTAGCTGTGCTTCAGCGGCTTGAATAATTCCATCAGAATTTCTTCATCAATGCGATAAAACTGGGGATCAATCGCCTTTAGCTCTTTCAGAACGCATTCCCAATCCGACAGCGCACTGCTGTGAAGCAGTGGCATTGTGCGAGCAAGCATTTTAATGGCCAGGGGATGCCCTTTACTTTCCTTTACAACGCCTCTGGCCAACTGCTCTATCTCGCTATCAATATTATGATCCTCGCCAGCTACAAAGGCTCCTTTGCAGAAAAGCTCCCAACCTTCTTCCACTGTCAGATGCTTCATTGCAATCATTCTGTCAGCTTTCATGCTCTTGCACACCTCTTTATCCCTGGAAATTAGTACAACTTTTGTTGTATTCTCAGAAGCAGAAATTCCCAAATTGGAAACATCTATGATTCTCCGCACATCGTCCAAAATGACAAGCAGTCGCCTGTCCTTGAAAACCGAATGCAACACCGCTGCGGCCTCGTCAATGCTCAAATTGGATCGCCAAGGCAACTCAATCCTCTCAAAAATACGCCTCTGGAGAGCAGAGATATCGCCTTCTCTTGACACAGTAACCCAAATCACAAGCTTAAAGAAATTGAGTACCCTTTTATTGTTGATGATTTGTTTGAGCAGGGACGTCTTTCCCACGCCGGGCATTCCATAGACCCCAATTACACGAACAAAGCCATCTTCTAGCATCCACGTCTCGAGCTCCGACAGCTTCTCGTGAACAAATGCGCCAACCAGCTCGTTCCGCATGGGCTGCTGCAGCGTCTCCTGAGGCTCTCCAAGGTCTCCATTCTTAGGAAAATCTGAATCTTTCATCTTGAGAAGCTCATTTAATTCCGCTAGAGCATTACGGATCTTTCGACTGGATCTTTTCACAAGGAAACAGTGAGGGCAGCAACAACACAAGCGACGGTTCTTGTTTTCTTCGTACTGGAGAAAAACCTCTTCAGCAGAATTGACGATTTGCTCTTGTGTGCTCACCCATTGCCTCACCACTGCCAAAGGCTGTCGACCTTTCCAGCTTAGCCCACTGTTAATATGATTGACTATTCCCTTCACACAATCTATCTCATGGCGGAGGCGCTCGGCATCGTTGGATACACTAGTTAGGTGCTTAATCTCTTTCACAATTGCCTGCAAGCGACTGCTTATAATCTCTTTCACTCTTCCACTAATAAAATCCATTTCCCAAAGCGAAGGAACTCTTAATGCAAAAGGAAATAAAGAGAACTGATCGAAGCGCTGTTTTATACCTATAGATTATAACCAAACATGTCCTCCTGTGCCTCTCTGAATATCGACCATGGATCTTTCTTCCTCGAACGTATTTTCTACAGAACCTGACATTCCCTACTTTCTTGCTTTATGGCATCTCTACTATGGACGATATCCCCTTCTTTTCTTCTGCAGTCCCGAAACATTCGATAGTCGGCCCACATTTCAGTTTAAATAATCTCTCTTTTCTAGAATGCGTATAGAGATAATCGAAGCATATTTGCAATATCATTTTTATAATTTCAGTCTTGCATTTATGATCATCACACTTTTTTAAAGCTGAATTTCACTAGTGAGGTGATTTAAGAATAGCCAGGGAAGAGGTCATTTTATGTTATTACTTATATGCAATATCTTAATTTGGGTTTCCCTATTTTGGAAAGGGTCATGAAAAATAAGTTATTACTTATATATCGTATCGGTAAATAACAATTCTATTATTATTGTTGCATGTGTCCAACCAATAAATAAATTTCTTGCTATATAGTTGTTAGCTTTGAAAATGTAGTTAGCTTAGAAAATGTTTATTGTTTGTAGAATAGTAGGTCTTAAAGATGGGGAAGGAGAAAGTGACAATGGTGACTCAAATGAGGATGGATTTACCTTGCCCTATGTTTCCTTGGGCAAGGTGTGGATGTCTATGGTATTCCCTGAGCAAAAGGCTCTCTAGTGGTACCGCTTTTTTGTGTGGTCTGTGTTTTTCTTTCTTCAAGGGCCCCCTATGATGGTTTTTCCTTGTGGTTGGTGAGATTTGAGATAGCTTCCCTTAAGATATGCCTCTTTCTGGAGATGGGATCTTGCGATTATGCTTTGGTGCCCTTTTCTCTTGGGTTATCAAAAGACACTCATAAGGTTTTCATTCAGTACGGAAGCGACTACTCATGCTTGGTTTGCTAGGGGCTATTTTTGCTTCTAGCTATTGCATTGTTTCTCCAGTCTTTGTTTGGGGAGACCTCATAATCTGATCAACAAGGGATGTTGAAGGCCTTCTTCAAGACGCCTTTCTTGGGGTCATGAAATGGAAGTTCTGTTTCATAGTACTCATAGGGTGTATGTTGGTTAGCATGGGTCTTAGCTTCGGTTTGTGTGGGCTATGGGTGTGGCTTCCATTGTGCTTTTTGTCAGGGTTATGCCTTTCACTTCTACAATCTTTTTTGGTGGTGTTTTCCATGCAAGGTCCCTAGTTTATGCATTGTTTATTGATAGGTGTGGATGGTCTGTATTTATGCTTCTAATTCAAGAGAGGTTCTTGTGGTGGTTACTCCTTGTGGGATTTGTTTCTCTGTCTGGTGGCCTTTGTTTCTCTGCCTCCAAAATTGCTTGTCTTTGGTCAAAGATGGTGAGTATTTGGGATCCCCTTTCTAGAGTGTCTTCCAAGGTGAGTTTCCCTCTTTTTGTTTTAAGGGATCTTGGGTGGACTCTTCTCCACCATCGGTGGGATCGAATGTCAGGGTTGGTTAAGGTCCTTGGCGTTTTTGGGTCTATGCAGTTCTCAAGGGATGATGGTCTTCCCTTTGAAGAGAGTTTGGTGTTGTTAGCTATCCATTGGTTGTGGATGCATGTTGAGGGTTGGTTACATTATAAATGTTTAACTAGAGAGGGCTCTACTCCCTTCTTACGCTCCTTTAATAGTGTTAGACCTCTTTTGGCGATGTTATTTTCTTCTTGGTCTTGTAATTCTTTCCATGTAGCCCCTCATCCTCCTATGGTTCATTTGGTGGGTTGGTTAAGTGCTCTATTTGAGGGGTCTTATAACTCCTTGTGGGTTTCTTCCTTGTTCAAGAAAGTCTTTCCTCAAGGTAGTCCTTAAAGTAAAAGGTTGTGGAAAGCCTTTCAAAATCCATTGTTTGTTTTCTACTTCATTGATCATTTTTGTTCTAGTCCAAGTGGTGTTTGTAGGAGGATGGTTCAGGGTTCTTTCCTAAATCCTTCTATTCTGATTAGGTGATTTGGTTTGGTAGAGAACTTTGTTCCAACTAGTTTAGTTCTCTAGTCAAAAGTATCTATTCAAGAAAGGGTTTCCCTTTATTAATTTGTGTGTCTTGGCGGTCCCCTTGCTGGTGAGTTCCACTTTTGTGCATTGGTATGGTGGTTATGTAAATGCTATATTAAGGTTTCATCCAGCGACTAGATGAAATTGATCAATAATCATCTGCATGATTGTATATGTTTTTAAAGTATGTTTCTTTGAATATTATTGGTACATGGATATATTAATGTATAAAATCAATTATGTAGGTTTATTACATGGCCAATGGAATGGTGCTCTTTGGGGAACCCTATTGTGAATTTTCTATTGAATTGTTAGAGTTTATGTTGTCAAAATAACAAAGTCTATTAAAGGCATCCCAACTCAAGAGTGGCTTGCAAGCAAGCCAACGATTGAGAGGTGAGCTTCTCGTTGGCTTGGAAGAAGTTTATTTTCTTATGTAGGTCCAAAAGGAATGAAACCTTAGATGCCCTTGGAGAGATCACATCCTATCCTTGTTTGAATGTATTTTGTTATTAAGTCAAAGTGTATATATGTCTTAGGAAAAATACACCTTTACAAGATTACTTTACAACCATGTGTGACTTATTCTTCAATAAATATATATGAATGCAATTTTCCAATGAAGAAAATTATGTATGTATTTAGATAAATATGATAAAATAAAAGTGACACACTTAGATGAATTTATTTGTATAACAATGTTGACCTAGTTTCCTTGTTTATAAAAATATATGTATAAATCTATATTTATGCATAAAAGAAAACATAGAGTAATACTTTGATAGTCTCTATGATCTAATCCTACATCCCCTCAATGTTGTTTAAAGTGAAACTTCCATATTGTTATTTATAATCTATTTGTTAACAAATAAAGAAAGAGAGACTTGTATTAAGGCTAATAATAATAGGGAAAAAAGAAAAGGAAAAACTATTGGAGAAAGATATTTGGGCTTGTATAAAGAAAAAAAAAGGAGATATAATATCCATTAAAGAGAGGAAACTTGAGTTTGAAGAGACTATATGTTGTCTTCCTCTCTAAAGTTTAGATATGCATGCAACCTTTGTGCCTAATTAGACTAAATGACCTATGAATATTGTATAATATAAAGTATACAATGAAATATAAGTATATTCACTTAGTGAATCAGGTAAAATAAACCAACATGTATAGAAAATAAATAAATAAATACAATTGAAAACTAGTCTGATGGTCCTACTTGGTATATCATCCTTTTTATGTATGGATCCCCATAGTGAGCCCTGCCTTTTTGGCCATGGCCTTGTAGAGGACATGACCTCACAAAGAGAATAAGTCCTCTTTTATAAGGTGTGACTTATGAGTTTGACGAAAACGATCACCCTCTTGTTCCCCTACCACAACATTTATCTTTTGGTAGCATTATAGTATTGTAGCCTATAATATACAAGCTACTCTAGGTCATTGTCTTCCACTACACAAAACTACCTTATCTAGGAACAAGGATAATTTAAAATACTAGAACCATGCCTAGTTTTCCTAATAAAGAAGAGAAAAAATTAAAAGTTAAAGAAGAGTGAAGTTGTTAATGAAATAGAAAGGGAGAGGAGGAGGCATTAAGGTTTTGGCAAAATTACGTTGACTTCAAGTTTGGGCCATCAACCTGTCTCTTTTCACCTTGATTAAAACATTAAAAGAAAATCAGATATATTTTAGTGTCTCTTTTGATATTAACAATTTGTAAAATGATATTTTGGGATGTTTATTCTTAAGTGAAGCAATTATAGACAATGCATAACCATTACAACTTATGTGACTTAAGATAAGAATTAACTTACCACCTCCATAACTATTTTGTTCTTGTATATATTTCCAATATTGTTGATTAATCTTTGAATTTGTAAATCTATAACTTCACATTAAGCAGAGCTTTAACATCATAAGGATATGATAAAGTTTCACTCTTGAATTGATTGATATCACAAATGATGAAAGTAACTTTCTTAGATATAAAAATATAAAATTAAATTGATAAAAGGTTGACTTAAAACTATCACCTTTTCTGCATTGCGGATATATTTGGAAATGTGAAGGATGGCATATTATCCTCCTAAAATTTTGGCCAAAATGCTTGAAATAGTGTTCAACCATTGTCATAGCCTTAACAAAATAGGTCTAATTTTTTTAAGTCAATATATAATATGGCCTTGATATTGGATATATAATTTATATGAAAATATTGATATTTAGGTGAGGGGAAAAGTGATTTTAAATTAAAAATATTGTAGGACTCATAGAGAAATAAAATAATAAAAGGTAAAGGGACACTTTAAAATAAGAACCCAAATTAGAGTGTGATGAGATTTAAAATAAGAAAAGACTCATATTATTGAGTCATATATTAACTCAATGCTAGAAAAGATCCTATAGTGCATTGAGTGGGAAACACTAAAATGAGTTCCTAGAGAGTGTGAAATCAAGATCAATAATTAAAGGAATAAAATTTACAACACGAAATCCTTATCTATTTAGGTTTGTATTTCATGAATACACTATTATCCTATGTAGGAATGTGTGGAACCCTAATAGGTAGTTGTAGCATAAGTCTCGAGTACAAGACTATGCACAATATATTAAGCATTCCTCCTCTTTCACAACCATATACTAGGGTTTTTTCAAAAAATAGGAGATCATAATATAAAGATATAATATCTTATAATATGGTCCAAAAATTTATGGATAGCATAGTTTTCTTTGTGCACAAAGACTTTACCACAGTGGAGGTCATAGATTCTTAAGTATCATGGATTCCTAAACTACTTTAGGAAGTGTCAATGTCAAAAATTTAATCCAATGTAGAAAATTTACTAAGCCTCATAAAGGACCCTCAAGAAAAGTGTTACCCAACAACTCAATAACTCATGAAGTTGATGAAAGATGAAAAAACTATGGAGCATATGGAGGAAGCAAAAGAAAGAGACCAGGCCAAGTGGGGTTTTGGTACAATGGAATTGAAGTTATAGTTGGAGACTAGCCGTAGGAGATCCTAAAGACCACAAGTAGATCCTACACAAGATGAAAGTAGCAAGCCAGAGAAGACACCATCCCTGACTACACCTCCAAAAAGGAAACTAGTTGAAAGAGAAGCCTTAGAGTAACTATTACAAATGGATGTAGAAAATAAATGAAAACAAAAAAAAGAAGATAAAAAGAATAAACCACTCCCTATAGGTAACTAGCATGGAAGAAGAAACAAAAGATTGTCTAGAAGATATGTTGGGCCAAGTAAAATAGAAACCAATTGATGAAGATAAACTATAAAGTGGGTTATTTGACAAGAAGGTGATAAAGGATACTCCCACCATTTACCTAGAGTTGACTACAACTAATAAGGTTTTGACCCAAAAAAAAAAATAGAGACATCTTGTTGCCTCCAACAAAACACTAGAGGACACGATACATATCTTTTTAGATGCCTTGATTAAAGAATTAAAGGCATGGAAAGAAAGAGTACTAAAAGAGGAGGAGCAACTCAAAACACAAGAAACTAGTGTAGTATCCAAAATAATTACCCCACTAAATAAGAGAATAATGGAAATACAAACCAAATAACTTAAGACAAATCAAAAGTCGGATATGTTGATGCAAGAAAATTCAAAGCCTATAAACACACACAGGGAATACATAAGGTAAGGCTCTACAAAAGCTTAAAAAAATTATCTGAGGAAGAAGAAAAATCTAAACTAGATATTCTAAAAAGTGTTTACAATCTCCAAGGTCCTCAAACACAACATCATATTCTACACAATATTTAATAGATACTATTAAACGCCTTTTGGCCAAAAAAGAAACTACAATCAGTAACCCCTCCATAAGTCTTTCAATTATTTTTGGTCAATTCATGAGTGGGTTTTAGTAGTGTCTCACTAGTACAATAGTTTTACTCATGAGATATCTGACATTAGAGAGCATGTAAGAAGCTCCTCAAACTATGTGGGCATCAGAGATAAAAACAGAATACCTGACCAAGGAAAAATAGCTTAAGTTCCTTGATCGTCAAGGTCACCCATACCATATATTTTTACTTTAGTGAGGGATCCTATAGAATAATTAATCAAGGGTACCACACTACAAAGGATACTTTCTGAGAACAAGTGAATATTGAGCTTACGAAGGCTACAATAGATGAAAAAAGGTGAAAATGTGTCACTAACAACTTTGTATTATGGAGCCACATCAACATAATGATGAATATTTAAGGATATTTAAACAATTTATATCAATTTTTCCTACAATGGAAAATAGTAGTGGCCCCATTGAAAGTTGAGATGGGTTAGCTAGAGTTCGAGATCATCACCAAATCTATTGACTATGATATACTCACTAGAAGGGAAAGTTTCGGTATACATAGAAACCTTGTGTGGCTAATACCAACAACTATAAGAGTAGAATGGAAATACACAACACTCATTTAATTAGTTAAGGGATTTTTATTTATAACTATACGAAATTATCAACATACTTAATGATACACAAGACTTCTCTTAAATCCTCAAATTACCCACCGCAATTTTGAACATAAATAAACTGTTGCAACTCTAAATCAACATCCAATGGCTATAGTTGGACACAAATTTATGGTTAAATAATTTTTATAAGTGTTTGTGAGATATATAAGGATATCCTCCTAGTTAAAGAAAGCTAAATTGAGTACAATTCAAATTTTAAAAGGCAAGATGTTGTTGGCTAGAAAGGTACAACAAATAGACTTTCAAATATCATGCCACATCGAGGGCATAAAACATAAGAGTTGGAACATATCACATAGGTTATGGGTGTTATGTATGGGTTATGCCTCATCTTGTAGATATAAATATATTCTCTAGTAGTAGGGTGAATATAGGAGAATATAATTAAGGCATAAAGAAATATAAACTAGATAAAATGAGACATATCTTATGAATGTATGAAGTGATATAACTGTTTTAATTTATTTTTTTGTTTTGAATCCAATGATTTATGCATGTTATTTATATTGTATTAGCTATGTAGTCAATGATTTGGTTCTTATTTACCAACTTCCTTAATAGGACTGAGTCTAGGATGCAAGACTGTAGCATTAGAAACACATTTGAGCTCATAAATCTTATCTATGTCCTTGGATTTCTTTCTAACAGTTCTTTCTAAAAGTTTTGTTTACTCAATATTATTTTGACATGAATGTGTACATTATATAGTAGGATGAAACTTTCACACTTTTGGTTTTTTATGTTGCTAACATCTTGATAATGAGGTGTTACTAATCCACCATGAAGAAAGTGAAAATTATGTTATAATGACATATGCATTGTTTTATGTAAAATGTGGCCTACTCAATTAATTATTGAGGATTCATACTACACAATACTGACTTAATCTTTGACATGGTTGATTATAAGCCTATACTGACTTAATCTTTTGAGGGGTCAAACTTGAAAGTAATATTTCTTCACACTTTAGTGATAGAACTTTATAGGAAAATATTTGTGGGAGTCTCATCTACTTGGCTCATACAAGACCAAATTTTTTATGTGTTGTAATTATTTTATCTCTATTCATGCAAGAGTCAAATGAGCTGGATAGTAAAGAAACTCATAGGACTTAAACTACATTTAGTGTACTCATTGTTATATGATTTAATATGTAAAAGCTATGGATATTGAACTGGTGGGACACAATGATTTAGATTAGGAAATCAATTCTCAATATCGTAAGTTTACTTTAGGGTATTACTTCTAACTTGGTTTCAACCCAATTTATTGGTTTGGAAAGAAGTAGTTTGTAAATTATCTTTCATTTACAAACATTGACTATCAAGAAGAAGTTAATGCTACCATTTCTCTATTTGGATTCAAAATATTCTAACTAAGTTTGGTATTGCATTTGTTGAGATTTTTTGTGATAACTATAGCATAATAAAAGTCTCAATAAATTTCATCCATGACTAATTGACCAAACACATTAACATTTATGTGGACTACATTAAACATCTAATTCAAGAAAACATCATCAATCTTAATTATTATTTATTAATAGTGAAAGTTATGCACATCTTCAACAAATACCTTATTGAAAGAAATTTCCTTCATATGAAATACTTGTTATGAGTGTGAAAGGTATATAATTTATGGGAGCTTCTTATTAATTCAACTTGTCTCTTCTTGATAGATATATTTTCTCTTCATACTTGGGGATGTAGCTTCTATTCCTTTTATGATGAATTTTTATTTTGATGAGGGATCTCTATGTATTTGAGCATCTTATTAGGTTTTATTTTCTAGAACCCATCTATTCACCCACGTAAGTTATGCTTAAAGGGGGTGTTATTGTAGGCATTATCTCTTCCTTATCTTAGGGGGTTATTCATTTTTAGTATTCATATTATTCAACTTGATTGGGTTAGTTAGACTTAGTTAATATGATACCACATGAGATAATATATTATCTACATACTTGTCACTCTTTCCCAAACTTGCATATTTGATTTTAATTCCCTCTTCTACATTTAAATGAAACCTCTCATAACCATTAGTTTTTTCCTATGTGAGTAGATGTTTCCATATTGCTTTTCATTTATGAAATAGGTAAAAAAAACCTCACCTACTATCAATAGTTGGACTTAATGCACCTCTTATATGTATTTTACCTATTTTTACTATATATCTAATATTTAACTCAACTAGTTTAATGAGAGTAACATTAGTACTCTCAAAATTCTATTTTCTTATCTCCATTTTATCTATCTTAGGATTATCTACATTTCATGATTTTGAACTTTAATCATTTAATTGGAGTTGTGTGTGATCTTAGATCTGTAGTATCTTCTTGTGGAATTGAACAACACAATTGTTAAGGTGTAAATAATAAGTGTTAAGAAAATGAATCTAATTAATTTTAAAAATAACCCTAAAAATTATGGTATAATAATTGAGGAGATGTGGTCTCTAGATATTGTCTATATTAGAAGAAATAAAAATTTCAATGATATTTTATCATTGAATGATGACATTAAAGCCACAATACGGTAAATAAATTCATTATCAGATAGAATTAAGTACCTTGAAATGGTAGAAATGTTTCACACAACATTCTATATCTCTTCCTAAAGTGTGCATCCCAAGGTTAGAGAAGTAAAAGAACACATTCAACAGAAAAAATAGATATCCTTTATTCTCTAGTAGATCAAGAAAAAAATTATAATAGCATAAAGAGGCAAGTGGATAAATGTAGAATTTCAAAATATTTAAAAATACCTTATCTATACTCAGAGGAAGAACCATCTACAAGACTATAGAAATAAACCATATTCAAGACTAGCAATATGTATCCTTTATTCTCAAGAAGAATAAAAGGGAACAATATGTATCCCCTATTCAACATGTGAGAGCCACAACCCCAATGAAAGGGCAATATGGCATTAGAGGTGAGCTCTTAAATATGTTGAGAATAACAAAGATTAGCTAGCATAAGTCAGGAGCATTATTTTAATGAAACTAAGGGATCTTATCTAAAGAAGACATGAGATATTAAATGGTGTGATTATCTTTCCAAAAAGGCCCCCCATATTTTTTCCCAAGGGTTTCTTTAATAAACATTTTTGAAGAACTTATTACTGTAGATTGCTAGTGATTATGGTTGTTGACAGAAAAAATAGTTTGAAAGCCATCAATAATACATTTAATAATTGAATTATTATGTTTCATATATTAATATCATTTTAGAAAAAAATCCATTCATTTTGACCAAATTATTAGTAATAAAAATGGTATGTAGGAAAATATGTTTCTAACGTTGCTTTCCATTAGAAAAAACTTTATCAATCTAGTGTGGAAGAAGAATTTTCAAGGTCTGATAACCATAAAAATAATTAATACCCTATTTGACATTGATTTTTGTAATATGTAAAAATAATATATAATATTTATGTCACCTTTGATCTAAAATAAAAAATAAAATTTCCAAGTTACATGGTGGAAACATTAGGAATTATATCCATTGTTGTGCAAGAAATATTTAACAAGCTTAGTAAGCTATTCATAAAAAGATATAAAAGGGACTTGGTAAGAATAACTATACACATGAGTGTTGCTAATTACTTAATGGAGTGAGGAGGAGCCTACGAGGTGCTAAATCCAAGTTGAATACTAGCGATAGCGGTTGTGGATCTTTAGGTGGAGGATGAACTTCTAAGTTGACAGGTCTAGTTGCGAGGGATGAGGATGAGGGTATTGCGAAAGGTAGGAAAGATGTTGGGAATGCTTGTAAGGATTTTTTCCCCTTGGAGTGTGGGAAGGATGATGGGCCCAATCATAAGGATTCTCCTATTCTATTGGGGGCCCTCGTTGGGCTTGGTTCTTCACATGTTTTGGATTAGGGTGCTCACACCAAGAAGCCATGGTAATTATTATTTAGGGTCAAGCCTAACCCAAAACTTCCCCATATGTTGAGCATCTCTAAGTTTGTTGAAGGTAAGATTTCTATTTTGGTCCCTAACTCTATAATAGAGCTCTCTATTGCTAAAATGTCTCTCTCTCTCACTGGTAAAATTTTGGGCCCCAATTGTAATATTGAGATTATGAGAGATTTTTTTAAGTGGAAGTGGAAAGTTATAGGGTAGGTGGATGTTCTCACCATGTCCAAGATCTTTTTCCCATTTCCAATTACTTGTGACTTGAGGATTTAGAATTTGTACTTTGTGGGACGCCTTGGGTTAATGGGAAAGCTTCTCTAGTCTTAAAAAAGGGGGAACTTGGTATGACTCTATTTGATTCGATATTCAATGTTGCTCTAGTATGGGTTAGGCTATTGCTCTTCTCTTTAGAATTATACAATGAGGAGGTTTCCAAAAGTATAGTTTCTTCCTTTGGGGAGCTACTCTTTGTCGATAAAATGGTTGCCTTTAGGAAAAGGTTAGCCTTTGCAAGAATGTGCATAAGTATTGTTCAAGAAGAAAATCTTCCCTAATGCATTGACATTATTTAAAATATTGGAGTATGGAAGTAGCCCATTGTGTTTGAATCAATCCAATTTTCTTTTTCTTTTATGTAAAAAGAATGCCCACTAGGCAAAATCCTATCCTCTGAAGGCTTCTCAACAGGGTTCTCATAACTAAAAATTGGCTACCCAAAATCAAAAGAAAGTCTCGGTTGAGAAAGGCACCTGAAGAGAAGATTCTAAGGAGTCCAATGATCTTTCATCTAAGGTGGGAGTTGAGGAGGCTAAAAGAGATGACGGTGAATGTTTTTGTGGGTCAGGAGGCGAAGGTTCTGGTGGGTCCTCTTCCCCTTCTGATAATCATAATGAATATCAGGTCGAAATATGTTCTAGTTAGGAAGGGTTTAGTAGTATAAATGGTGGCAAGAGTTCTGGTGGCATTCCATACCCGCTTCCTCCTAAGGTCTCCTTACCAGTCATAAAGGATAATGTTAAGGAAGTGCATTGTACTCCTGGATTAGGGATGAATTCTATGGATGATGGGGCTTCCTAAGTTTCTCTAGGTAGATCAATAGACTTGATGGATTTTATTGAGGATCAAGCTCTTATGGACATGGACTTAAAAGGTTCTTTTTTTACATGGACCAGTAGAAGGATTAGTGATGATCTTATTCAGGTTCATTAGGATCATGCTCTCATATCCTCTCAATGAATAGATAACAATTACTAGTCCCTTTCAACTTTATCTAGAATCGGACAGGATCACTTCCGGATATGTTTTTTAACTAAGATTATTTTAGGTAAGACAAGGTTTCCTTTTACATTTGAGAAGATGTGGCTTCTCCACCATAAGTTTAAATATAAGTTAAGGGAATGGTGGAATATAAATGTAAATGGTACTGCTATTTTTAGTCTCTAAAAAAAATGAACAATATAAAAAATGTAGTTCGAAGATGGAATAAATAGTCTTTTGGTTATATTTTTTCTATAAAGGCTTCCCTTCAATATGATCTCTAGGATATTTAAAAGAGAATTCAATTGGAAGAATATCATGGTGACCTCCTAACTTAAGAGAATAATCTCCTCTTGCAACTGCATAATATCATATCTAAAGAGGAGGACTTTTAGAAGCAACAATATAGAGTCCTTTCCTTGAAATGTGGGGATAGAAACACAAGTTACTTCCATATCTTTTCCCTGAAACATAGAGCCTCTAATTATTTCTCCCATATCTTTAAGGATTGGAATATAATTGAGAATATTGAAGATATCTCCTTTGAAGCCATTTCCTTCTTCTCAAGCCTTGTTTCTAAGGAGGGGCCTTTCAATGAGCACTTATAGAGATCTTTCTTGGGGAACATTCCTTTGTTGATCACTAAATATTTGAATAGGAACCTCTCTTTCATTCCTTCCATGTATGGGATCAAGAAAGTTGTGTTGTCTTTTGAATGGAATAAAGCACCTAGTTCAGATTGCTTCCCACATTCTTGTTCCAAACCTTTTGGGATATTATTGCTAATGATCTTGCGGCTATCGTTAAGGACTTCTTTGGTTATAGGAGAACTTTAAAAGAATGGAACTCTACCTTTATTGTCCTCATCCCTAAGGTCCCTAGTGTGGATAGTTTTATGAATTTAGACCTATTAGTCTTTCTAACTTGGTTTATAAAATTCTTTCCAAGGTGATGGCCAGTTGTATTCTTCATTTGCCACCTTGTATTATTTATCCTCATCATAATGGTTTTGTTCCTAGGCATCGAATCATAGATTCTATTGTAATGGTTCATGAGAATATTCACTCTTTAGAAACTAAAGAAAATCTTGGTTTTCTCCTTAAGTTGGATTTAATGAAGGCCCATGATTGTGTCAATTAGGGATTCCTTTCTAATGTCCTTAAATATTTTGGGGTTGATAGTAGTTTTTTTGGCATTATTTGGCAATTCATTTCTACTATCAAGTCCCATGTAATGATTAATGGTTCTCCCTCAACCTTCTGTGTTGTTCTAGGGGGCTTAGGTTAGGGGACCCCATCTCCCCTCTTATTTTTATGATTATGATGCATTATTTGAGAAGATATTGCCAGAACATAATTTTCTTTGACTCTATAAATGGTTTGCATCCTTTATCTTAGTTTCTCATTTGCTCTCATCAGCTCATTATTGATGAAACCATGTTTCTTGGAGAGTCTTATGTGGTTGAAGCAAGGTGTATCAAGAGAGCTATCTCTTCCTATGAGACAGTTTCAAAAAAATAAATCAATCTCAATAAGATTTCTATTTTCCTTAAGAATACTCTTGAAGATAAAATGAAGAGAATTGCAGATATTCTGGGCTAAAAGATTGAATCCTTCCCCTCTAAACATTGGGGTCCTCACATGAAGAATAAGACTTTTGATTCTTTTTGGCTAAAGATGATTAATAAATTAAATCTTAAACTTGTGAGCCAGAAGGGTGCTATCGTAAGTCAAGCTAGGAAAATCCAACTCCTTAAGGCTTCTCTCCAAAATATTCCTCTTTATGTTATGAGTCTTTTCAAAACTCCTAGCAAATATGCTAATGCTAATGAAATAATTCATAAGTGTTTCTTATGGTCTGGAATGGAAGACAAAAGAATATTGTCCCTTATAGTGTAGGAGAATTTTTTTTAGCTGAACAAGTGTGGATGCCTTGGTCTTAGGCATATAAAGAAGTTGAACCTCATTGTCTTGGCTAAACAATTATGGTGTATTTTCCATATTAATAGTGTTTGGAGAACTATCCTTTGTAGCGATTGGCTAATTCTAGATCTCTTGTTTCCTTCTTAGATCTTGAGAACATACCTTCGGGATTGATTTTGTGGAATAATATAAAAATATCTGTTTGGTATCCACAAAGGCACTAAATGCAAAGTGTGGTCTAGTCATTCAACTATTAGACTTTGGTCTGATACTTGGCTTGGGGAGGAGCCTCTCTCTTCTTCACCAATATTGAGTTCTCGTATGGAGAATTATTGATTGGTTTTGTCTTTTGGTTAAAGATTACTAGATTGATGGATAGTGGATTGTTCTCTTGAGTGTAGATGGGGTCTTGGGGATCCTAAAAAATATTTATAAATCATTTTTCTTATCCAATTCTAGTGAGTCTCTAGTTTGGTCATCTTCCCCTTGGAGATCTTTCAACATGACTTTTTCTTTATCTTAACTAAGAGGGAGGGCGGGGGGTGTATAAGTTTTCCACACGTTTAACAATTAAACAAAATTATAAACCTTATAACAAAGCAAGATAAGAACACAGTCAAAGATAAAACATGAAAGAATAGTACACACAACACCAATATTTTTGACTTGGAAAACCCAGTAAAGGAAAAAACCGTGGTGTTTCTGCAGTAGTAAATGAAATAATTAGAATGGGGATTACAATTGCAATCAGGCCAACTGCATAGATCTCGGTGCTTATCACAAAAACAAGTCTCACTGACTTACATAAACATCAGACTACAATCTGGACAAAATGAACTATGGAAGTAGCATCTCATAATGCTTGATATAGTTCTGTTTAAGAAAAGATGTCTGCCTTGCAACACAAAATCCTTCACAACCTTTGCTGGATGATCTAACATTGTTTGCACATAGATCTTTATTTGATAATGCAGACATACCATTGATACCCAAATTACATGAATAAGACACCTATAAATACAAATCATTAACCTTGATAACAAGGTCGGCTAAACCCTAAACCCATAAACCCATATTACAACAATTACATCACACGATACCAGCAGACCAATGTTATTATTTACATTACATAGCATGGACCTAATTCAAATTCCCAAACAATTATATCTACCAAAAATTATGTTAAGACCAATCTCCTACATGTTTCACCAATCGGTAGAAACCTTTAGTGAAATAACACAGAATAACCAACCAGATCCAAATAGGATCACCAAATAATCACGCTGGCCAATGTGAAGCCACCAAAAAATTACGACACAATCAAGAATCACCTTAAACATGATATAAATTGTTTCCATAAGTCGGACCAAAATCACTTAACCAAATCATCAAATATCGCCAACTAGTAAAGCTAACTGGTACCAAGAAATATGAACCGGGAACATAAATGAAAGCTTCTAGAGCAAAAAATAATAAACCAAATGAATATGAAAAGCATGTAACCATCTAGAATAACTATCCAAAATTGAATCCAAGGATCTGATCATACCATACCAGAATCAACCAAAACCATGTCCAACCAAGACCAGGAACCAATCAGAAAAGAAAGAACCAACTAGGAAAGAACCAAATCCAATGGGGATACAATTTTGACATCAATGAAAACACACAGTTACTATTGCCAACAATCTCCCCCTTTGGCATTTATGGAAACACTGAATGTGAAAAACATCCAAGTGCTAAGGAATGCCACCAATCTCCTCAAAAACTCAAGAACCAACAAAATATCTCTTCCCCTAAGATTATGAATTTTTCACATGAATACTATCTCTCCCTTTGACATCAATGACAAAGGGCTAATGCCAAACCAAAATACTAAACCAAACAGTTGACTACTCTCCTTGAGCAGTAGCATCATCTCATCAACCTGGATCAAAATATATGTTTGATAAGGTCATTGGATTGATGCATCCCTGTATCACTAAGTCTCTGTCGGAGGAGTGGTGACCCCCAACCGATCTCTGAGATATTCAAAATTATCTTTAGGATATGGTTTTGTTAAAATATCTACAATATGTTCTTTGGTAGGCACATAAACCAATCTAACTTCGTTTGCTTCAACCTTTTCCTTCAAGAAATCATACCTTATAGAAATGTGTTTTGACTTGGAATGAAATACAAAATTATTTGACATATCAATAGAAACAATATTATCATAGTGAATAACAATAGGCTCATCATAACTTACCCTTATATCCTTGAAAATTTTCTTCATCCATAAAATCTGAGTACAATTAGTTGCAACAGCTACATATTCAGGTTCAACAATATATAATGAAGTGCATGATTTTTCTTGCTAAGACATGAGACCAATTTCTTCAAAAGAAAAAATACACCACCTGTAGTGTTCTTCCTATGATCAACATCTCTTGCCCAATCAGAGTCTGTATAGGCACATAATCTGAAATCATCATCCTTTGGATACCATATTCTTTTAACTTCAATATCATGACTTCCTCTCGGATCAGACTGAAATCTACAAGCAATGTACATAGCATTCATTATATCAGGTCTAGTCTGAGTTAAGTAGAACAATCCACCAATCATTGATTTGTATCTAGATGGGTTTACTCTAGGGGATTCATCTTCCTTAGTCAATTTGCAACTGGTTAACATAGGAGTACCAATGGGTTTTGAATTTTCAAGGCCAAATTTCTTTAACAATTCCTTCACATACTTAGTTTGACAAATGAAAATACCTTTATCAGTCCGAGTAATCTGCAAACCTAAGAAAAATTTCATCTCTCCAATCATAGACATTTCAAATTCATTCTTTATATCATTAGCAAATTTTATGAATAAAATTTCTTCTCCTCCTAAAATGATATCATTAATAAAGAATTCAATGATTAGTATGTCATCATGCTCAATCTTATAATATAAGTTACTATCAGCATTACCTTTGGTAAAAACGAGCTTTGAAAGATATTTATCTAATATAGCATACCATGCTCTAGGGGCTTGTTTTAGTCCATATAAAGCTTTCTTCAATTTGCAAAGCATGTCCTTGTCCTCTAATAATGAAAATCAATTAGCCTGCTCAATGTAGACTTCCTCCTCAAGATGTCCATTCAGAAATACACATTTAACATCCATATGATATACCTTATAGCTCTTGTGTGTAGCATAGGCAATAAATAGTCTTACCACTTCAATTCTTGCAACCAGAGCACAAGTCATATCATAATCAACTCCTTCCTGTGAATATCCTTTGCAAACCAATCTAGCCTTGTTCCTTACAACCTAACCTTCCTCATTTAATTTATTCCTGAAAACCCATTTAGTTCCAATAACATTTGTATCTTTAGGCCTAGGAACCAATTCCCATGTTTTATTCTTTTCTATCTGATTCAATTCCTCTTCCATATCTTTCATCCAATTCTCATCTTTACTTGCTTCAATAAAATATTTCGGTTCACTTTGAGAAATTAAATATACCTTTTTAGTAGCCAACCTTCTTCTTGTCATCACACCTTTCCTCTTATCTCCAATGATATGACTTTAGAATGATTCAACTTTACACACCTAGAAATCTTAGGATTATCTTGACTTCTAGAGTCTTTTCATTCATCAACAGTCACTATGGAATTTTCTGATGTTACCAAAGCAATCGGATCAATGCCCTGAATTGATTCTTGCACTTTTGGTTTTGATCTGATAAATTCATATTCCGGTCCATAGTCATATGATCTAATCTGATTATTACCTTGCTCATCCACCTTGACATTTATGCTTTCCATTATCTTATTCAATCTTTTGTTATTACATCTATATCCATTCTCAATTTCCTTAATGCATCATTTGTTCTAATGTAGAATTTACTTCCAAAAATTCTAAAATATTTGACAGTAGGAGTATGACCGAACCATAACTCATAAGGAGTCTTACTGGTATCACCTTTAATGTGTACTCTATTGAAAGTGTATACCATAGTATTCACAGCTTATTTGCAATAGATATCAGACAATTTGGCTTCCATCATCATTGACCTTGCAATATCTAAGATAGTTATATTCTTCCTTTCCACTATTCCATTCTGTTGTGGGGTTTTAGGTGCAGAAAATTGCCTTCCAATTCCATGCTTCTCACAAAAGTTGCTAAACTCACTGGATGTAAATTCACCATCTTGATTTGACCTTAAGCATTTTATCTTCAATCCTATTTCTATCTCAACCATAGCTTTCAAAATTTTGAATTTCTCAAGAGCTTCTAATTTTTCTTTCAAAAATGCAACCCACATCATTCTAGAACAATCATCAATAAGCAACATAAAGTATCTATCACCTTGAAAACTTTTAGTCCTTGCCGGTTCACATAGATCAATATGAATAAGATCAAGAATTTCATTAGATCTATCATGTGTACTTCTGAAAGAAGTTTTGGCTTGCTTACCCATTTGACATTCTCTAGATACTGAATTGTGAGGCTTGATAATCTTGGGCAAATCTCTGACAACCTATGTTGAACTGATCTTCACTATGCAATCAAAATTCACATGACACATTGTCTTATGCCATAACCAACTTTCATCCATTAGAGAATCAAGCAATCCTTCTGACTAGAGTTCAAATGAAAGATATTTCCTTTGGTATGAGTTTTAGAGGCAATTTCCAATCCAAATCTATTGATAATTTTACACTTTCCATCCTTGAATTGTAAATGAAATCTTTTATCTACCATCTGACCTACACTCAAAATATTATGCTTCAGAATTTGAACATAAATAAACATTGTCAGTATTAGTCTTAACATCCAAGGGTATTGTTCCTTTGTCATTGATCATACATGCCTTGTTGTCTACAAATCTAAATAGTCCACCATCAAATTCTTGCAGAGTCAAGAATTTACTCTTGTCACCAGTCAAGTGATATGAGAAACCATTGTCTATAACCCATTCATCCTTCTCTTCAATTTTAGCAGCTAGAGCCTTCTCCTCGGTATGAGTTGTATCAATGATAGGCTCCAAAGAATCATCCTTAATAGAAATAAAGACCCAATCTTTACCAAAGCTTCCATTCTTGGATCCACTTACAGGTTCATCATCATCATCATCATCAGTAATACCAAAATCATCATCACCAGTATAGTAACATGATTTATCCTTATTCCTTCTAGATCTAGGTCTGCTCTGATATTCCAGATTAGGCTTATAACTCCTCATAAATCTTTCTTGATTCCTAGCACCTCTTTTAGGACATCTAGAAGGAAAATGACCAATCTTATTGCATGGAAAATATTTGAAAGGAACTTTTCCTTCATACTTACTTCCAATCAGTCTTTTAGGGATTCTTTTAGCAATTAGGGCTTCCAACTCATCAAGTTATCTGTCTTCTCTCTCAATGTCTTCCAAATATTTAGCATATAACTCCTTCTAGTCTACTTCTTACTAGAGGCAGATGCTTTAAATGCAGTTTTTGTCTTAGTAGCACTCTGATCTCCAAGTTCCTCAAGTTCAAAAGCTGTCAACTTCACAAGTAATGTATGTCTGGTAACATGGGTACTTGACATTGTCTTGAGTTCATTGATTATCTCATAGTATTATCTAATTGATCAGATGTAGAACTCTCATAATCTTTGACAGAACCTCATCCTCAGTGACATTTCCACTGCAAAATTTGATTCCCATAACAATCTCATTCACTCTATCCATGAAATAACTTATCTTCTCATCTTCTTCCATCTTTAAAGTTTCATATCTCACGCGGAAACTTTCAAGTTTTTCAATCTTAATTGCTTGGTCACCCTCATAAAGAGTTTCAAGATTCAACCAAATCTGCTTTGAATTTTCCAATTCTATAACATTCAATTTCTTCTCATCAGATGGGGCACTCAAAAATGCTTCTTTCACTCTGACATCATTATCAACTCTTTTCTGTTCATCAAGAGGTATCGGTGTTCCAAAATTAGGATCATGAGGTGTATACCCTTTCTCCACTATCTCCCAAAATTTAGCTCCAAAACATCTCAGATGAATCTTCATTCATTCCTTCCATAATTTTTAATTGGTATCATCAAATCTGGGACTCTCCTTCTAGTAGGGATTAAATATATAAGTTGATGCCATCGGATCTCCTCAAGTGGTTAATCTTCTACAAAGAGGACATTGCTCTGATACCAATTGTTAGAATGTTTTGATACTAGAGGAAAACTGAGAGGAGCGGAGGTGAATCAGTTTTCCACAAGTTTAACGGTTAAAGAAAATTATAAACCTTTTACCAAAGCAATATAAGAACAACACATTGAAAGATAAAACATGAAATTACAGTACATGCAACACCAATATTTTTGATGTGGAAAACTTGGTAAAGGGAAAAACCACAGTGGGAAACCCTACGCACGATAAGATAATACTTCTACAAGAGTATGTGAAATAATTACAATGGGAATTGCACTTATAATCAAGTCAACCTCCTAGAGCTCACTGCTCATCACAAAAAGAAGTCTCACTGACTTATATAAACATCGGACTGCAATCTATAGAAAATGAACTGTGAAAGTAGAATCTCCTAATGCTTGATACAGTTCTGGTTAAGCATAGATGTCTGCCATGCAACACCAAATTCTTCACAACCTTCATTGAATGATCAAACCTTGTTCACACATAAACCTTTCAATAATAATTCAGACATACCATCAATAACAAAATTACATGAATAAGATAGCTATAAATACAAATCATCAACCTTGATAACAAGGTCAACTAAACCCTAAACCCATAAACCCATAATTACAAAAAATACAACACACGATACCACCAAACCAACATTACAATTTATATTACATAGAATGGAACTAGTTCAAATTCCCAAACAATTATATCTGTCGAAAATCATGTTAAGACCAATCTCTGGCATGTGTCACCAATTGGTAGAAACCCTCAGTGAAATAACATAGAATAACAAATCGGATCCAAATAGGACCACCAAAGAATTAGGACACAATCAAGAAGCACCTTCAACACATTAGAAATAATTTCCATAATCCAGACCAAAATCACTTAACCAAATCATCAAATATCACCAACCGGTAAAGCTAACCGGTACAAAGAAATATCAACTGAGGACATAAACGATAGCTTCCAAAGCACCAAATCATGAACCAACTAAATATAAAAAGGATGTAACCATCCAGAATAACCATCCAAAACTGAATCCAAGGATCTTATTATACCGGATCAGAATCAGCCAAAACCAAGTCCAACTAGGACCAGGAACCAATCAAGAAAGAACCAAATCCAACCGGGATACAGTGTTGACCCTTACCAAAATATTCAATGTAAGACCCTTACTTTGGATAACTTATGCAAATGGGATTTACATATGGCCAATAGATGTGTTCTTTTCCAGATTCAGAATAAAATATCCCTTTATTTGTTGTTGGAGTGTTCTTCTGTCAGGGATATTTGGGCTTTCTTCTTGAACCTATGAGATTTAGTTTGTGTTTTCCCCTTATTATTAGAGAACCATATCTATTAATGGGTTTCTCCCTCTTATAATATGGTCCTACCCTTATTATGGGCCTTTAATTTAGCCCACCTAGCATGGGGAGTTGGGAAAGAGGGGAATGACCAGATCTTTCATGAAGCATACCTTGATGCTAATGTGGTGTCTTTCAAAATTTGTAGGGCTATCAAAGAGAATTTGGAATGTGCTTACTCCAGCTGATTCATGGTTTGTTTTTTTTTCTAATTATGATTCTCATGTAGCATTGAAGTGGCAACTTCATGTTGATAACTTTGTCTATCAGGAAACTTCAGAATCCCATAGCTAATATCAATTGGCAATTGCCTCCTCATGGGTGGGTGGAAGTGAATTTTTATGGGGCAGCTAAGGGTGATCCTGGGATGGCTAGTTTTGGAGGAGTATTAAGAGACATGTATGGTGGGTTCATAGTATAAGTGACACTCTCATTGGGAATCCAAAATAATCACCTAGATAAAGTTGTGGTAGTCTATCATGGGATTTTATTAGCCTCTAAATTAAACTTCAAAAATGTTTGTCTAGAAGGTGACTTCGACAATATTATCAGTTGTATAAAAAATAAATCCAAACCAAGTTGGACAATCAAGAATTAGATCAAGGGGTCTTTGGATATTATCAGCTCTTTCAATAATTTTTATATATGGCTTAAATATAGAGATGTTAATGAGGCCACCAATGTTCTATCCAATGTAAGAGTGCTAAGTAATCATAAAATTGAAGGGGGTTGTGGTGATGATTTGTGTGCCAATTTAAAATATATGTTGGCTTATGATTTATGTTAACCCTTCTCTTGACATTATTTCTAGGAACTTTCTTGGCCCTCTTTAAGGGTGGTGATGATTTTGATGGGGTTCTCCTATTTCTAGATAGTTCTAGAGCTTCAAAGCTAATAGTGAGATTTTGTTTCTTGTAGATGAGTTGTGTGATCGGAGGCAATAGGAACAAGATTGAGACCCTAAAATGTGACAAGATTAAAAATAAATAGCACCATCTAGAGAATTTTGGAGAGAGGAGTGGTTACGCCTTACCTAGAAAGGCTTCATGGTTGCAATCACAATCTTCCTAGGGTGTTCAAATGCTAAAGGATGGAAGAATGGGCAGGTCATTGTTTATGAGCGTAATTTCATGCTCATAGAAGAGATCATTACTAAAGTAAATGGTTTGAGGCTTAAAGTACAAAGCTGTGTCACACTTTTATAAAGGAAATTGCCAATGTTGATTCAACTTTTTAAATTGAATCAATAGAAAGTGAAATAAATGTTTTTAATTTTGAAATGATGTACAAACTAATAAAATTTATATAATTTTTTGTATTTTATGTTTGTAATTTTTATTAAAAATTAAAAAACTATTTGAATATAATTTTGTACAAAGTGAACAATATAATTTAGTTGTTGATAAAATGCTAAACTTGAAGTTACACAAGCCGCCACACTTTATTTAATAAATTTTACCTTTCTTTCTTCAATTTTTTTGTGTATATTGATAACTTGAAACTTTAGTGCATAGATATATTTTACACTATTTTTTTTAAATATATATTTTTCAATAAATTTGAAAAGTTGTGTGTACTGAAATATAACTCCTTCCATTTGCTGCCACCTTTTTTATTCTTTATTTATCCAAATTAGAAACTAATAATATCATTTTGACATAGATTATTTTCTCTAGTGCATCATTTTTTTTTTTTAAATTTAAATAAATTTAAGTATTTTGTTCTTGTTAAGATAATCAATCTTATATTTAAGTGCTAGTGACCTACTTTCAATAAAAATAATATGTAAAATAGAAAAAATTATTAAAATATTAAAAGAGATATAATTTTAAATATTTATTTATAGATCCATAAAAGGGTATCTTTACATTTAAAAAAAAAATATTTATAAGAGTAGGAGTTTTCGAAACATCAAGTTTTAAATTTTTTTTTTTAGTAATTATACCCAAAGTGATATAAAATATGAATTTAGTAGACACTTCCAATTGTAAAAGTTGTGGTCCATATATAACTTATCCATAATGAATCTATATAAACCATATGTTTGACTAAAGATTTTTTCTAGTTAGAAAAACTTAAACTCACTTTTGCTGATAAGTTGGCCTAAAACGTGATATGGTATTGTACTTTTGCCCTTGAGCATGAATGGAAAGATCTTTAAAGATAGGAAACTAGCGCAGGAAGAGGTCCAAATCTTTGTTAAGGGAAAAGAGGGAAGGTAACTAATCAGGTAGAAGGGTGGCTACAAGATGAAATCCATCAAACCATTGTGGGTTGAACTTCTCAAGGTAATTATGCACAATTTTTTACCATTGATGGGCACTATATGCTTGTTTATGGTTATCATTGTTCCCTCCTAAATCACTTCCACCATAAGGATAGGGTTTCATTTCCATTCATCTTACTTTTCTCTTTAGAAGTTTCTATTAGGGAACATAAAAAGGAGCAAACGAACCCTATTTTACATCAAGGTTTGATTTTTATTTTAATGGAGCATTTTCTAAATTATATGGGGAAAGGTAAGACTATCAAGGGTAGTGATTGTTTTTATTTAGATGGGTTTGTTTTCCCCTTTTCCATTGGTAGTGGTTGGAATAAAAATGAGGGGTATGATTATGATGAGGAGTAGGATAAGGATAAGGGGAAGAACACCAATGAAAAAACCCTAAAAGCATAAAGGCTTCCCCTACTCTAGTGTCACAAGATAGTTTCTTTGACAGTGAAGAGGGGAGTGATTTCAAAAAAATGGAAAAGGAATGAGGAGAATAGTGGAGACACTCCTATGGGTTCATCCCTTGAACAGGGTGATTAGGAAGGTTTAAGGGTTTCATAGGACTCTCATCCCGAGACTAGACATGATGGGAGACCTCCTTTCCCTTGTGACCTTAACCATGATTCATACATGTTGAATCAAGATAAGGAGCACCCATTAGATCTTCGCACTATGGTAAGGAATGCAATTGTTGAGAGTTTTAGACTACAAAATTTTTTCTTTCATGAAATCAATGATATTAATATTACTATTCAAGGAGTCAAGAACAAACACACATGAAGAAATATTTAAAAAGAAGAATTATGAGACTGGAAATAACTGTAAGAAGATCAATGATAATCTAATTACATTGGTCAACTTTAGCTATAAGGTCATCAAGTCTAGTGTTGAAAGTGTTAGAGTTATGATAAAGAAGTTTGAGAGATCTCAAGAAGCTAAATCTTTCTTCATTGATATTAATGTTGTTGACAAGGGGAAATAGTTTATGTAAAAGGAGGGTAAAGGCCCTTGTACTCATACCAGAGAAAGTGGCAAGAAGATGGTGGGTCATGTTGCACAAGATGTAAAAGATATGGAAAAATTACCAATGGAACTTTCTCAACTCAAAGTGGAAGTTGTTGAAGCCTTTGAGAATTTGAACTAGCCGTGTTGCCCTATTTTGTGGTGTATATGTCCTTTTTTGGTCATTTAGTTGTCTTGGCCACCTATTTTCTAATGGTTTAGTGATGGTTCTTTGATGACTATTTTTTTTAAAAAGGGTTTCAGGTATGTTCAAAATTGTTTGACCCTTTTAATCAAAAAAAATACACATGAGTGGTTGCTATAAGTTTAATACAAAATTTAAGTTTTTTAGTCAACAAAAGAGGCTCAGAAATACATAAAGGATTAGTCTTTTCAACCTTATAAATAACATAATACCAATAATTTTGACTCTTCCTCGACATAAAAAATCCCCTCTTCACCACCTCTCCTACATTCTATGACTCACAATGATGCAATAATTGTTGCTCCTTCCTAGGTGTCCCTTGTTTCTCAAGTTTTTATTATTTTCTCCAATACTACTCCTACTCGCTCAACTATTTATAATGTTAGTTTACTACTTCTTTGGTCCCAAATTCTCTTCCTCCAAACTACTAGGGCTCTCTCATGCATTTAATGGCTCTTCTATTGGACTCTACAACTATGTCACTTGATTAAAAAAATACCATTCACTCTGTATCTCCTATTAAAAAAATTTCATGGATTTTCGTACATAGAAAGAAAAAAGGTCTTTCTTTACATTCACAATTATGTTAGATTATTCCTTAGGGCTCACTTCTTTGTCCCATTTCGGATTTCTAGTTGTAGTGTAGTTCAATTTTATGGTCCTATTCATGGGGTTACCTAGGTGTAACCCTATGCTTTCCTCTTTGGGTTTGATGTAAGTTGTTTTATTTATAATGGGTTGGTCCCTTTCCCAACTTACTTTAATATGAACATACTAACAGTGATAGGTATGAATTTTTTCACAAAAAAATGTAACATTAAAATACTAAAAATTATTAAAAATCAAATCAAATGCAACAAATAAAAATACAGTCCAATAGTAATCCTTCAACCAACATAGCAATGGAAACGGGCTTTATCTAGAACACTAAATTTGATCATTACAACAATATTTTTTTCTCAACAATTATGCGACAATAATATCCACAAAAATCATAGTATCCTCTTCATATAATCAGTATTTTTTAATTATATAAAATAACATTTAAATTTCTCATCTCTTAATCCATATCTTAATTAATATTATTGTAAGAATTATTTACGAGGTAAAAAATATCATCAATTAAATACATGTTAATATTGTGAGATTTGAAATGAATTTATATATGGTTATTTTAGAAAAAAAATTGACATATCTTTTATTTTTAAATATAAGAACAATATATCATTTCATAACCATGGAGTTGTAGTTTTATTACTTGAGATCAATTTAGTAAAGGTTATGTTATGATCCTTTATTCTTCCATCCAACAAGGCTTAAATCCCTTATAGGTGTAATTAATAAAGGATGAGGTTAATATCATTTTTCCATATAAATTTGGAAAAATAGATACCCTTTAATTTTTTTTCTAAGCTGGAAGAAGTCAATTATTTATGTAGCTTATTGTCACTCCCAAAATCTAAAATTACTTAAATTTAACTAATTTTTTTTACATTTTTACAATCATTCAATTAAAGAGGTTAAATATTTCCACATCCATTAACTATAATCCTCTCTAATCTCTTTAGACCTCTAAGAAAATTTAAAATCATCAAAATCCATAAGTTGAATAACTCTCAAGCCTACAAGGTTTTCACAACTAAATTGTACTTTTTAAAAAATCTTATAATAGTCTAACTCAAAATGTTTATGCTTCATATTTATGCCAAAATTTATCCTTTCTAGATATTTTTAACCCACAAGACATACTTATACTCAAACTCACTATCTAATAGTTGAACAATGTTTTCCAACATAATAAGATTACATGTTCTTATCAATCTTTAAACTTTTTAACAATTTGTAAATAAGGAAATTTAATGTCTTTCACCTTATGAAATTTGTTTAAAAAAATATAAAATTAAAATTTTAAATTTATTTAAGATCAATAAAACCAAATAATAATAATAATAAATTATTTGATATTATTACCCATTTACTACAATATACATTTTAAAACTTTATTATAAAAAATAGCTAGTTCAACCCCTTGATAACGAGGGCAAGTACGGAGAAGAAGACTACTAATTTTCCTTAGGTTATCTTGGAGTTAAAGGAAGCAGCCCAAAAGATGAACCAACTTGAAGTTGAAGCTTCTGAAACTTTAAAGAACCCAGGTTAGTGTTGTTTCTTCTATTGGTGTTGTTGTGTTCTTCTGGTGGCATTTTGCTAGCTTTTTGCTAGTATTGGGCTGAGTTTCTCTCTATGTGTCTTGTTTTTGTTAGTCCTATTGTCTTTCTGGTCTATTCTATTTTGTTGGGCTTTAATGCTACCATTTTTTAATCTTCTTGTAAAGGTTTTTGGGTCCCTTCAAAACCTATTTTTGCCTTAATCAAAAACAAAATGACACAAAATGAATATTTTTACTACAACATCACTAATTCACTAGAGTGACTTTATTATACAATGTAAACATTACCCTTTCTTAATATTCATATAGTAAAATTAATAAAACAAAAAAATGTAAAAATAAAACAACTAATTGTGTAACCTTATATTCTTTAGAAGCTTCTTTTTGAAAATAGACTTTAGAATATGTATAATTGGATATCAAGGTAGCATGTAACTCTACAAAAGCGGAATCACTCTTTAGTTGAATTCTTGAGTTCTTAGATCTCACCTCTTTAAAATTGCACATAATATATATTTTCAAAATTATTGGAGAAATATACATGTTGAGTTATATCCGCTATGATATATCAAGTTGTGTCATGACACTTGTAAGGGTATAACTCCAAATATCTTCAAACTCACAAATTATTTGTGCAAATATCCATGTTGATTTTTTATCTAGACTGGATACCTTCTTATCTTCATAGTGATGACTTTAATACCAAACTATTTATAGTTACAATAATTATAATTCTAATCTTTCTCCAATAATGAAAATAAATATGAAAAATGTTTGTTAAACACACTACCAATCTGGAGTGAGAAGATATCTACATTTGTATAAATTCCTAACCCCATGTTGTTTTAGTCTCCTCTTTTACCTCTTTACACTAATAACAGTCGAAATATCATGTTAATCTCGCATTAGATGATGTATGGATCGACCCACAATTAGTAACAATATTTGATACTTGTGTGAACATAATTGAAAAAATAGAGTATTAGATTCAATGGATAATACACCTTCATATGATAACTTTTATTGATTTTTTTTAAAGGGGGAAAAGAAAAAGAAAAAATTCTTAGATATTCATCATTTTTTCATTCAAATTATGTGTAATTCTAATATTTTTCATTTTCTACATAATAGAGCTCTTTGTAATAAACACCATATTTTACAGTACACAAATTCACCCAACTATCTTTAGTGTTCCTTCAACAATTAAAATAAGTTGTTTACAAAGTAGCTTCATTGATATGCAATAAAAAATTAAAAAATATTTACCAAAATATCATGTGGTCTTGGTTTGCATACTTGTCAAATGTCACTCAATTATTGAAATTATAGCATGGTTCCATCTTATAATCTGTGAGAGAAAATAAAATTAATATATAAATAAAAATAAGTAATCCTCAATAAGTAAAGATTCTCAAACTTCCTTCTACCACATGTCATAACAAATATTGTATTTTTCATGAACTTACTTGTTTGGATATCATTGCACAACAACAATATATGAATATCATCCTCAAATGCCTTCCTAGTCTATTTAATTTTTTTTGTATGACTCCTATTTCTAATCATGTTTCCTCTCTTTGGAACATAGATATTGAAAGAATAATTTATCAATTATGAAAATTATAGTTTTTTATCCTAGTGCTTTTCCTCTTCATGCCAGGGACTATCCTTAATATTTTTCAACATTCATATTTTGTTTATAGAGCATGCATTTGTTGCAAGTTAATCAAATAAAATCTTCTCCCTTACATGAGTAGAGATAGGTAGTAAATGTAATATTCCCCATCTTGACCCAGTAAGTAAAGAACAAAACATTTGTGTGTTCAGAGAGGCAACCTTTACCAATCTAACTATTTTAGAATTAGAAAGTAATATTAAAAGATTGAGAAGATCATCTTATCCCAATAAGAAAAAGTAAAAATGAGTAATTGATATATATATTTATCCATCAAAGAGTAAAGACTTTCAAGTATCCAGGTTTATACTATTATCATTGAGTAATTGATATATATATATATATATATTTTTATTTTTTTAGGTCCCGGAGACAATTGAGAGTGGGGGGGGCTGAATCAGTTGTCTAATGAATTTAAACCAAAAACCACTTAATCAACTTTCTGCTTAACACCAGTGAAATAGTCTGTTATACCGGTGAACAGTTTTATTAGATAATTGCAATATCGGTAAAGATTAATGCATGAAACAAAAAGATAAAGTCATCCACAACACATAACACCAATATTTGTACGTGGAAATCCTATAAGGGGAATACCACGGTGGGAAACCTTACCAATAATCAAATGATACTACTACAGATAGTAAGTGTATACAAATGGGGTCTGCACATGCAGAAAGGCCAAGCGCCTAGAGCTCACTGCTCAATCACAAAATAGGAGTCACACTAACTACAATTGGATGGTTAAATCCAATAAGAATGTACTACTCAAAATAGCATCTTCATATGCTAGATTTAGTACCGGTGTAGTTCTAATTATCTTCACAAAAACCCTCCTTCAACCTTCAAATGATGTCTGCATGTATAGCTCTTCTTATTCTCGCATATACCTTCACACAATCCTTTTTCGCATTCCACATTTGATCTTACAAATAAGATCTTACATTTATACCATACCCTAAGACCAATTCTAGTAGGTTGGCTTTACAGGATATTAAAAATAAAATCATTTTAAGAACAAAACAATATCCGATGCAATATCCAATTCAACATGTCGGCTTGATGCATTTACAACAATAATAAATCAACTTCATAGCATGTCGTGCTGATCTGGAAAAGATAGACCTGCCAGTGTAACCTGGACCTATTTGTCGGTAACAGCAAATATGCAAATATGAATAAACCAATAAACAAAACCACAAGACAAGGTGTCTAGATGATATCTATGACATAACCAAGTATTTTCCATGTCCTTCCAAGTGTCGGTGATCATTATATCCTGCCAGTGTACCAGATACCGGTGACTATGCATAAGTCACTTGCTTGCCAATGAATTTTGTTGATAAGTGTTTATTAGGTGTTTATTAGGTGATCATTCTCCAAAGTGCCAGAGTTGATAAGTGTTTATTAGGTGTTGACATCAATGACAAAACCATACCAAAATACCAACAATCTCCCCCTTTGGCATTGATGGCAACACAAGATGGAAAAACCATCAAAGTGTCAAAACAAAAATGCCAAATACCAAAAACCAACAATCTCCAAAAGAAGATCATAACCAGAAATCAAAATGCAGATATAGAGAGTAATAATCTCTCCCAAATAACAATCTCTCCCCCTGGGAGAAGCATGTGTTTTCCTTGTGTTTTTCCATACCAATATCTCCCCCTTTGACATCAAATGCCAAATTTATTACCAAGCCAAGTTCATATACAAAATACCAATCAATTTAGTATACCAGCTACTCCCCCTGAGAAGTAGCTTCCTCATCAAAGCCGGAGTAAAATATTTCTCTATCAAATCTGTCGGTTGATGGTAAACATCAACTTCCTAAGTCTCTACCGGTGGGGGTATGACCCCAAGCTGGTCTCTGAGTCCTTAGGCACAGGTTTAGTGAAGATATCTGCAATCTGCTCTTTAGTATTCACATAAACCAGTTTTATTTCCTTTGCTTCAACATTTTCCCTTAAAAAATTCAATTTGATGGAAACATGTTTGGTTTTAGAATGTAGTTACAGATTCTTAGATATATCAATTACTGGAGTTTTATCACAATAGATAGTTATAGGTTCCTTGCATTTTACCTTTATGTCTTTCAACATTTGTTTAAGCCATAGTACCTATGTACAGTTAGTTGCTACTGCAACATTTTCTGATTCTGTTGTTGATAAAGATGTACAACTTTGTTTCTTACTCAACCAAGAAACTAATCTGTTTCCAAGAAAGAATGCTCCGCCGGTGGTGTTTTTTCTATCATCCCCATCTCTTGCCCAATTTGCATCTGTGTATGCACATAATTCAAAGTTTTCATCTCTAGGATACCATAATCCAAGATTTATAGTGCCTTGTAAGTACCAGAAAATCCTTTTTATTGCTGATTCATGATTTTCTCTAGGATTACTCTGAAATCTTGAAACAATACATACTGCATTCATAATATCAGGTCTGGTTTGTGTCAAATATAGTAAACCTCCTATCATAGATTTGCATCTAGTTGGATTAACAGGTGTAGATTCATCCCTTGGTGATAATTTGTCATTTGTAGTCATAGGTGTGCTTAGCAGTTTAGAGTTCTCCATCCCAAAATTCTTTAGTAATTCTTTTAAGAACCTAGATTGACTCAAGAATATACCTTTATCAGTCTGTGAAATCTGCAACCCTAAAAAGAATTTTATTTCTCCAATCATAGACATTTCAAATTCTTGTTGCATTTTAATAGAAAATTCTTTACATAATCCATCTTCTCCTCCAAAGATTATATCATCAACAAAAACTTCTATAACCAAGATGTCATCATTAGTCACTTTATAATATAAATTTTTGTCTGCATTACCTTTAGAAGAACCAATCTTCAAAAGATACTTATCCAATCTTGCATACCAAGCTCTTGGAGCTTGCTTCAATCCATACAAAGCTTTTCTTAACCTACAAACCATATCTTTGTTATCTGTCAAATAAAATCCATCAGGTTGTTCAATGTAAACTTCTTCTTCAAGATCTCCATTCAAAAATGCACATTTAATATCCATTTGATATACTTTGTAGTTCTTTTGTGCTGCAAAAGCCAAAAATAATCTTACTGCCTCAATTCTAGCTATCGGTGCAAAGGTTTCATTGTAATCAATTCATTCTTTCTGAGAATATCCCCTACACACTAGTCTTTCTTTATTTTTGATAACCTTATCATCTTCATTAAGTTTGTTTTTGAATACCCATTTGGTTCCAATTACATTTTTATCTTTAGGCTGGGGAACTAGTGTCCAAGTGTTATTCTTCTCAATTTGTTCCAATTCTTCTTCCATAGCTTTAATCCAATATTTATCTTCACATGCCTCATTAACTGATGATGGTTCAATTTGAGAAATAAGCAATACCTCTTCATTTGCCAGTCATCCTCTTGTCATAACTCCTTTATACTTGTTTCCAATTATTTGATCTTCAGAATGATTCATTCTTACATACCGTGGTGTCTTTATTTGTTGTTGTTCCTCAGTTACTGTGGAATTTTCAGATGATACCGGTGTAACTAGATCTTCATTCTATACCAGTGGATTTAGTGTAGGTTCATTTCTCAAAATTTTTGTTGCCGGTTTAGAGTCTATATACCTTGAAGTTCCTTTGAATTGTTCATCAATCTTTACATTTGTACTTTCAACAATTTTTTGCAATCTTTTGTTAAAACCTCTATGTGCCTTTCTCTTAGATGAATAACCAAGAAATATTCCTTGATCACTTCTAGGATCAAATTTGCCAATATACTCATCTCTTCTGATATAGCATTTACTTCCAAAAACTTTGAAATATTTAAGAGTAGGAGTAATACCAAACCATAGTTCATGAGGGGTCTTACCGGTTTCACCTTTGATGTGAAATTTGTTGAATGTATAGACTGTTGTACTGACTGCCTCTCTCCAATATATAGGTGGTAGGTTTTCTTCTCATAACATACTTCTTGCTGCATCCAAGATAGTTTTGTTTTTCCTTTCAGCAACTTCATTCTGCTATGGTGTCTAAGGTGCTGATAGTTGTCTTTTGATTCCATTTACTTCACAGAATGTATTAAATTCCTTAGATGTAAATTCTCCTCCTTGATCTAATCTTAGACATTTTATTTTCTTACCGGTTTCACTTTCTACCATTGCTTTGAACAATTTGAACTTTCCAAGTGCTTCTGATTTTTCTCTGAGAAAAGTAACCCAACACATTCTAGAATAGCCATCAATGATTAACATGAAATATCTATCACCTTTAAGCTTTTAGTTCTAGCTGGACCACATAAATCAGCATGAATTAAATCAAGAGCATTATTGGATTTTTCTGGAATACTTTTGAAACTAGCTCTAACTTGTTTTCCAAATTGATATTCCTTACATATTATATTGTGAGGTTTGACAATTTTAGGTAAATCTCTAACTACCTTAATAGTATTGGTTTTCACCATGCACTCAAAATTTACATGACAGAGTATCTTATGCCATAGCCAACTTTCATCAATATGTGCAATTAAGCATATCTTTTCATTGTTATTCAAATGAAAGATATTACCTCTAGTCTGATTACTGGTTGCAATTTCCAAACCAGTTCTATTCATTATTTTGCATTTTCCATTTTTGAATTATAACTGAAATCCTTTCTCAACTAATTGACCAACACTCAAAAGATTATGCTTTAATCCTTCAACATAGTAAACATTGTCAGTGTTATGCTTACCATCAAGAGATATTGTACCCTTACTTTTGATCAAACAAGATTTATCATCTCCAAATCTTACTAAGCCTCCATTGTATTCTTGAAAGTTCAAAAATTTACCTTTATCTCCTCTCATATGATGTGAGCATCCTGAATCAATTATCCACTCATCCTTTACTTCAACTTTAGCTGCCAAGGCCTGTTCTACTGGTTGAGCAGTAGGTTCCGGTTGATCTTCTGTTATAGCAAAAAAACCCCATCCATTGTCTGTCAAATCCTCATCAGAATCATTAGTCACTCCTTCATCAGCAATGTAACAAGATTTGTCTTTATTCTTCTTAAATTTGTATCTTTGATATTCAGGGTTAGGCTTGTATGTTATTCTAGCTTCTTCTCTTAGTCTATCATGTCTATCAGGGAACCTTGAAGCCATATGACCAATCTTATTGTAGTTAAAACATTTAAAAGGTGTTTTACCTTCATACTTACTTCCAACTAGACCTTTAGGAATTTCCCTTGCAAATAGTGCTTCAAGTTCTTCATTTTCTTTCCTGTTTTCTTCAAGTTCTCTTACATAAAAGGCTTTTCAATCTGATTTATCAAATGATGGTGCAGATAATGTTGATTCTTTAAAGGCTAAATCTATCTTTATAGTAGCAACAGGACCAAATTCTTCAATTTCGAAAGCTGAAAGTTTTCCAATCAATGTATCCCTAGTTACTAATGTATTAGGCATTGTTCTTAGCTCATTTATAGCAGTGACTTTCATTTTATATGCTGGTGGAAATCCTCTTACAACTTTTGAAACAATTTCATGCTCACTTAAGGTTCCTCCACAACATTTAATACCCAAAACAATCTCATTTACTCTTTCCATAAAAGCATAAATCCTTTCATCTTCTTCCATTTTTAGATGTTCATACCCGACCTGGAAGCTTTCAAGTTTTGTAATTTTGACTTTGGAATCTCCTTCATTCAGTGTTTCCAAATGATCCCAAATAGCTTTAGCAGTAGACCTATCTGATAGTCCCATGATTTGCTGATCAGATAATACGCTCAAAAGTGCTTCTCTTACTTTGCAATCATTTTCTTCATCTTTAGTCAAGTTAGGTGGATTGGGCCGACTTTGAGTGGGAGCAGTATAACCATTCTTTGTAACATCCCAGATGTCCTTTCCAATGCAATTTAGATGTATCTCCATTCTGATATTCCATATGCCATAGTTGGTTCCATCTAGTTTACGATTGTCCTTCCTGAAATAGTTAGTAGACATTGGATCTCCTCAAGCTGTTAAACTTCTGCAAAAGAGGACTAAGCTCTGATACCAATTGTTAGGTCTCAGAGATAACTAAGAGGAAGGGGGTGAATAAGTTGTCTAATGAATTTAAACCAAAAACCACTTAATCAACTTTCTGCTTAACACTGGTGAAATAGTCTATTATACCGGTGAATAGTTTTATTAGATAATTGCAATACTGGTAAAGATTAATGCATGAAACAAAAAGACAAAGTCATCCACAACACATAACACCAATGTTTGTACATGGAAGCCCTATAAGGGGAAAAACCATGGTGGGAAACCTCACCCACAATCAGATGATACTACTATAGATAGTAAG
Source organism: Cryptomeria japonica (assembly GCF_030272615.1). Classification (NCBI taxonomy): domain Eukaryota; kingdom Viridiplantae; phylum Streptophyta; class Pinopsida; order Cupressales; family Cupressaceae; genus Cryptomeria; species Cryptomeria japonica. The sequence continues at coordinate 286,165,064 of NC_081408.1, read as the reverse complement.
TGTATACAAATGGGGTCTGCACATGCAGAAAGGCCAAGCGCCTAGAGCTCACTGCTCAATCACAAAATAGGAGTCACCTGACTACAATTGGATGGTTAAATCCAATAAGAATGTACTGTTCAAAATAGCATCTTCATATGCTGGATTCAGTACCATTGTAGTTCTGAATGCCTTCACAAAAACCCTCCTTCAACCTTCAAATGATATCTGCATGTATAGCTCTGCTTATTCTCGCATATACCTTCACACAATCTTTTTCTGCATTCCACATTTGATCTTACAAATAAGATCTTACATTTATACCATACCCTAAGACCAATTTTAGTAGGTCGGATCTACAAGATATTACAATAAAATCATTTTACAAACAAAACAATATCCGATGCAATAATCGATTCAACATGTCGGCTTGATGCATTTACAACAATAATAAATCATCTTCATAGTATGTCATGCTGATCTGGAAAAGATAAACCTGCTGGTGTAACCTGGACCTATTTGTCGATAACAGCGAATATGCAAATACGAATATACCAATAATCAAAACCACAAGACAAGGTGTCCAAACAATGTCTTCGACATAACCAAGTGTTTTCCATGTCCTTCCAAGTGTCGGTGATCATTATATCTTTCCGGTGTACCACATACTGGTGATTGTACATAAGTCACTTGCTTGCCGGTGAATGTTGTTGATTCTCCAAAGTGCCAGAGTTGATAAGTGTTTAGTAGGTGTTGACATCAATGACAAAACAATACCAAAATACCAACATATTTATCCATCAAAGAGTAAAGACTTTCAAGTATCTAGGTTTATACTATTATCATTGAGTAATTGATATATATATATATATATATATCCATCAAAGAGTAAAGACTTTAAAGTATCTAGGTTTATACTATTATCATCGAGGAGGATCTAGAAGAAATAAGGATTAAAAGTGACGAAGAAGAGTTGTAGTGACCAAAGTTGCTAATAATTGTTAATATACTAGTAATTTTGGCTAAGTTGAGTAATTCATATACCAGTATGCAAGACATTGATCAATAGTATAGATGAAGACATAAGGTGATAAAGCATAGACAAAGACAAGGTAGTGATCTGAATCTCAATATTAAAGTGATATTAAAAAGAAACAATGATTGTAAAGAACAACGATCAATATATTGTTAGGTCCCAGAGACAACTGAGAGGAGGGGGGAGGTTGAATCAGTTGTCAAATAAATTCAAACCAAAAACCACTTAACCAACTTAATGCTTAATACCAGTAAAGTAGTTAAGTATGCCAGTAGAGAGTTAACTGTTAATTGCTATACCGGTAAAGATTAATGCATGAAACATAAACACAGAGTCATCCACAACACATAACACCAATATTTGTATGTGGAAACCCTATAAGGGGAAAAACCATGGTGGGAAACCTTACCCACAATCAGATGATACTACTGCAAATAGTAAGTGTACATAAATGGGGTCTGCACATGCAGAAAGGCCGATAGCCTAGATCTCACTACTCAATCACAAAAAGGGAGTCACACTGACTACAGTTGGATGGTTAAATCCAATAAGAATGTACTGCACAAAATAACATCTTCATATGTTGGATTCAGTATCGGTGTAATGCTGATATGCTCTCACAAAAACCTAGCTTCACCTTCAAATGATATCTTTGTGTATAGCTCTGCTTAATCTCGCACATACCTTCTCACAATTCTTTTTTGCATTCCACATTCGATCTTACAAATAAGATCTTACATTTATACCATAACCTAAGACCAATTTTAGTAGGTCGGCTCTATAAGATATTACAATAAAAAACATTTTACAAACAATATAATATCTGATGCAATAACTGATTAAACATGTCGGCTTAATGCATTTACAACAATAATAAATCATCTCCATAGCATGCCATGCTGATCTGGAAAAGATAAACCTATCGGTGTAACCCTAGATAACCCTGGACCTATTTGTCGGTAAAAGCAAATATGCAAATATGAATATACCAATGATTAATTCTTCAAAACAAAGTGTCCACATGATGTCTTTGACTATACCAAGTGTCTTCCATATCATTCCAAGTGTCGGTGAACCATATACCAGTAACTGTGCAATAGTTACTTGCTTGCCAGTGAATGTTGTTGGATCTCTAAAGTGCTAGTGTTTTAGTAGGTGTTGACATCAATGACAAAACCATACCAAAATACCAACAATCTCCCCCTTTGGCATTGATGGCAACACAAGATGGAAAAACCATGAAAGTGCCAGAACAGAAAAGCTAGATACCAACAATCTCCCCTAAATGACAATCTCTCCCCCTGGGAGCAACATGTGCTATCCAAAGGTTTTCAATACCAATCTCTCCTTAAAAGATAATGTGTTTTTCCATAGACATCTCTCCCCCTTTGACATCAAATGCCAAAGTTACAAAAATCAAGTTCATATTCAAAATACCAATGAATTCAATATACCAACTACTCCCCCTGAGAAGTAGCTTCCTGATCAAAGACTGGAGTAAAAGATTTGTCTTTTAATTCTGTCGGTTGATGACAATCATCAACTGTATAAGTCTCTATCGGTGGTGGTATGACTCCAAGATGATCTCTCAGATATTCAAAGGTCTCCTTAGGCAAAGGTTTTGTGAAAATATCTGTAAGTTGTTCTTTAGTATTCACATAAACCAGTTTTATCTATTTTTCTTCAACTTTTTCCCTTAGAAAATTTAGTTTGATAGAAACATGTTTTGTTTTAGAATGTAATACTGGATTCTTAGATATATAAATTGCTGCAGTGTTATCACAATATATAGTAATAGGTTCCTTGCATTTTACCTTTATGTCTTTCAACATTTACTTAAGCAATAGTACCTATGTACAGTTAGTTGTTGCTGCAACATATTCTGATTCTGCTGTTGATAAAGATACACAACTCTATTTCTTACTCAACCAAGAAACTAATCTCTTTCCCAGAAAGAATGCTCCGTCGGTGGTGCTTTTTCTATCATCCACATCTCCTGCCCAATTTGCATCTGTGTATGCAAATAGATCAAAATTTTCATTTCTAGGATACCATAATTCAAGATTTGTAGTGCCTTGTAACTACGAGAAAATCCTTGTTACTGCTAATTCATGATTTTCCCTAGGATTACTTTGAAATCTTGAAACAATACATAATGCATTCATAATATCAGGTTTTGGTTTGTGTCAAATATAGTAAAATTCCTATCATAGATTTGTATCTAGTTGGATTAACAGGTGTAGATTCATCCCTTTGAGATAATTTGTCATTTGTAGTCATAGGTGTGCTTTTCGGTTTAGAGTTATCCATCCCAAATTTCTTTAGTAACTCTTTCAAGTACTTGGATTGACTCAAAAATATACCTTTGTCAGTCTGTGAAATCTGCAATCCTAAAATGAATTTTATTTCACCAATCATAGACATTTCAAATTCTTGCTGCATTTTAATAGAAAATTCCTTACATATTCCATCTTCTCCTCCAAAGATTATATCATCAACGAATACTTCTATAATCAAGATGTCATCATTAGTTATTTTGTAATATAAATTGTTGTCTGCATTTCCTTTAGTAAAACCAATCTTTAAAAGATACTTATCCAACCTTGCATGCCAAGCTCTTGGGGCTTGTTTCAATCCATACAGAGCTTTTCTTAACCTGCAAACCATTACATTGTCATCTGTCAAAGAAAATCCATCAAGTTGTTCAATATAGACTTCCTCTTCAAGATCTCCACTCAAGAATGCACATTTAATATCCATTTGATAAACTTTGTAGTCCTTGTGAGCTACAAAAGCCAAGAATAATCTAACTGCCTCAATTCTAGCTACCGGTGCAAAGGTTTCATTGTAATCAACTCCTTCTTTCTGACAATATCCCTTACACACTAGTCTTGCTTTATTTTTGGCAACCTTACCATCTTCATTAAGTTTGTTTCTAAATACCCATTTAGTTCCAATTACATTTTTATCTTTAGGCTGGGGAACTAATGTCCAAGTAGTATTTTTCTCAATTTGTCCTAATTCTTCTTCCATAGCTTTAATCCAAAATTTATCTTCACATGCCTCATTAACAGATGATGGTTCAATTTGAGAAATAAGACATACCTCTTCATTTGCCAATCTTCCTCTTGTCATAACTCCTTTAAATTTGTTTCCAATTATTTGATCTTCAAAATGATTCAATCTTACATACCAAGGTGTCTTAGTTTGTTGTTGTTCTTCAATTATTGTGGAATCCTCTGATGGTACTGGGGTAACTGGATCTTCATTCTATACCGGTGGATTTAGTGTAGGTTCATTTGTTACAATTTCTGTTGTTAGTTCAGAGTCTATATACCTTGAAGTTCCTCTGAATTGTTCATCAATTTTTACATTTGTACTCTCAACAATTTTCTGCAATCTCTTGTTAAAACATCTATATGCCTTGCTCTTAGATGAATAACCAAGAAATATTCCTTCATCACTTCTAGAATCAAATTTGCCAATATACTCATCTCTTCTAATATAACATTTACTTCAAAAATTTCTGAAATACTTAAGAGTAGGAGTATTACCAAACCATAGTTCATGAGGGGTCTTACCGGTTTCACCTTTGATGTGAACTTTGTTGAATGTATAGACAGTTGTGCTGACTACTTCTCTCCAATACACATGTGGTAGATTTTCTTCTGATAACATGCTTCTTGCTGCATCCAAGATAGTTCTATTTTTCCTTTCAACAACTCCATTATGCTATGGTGTCCGAGGTGCTGATAGTTGTCTTCTAATTCTATTCACTTCATAGAATGTATTAAAGTCCTTAGATGTGAATTCTCCTCCTTGATCTGATCTTAAACATTTGATTTTCTTACCGGTTTCATTTTCAACCATTGCTTTGAATAGTTTGAACTTTCCAAGTGCTTCTGATTTTTCTTTGAGAAAAGTAACTCAACACATTCTAGAATAATCATCAATAACTAGCATGAAATATCTATCACCTTGTAAGCTTTTAGTTCTAGCTGGACCACATAAATCAGTGTGAATCAAATCAAGAGCATTATTAGATTTTTCTGGAATACTTTTTAAACTAGCTCTAACTTGTTTTCCGAATTGACATTCCTTACAAACTGTATTATGAGGTTTCACAATTTTAGGTAGATCTCTGACTGCTTTAGAATTACTAATCTTCACCATGCCATCAAATTTTACATGACATAGTCTCTTATGCCATAACCAACTTTCATCTATATGTGCAATCAAGCATGCCTTTTCACTGTTATTCAAATGAAAGAGATTACCTCTAGTCTGATTACCGGTTGCAATTTCCAAACCAGTTCTATTCATGATTTTGCATTTTCCATTTTTAAATTGTAACTGAAATCCCTTCTCAACCAATTGACCAACACTTAGAAGATTATTCTTTAATCCTTCAACATAGTAGACATTGTCAGTGTTATGCTTACCATCAAGAGATATTGTACCCTTCCCTTTGATTGAATAGGCTTTGTCATCTCCAAATCTTACTAAACCTCCATTGTATTCTTGAAAGTTCAAGAATTTACCTTTGTCTCCTATCATATGATGTGAGCATCCTGAGTCAATGATCCATTCATCCTTTGCTTCAACTTTAGCTGCTAGGGCTTGTTCTACCAGTTGAGCAGTAGGTGCTGGTTGATCTTCTATTATAGCAACAAAAACCCATCCATTGTCTACTAGATCCTCATCAAAATCATCAATTACACCTTCATCAGCAATGTAACAAGATTTGTCTTTGTTCTTCTTAAATCTATATCTCTGATATTCAGGATTAGGCTTGTATGTTCTTCTAGCTTCTTCTCTTAATATAGCATGTCTATCAGGGCATCTCAAAGCCATATGACCAATCTTATTGCAGTTAAAATATTTAAAGGGTGCTTTACCTTCATACTTACTTCCAACTGGATCATTTGGCATTTTCCTTGCAAATAGTGCTTCAAGTTCTTCAAGCTCTTCATTCTCCTTCCTAGTTTCTTCAAGTTCTCTTGTATAAAAGGCTTTCCAATCTGATTTGTCAAATGATGGAGCAGATGATGTTGATGCTTTAAAGGCCAAATCTGTCTTTATAGTAGCAACAACACCAAATTCCTCAATTTCAAAAGCTGAAAGTTTTCCAATCAATGTATCCCTAGTTACTAATGTATTAGGCATTGTTCTCAACTCATTTATAGCAGTAACCTTCATTTTATATGCCGGTGGCAATCCTCTTAATATTTTTGAAACAATTTCATCCTCACTCAAGGTTCCTCCACAACATTTAATACCCAAAACAATTTCATTTACTCTTTCCATAAAAGCTGAAATCCTTTCATCTTCTTCCATTTTCAGATGTTCATACCTGACTCGGAAGCTTTCAATTTTTGCAATCTTGACTGTGGAGTCTCCTTCATTCAGTGTTTCCAAATGATCCCAAATAGCTTTAGCAGTAGACCTATCTGATAATCCCATGATTTGTTGATTTGATAAAGCGCTCAAAAGTGCTTCTCTTACTTTGCAATCATTCTCCTCATCTTTAGCTAAGGTAGTTGGAGCTGTTTGGCCAGCTACAACAGCAGTATAACCATTTTTTGTAACTTCCCAGATGTCTTTACCAATGCAATTTAAATGTGCCTCCATCCTGGTCTTCCACATCCCATAGTTGGTTCCATCAAGTTTAGGACTGTCCTTCCTGAAATAATTAGTAGACATTGGATCTCCTCAAGTTGTTAAACTTCTGCAGAAGAGGACTAAGCTTTGATACCAATTGTTAGGTCCCGGAGACAACTGAGAGTGGGGGGGTGAATCAGTTGTCAAATAAATTCAAACCAAAAACCATTTAACCAACTTAATGCTTAATATCGGTAAACCAGTTAAGTATGCCGGTAGATAGTGTTAACAGTTAATTGCTATACTAGTAAAGATTAATGCATGAAACATAAACACAGAGTCATCCACAACACATAACACCAATATTTGTACGTGGAAACCCTGTAAGGGGAAAAACTATGGTGGGAAACCTTACCCATAATCAGATGATACTACTGCAGATAGTAAGTGTACATAAATGGGGTCTGCACATCCAGAATGGCCAACAGCTTAAAGCTCACTGCTAAATCACAAAAAGGGAGTCACACTGACTATAGTTGGATGGTTAAATCCAATAAGAATGTACTACACAAAATAACATCTTCATATGCTGGATTCAGTACCGGTGTAATGCTAATATGCTTTCACAAAAACCTAGCTTCACCTTCAAATGATGTCTTTGTGTATAGCTCTGCTTAATCTCGCATATACCTTCTCACAATTCTTTTTCTCATTCCACATTCGATCTTACAAATAAGATCTTACATTTATACCATAACCTAAGACCAATTTTAGCAGGTCGGCTCTACAAGATATTACAACAAAAAATATTTTACAAACAATATAATATCCGATGCAATAACCAATTAAACATGTCGACTTAATGCATTTACAACAATAATAAATAATCTCCATAGAGTGGCATGCTGATCTGGAAAAGATAAACCTGCTGGTGTAACCCTAGGTAACCCTGGACCTATTTGCCAGTAAAAGCAAATATGCAAATATGAACATACCAATGATTAATTCTTCAAAACAAAGTGTCCAGATGATGTCTTCGACTGTACCAAGTGTCTTCCATATCATTCCAAGTGCCGGTGAACATTATATCTTGTCGATGAACCATATACCAGTAACTATGCAATAGTTACTTGCTTGTCGGTGAATGTTGTTGGATCTCCAAAGTGCTAGTGTTTTAGTAGGTGTTGACATCAATGACAAAAACATACCAAAATACCAACATATATAAATTGGTGTGATCACCATAAAATCCAATATCATTTGTCATCAGCAATGGGTATTTGAGTTTTCAACGATCAAGGGGTTGACAACCCCAATACAATGAGAGTTTCTAATTTGGCTACTAGATGAGACAATATTGTCTTGATTTGTTGTAAAATCTTGCAATTCGTATGAGTTAAAGGAAAGTTGTTGAGATGCAAGACTATGAAGAATATTATCCAATGAATATAATTTTCGTTAGTCATAGAAGTTGGAAAAATGTAGAATTTAAAGGAATAGAAAAATATTATCAAATTAGAAAGGATCATCTATTTGTTTCTTGTAAAGTTGTATGTATCTTCATGAACAGATATATATTGCAATAATAGACAAAGAAGATAAGATGTAATATACTTCCCATTGAGGTATTGAAATGTTACTCCTTTGTCATCAACCAAAATAGAATATTGAGATATTATTCGATATTGCAAAGTCAACATGAATAATAATAAATGTCAAAGCTATTAAGAAATGGTGTCACCGTTCCTTATTGCTAATTCTACCAAGAGAAATAAGTCCACAAAGAACTGATTAAATAATCAATTAATGTTGTTGTAATTAAGGAGGACGTGTGATTTGACTTTAGGTTGCAACCTCTCCATTCATGACCCATCTAGACTTATTTAAGAGACCACCACCACTCTTCCAAAAGAATCATCAGATCATTTTATTTTATTTCTTTATCTATATTGGATTGTGCTTCAAGGGAAGTTGTTTTATTGGCATCGAAATAGTGGTGTACAATTAGAGATTGTAATCAATAACAACAAACTACATTATTACTATAAGAGATGGGTCAATGCAGGATCATGAGGGGTCAAAAAGTGGCAATGTGAAAAAAAATAGCCTTCTCCACTCACCTAAAAACATGAAAATCTGTGTTGACTTTTTGGTTGGCCTGGGCGTTAGTACACCTTGGCATGGTAATTACCTAAGCAAATAGAATATCGGATAAAATTGGATATTCAATTTTTATTTGTAATATTAAAATAAATAAAAAATTATATAATATATAATGTAATATTATATATTACATAATATATAATATATAATATATTATTATATTATAAAATATTATATTAATTATATGATATATTATTATATTATATAGTATAATGTGATTTTAAAATAATTTAAGTATAAAAATCGGATATCTAATAAAATCGGATATTCAATTGTCTGAGATAATATATTTGGACTGTGACAGCCTGTGATTTATTTTTAACCCATGGGATACACGAGTTTTAGAGATCCAATATCCGATTGCATCCTATATCCAGTTTTTTTGCCCAAAAATTGCTAAAAAATACATTGAAAGGTAAGATTTTTATTGTTTTTGATTAATGAAAAAGCAGGTTTTGAAGGGACCCCGAAACCCTTTACAAGCAAGACTTAAACAGCAAAGCCACGAGAAACAGAGAAGAACAAAACTAAAAGGAAAAAACTAGCGGAAAACTGTAGAAAACCCACAAAAGCCTCGAAAAGCCAATAGGCCATCCAAGAATCAGATTTTATCTAGGGTTTTAGCCAGGGTACTGCTAATGTCTTGCAGCTCTTTGATGTTGTCTTTGAAGTTGGGAGGGTCCTTGGCTGCAGTAGCCACAACTTTCTCGATACTGGCCCTGGTTCTCTTCACAGTTTTGCTTGCTGGGGTAGCATCACCGCCACTTCCAGTCTGGATGGTCTCCTCCTCCAGGTCAAGATCCACAACCGGTTTAGAAGTATGGTCAAAGACCTTGGCAATGTCTTCCAAGTTTTTGGTGACAGCAGAGAGGATACTTGGGATAATTCCCATCAGATTTTTCATCGCTTCTTTTCCTTCTTCTAGTGATTTTACCTTGTTCTCCATTTTTCTGCTTCCAATTAATATGCTCTCTATTTTCATCCTCCCTCTTTTTATCCGAATTTATCCCTTTCTTTTCTAGGTTTTTCAGGGTTTCGTAATTCGGTCTATCGAAATTCATTCTAGCCTCTGAGAGCTTCTTGAGATTATCCAGGATAAGCTCCTCACCAGCACTTTCCTTGTCCTTGCTATCCCTTTCCTCAGTCAGTTTCTTCTCAGAGCCTTTGTTTGTTTCCTTCTCAGAATTAACTTTGGTTTCCTCATTATCCTTGGGAGCCGTCTCCTCCATCAGATGGTTGTTGTCCTTACCAGGGTGATCACTTAGAATAGGGCTTTCTTGACCAGGCTCAGAATCTCCACTTTCTTCGTCGTTGCCCAGCTCCTCTTCTTTCCAGTTGTCTTCACCATTAGAGTCATCCATCTCCATACCACTACTTTCCTTGACAATGTCCTCAGTTTCCAACTCAGGGGTGCTTTTCCTTTTCTTGTTGGATGATGCCTTCTCCTTGCTAGTATCTCCCTCTTCCATCCTCCTTTTACTTGGGGAAGCAGAAATCCACTTATTTTCCTACAGAGAGAGGATTTTGCAATGCTCATAGATGAGCAGCAGGAGCCCACAGTGGAGAATCGGGCTGGAAGGGTTAGTCTTGTGCTTGTTTAGGGACCTAGAGAGGGATCAAAAAAGGTAGTAGGGCAAAGACACTTTTTTGTCATGTCTGAAATGGTTTAAGGGCCTAAAGTGGTAGGTGTGGGCCCTAGAGAAGTGACCTTCAACCATAATATGCTCCATGATTGCGTTCAAGACCCAGTCTGACAACTTCTTGATGTTTGCAGCATCGTAGTAGCCCCCGATAGCCTTGCCAATTTTGGCCCACTCTTTCTCTTTCCATGGGAACAGGGTAACCACATTGTTGGAGACCTTGAGGTCTCGAAAGAAGTTAAGCCCGGTGTGGGGCATTCCATTCATAGTTGAAATAGGTCTAGCGTCCAACTTAAATTTAATTACATAAAGTTTAAAAGAGCCATTAGACTAGTTTTCAGAAAACTTGGAAATGGCTAAGTTAACCCTACCTTTGTCATAGTCCTCAAGCTTCTCCATGAAGCTGGTGAGAGAGCCCTTCTCCAGCTTTGCCTAGACTTTAGGCATTGCTTTCCAAGTAGACGTGTTGTCTAGTTCTTAGTGTCTTAGATCTCCTCCCATTTTCGAATGCAGGCTATCGACTCTGTTTCTCTGCAAATTGAGACCTTCTTTCCCGATGCAACTCAAATTTTCACTCTAAGTAACCCACAAAGCATGCGGCAATTTATTGGAGATAGTAGGAGATCTACTGCAGTGTGAGGTAATGATGGCCTTTCCAGCAAGGCGTAAATGATACTTTTTACTTGTCATAATTTAATTGTGCTTCTCTCCCCGTATAATGGTCCTTTCTGAGTATCTCTTTAATATTTAAATTGAGATCATCCTCATGCCAAATCATTTGAGTGTCAGAGTTAACTCCAATATTCGCTAAACAGTCAGTAACACTGTTTTTCTCTTTGAAGGCATGTTGTATAATAATTTTTTTGAAATTGGTGATAATCTCTCTAGCTTTCATGTTGATGTTCTCAATAGACCAAGAAGGCTTTGTTTCCCCCTTTAAGCACCTAATAATATTAAGTGAATCCCCCTCGAGCCATATTTTATTATAATTGAGATTTTTGTCTATAATTAAAGTATGCAAGGCAGTGGAGGCTTCAGCAAAATGGCTAGTTTGATTCCCCAGAGGACCAGCCACCGCATTAAGGCAACTTCTAGCAAAATTCCTAATAATGCCCCCATATCTAGCTTTACCCGGATTTCCTTTAGAAGCCCCATCGAAGTTAGCCTTAATCCATCCCTATAGGGGGAAACACCAAACAAGACCTTCTCTGCCTTTCTCCTTGCTAGTAGTGGTAGTAGAAAGATTCCATCTGTCTTTGAAATCCTCTTTGGTAGCAAGTCCCTGATCAGTGCCATAGAGGCATTCAAAAATACTCCTAAGGATTTTGTTTGCAACCACTTTAGGAATAGCCCTTTTGTCCCTGAAAATCCTGTTGTTGCGCTCTTTCCATATATTCCAGATAACAATCGACAAAGTGAGTCTCCAGGTCTCCATAATTTTAGGATTAGAGTTAGGACAATGCCATTGAAGCCAAGTGTCACCAAGAGAGTTCGGGAAGACCCAGCTCAGATTCCACTTGGACAGGATGATTTTCCAGATGTCCTAGCTAAAAGAGCATTGATTGAGAATATGGCAAGTTGTCTCTTCTTCCCTGCAACAAAGAGAACACATGTTAGGAAAAATAAAGCCTCTTTTATGAAGATTATCCAGGGTTAATATCTTATTTTGGATGAAAATCCAAAAGAAGATGTTGACTTTGGGAACTAAGTTCTTATTCCAAACTTTAGCCCAGATGGGAGTAGCTTCCTCTAGGACATTATGAATAGCCATGGCAGAGGAAATAGAGTATTTCCCATCCAGAGTTTTCCCCCATATCAGAATGTCATCTTTTTTGTCTCTAGGGATTTTAGCAGAAGGAGCAATCTGAAGGAACTTGATATCTAGGCACTGGTGGCTAAAGTCAATCCAGTCCCCATTTATCCAGTAATCTCTTACCATTTCACCATACCTGCATTTGAAACTATCTTTCCAATATTTGAGGATAGGGATTTCCTCCAGAGGTTTATCCAGGATCCATCTATCTTCCCAAAATCTTATTTTCCTCCCATCCCCAAGGTTCCAAGTTCTACCAGCAGCAGCCCAGCCTTTAGCAGATTGTACTACATTCCAAATGGCAGATCCATCAACAGAGAAAGAGTTGTCATAGAATTCTTCCTCAGAAGGTTGCATATAGAGATATTTGTTTTTCCAAATAAAGTTCCATTCTCTTTCCTCCCCTTTGAGTCTCCAAATTTGCTTGGCTAATAAAGCTTTATTCATAGAACTAATGTTCCTTAAGCCTAGCCCACCTGAGGCCTTAGGGGAGAAAATGTTATTCCAGGCTATAAGGGGGGTTCTTTTTTTAACTTCCACACCTGACCAAAGGAACTTTTTTTGGATTCTTTCAATAGCTTTTGCAAACTTTGAGGGGATTTTGAACAAGCTAAGAGCATACACAGGAATTTTTTGGAGAGTGGCTTTGAGCAGAGTGACTTTACTAGCTTGACTAAGAATAGCCCCTTTCCAGCTAGTGAGTTTTAGATTGAGTCCGTCAATTAACTTATTCTAGAAGGAATCCTCAGGCTTGAGACAAAGAGGAAGCCCCAAATAGGTAGAGGGAAACTCTGATATGTTACAACCAAGAACCCTACCAATCCTAATTTGCCTTTGGGCTGGGGTGTTGATGAAAAACAAAGAGCTTTTATCCCAGTTGATTTTTTGACCAGAGGCAGATTCATAGGTATTCAGAATGATTTTCATGTTTTTGGCTTCCAAGATGGTGGCTTCCCCCATGGTGATAGAGTCATCAATGAATCGTTCATGAGAGAAAACATCATTGGATGAAGAAGGTTTCAGACCCTTATGATTGCCTTCTTCCACATTTTTAAGGATGAATCTACCCAGGCATTCAGCAAGAATGGTGAACAGGATAGGGGAGATGGGGTATCCCTATCTGAGACCTCTAGAGCTTTTGAAGAAACTAGACGGGGAGCCATTAATAGTAATAGTAGAGGAGGAAGTTTCGATGAGTTGAGAATAGAGCTGGATAACTTTATCACCAAAACCAAACAATTTCATGATCCTGAGGAGGAACTACCAGTTCACTCTATCCAAAGCTTTAGCCATGTCTAACTTAAGGAAGAATCCCTATTTATTCACCACTTTCAGGGAGTGGATATTTTCATGAATAGAGATAATAGAGTCCAGAATTTGTCTTCCAGGGACAAAGCCATTCTATTGGACAGAGATAATCCTTGGGAGAACATCTAGCAACCTGGAAGTCAAAACCTTGGAAAGGATCTTGTAGACAGAGTTACACAAGCTGATGGGTCTAAACTTGTGAAGAGAATCAGCTCTGGGGATCTTCGGAATAAGGACAATGAAAGTGGTGTTCAGTTCCTTGAGAAGTCCTCTAGAGCCAAAGAATTCCTTAACACCATTGCAAATGTCAGCCTCCATAATGTGCCAGAATTTTTGGAAGAAAAACATGGGGAAGCCGTCCGGGCCAGGGGATTTATCACCCTGAAAGGAAAACACCACCTTTCTAATTTCAGGATTAGTAGGAATACGGGATAAGAGGCGATTGTCAGCTTCTGACAGGATAGAAGGGATAGCTTGTAAAAGGGTATTTTGCTTACTGTAATCCAAGTTGTCCACTTCACCCAACAAGGTACTGAAATGCTCGAGAGCTTCCTTCCTGATGTCGCAATCCTCTGTTAGGACATCTTTATTGCAAGTAAGTTTGGATATTCTATTGCCTACCTTGTGTTTAAGGGTAGTTAAGTGAAAGAAGTAGGTGTTTTTATCACCTTCCTTTAGGAACAAAGCTCTAGATCTTTGTCTCCAGAAAGTCTCTTCATTAGAGATGATGGAGTGGTATTTAGATAACAGATCATTTTCAGCCATCCTAAGATCTTCAGTCAACCCCACCTCTTGGATTCTATCTTGAACATACTTTAATTCAGCTTTGACTTGAGTTTTGTTCTTGAATATGTCCCCAAAAATCTCTTTGTTCCAGGTTTTAATTTTGGCTTTTATGATGCTGAGCTTTTTAGCAATTCTAAAAAGAGCTTTACCCTCCACTTCAGAGTTCCACCATTCAGTAATGCAGGCTTCTAGAGAAGGATGGGAGAGCCAAGCTTTTTCAAATCTAAAAGGGAAGTTTCTCTTAGCCGAAAAAGAGTTGGCAGAAAATGAGATGGGGAACTGGTCTGAACCGATTTTGATAACAGAACCAAGGGAGCAGCTATACTTAGAAAGCCAGTCAAGAGAAATTAAAGATCTATCAAGCCTAACTTGAATCAAATCAGCTTTGGTTCTTCTATTGGTCCAAGTGTAATTGATGCCCTGGAGATCAACATCAATGAGAGCTTGGTCATTAATGAAATCCATAAGGTCTTGTTTTCCATCAAGATGTAAGGGGATTCCTCCCATCTTATCTTCGTCTTTGAGCGGGGTATTGAAGTCTCCCATAATAATCCAGCTTTGATCAGCAAACTGGAGTCTATCAGTGGCAAGGCTTTTCTAGAATTTAGCTCTCCCAGATTTAGTATTAGGAGCGTAGACATTAGATAACACCCAAACAAAGTTGTCCTTAATATGCTCAAGCAAAATTGAGCTCCTATTAAAGGAGGAGATGATTTCCTTTCCTATTATAGTATTTTTGTTCCAAAAAATCACAGTTCCTCCAGAAGCACCTTCCGAGTTAGTTCCTATGACTCCGTTGTCTTTAAAAATTCTAATCCTTTCAACTTTTTCTTTAGACATCTTGGTTTCCTGAACAAGGACCACATTCGGTTTATGATCTTTGATGATATTCCGTAACACATCCTGCTTATGGGGGGCGTTTAGCCCTCTGATATTCTAGGATATAATCTTCATATTTTAGCCTTCCCTACTTTTTATTTTGACTTCCAACATCCGCCTTTTTCTTAATCTTGCTTCTAGTTGAGATTCCTCCATTGAGTTCCTCCTTGTTCGATTTTCCTTCTCTCGACCCGGGTACCCAGAGAATCTCATCCAGCATATGCACACTTTGGGAAGGGGTTTTATAGAGGAGAGGCTTTGGGCTTCCATTAGTTAAAAGAAGGTAAGATTTTTATTGTTTTCAATCATTTTCATTCAATTTTTGTATTTTTTTTTAATGTTTACTTGTTTTCTCATTGAAAATATGGTTATTTTCATGAAAACTTGGTATTTTTAAATCAAATACAAAATTGTTTAAATTTGTTAACTAAATTCAATTGGTTACATTTAATTAGGTTAAAAATGGGGGATAACAGTGAAAACATTGATCAACCACAACCGCAACAACCAAACCATCCTTTGCCAAAACCCCCCTCAATTCAGGATTTAATTGCACAAAATTGGAATGAATTGAGGGTGATTGCAGATGTATATTGTAGGATCCCTCGTCTAAACCCAATGTTTGATCCTCTCATGTTGATCATAAAGAGTATAGAAACCATTATTGATGAGCATAATGCCACCCTTTTGTGGTGAGATTATATGAGGGATTAATATGTGGATGGCTTGTCATATAAGAAGGTCAAGGATCTCAAGATATCCAAAGCTGCTATTGCCTCATTGTTTGTGAATCCCCGCACTGGTCAACTCATAGACCCCCCAAAAAAAAAATTCTATTAAATGGTTCACAAATGATGCTATTGTGAAAAAAATTTGCGTTCGTTGGTGGATGGTTTATGACAAACCACCCAACAACAATCTCGATGTCCCCTTCTACTTCATAAAAAAATTGTATGTTGAGTTTCTGTTAGGCAAACATGTGAACTACTTTGACATCCATCCTTTCCAGGGCATGGGTCTAGGTATGCCCCAAAATAGACCTAGGGTAGTCAGAGTAGTCCAGGGCCCATATGTCCCCCCTCCTATTTATCCCCCACCTCTAGTGCAACATCTAGATATCATTTGTGAGGCAACTTCACGAACCATATCAAATATTCACTATTTGAGTAGCCTTTTGGTTTCACAGGCTAGGTTAGTAGCTCAGCCTACTTTTGATGGTAGGGGTGCATCCGGTGGTGCTAACACATCATCCTTGGCTCCACACATTTGTGTGCCCCATAGTTGTGTCATGTGTGGGCACGTATGCTTGGGTCCAGTTGGACAACTTGTTGATCCTCCTGCGGACAATGCGGATTATGAAGTGCATGAGATGCACGATGCACCAGATATTATGACACTGACTAGAGTATACCCTGGGGAGTCCTTGCACGTTAGAGGCAAGGAGGCACCATCATCATACATTGATGATGTAGTGGTAAGATTTGTATTTTCACAATTCATTCTATATTTTAAATGATCATTTATAATATAGATAATATTAAGTACTAATTTTTATTTACATGGTCTATTTAATAGTTCATGACCGAGGAGGAGTTGACACAAATTCAGGAGGTCACCTTGTCGGCCATTTCATTTGGCCTTGATAGCTTGATGGTACATATATTATTCCACCTAGTCATTTGTATTTTATTGTACATACATGCTCATTATTTATATTGGTATTAATTAGATTATGTAGTAACTTGCATGTATATCTTATTTTACTCTTGTAGAGCACAAGCAGCATGAGTGCGGGGTAGTGTGATTTAGGATCTAGTAGTGCAGTTGGAGACAAGGGAAAGGTAATTGAATGCAAATCTGATTTAATGAATAGTTTAAATAACTTATAGTGATTATACATGTCTAGACATAGATTGATAGTTTCATATACTTATTGTGTATATGTACAGAGAATTCTTGGCTTCAAATCCTTGTTGACTACACCCAATATACCTGAAGATGAAGAAGAAGAAGAGATGCCTCAAGTACATGTGTTTTTATTTTATTTTGTGTTTAGTATATATAATTTGTTATTATTAGTGACAATTATATGCTAACTTGTATCAATGTCATGTTTGTGGACATATGTAGGTTGTGTATAAAAATATTGAAAACATACCTCCTCTACCGAAGACATACATCAAGAGTCCTGTGAAGCCAAAGAGAAAACATGGAGATGAGGTAAACATGAATAGTTCAATTATAGTTCATTTTTATGTTAACTTTTCGAATGTGAATTATATAATATAACTAATATTAATCCTGGTTTGTTTTTTCTTATGCAAGATCCTTTAGAGCTGAGCAGTGCAGCGAAGAGGATAGATTTTGATGATCCATCAACAACTTAGGATGTTATAGATAGTTTTGGAATGCTTACATGTCTAGTGGGAATGTATATTTTGTATATGTACATATATTCACTTATATAGACATATATTTTTTTTGAGTTGGCATTTACACCATATTTGTGTATGGACATACATTTGTAATCATTTGACATTTTTATATATACAGAAGTTGATATTCGATCATATAAATTGTTGCTCATCTACGCATGGTGTTATTATGGAAATCTTTAATCTTCATTCCAATAATTAACAATGGTTAATAATGGTTATTTAATGAAAAATACAATTCATTTCATTTCATCATAAGTTGTGTCTGTATAATGAACAATACAATACAATTCATTTAATGAACAATATAATTCATGAAAAATACAATATAATTAATTTAATGAAAAATACTTTATACAATTCATTATTACCCTATGCATGCTCCTATTTTTCCCCCCCACTCGGTCGAACACTCGGGATCATACCCTACTGGCGTCGTCCCTTGAGCACCCTAAGTGCTAAAAATTGTCCAACTTTGATGGGTCTTAACTCAGAATCCATGGCACTTGTGAAAGATTTGTTTGAACCTATGGGGCCATGAGAGCAGTCCCTACAAAATCCTATCTCAGTTTTTTAATTCTCCCTATGGTTTATTAGGGAAACATTTTTTCAATTGGTGAAATATCATCAGTCTCATTCAATCGAATGTTGTCGCGTGGCCAATTTCTCATTCTACTCATTGTGATAATGAACCATCAGCTCTGACATGTCCAGTTAGGCATTATTACCCTATGCATGCTCCTATTTTCCCCCCCACTCCGTCGAATGCTCGGGGTCATACCCTACAAGTGTTGTCACTTGAGCACCCTAAGTGCTAAAAATTATCAAACTTTGATGGGACCTAACTCGGAATATGTGGCATCTACTAACAATCCATTTGAACCTACGGGGCCAAGTGAGGGGTCCATACAAAAGTGTATCTCAGTTTTTCAAGTTTTCCTATGGTTTTATTAGGGCAGCATTTTTTCGGTTGGGGAAAAAATCGTCAGTCTCATTCATTCGAATATTGTCGTGTGGCTAATTTCTCGTTTTGCTCATCCTGATAACGAACTGTCAACTCCAACATGTCCAGTTAGGCATTATTACCCTATGCATGCTCCTATTTTCCCCCCTCACTTGGTCGAACACTCGGGGTCATACCCTACTGGTGTCGTCCCTTGAGCAACTTAAGTGCTAAAAATGGTCAATCTTTGATGGAACTTAACTCAGAATCTGTGGCACCTGTGAACAATCTGTTTGAACCTATGGCATTACGAGAGCAGTCTCTACCAAATCATATCTTGGTTTTTCATGTTTCCCTATAGTTTTATTAGGGAAACATTTTTTCGGTTGGCAAAAAAAATCGTCAGTTTCATTAAATCGAATGTTGTCGCGTGGCCAATTTCTCTTACTGCTTGTCGTGATAACGAACTGTCATCTTTGACATGTCTATTTAGGCATTATTACCTATGCATGTTCCTATTTCCCCCCCCACTTGGTCAAACACTCGGGGTCATACCCTACCGACGTCATCCCTTGAGCAGCCTACTTGCTAAAAATTGTCAAACTTTGATGGGCCCTAACTCAGAATCTGTGGCACCTTCAAACAATCTGTTTGACCCTGTGAGGCCATGAGAGGGATCCCTACAAAATCCTATCTCGGTTTTTGAATTTTCCCTATGGTTTTATTGTGGCAGCATTTTTTTAGTTGGCAAAAAATTTGTCAGACTCATTCAATCAAATGTTGTCGTGTGGCTAATTTCTCATTCTGCTCATCAAGATAACAAACCATCAGCTCCGACATGTGCAGTTAGGCATTATTACCATATGCATGCTCCTATTCCCCCCCCCCTTGATCAAATGCTCAGGGTCATACCCTACCGGCGTCATCCCTTGAGCACCCTAAGTGCTAAAAAAATTTCAAACTTTGATGGGACCTAACTCGGAATCCATGGCACCTATCAATGATCTATTTGAACCTATGGGGCCACAAGAGGGGTCCCTAGAAAAGCCTATCTCATAATCCATGGCCCTAACTTTTGCAATGAAAAATATAGTTAAACAAGCATTACACTGTAGACACATAATGATCATCAATATTTCCATGTATTGTATACACATAATTACCATTACACTTGCATGTGACATCCATGAAGAGATATGCAAACATGATTTTTTTTCATTATCAATATAGCTACACCAATGTACTCATGTATAGATACATTATATATAATCAATATAACTAAACCAATTTTCCCATGGACATTGATTATCATCATAGGAAAGTTACATCAATTCACATCCATATACAAATACAACATGCCACTTCATCTGCATCAAACATCCTCATGTCCTAAGAGAAAATCTTACGTACAACAATGCCTGCATATAAATGAAGACCAAAATAAGTAACCTTTTTATGTGGAATGAATGTTGCTACAAGAAAAAAATTATAACACTTAATACAAATTAGTTTTTCAAATTATAAATAGATCATTTGAAACATTTTTAAGATGTACAAGATTGTATAATTACGAAACTTACTAGTTTCTCTGCAAAGTATACAAGCATAACTTTGAAGAAAGATGCATGTTGATTAAAGTCATTCTCACTGCATTTCTCTACATGGTTGAAGACTATGGTAGATATGGTCATTTCTAAATAGCAATACCTTCACTTGACTTAATGTTTATGCACAAAATTTAATCTCATTAATGCACAAAGGAATATGTACCATCACCAAGAGAGGGTCTTGTCCATGACGAATGATCTAGTATGAACCTGTATTTTTAAGAATTGTTAGTCTACACATAAAATGCATGGATGAAAATAAAGGCTTTATGATAATCACTTCAACTAAAATGCATGATAATAAATGAAAAGGTAGGCTTATATACCATAAAAAATATGTCCCTTCAAATTATATCAACATAACCCATTATGTTGATGCAAAAATCATAATGTGATACTATTGTATATCATCAAAAAAGACCTGCATGAGCATAAAGGTTTTGTGATAATTATATCATCAAAAAATCTCAAATAGTTTTGTCTAATAATAAAAATTGTAAATCTCATCAAAGGCATGATAATAAGTCATGTTGCAAAAATACACCTCTTCCAATTATATCGAGTGTACCCGCTATGTGCATGCAAAAACCATGTTGCTAAAAAAAATGTTCATCAATAGACTTGCATTTTGAACACAAACTTAATATACACGTAACAAAATTGAAAATTAAGGTTTAATGATCATTGTTTGAAATTAAATGTATGATAAAAAAATAAGGCACCATTAAAGACCTACTACTCAAGTATGCCTGAAGGGTCATCTCTCTTCTTAAGAGTATCTAGTATTGCTTCATGATCAGCAATACTCACTATCCATAGCTCTTTGGTCTTAGATTCTTCTTTATGCTTCAAAAACTTGACATTTCTAGCTATAATAAGGTGTGAATACATTATAATGGTTTTGTGTCTATCATAGTCTTCAAATGCAGGTATGCCATTCTTCCTAATCATGTATGTTCGCAACCAAGTTCCCACAACAATAACTAAACCTATAGGATATGTGAACCCATCATCATCTATCACTGGTTGTGTTAGATATTTTTTTCCCTGTACACATCGTGCCAACCAATATTTTGATCTCTCTTCATTCCCTTGCGGTGCAACAACTGCCAAAACATGTCCTGGTTGTACAAGATCTGATAGACGGTCATACTCAAGTGAAATTTCCATGTCATCGTTTGACAAGGATATTGTTTGAGATAAAGGAGTTAGATATTGGGGAACCCACATATCAACCCACTCACTTGACTTGCACTGATCCCAATCACACCAAACACAACTCTGACAAAAACAAGCCAACACTCATGTCCAAATGGTCCATGTACTTGCCTCTGAGCTGAGAAATGAATGAATCTTTGAAGAATCTTTAATTGTTTGAAAATCCAATTTATCTCCCACTGTGCCCTCCTCAACCAACCAAAAGAATCTGGTCACTGCTAAATCAAGAGTACCTCCATGTGACAATGTTGAACTACACCAATCAACAATAGAACGTGCATCAAAGAAATTTGCACCCAAAATCCTCAACTACTCCTTTACTAGAGCTCTCTTCAAACATGCACTTGTTCCATCATGCTCCCCCTTCCCATGCCCTGCCTCAAAAAAACACCAAATATGAGGTATACGCCTCTCTATATGCATTCTAATCAACCAATAAAACATAGAAGAACTCAAAAAAATTATCAAAAGAATGTTGCACATACTCGGAGGAGTGTGATGTATAATCACTCATATAAAAATGATACTCCCTGATTGTCTCCCTGTCCTCTTCTATACTATTAGGAGCATGTCTATATGTATTGTGAAAAAAAATAGCAATCTGGATTGAATTGTAGTAGAGAGACTGTACTCATTCTGTGGTTGCAATGTATAGTTTTCTGCAAAATCAATCACCGATATAATACTTCCAATCAGGAAAGAGTTCTTACACATCCTGAACTATTGATCCAGCCATTAAGACCTATGGGTTTGCCTTGCATACATGTAGAAAACATTTTCCTTAAAATCCAAAATGAAATCAGCAATACTCACTTCTCTTGAGACTAATTCACATCTATAACCTTCACCTCCACTATTCAAATTATATTTCACTGTCTCATATCTTTTTTTCTCAACATAATTCTTTCCAAGCTCATGTTCGCTGCCCTCATGAAAACATGAAACAAACTTTGACAACCCACCACATTCTGAGCACTTCTCATTCAAACAATCATTCCTATAGAAATAGCAGCCATCATCTCTAGGGCATAAAAATAGATCTTGCAAGTCTCTTGATGATCTCAAAAATAGCATTGCACCACACTCCTACAACATCTCATTAGTATGCATCGTAGAATGAATATGACATAAAAGTTCATGGTACATTGAAAACTCCACATGGTACTTGCAACAACAAGTATTATGAATCTGAAGAGGAACACAATAAAATTGCTAAAAATATTCAAAGGCCCTTTGTGATATTTGCAAAGTTGGATGTACTTCACAAATTTTTTTGTACAACATTGTTTGGCTTGATTCCAAGAAATGTTTGGAATGTGGTGTGCGGTCTTGGTTGCTGATTGTTAATTTCAAAATGTCCTTTATATTAGGTGACACTCTAGACTTAGAGTGCCAAAAATTTTGAATCTCCTCCTTAATATGTTCAGTCAACTTTCTATCAACATGTGGAAGCCTCCCACCAAAAGCCCATGTATCTTGTTGAAGTGGATCATCAAGTCTTTGTCTTCGTGCGAGTGCTCTATCCAAAGTTTTATGGTTTATGTTAAAATCAAAACAAGTTTGTCTCATTTGACGAGCCTTCCTCAATTGATGGCTTACTAAGGAGGTTGTAATCACTCTTCGAGTGGCTCTCTTATCTCTTTCTTTGGTATTCTTTCCAATAGAATTGAGAGCATCAACTACATTTTTGGAAATAATATAATTTCTCTCCATCTTCTTGTTCATATGAATGTTCAATTTGTTTAGCAATGGTCTCATCTTTATCATCTTTAGTGATTGAACAGAGAGTTTGCATTTCTCGGTCAATGTCTTATTGCTAAAATTTTGGTCAAAAGGTTATGTAGCCCACAACTGAACGATTCTCGTTGACCCCTTGCCTTCAAGATTCACAATAATGTTCTCATCGATTTCAAGTAACCATTTTGGGGTTCTTGAAGGTCTTGGATTTAGAATTTTTCTTTCATCCATGAGAGCGTCTTCATTTCTAAAGTAATTAGGTGCTACATATGGTTCACTTGGTTGAGCAATTCCACCTTCAATGTCAAAGTTTTCAACATTTTCACCTCCAATGTCAAAATTTTCCACATGTTCGCCTCCAATGTCAAAATTTTCCACATGTTCACCTTCTATGTCAAAATTTTCCACATGTTGAGCATTTTCATTATCACTTTCAACATTTTCAACATTTTCAAAATTTTCACTTTCAAAATCTACATTTTCATTTTCAATAACTTGTGACACATTTTCAAATTCAATTTCCTCTTCACTTTAAGTAACATTAGCAATATTTCACATACCTTGTCTTCTCCTCCTATGACCTTCTCTATCTCTTTCTCTATACACTTTAATTTGGTAATTTGTAAGTTTTCTTTTGCGTTTAGACTTCTGACGACTACTACTCCCCATTTACCTCCACAAAGATGCTCCTAAATGATTGACAATGTAAGATTTGACTTCAAGAATCTCTCAAAAGCACAAATTTGTCTCAACCTATCTAAAAAACTATCATTGTTGATAGAAAACCAAATATGTAGACTATGGGTTGTTGGAATCCACAAAATGGCCCACAAGGCTCTTTTTTATTTACAAAAATCGGATATCCAATTTTAATGTATAAATTTGTGGTCCCAAAAATTTTGCTCATTGCCCCCTTTTTTTAGCTATTGCCCCATTAATGACAATGATAGAAATCAGATATCCGATTTTATTAATCATGTTTTAGAGAGAGAGAGAGAGATTAGGGGAGAGAGAGAGAGAGAGAGGGAGGGAGAGAGAGAGAGAGAGAGAGAGAGAGAGAGAGAGAGAGAGAGAGAGAGAGAGAGAGAGAGAGAGATCAGGGGAGCCTAAGAGAGAGAAATTAGGGGAGAGAAGGAAAGGGAAAGAGAGACAGATTAAGGGAGGGATAGAGAGAGATTAGGGGAGAGAGAGAGAGAGATTTGGGGAGAGAGAGATATTAGGGGAGAGGGAGAGAGAGAGACACCAAGGGAGGGTGAGAGAGAGGGATTAGGGGAGAGATTATGGGGGAGAGAGAGAGAGAGACCATATGACACCTTAAGACATCAAATTGTCCTAAGGGGTCGTATTGTGTCCTAGGACCCCTTCAAACACCATATGACCCCTTAAGACACCAAATTGTGTTGTTATGGGTCATATTGTGTCCTAAGGGGTCACGGGACACTATATGACCCCTAAGGACAACATACGACTGCTTATGATACCATATTGGGTCGTTATGGGTCCTATGGTGTCCATAGAGATCATATTATGTCCTACGACCCCTTAGGACACCATATGACCCAGAGAGAGAGAGAGACCATATGACCCCTTAAGACACCAAATTGTCCTAAGGGGTCATACTATATCCTAAGACCCCTTAGGACACCATATGACACCTTAAGACACCAAATTGTGTCATTATGGGACACTATATGACCCCTAAGGACAACATACGACCTCTTATGACACCATACTAGGTCATTATGAGTCCTATGGTGTCTATAGGGGTCATATTGTGTCCTATGACCCCTTAGGACAACATATGATCCCTTAAGACACCAAATTGTGTCGTTAGGGGTCCTATGGTGTCCTAAGGGGTCGCAGGAAACCATATGAACCCTAAGGACAATATATGGCCTCTTATGATAGCATATTGGGTCGTTATAGGTCCTATGGTGTCCATAGGGGTCATATTGTGTCCTACGACCCCTTAGGACACCATATGACCCTTTAAGACACAATTTGGTGTCTTAAGGGGTCCTATTGTGTCCTACGACCCCTTAGGACACCATATGACCCCTAACAACACAATTGGGTGTCTTAAGGGGTCATATGGTGTCCTAAGAGGTCGTAGGACACTATATGACCCCTTATTACACTATATGGTGTCGTTATGGGTCATATGGTGTCCTAAGGGGTCATAAGGGGTCATGGGACATTATATGACCTTAAGAAACCAAATTGTGTCGTTATGGGTCATATTATGTCTTAAGGGGTCATGGGACAACATATGACCCCTAAGGACAACATACGAGCCCTAAGGACAACATACGACCCCTAAGGACAACATACGACCCCTTATGACACCATATTGGGTTGTTATGGTTCCTATGGTGTCCTAAAGGGTCATATTGTGTCCTACGACTCCTTAGGACACCATATGACCCCTTAAGACACCATATTGGGTCGTTATGGGTCCTATGGTGTCCTAAGGGGTTGTATTGTATCCTAGGACCCCTTAGGACACCATATGACCCCCTTAAGATAGAAAATTGTGTTGTTATGTGTCATATTGTGTCCTAACAGGTCATATTGTGTTATATAACCCCTTTAAGACATCATATGACCCCTTAGGACACAATATGACCCCTTACCCCTTATGACACCATATTGGGTTGCTATGGGTTCTATGGTATCCTAAGGGATCATATTGTGTCCTACAACCCCTTAGGACACCATATGACCCATAATGACATAATTTGGTGTCTTAATCTCTCTCTCTCTCCCCCTCTCCCCTAATCTCTCTCTCCCCCTTCCCTGTACTATCTCTCTCTCTCTATCTACCCCTCCTCTAATCTCTCTCTCTCTCTCTCTCTCTCTCCCCCTCTATCTCTCTTTTACTCTCTCTCTCTCCCCTAATCTCTCTCTCTCTCTCTCTCTCTCTCTCTCTCTCTCTCTCTCTCTCTCTCTCTCTCCTCTAATCTCTTTATCTCTCTCTCCCTTCCCCCCTCTCTCTCTCCCTTCCCCCTCCCCCCTCTCCCTCCCTCACTCCCTCCCTCCGTCTCTCTTTTTCTCTCTCTCTCTCTCCCCCCACTCCCCCCCTCTCCCTAATATCATATACTAATTTATTTATAAATTAACATATTAAAATATGAATAAACAATAGACTAATTATGTGCAAATTTAGTTAGTGAATTTACTTATTAAAATCAGATATCTGATTTTTTTGTAAAATTTTCAAATTTCAAATTTTGGCTCGTGAATGCTTTGGGTTTTGGCGTGGAAGTGACAAGCCTGGAAAGTCAACTGAAAAATTGTGTTTTTCAGTATTCCATAATTTTCTAGACTTTACACTGGTGGCCGATGACCTTTTTTGTAGCCAAAATTGATAAAACGAAAAGGATTTTTTAAAGACATTCTCATATTTCCAACAATATAAGGCTTGTCTTATTTTGACTTTAATAAATAATTAATATTTATTTTCTAATTGAATTCTGTCAATAGTCTTGATTGATAGATTGATTGGCAGAACATTTTTTGAATCTGAAAAATACATCACATCCTATGCTTCGTCTAGTATACGGAAAAAATTTAAAAAAATAAATTTCATAAGGTTTTGACCAAGTTAAGGTTGTCAAACGTAGGAGTTTCTGAATTTGTGAAAAGCTGTAGTAAAAATTTCATAAATAATTATTTACTTTATAAAAAATTATAAAAAAATATGTGTCACATCCGGACATGAGTCTAATACTTATATTATAAATATTATAGAAAAATATTATGATTTGATTGTGATTAGCGTGGTCAGACATACATCTACTTCGTATCTTTTTCCTGAAATTTTAGTACCACTACATTGAAATTTGAAATTTTCATCAAATAGGGATTTTTTTTCCAAAAAGCAACTAGTAGCTTAGAAACTACATTCAATTTTCTGTAGATTCTCTTCTTACATATTTTAAAAATAATGTTCACAACTTATTCAAAATTTCATGTCATGTTGCATAACTCTGATTTTTAAAAATTTCATTGCCACTTAAGGGCCTGTTTTGGCACACCATGATCCTACACATAGCTAGATTAATAACAAACATATAACATATTAATATTGCCTTATTTAGAATAGCTTAACAAGTAGAAAGGGAATACTTAGAACAAATTAACATTTTCATGTCAGAAATAGCTATGAACATTTAAGAAGTCACTTGTAGCATATCTTAGATTGTCATATAACAGAAAGATATCAAGATAATTTATGTCTAGCAAATTAGTTTTAGAATTGTAAGTTAATTATTATAAAGGACACAAGTGAAATATTAAAATGAAAAATATTTAGAATTTATAAACTAATATTTGTCAATATATTAAAACTCTCGCTTGAAGTTATAATTGTTGTAAATCCTAAAAGAGGACATTACAGTGATATTATAGCATAATCTTGCCATCTTGTGGGATAAAGTACATAACATCTATGCAACTTGGGAACAAAGGAATCAACAAGATATTATTATCAATCAAATGGTGTATCATTTCAATACTATTTACATTTAGAATATATGGAAGATTCTATTGGGAACAATATCACGTACCTAATTTAATCTATGTCACATTTAAGGTATGACAAACCCAAATTAAATAAATTTAGTAAATAATTAGTTTAACAATAATTCTCACGATCATTGCTTAGTATCATAAAGAATAAAGCCTCTTACAAATATGATGGCTTTTATAAATTTATCATTATCAATGTACCATACTTAATAGCATCGTAATAATATCAACACCTTAATATTTTAAGGATTCGATATAAGTTAATGTTTGGTAGTAACCCATCTCGTAGGGTGTGGTATTAAATTTAATGAAGGAATGACAAGGGGCTTGTAGGTAGGTTGTTCTAGAATGAGTAAAGTGGTGTCTAGAAACTTGAAGGCCCTTACACGAAGGAGTCAAGGAACATAGTTAATTCTCTACTTAGCTCCACAAGACATGGTTATGTTGGCATTTCAGTAGAAAGGAGATTGTTGATATTCATTAAGGATATTGAGAAGGTTGTTGAAGATTATTTGATATAACTAAAAAAGGATGATAACTATGTTGGGATTTTTGATGTTTATGTTGTGATTGTCATTGATGAACACACACTTGCATTGAGATCCCCTTTATATGTATGAGTTAGAGCACAACCGGTATTTGTTCCAACCGGTATGTTGTATTATAGTCTTTAGACTATTGGTGTTTTGGAGAATGTGTTTCCCAGTCTAAAGTGGCATGTTGACCCCAAGCAGCTCATGGATCCCAAGCAGTATGAGGGATTAAAGTGGCATAACACATTTTTACAAGTCTTCATTTTTGTCAAACCGGCAATCGGCATTTTGTATGAAATGGTAATACTCTATGATGAGTTACCAACCAGCATTTTGTGATGAGTTACCATCCACCGATTGTTTGACAGTGCTGACACCTTAATGGTACTTTTTGTGTCGTGTTACCAAGTGTGTCCAGGTTCATTGAACCTAAGAAATTGTAATGTAATCCTATTGGACTGACATGAAATCGGAGTCCTTTATAAGGACATCATGTCTAGGGTTTTAGGTTGTTGATGTGGTTGTAGCAGAAGTTTATGTTGTTGCTAGGGTTTAAGGTGGTTGAGGAGTTAGAGAGAATATGAATGTGTAGAAGACTGAAGTAATGCTGGAATGCATTAGGAACGAGCTATCGAGGATCTAACCGAGAAGTCTGTGCTATTAGCTAGATCAAACACTTGTTGATTACTCACATCTTTGACAAGTTTGTAGCCCTTAACCGGGTAGGCCCAAAAGCCTTTTGTAAATCCTCTAACAAGGTGGTTCACATCTGTGGATCTAAAATCCTCTAGCAAGGTAGTCTTTAATCAGACTTATCTCGTAATAGTGATTGAGATTCCTAACAGGATCTGTTTTGGTAAATAACATTGTAGGACCTTAACCAGTCTAACCTTAATCAGTCTGGTTCCTATTCTGCAAATAGTTACTTGTGAGTTCCATCTCATCGTGGTTTTTCCCATTTGGGTTTCCACATCAAAATCTCTTGTGTTATGGTGTTTTTGTTTCTGTGGGTGAATGCATTATTAGCTATTTGGTTTGCATGTGTGTTAACCGATTTGTCTGCTAAACTGTTTTACCGGTTTACTGTTATTCTTGCAAAGTGCTTAAGTGCAGAGATTTTTGGCATACTAATTCACCCCCCCTCTTAGTATTCATCAATTGGTATCAGAGCCAACCTTTCTATAGGTTTAACCACTTGAAAAGAGATATGGGGGAATACTCCATAAGGGAACTTATTCATCGACTCACTCAGTCTGAGCAAGCCTATGATGATCTTATGGTCAAATACAAGGCATCTCAAGCAAAAAGGAGAGAACATGTAGAAAAGATGATGGAGCTATCTGAAAATAGTTCTTCAGATGAAGAAGACATGGAATCCCTAATTGCAGAAGTAAATAAGTTGAATGAATCAAACTCCAACCAGTTGGAAGGATTGACTATCTGGATATGTCAAGAGCTTGAGAATCGGACAAAAGTTGAAGATATGGTGAAAGAAAGAAATCATGAGATCTCCAAGCTGAAACAAGAGATCGGTGCCCTAACTTCTCAATTCCATGCAAGAAAAGTGGAAAAGGAAGACATGCAAGGAGAACTAAACATTGCCATCTCTAAGAATGAAAACCTATTGGAAACAAATGCTGCCATTTCCAAAGACCTCTCTGAGTCAAAGGAAATACTTGCTAAGTTCAACAAGAGTACTGTCAAGCTAGAGCAAAATCTTGAATCTGCCAAACTGGTCAAGAATACTAATGGACTTGGCTATTTCAGTCATGAGGAAGGTGAGACCTCTGGTACAAATGTTGGAACATCAAAGAAACAACCGACATCAAAGGATAAAGGTAAGAAAAATTTAAAAAAACCTGTTTGCTTCAACTGTCTTAAAGAAGGACATACTGCAAATGTGTGTAGGAGTAAGGCTTACAATAATTTTTCTTATTTCCTAAATGATAAGCCTAGATCCTATAGATTCAATGGTAACTATTATGCATGTAGCAAGTATGGGCATAGAGCATCTGAATGCAAGTCAGTTATGAACAACATTGGTAGATATCCTCAGAGAACCCAAGGAGCTAGTCCTAAACCTTTTGTGAACTGGAATCACAACCGGTTTAATACCTTCAATCATCAGCCAAGAAGTGGTGGCTATCAAGCGGAAATCAGATGGAGAGAAAACTGTATGGTCTGTCATGGTCATGGTCACACTGCTGCAACATGTAGATGGAAGAATGGAAACATGAACAATGGACCTTGGAGAGCACCTAGATTGGTTTGCTATCACTTCAACAAACTGAGTCACATTGCCAGATTCTGTAGATGAAGAAAGAACATATCTGGTGATATACCGGTAACTCGAGAAGGAAACATTGATGTTGACACTATTCAAGCGGACATGAACAAAACCTGGAAGAAGAAACTAGTGGTGTTACAAGAGGAACCAATTTTTGCACCTAGTGTGGAAATCATTGAACTGACAAACTAAGCTTTAGAAAAGCTTAGGGGGAGCACATGGTGAAATGTTTCGAACCCCCAGTTTACACTGGTAAAAGACCATAACCAACATATGATACCTATCAGTTGGCGGAAGACCAAAAATGGTGAAAGGCAAATCAGGGTTTACGCCCTAATGGAGGAGCATTAATTGTGGTAGGTGAGAATATATGCTTAAAAGGATTTTTCAAATCATTTCTGACTATCAGTTTTCAAGCGAAGAAATTTATTTCAAAGAGTAGAGCAAAGAAAAGGTGATTTGTGCTGAGATTTTGAGAAATTGAGAAACTGCAAAGGAGATTCAAGTTCAAATTGCAAGCGGCCAAGTGAAGAACGCAAAGCAGTGATTCTGCAACTGACAGAGTGTGAAGTGAAGGAGAATCTGAAAGCCCTAAATTCACATGTTCCAAAAGGTATTTCTCAAGTTTTTAAGTTTCTATCATGGCTTCCGCATCTCATACTAGTTCTAGTGCATCTATCGAGTCTGCAAGTTTTATTCAACACAAGTCTAAGTATAATGGCTTGTCTCAAGTACCGGTTGGTGTTATAGTAGAAGAGGGAATCTTAGATTATATTGATTGTAAACTCAAAGACCTAGGGTCTCTTGCTATCCACTCCCAGCTAGGTTTGTTCTGTGGACAAGATAAAAAGATCAAACTGGAGTATAGTATCTTGGAGAAGAAGAAGCTCCACAATGTTGTTTATTTCTTGGAGGATTTCACAGATGATCACATTAGGATCATTTTGAGCATAGTTCATGGTGACAATATGTACCTAGAAAGAACACATGATATAACACCACAAGCAATTCATGCCATCACTGGTTTCTGTAATACAGGGGATGTGCCAACCCTAAGGACAGTAAGAAAAACTTAAATGTCCAAGCTCACCGGTTCAGTGAGTGACTCATGAGGTATGATCATCAATTCTATCAAGGATGATTTGGTGAAGTATTCATGTATGGTGATTGGATATCAAACATTCTTAGCCAGCAAAATTAACTTTGTATCTACTGCAGTGGTAAATGCCATTTACCGGATGATCAAGGAGGATGCATCATTTGACCTATGCACTAGTATGTAAAGGCAACTCCTGTTGAATCTGAAGTTGATCAAATAGGATAATGCACTAAGGTTCAAGTTTGGACAACTATTGGTTGGGTTGTTCTTTTACTTTCAAGGATACTGCCCAGGAGTGGGAGACATTCAGTGGTCGACGGATCAACCGGTTACCAAACAAATAAAGGAAAGTTTGCAAGCAGTGGGAACTGGTTACCCTAAAATTCTGAACAAGTATTTTGATGAGTTCAGACGAAAAATGAGCCAAAGAATGAGAATATCAGGTGACATCATCAAGAAATATGAAGATGATATCTATTTCACCATCAAGGTGGATCAATGCATAATGGAGGCTGTTGAGCCTAGAGTAAAAGAAGTGGAGCCAATGGGCTATGAGGTGATGTATGATATGCTAGAAGGGTATGCCTCTACCCTTATTGCCTCACCACTTGATCCTAAGGCAAAGAGAACCGACACCTACCTAGAGAGGATAACACCGGTTGAGGAACCACCAGCAAAGAAAGGAAAAGAGCCTTCAGTGAAGAAGGCAAAATCAATGCCTTCAACATCGATACCAGCTACTACAGCTAGTCTTGCAGTGACCAAGTGGTCACCGGCCAAGAAGAAACCTGAAGCAGCACTAGGTAAAGTGTTCGAGAGAAAGAGGAAGACAAGGAATACCTCTCCAAACTCAGAAGAAACTATGTCTAAGGAAAAACCAAAGAAAACACGCCAAGCAAAGAGAAAGACAAAGACTAAACCAACATCATCTGCACTGGTTAATATAGATATCTCTTCCTATAAACCTTTGACACATTGTCAAAGAACAATAAAGAATATTAGGAGAAAAGTGCTACATGACTTAATTGAGTATTTTGATGACTTTAATGATGATGAAAAGGAAATAATTTAGTATTTATGTGTTAATGATTGGTCGCCTTCAGAAATTAGATCTAAAACACCGAATTATTTGTATAAGTCCTTAGACAATAAATGGCGCATTGCCATAGAGCAGGAACAAGAAATGAGAGAAAAAGTTTTTGCTGAACATTTTCTTGATGTATCAAATTTGGAGTTGTTCAATGTAATGAACAAATACAAAGGTCTTTTCTTCATTAGAAGAAGAAGACTCAGGTTACTAGAAGGGAAGGGTAAGGAAGTGCTCAAGGTTACACACTCATGCTCTAGAAGCTCTGAAGATGCATCGAGTGGCTGAAGCCAACCGGCAAGTTGAGAAAGAACCGGTTATAATAAAACTGGATGAAGCATTTGATGATGAAGGAAACCCGGTTGATGAACCGGTTGACACTATTGATGTCGATGCCTTGGATGTAGAAGATGTTACTCAAGAAACAACATCTAAGGCAATAGGACAGGAGCAACAGACTGAACAAGTTGATAAGAAAGTTGAGGATAGATAGGAAGCGGCAAAGGAACAGGCTAAGCAAAGGAAAAGGGATGAAGAAGAGAAGCAGAAAAAGGGTGAAGAAGAGAAGAAGAAGAAGGATGAAGAAGAGAAAAAGAAGCAAGAAGATGAAAAGAAGAAGAAGGAAGAGGAAGATAAGGAACAGGAGAAGAAGAAGGAAGTAGAGAGGAAGAAGAAGGAAGAGGAAGATAAGGAGCAGGAGAAGAAGAAGGAAGCAGAGAGGAAGAAGAAGGAAGAGGAAAATAAGGAACAAGAGAAGAAGAAGGAAGCAGAAAAGAAAAAGGATGAGGAGGACAAAGAAGAGGAGAAGAGAAGAGAATCGGAGAAGAAGAAAGCAAAAGAGGATAAGGAAAGAGAAGCAGCAAAGAGAATCTAGATGGAGATTCCAAAGGCAACCGATAGTCAAACCAAACCAACTGACCTCACCAGTCCTATCGACCTCCAGTCTATAAGTGAAATGGAGCTGATGCAGAGCATCAAAGTTTCCCAAGAATAGCTTGAAAACATATGGAGGAAGAAGGGGCCGGATGTAATTCAAGCGGCTATGGAGACTCTTACCGGTTTGATACCTGGTACTAACCTTCCCAACACTAGATCATCACTAGCCAGACTAAAGCTCCTATGCATAGTTGTGGATGATCAGGTGCAGAGCCTAGAAGAGGCAGCAGAGGCAAATGTCAAGAAAGAGCATCAAAGATCTCTTAATATAACTCTAGTGAAGAAGTTGAATGAGCTCTGGTCTGAACTGAAGAAAGAATAAAAGGATATAAGGGACACTCTGGATGAGGGGAATCTTCCACTTAGCAAGATCTGCCAACCCCATTTGTTCTATGATGATGTGCTAGCTCAGAAGCAAAAGCTTCAAACGGACTTGCAGTCCTACATGATCACATTCAAGCCACCTTATGATTCCTTTACAACTTATGGGAAAACCATTCACCAGTTTCACATCTAGTCAGCAAAAATGGAGCAAGAGATCAGCATTCGATCTAGAGATTTGTAGGAACTAAAACTAGTTCTACTTCCACGGTTACACATTCTTCAGAAGTGCTATCTAAACATGGATGCCTTAACAGTGACACAAGAGATGAGCACAATCGATGCCATGGAAGAACAGGTCTCCCAAATGCAGACAGAGAAAGAAGTAACCACCTCCCTACTTGATTCCTGGTCTTTATCGATGAAACAATTCTCGCAGGACTTTAAATCTATTTTTGACAAGTATTATTCCTTATTGTCATAAACTTATTATTTTAATATCTAATTAAAACATGGTTGTTCAGCTGTACTTTGTCATTGTTGGCAAAGGGGGAGAAGAATTATATTTGTGAGAAGTATCTAGTAATAAAAAATTTTGATATACGCTCTGAATATCTCAATGTTTATGCTCTTTATGCAAAATTGTTATACATTGTATTGTCAAAGGGATAGTGTATATGCCTAGGGGGAGCAATTTTGCTAATGGCATGATTTTGTTGTAAAACACTTAGATGTAAAAAATTTATTTTCCTAAGTGTTGCCATCACTGCCAAAGGGGGAGATTGTTGGCATTTTTTATGTTTATGTTGTGATTGTCATTGATGGACACACACTTGCATTGAGATCCCCTTTATATGTATGAGTTGGAGCACAACCGGTATTTATTCCAACTGGTATGTTGTAGTATTGTCTTTAGACTATTGGTGTTTTACAGAATGTGTTTCTCGGTCTGAAGCAACATGTTGACCTCAAGTGGTTCATGGATCCCAAGCAGTACGAGGGATTAAAGCAGCATAACACATTTTTACCAGTCTTCATTTTTGTCAAACCGGCAACCAACATTTTGTATGAACCGGTAATACTCTGTGATGAGTTACCAACTAGCATTTTGTGATGAGTTACCATCCACCAATTGTTTGAAAGTGCCGACACTTTAACGGTGCTTTTTGTGTCAAGTTACCAAGTATGTCCAGGTTCATTGAACCTAGGAAATTGTAATGTTATCCTATTGGACCGACATGAAATCAGATTCCTTTATAAGGACATCATGTCTAGGGTTTTAGTTTGTTGATGTGGTTGTAGTGAAATTTTATGTTATTGCTAGGGTTTAAGGTGGTTGAGGAGTTAGAGAGAATATGAATGTGTAGAAGACTGAAGTAATGCTGAAATTCATTAGGAATGAGCTATCAAGGACCTAACCGAGTAGTCTATGCTATTAGCTAGATCAAACACTTAACTGGGTAGGCCCAAAAGCCTTTCATAAATCCTTTAACAAGGTGGTTCACATCTATGGATCTAAAATCCTCTAGCAAGGTAGTCTTTAATCAGACTTATCTCCTAACAAAGATTGAGATTCCTAACAGGATTTGTTCTGGTAAAGAACATTGTAAGACCTTAACCAGTCTGACCTTAACCGGTCTGGTTCCTATTCTGCAGATAGTTACTTGTGAGTTCCATCTCACCGTGGTTTTTCCCATTTGGGTTTCCATGTCAAAATCTCTTGTGTTATGGTGTTTTTGCTTCTGTGGGTGAATGCATTATTAGCTATTTGGTTTGCATGTGTGTTAACCGATTTGTCTGCCAAATTGTTTAACCTGTTTACTGTTAGTCTTGCAAAGTGCTTAAGTGCAGAGATTTTTGGCATACTAATTCACCCCCTCTCTTAGTATTCATCAAACTATCTGTATAGCATTATTTTGTCATTGATGTCAAGAAATTGATTTTCTAATTTAGTACGATGTTGCCATATCTTGAGAAGATTGATTTGAAGAGAATTATGATGTCGGTAAAAGACACAGAAAGAATGTGATAAGAAAGAGGAGGAATAAGATATTCAATGGGCAACTATTACCAAGTTAGACAATGATGAGATAATGATGTTTATATTGTTTTGATATCCTACATATGTTGTTGATTGTAAGGTTAATACTATACTATGTCACTGAGCAAAGAACCTAGTCGGTAAACCCTAAGGTTATCGATATCAATTAATGAAGGTGGAATGTCTACCGAGTAAAGTTTAGTATTTACCGTGTTGCAACCGAGTTATGACAGATCACATTGGATGGATAAAAGCATTATTTAATGAAGGAAAATGATTAGCTGGAGATGTATAAATGATTGATATGTTGTGCATGAAGTTTGCTAAGGATCTATGGCAATGGAAGATCAACAGGAAGATCTATAGCTCAGATTGAACTGCAATAACCTTGTGCAAGTTCCAAGAAAGGAATGCAAGTTCCAAGGTGAGGTAAAATGTTTTCAGATCAAAAGATGCATTGAACCTAGTCAAGTTTGAATATCTCATGGCTAAGATTGATCATGGGAAATGTGATCAAAGAGATTAAGTGGTTAGAAAATTGTTTATAAATAAGAAATTATTGATGAACAATCTATGTGGGCAAGTGTAAGCACAGAGATACTACATAGTGATTACCAAGCATAGAAGCTTGAAGACCTATTTGAATAATAGAGTAGAGAGCCCAGCAGAGGGACAAGATAAGTCCTATGACAAGATTATTTTGAGCAAATAAGAATCTGCTTTAGCATTTTAGATGTGAAGTTGCAAATATATTTTTATTACTGTTATTTTGTAAGTGACAAAATCTTTTAATTGAGTCGACTTAACAGTGTTATATATAAACCCTTTAGCAAGGTAACATTCTAAATGAGTGTTTGAAATCATTTGACAAGGTCACTTCTAACAAAGTGAAGATCCTAATAGATCTAAGGGAAATCCCTTAAACGGGTCACATCTAGCAATGTGTTTGTAATCTTTAACAGGATTTGCTTTTAACCGAGCATACTCTAGAAGAGTATATTTCTTAGTGGGTCCAAAATCCCATAGTGGTTTTTCCCTATTTGGGTTTCCACATTAAATCTGGCATTATATGTGTTATGATGATTATGTGTTTATGAGTTTGCATGTTTAGTAGTTTTTGGTTATATTGTTGAAGCATAGGTTACTGAGGTTGAATTTGTTGATTTTATGGAAGTTTAAGTTTGTATGATTCACCCCCCCTCTCATCTTGTTAGCTATTGGCATCAGTTCTTTACACCTAGTATTAGAACTTAACAATTGGTATCAAAGCTTTGGACTCCGAAAGAAAAGTTTAAAGGTACTTGAGGCAAAGATCTGAAGATGTATAAAAGGGATGCACCAAAGCTGAACAAGTCAAGTTTCTCCACATGGAAGAAAAGGTTGAAGCTGCATTTATCAGGAATTGGAGAATATGCAAGATATTATTTGGAGAATGATTACATACCACCAAGCACCAACCCAATGACCTTGGAAGAGATTAAGGAAAAGCAAGAACACATTCAAGCTATGATTGAAATAACATCAGCATTGACCGACTCAGAGTTTAATGATCTAGAAGGCTGCAATGATTCAAAAGCAATGTGGACCAAACTCATATTTGTGTATGGCGGTGATGAACATGTCCAAAGAGAAAAAGTAGATAGTCTAAGAGGACAACTTGAATCCATGAGAATGAATGAAGGTGAGAACATAACCCAATATAGTACAAGGTTAAAGGAGATTGTCAATCAAATTAAAGGAGCAAGAGGAACTATTGAAGAGAAGGATATAACAAGTAAGTTGTTGAGAACCCTTCTACCTGCTTATGCCATTCGAGTCTCTCCAATCAATAAATTGAGGTTTGTACCTAACATGCCAGTTTCTTTGGATGCTACTATCGATAAGCTGCATGCATTCAAGTTGAGTAATTTTGATAACAATGGGTCTTCGGTAAATAAAGTAGAATCTGCATTCAGTTCTTTTCATATTGGTGAATCTGATGATTACAATGATAGAATGAGTAAGTACTCTGAAGGGAGTCACAATGGAGAAAGTGAAAGATTTTGCAAGAACATGGAAGAAGTGCACAAACTATATGAGGAAATCAAGAAGCAAGAAGAGTTTGAAGCATTATTAGCCAAAAGGTTACTGAGAGGAAAAGGTAAGTATAAAGGAAAGCTACCTTTAAAAATTTTCAATTGTGATAAAATAGGACATATGGCTTCTAACTGCCCTGACAAAGAATCTAGTGAAAAGAGAGAATACCAAGATAACAGGCAGAAAGACAACCAATACAGAGGACACTAAGACTTCAGAAGGAGAGATAGAAAGACATGTCTAGTAGCTGATGAGGAATCCAACAATGATAAATCTGATGAAATTGATACTAAGGAAGTTGTTTATGTGGCTATTAAAGATGGATCAGATGAAGAAAGGTATGAAGAAAAAGCCCTAATATCTCACATAAATAATAATGAGTCTTGGATCATAGACAGTGGATGCTCACATCACATGATAGGTGATAAACACAAATTTGTTACACTAGAAGATTATGATGGAGGCTATGTAAGATTTGGTAATGATGCACCATGTCTGGTGAAAGGTAAAGGATCTATAATACTTCTTGACAATGCTAAGTGTGATGATGTATACTGGGTTGAAGGATTGAAATATGATTTGTTGATTGTAGCATAGATAAACAATATAGGATACCGAATAGAATTTCAGAAAGGAATTGTCAAAGTTCATGGCATGCATGGAAAGTTAGCTGCTACCAGGACACAAACAAAAGGTAATACATTTCATCTTGACTCAACTCGGAATAAGTGTCTTTATGCAAATATAGATGATACTTGGTTATGGCATAAAAGGTTTTGTCATGTAAATTTTGATAATCTGATCAAAATAAACAAGAAGCACCGAGTAAGAGGTCTACCGAGTCTTGAAAAACTTGAGAATGCTATATGTCAAGGATGCCAGATGGGTAAAATGACAAGATCAAGCTTTACAAGTAATTCCTACACTTCTAAAGGAATTTTAGATCTAGTACACACTGATCTTTGTGGTCCCATGAAAGTTCAAAGTTATTATGGTGATAAGTATTTCATATTATTTGTGGATGATTACTCAAGGATGATGTCAATTATGTTTTTAAAAGAAAAATCAGAAGCTTTTCAAATGTTCAAATGGTACAAGGCAAGAGTTGAAAATGAAATAGGAAGACAACTGAAATGTCTTAGATCTGATAGAGGAGGAGAGTTCACTTCTGATGAATTTAACTTATTCTGCAATGATCATGGTATAAAAAGGCAAGTGTCTGCATTGAGAACACCTCAGCAAAATGGGATAGCCAAGAGAAGAAACAGATCAATTCTGGATTGTGCCAGAACCTTGATGATAGAAAAGAAGGTACCTCAAACATTTTGGAGAGAAGCAATCAGCACTGCAGTTTACACCCTTAACCGAGTTCAACTGAAGAAAGGAGCTATGAAGACACCATATGAGATCTCGTATGACAAGAAACCTAATGTAAGTTATTTTAAAATCTTTGGAAGTAGATGCTATGTTCACAAAGATGACAAAAATGGAAAGTTTGATCAGAAAAGTGAGGAAGGAACATTTCTTGGTTATTCTTCTAGAAGTAAAGCATTTAAATGTCTGATCAAATCATCTAACAAAATAGTTGAAAGTGCAAATGTAAAAATTGATGAATTTGCAAAAAGAGATGATGAAGGAAATTCCAAAGAACCAGAAGATTATGAAGAATTTGTTTATGTTCAACCGAGAAGTCCTACTGAGAAAGTTGTTGAAGAAAATGAAGAGAATGTCCAGTTACCAAGTGATGAAGAAGATCATACAGAACCTACTAAGCCCATATTAGCCAAATATGTTAGAAGACATCATGCATCAAATCAGATTATAGGAGATAAGGATGATCCAGTGATGACAAGGAACAAACTGAGATAGAACACATGTCTAATATCTGAATTTGAATCAAGAATAGTAAAAGAGGCATTTAATAGTGAAGATTGGGTAAATGCTATGACAGAAGAGATTGATCAAATCAAGAAGAATGACACATGGAAACTAATCCCATGACTGAAGGACAAAAATGTAATCGGTACAAAGTGGATTTTCAAAAACAAGCTAAATGAAAAAGGTGAGGTTATTCGGAACAAAGCAAGACTAGTTTGCAAAGGTTATGCTCAAGAAGAAGGAATAGATTATGGTGAGACTTTTGCACCTATGGCTAGACTTGAGGGAGTAATAACATTGTTGGCATATCTTGCTTTCAAAAATTTCAAGGTATATCAAATGGATGTTAAATCTGCATTTTTTAATGGTATAATAGAAGAATAAGTTTACATTGAACAACCTCAAGGATTTGTTGAAGACAAGAGTAAAGATCAGGTATGCAAATTGAACAAAGCTTTATATGGTTTGAAACAAGCACCTAGAGCATGGTATGAGAGACTGCACTCTTATTTGATCAAGATTGGTTTTATAAGGACAAGTGAAAACAACAATATGTACATGAAGAATGATGAGAATAATGGTATATTGATCTTAGCCATATTTGTTGATGATATTATTTTTTGTGGTAATGACTCCTTATGCAAGAACTTTGGGAATGAAATGTGCAAAGAATTTGAGATGTCATTAATCGGTGAGATGAAGTATTTAATGGGTTTACAAATACTGCAAATGAAAGATGAGATTTTCATTACTCAATCCAAGTACATAAAGCAAATCTTGAAGAAATATGGAATAGAGGATTCTAAACCAGTAAGTACTCCTATGACTACTAACTGTAAATTATCAAAGAATGATGAATCTGCATCTGTTGATGAGACACTTTACCAATCTATGATTGGGAAGTTGCAATATGTTGTGCATAGTACACCGGATATGGTACATGCACTAGGTATTGTTGCAAGATTCTCTACAGATCCCAAAACCCATATGACAGCAATCAAGAGAATTTTCAGATACCTAAGAGGCACTGAAGATTATGGCTTAGTATATGAAAAGAGGAATGATTTTGATTTAAAAGTTTATACTGATGCTGATTGGGTAGGCAACATTGATGACAAGAAAAGCACAAGTGGTGGAGCTTTCTTTTTGGGAGAAAGACTAGTAAGTTGGCCTAGCAAGAAACAAGGATGCATTTCACAGTCAACCGTAGAAGCTGAATATGTTGTTGCAGCATTGAATTGTACCAATATAGCATGGATCAAACAACTGTTGGAAGGTATAAATGAGAAATTTATCAAGCCAGTAACTATAATATGTGATAATACTAGTGCCATTAACATTTCAAAGATTGCAATAATGCACTCTAAGACAAAGCATATATCTATAAAGGATCATTATCTTAGAGAAGAAGTTCAAGAGAAGAAAGTTGTGCTAGAATATATCAGTTCAAAGGAGCAATTAGCATACATCTTCACAAAGCCACTACCAAGGGACACTTTTGAGTATCTCAGAAGCAAGTTAGCGGTCCTACCGCTATCTTCTACTCACTGATAGAGTTCAATGAAAGCATCAATTTGATGAATCTATAGAATATCATGTGTGGATTGATGTTGATTTATGCACTTTAGAAGCTTTTCTAAAGGTGTGTAGGAAATAGTGAATAGAGATAGATTGCTCTGACCAAAACTGGGATGATACACAGGAAGGCAAATCACTTCACAGAGGAAGAAATCATGATTTAGTTTTTTTACTTTTTGGCATTGTTGTCAAAGGGGGAGAAGACTAAATGGTAAAATCCTAAATGAAGAAGATAACGGAAGACTAATGACAGGGGGAGAAGACTTCAGAAGATTTTAACAACTCAAGGATAATAGGAAAAGTCTACCAGCAATCTGAATTCGAATCAATTTGAATATCTTGTTGGTATTACCATTTAATTATTGGTTTTTCCATCAATGCCAAAGGGGGAGATTGTTGGCATTTTAGTAGAAAGGAGATTGTTGATATTCATTAAGGATATTGAGAAGGTTGTTGAAGATTATTTGATATCACTGAAAAAGGATGATAACTATATGTATAGCATTATTTTGTCATTGATGTCAAGAAATTGATTTTCTGATTCAGTATGATGTTGCCATATCTTGAGAAGATTGATTTGAAGAGAATTATGATGTCGGTAAAAGACACAAAAATAATGTGATAAGAAAGAGGAGGAATAAGATATTCAATGGGCAACTATTACCGAGTTAAACAATGATGAGATCATGATGTTTAGATTGTTTTGATATCCTACATATGTTGTTGATTGTAAGGTTAATACTATACTATGTCACCGAGCAAGGAACCTAGTCGGTAAACCCTAAGGTTATCGATATCAATTAATGAAGGTGGAATGTCTACCGAGTAAAGTTTAGTATTTACCGAGTTGCAACCGAGTTATGATAGATTGCATTGGATGGATAAAAGCATTATTTAATAAAGGACAATGATTAGCTAGAGATGTATAAATGATCAATATGTCATACATGAAGTTTGTTAAGGATCTATGGCAATGAAAGATCGACAAGAAGATCTACAGCTCAGATTGAACCACAATAACCTTGTGCAAGTTCCAAGAAAGGAATGCAAGTCCCAAGGCGAGGTAAAACATTTTTAGATCAAAAGATGCATTGAACCTAGTCAACTTTGAAGATCTGATGGCTAACATTGATCATGGGAAATGTGATCAAGGAGATTAAGTGGTTAGCAAATTGTTTATAAATAAGAAATTATTGATGAACAATGTATGCGGGAAAGTGTAAGCACATGGATGCTACATAGTGATTACTGAGCATAGAAGCTTGAAGACCTATTTTAATAATAGAGTAGAGAGCCCAGTATAGGGACAAGATAAGTCCTATGACAAGATTGTTTTGAGGAAATAAGAATCTACTTTAGCATTTTAGATGTGAAGTTGCAGATATATTTTATTACTGTTATTTTGTAAGTGACATAAAATCTCTTAACCGAGTGGACTTAACAGTCTTATATGTAAACCCTCTAGCAAGGTAACATTCTAAATGAGTGTTTGAAATCCTTTGACAAGGTCACTTCTAACAAAGTGAAGATCTTAACAGATCTGAAGGAAATCCCTTAACCAGGTCACATCTAGCAATGTGTTTGTAATCTTTAACAGGATTTGCTTTTAATCGAGCATACTCTAGAAGAGTATATTTCTTAGTGGGTCTAAAATCCCACAGTGGTTTTTCCCTATTTGGGTTTCCACATTAAATCTGGTGTTATATGTGTTATGATGATTATGTGTTTTTGAGTTTGCATGTTTAGTAGTTTTTGGTTATATTGCTGAAGCATAGGTTACCGAGGTTGAATCTATTGATTTTATGGAAGTTTAAGTTTGTATGATTCACCCCCTTCTCTCATCTTGTTAGCTATTGGCATCAGTTCTTTACACCTAGTATCAGATCTTAATAGGTTATTTTGGGAGAAATAGATTTGAGGGGTAAGCAAGTAAGAACCACTAAATGAAGCAAGAAGGTTGTAGAAGGCAACTTCTCTTGGGCTTGGTATAGAAAATGTTCCAAGGAAACCCTTCCTGTCTATTTCCCCCATTTTGATGTGTTGTAATTTTAGTACTTAGCTAAATCAAAAATTTGGATAAGGTTTGTAGTAGAATGGGCATATGTTACATCATACAAAGGTACTTCTTGTGGATTTGTTGCAACAAGAGATGGATCAAATCCTAAATAGATGTTCCTGCTTCTCATGGAAAATTTAATTATGTCTACTTTATGTATGTTTTGTGTCTTCATGCATTCATGTGTATGCTTTGTGTTCTCAAGTGTATATTATGTGTTGGCTCTAT
The DNA here is from genome assembly GCF_030272615.1 of Cryptomeria japonica. Taxonomy (NCBI): domain Eukaryota; kingdom Viridiplantae; phylum Streptophyta; class Pinopsida; order Cupressales; family Cupressaceae; genus Cryptomeria; species Cryptomeria japonica. The sequence continues at coordinate 286,121,269 of NC_081408.1, read as the reverse complement.
ATTTTTTATGATGAATATAAAGGATATTAATTTATTGTTTTAAAAGTCTTAGACATAATTCAGGCTATTTTTCAAACATGGATCAATCCAAAATACAATAAGAGAAAACTTGTTTTAAAATTACATAATTATGAAATGTAAAGGGAATTCATGTCATATTTTGTATAAAGAATGCCCCATATTGAATATATTCAGTGAATTACCATAATACTAATATAAGGAAGTACAAGAAGGGTGAGCAGTGATGAGGTCCTCCTCTAGGTACACCACCTCGTGGTAGTTGAGTGATGATCCCGTGAGGACAAGGAGGTTTAGACAAAGTCCACCACTCTTGGACTTAGGAGGGAGAGATGTTCAAGCCACCTTAGTGTATCTTTGTAAACTCTATCATACTTGATTAATGAGGTAATTCCAACCATAAGAAAATGATAAGGATGCAAGCGATGAAGCATAACGATTATAGGATACCTCACAAGGTATAATATAAATGGTAGTTTGACTTGTGGTGACTCTGGCTTTCACTCTTCTCTTGAGCCTAGGTTTGAGGGTCTCTTGGATACCTTATAATTCTTCTTACTCCTACTTTATTATGGCTGATTTCTTATAAAAAGTATTAAATTTATGCTTAATTATTATTATACTTAAAGTATTAGAATAGTCACGATTAATTAATTTTCAAGTTATGAAATATGTATATTTGAATAATGTTTATGTTTGTTTTGCATCATAAGTGCATCTTTGTGGAGGAAGGGTACGGATGTGATGAAGGGGTGATGAGGGGCTTGTAAGTAAGCCATTCTTGGGTGACCAAAGTGGGATGAAAGCTTGGATGTCTCATGTATAGAGGAGTCAAGGAACTCGGTTGCATTTTCTATAGATTCCCCCCAAAATACTTGATAAATAAGAGAGGCAAGTTTGATAGTTCATTCGGTGTGAGCTTCAAAGTGAAGTAAGAAGGTTGTAGAAAGCAACCTCTCCTAGGATTTGGTGTAGAAATGGATCTAAGCATTTTATTTTAGTATTTTATCTAACCCTAAACTTAAGATGAATATGTATTTGTATTTTCTCTTATTTTTTATATGCAAGATTTGCATACAATAGTTCACTTTGTTTATTGACTTGTTGATCATATCTCAATTTGACTCTATGTTTGAACCACATTTTCCCATGGGTTAAGATGAGGCTAGGCATGTAATGTATGTCTGTTGGAGGAATAATCATCAAATTACTAAAATTAAAGTAGTGCAATGGCCAAAATTGATTTGGATTTAAAATTTTAATGGGGATAAAAGGGTAATTAATATGAAATGTTCAATAATAGATATCAGTTTAAAATTATGAAAATATATCCACATAAAGAATCCATGCAACATTGGATAACTTATAAACAAGAACTACAGGATCATCAACCTAGGAATCATGATAACTTAAGAATACTTGAGGTCAACTACTTTCCAAGAGGAGGGACTATAATATTCCCCATCTTAACCTAGTAATTAAAGAAAAAATAGTTTTTGTGTTCAAGGGGGTAGCCTCGACCAATCTAAGTATTTAATAGTTACAAAGTGATATTAAAAAATTGGAAATATCATCTTATTATAGTAAGGTAAATAAAAAATGAGGACTCGATAAACATTCATACACCAAAGAATAAAAACTTGCAAGTATCCAAGTTCAGACTATTAGCATCAATGACCATCCATATGAAATGATAATTACAAGCGACTAAGAAAAATGACAGTGACCAAAGTTATTGATAATTAATATATTGGTCATTTTGGCTAAGTAGACTGATGCACATACTAATATGCAAGACATTAATTAAAAGCATAGATTAAGACATAAGGCAATAAAGTAGAGACAAAGACATAAGGCAGTTATCTCAATCTCTATATGACTATTCACTTCATCCATGTATTAGCAATGATCCATGTATAGAGTGTTCTTTATGAAAACATGATAATAAAGAACAATGATCAATATATGAATTGTTGTGATCACCCTAAAATCCAATATCCTCTATCATTAACAATAGGTATTTGAGTTTTCAGTGATCAAAGGGTTGATAAATCAAATACAATCAAAGTTTCTAAGTTAACTATCAAAAAAACAATATTATCTTGATTTTCCATAAACACATGCAATTCATGAAGGCTAAAGAAAATTTTTGAGGATATAAGACTATGAAGAATATTATCCAATGAAAATACTTTAACTTAGTCATAGAAGTTCGGAAAAATGTGGAATTCAAAGTAATACAAAAATATTCTCTAATTGGGAAGAATCCTTTATTTATTTTTTATAAAGTTGGATGGATTGTCAAGGCCAAATATGGATTTCAAAATAATAAACAAAGAAGATAAGACACAATCATTTCCCATTAAGGTATTGACATGCTATTTCACTATCATCGCCCAAAATAGAGTATAGAGATATCATCCAAAGTTACGAAGTTGACATGAATAATAATAAATATCAACACTATTAAGAAATGGTGTTGTCATTCTTCATTGCTAATTCTGGTGAATAAATGATTAAATAACTAGCACTTGCACTTGGGTGAGGTGCAATGTGTAATGCTGATAGTAATTTATATTATTTGCAATGTGATATTAAGATGTACAAATTCAAATTATTTAAAAAAAAACATGTGCTAGCAGTATGCATGTGGGTGTCTTTAGAAAATAACCTGGCAAGCAAGTATTTGTGGTCCCTATTTGAAAAGTAGAAACTTGTTAAGAGTTTATATTGATGATATATATAGATAAGATTAGTTGAACAAGATTAAAGAGGAATACTTCCTTTTTATAAAGAGAGATGTTGCATTTGAGCTTCTTCTTTTGTCCTTATGATTGTGTATGGATTTCTTTACATTTTTTAGTACCTCTCGTAGGAGAACATTGGGTCAATGCAAAGGCCATCCAAGGATTTTACTTTGGATACTCCAATAAACATTAGTCCCTATCTTTCACTTTGCTTATAGCAATAATACAACCAATTGGTGTGCTAGTGTTGGATATTTCTTGATATGTTGTCATTTATGTCAACATATGTGGATATTGTTTATGATAACTCAATGATGAACTGATAGTACTAACTCGGAACTGAGAGGGGGGGCTGAATTAGTACAGACAAAAATACAATCCTAAACTAGTCTGACAACATACACTTCAAATGACTGGCAAACAATGACACTGGTTTGAAACATAATGCAACCGGTAAAGCTAAGAATGACTGAGACAACCATTAACTGGTTACTCACTTAGCTCTTCACTCAACTCAAGACTACACTACCATTTCACCCTTATGCATAAATAGGTAATCTATCATCATATCATAATAACAGCTAGTTCAACATGTTTTATTGATAGGCATAAAACACAGAACCATCATATGCTTGACAAACAATAGAAAAGCATCAAAACATAAAAGCATCACACATGACACAGATATTTTTCATGTGGAAACTCAACTGGGAAAAACCACAGTGGGGATGAATACCCACAAGCTCTTTTTGAACTCTTTAGAAGTCCACTCTATTAGGACCCTTGTCCAGTTAGAGACATTACAATAGGTTTTGCTAGGAACCGATCCTGTTAGAGATCACCTGGTTAAGGGATTTCTAGAATACCTAATTAAGGGTTAAAGACTGTTAAAGGTTGCCTTGTTAGAGGATTTCAAGAACTCAATAGCTAAAGGATTTCGAACTCAATAGCTCTGAATTACCCTGTTAAAGGATTTACAGCAAGCCGGTTAAGGCTACCTTGTTAAGGGATTTTCCAACTGTTGAGGTGGTTAGAGATCAATAGGTATTACAATGATCTGGTATCAACACTCGATGCCAATGTAGATCTACTCAAGCTCCTCTTCACCTTCTACACTTACACTCTGTAGGTATCACTTCTCTCATTTTGGTCTGGCAAGAATCATGTATCCCTTCTCTTGGATACACACACACAACTTTTTCCAACAACCTCAGAAAGAGACACAACATCGACCTTATAGGAAAATAGATAGGTCAGTAGCATAAACCCTAAACCCTAAACCTATTAGGTTAAGGAATTTAAATGGTTCAATCCTAACCGTTGAGCACACTGCATTAAGTACAACAGTTCTTGATCCAATCTCAAGACATTCTCCATCATCCATTTCCACAGATTTTATGGCGGCTAATAACCCATCGCACGTTATCACCATTTTACAAACTTCTCACATTCCTGAGGTAGATAGGAACAATCTCCTTCATGCAAGATCCTTCACGTGCACAAGGCTTATGTGGCAACATGATTTGTTCTTTGTTATCATGCTAACTCATCACACAATGTCACCGATTGAGCCACATAGGCTTGAAGAACTTCAACCAGAAACCCTGAAGTTGAGACTATCAACTAACAGTCATACAACACTTTCATGTGCCGGTTCCCATAACCATATGTCGGTTCACCTTGAACAAACACACCGCTTCACTTTGGCACAAATGCTGGTTCACAGTGTTATATCGGTTCACACATATGCCAGTTCACACCTCTTCAACATATTGACATCAATGACAACATACAATGTCATTATGTCCTCATACCGGTTCACATAATGCCAACAATCTCCCCCTTTTGCATTGATGGCAATATACAAAGGTATCTCTCTGCTTCACATCTTCTCCCCAAATTTCTGCAGATATCTTCTCCACTTCACATCTTCTCCCCCTTTGACAACAATGTCAAAGTGGAGGCACAAGCTTCCCTATTCCATTATGTTGCTCCCCCTGAGAAGTAGCATCCATCAACACATCAATCGTGAAGAAAAATTTGACTATGCAATACATGACTGATGTGGAGCATATACCTTTAGTTCACCTCTTGAAGGGGCAGTACCCCTAATTCACCTCTTAAGTACATAAATGTAGTCTTTGGGAGAGGCTTTGTGAATATGTCTGCTAACTGCTCCTTACTGGAAACATGCTCCAGTGCAATCTCTTTGTTCTGAACCTTTTCCCTCAAGAAATGATACTTAATCTCAAAGTGCTTTGTTCTAGAATGTAAAACCGGATTCTTGGAGGTATTAATTGCACTAGTATTGTCACAAATTATACTTACCGGTTCAGATATAGGAAATTTGAAGCCATTCAATACATGCTTCATCCAAACTATCTAAGTACAGTTCATGAAATTTGAAACATACTCTACTTCGGCTGTAGACTGAGAGATACAACTCTTCCTTTTACTCATCCATGAGACCAGTCTACCACTGAGGAAGAATGTATCACCGGTTGTCCTCTTCCGATTATCTACATTACCAGACCAATCAGCATCTATGAACACTTTTAGTTTAAAATCATTATTGTATGGATACCATAACCCATAGTTAATGGTTCCTTTTAGATACCTAAGAATCCTCTTGACTGCAACTAAGTGTGATTTTCTTGGACTTTTCTAGAACCTTGTAGTAATACCAACTGCATGTGCAATATCCAGTCTGCTATGCACTACATAATGCAACTTACCAATCATTGATCGGTATTCTTTCTCATCAACCAATGCAAAGTCATCCTCTTTGGATAGTTTACAACCGGTCACCATTGGTGTACCAACCGGTTTTCTATCTTCCATGCCAAAGGTCTTCAACACCTCTTTGACATACTTGGACTGAGTGATAAAGATTCTATCTTTCATCTACTGGATCTGTAGTCCAATGAAGAACTTAATCTCCCCTATGAGTGACATCTCAAACTCTTTCTTCATCTCATCTACAAATTCATGACTCATCTTGTCATCTCCACCAAAGATAATGTCATCAACAAATACTTCACAGATTAGGATTTGATCTCCTTCAGACTTCAAGTAGATATTGCTATCTTCACTTGTTCTCTCAAATCCAATCTTCACAAGATGGGAATGCAGATGTTCATACCATGCTCTAGGTGCCTTCTTTAGTCCATATAAGGCTTTATGTAGCCTACATACCATGTCACTATCTTCAGATAGGGCATACCCATCCGGTTGCTCAATAGACACCTCCTCTTCAAGTACACCATTTAGGAATGTATATTTTACATCCATTTGATATACTTTGAAACCTTTAAAAGTTGCATATACAAGAAGCATACGGACTCCTTCCAATCTGGCTATAGGAGCAAAGGTTTCTCCATAGTCTTCTGCTTTTTCTTGAGCATATCCTTTGCACACTAATCTGGCTTTGTTCCTAATCACTATGCCATCCTCATTTAGCTTATTTCTAAAACCCCATTTAGTACCAATGACATTTTTGTGCTACAGTCTAGGTACCAAAGACCATGTACCATTTTTCTCTATCTGGTCAAGTTCCTCTTCCACTGCCTTGATCCAGTCTTCATCCTTATGTTCCTCTTTGAATGATTTAGGCTTAAATTCAGAGATCATACATTAGTTTTCTCTAGCCTTTATTCTTGTAAGGATTCCTGCATCCTTATCTCCTATGATCTTCTTAGGATCATGATACAGCTTGACATACCGAAGAATGGTCTTGATAGATTCCTCTTGCTTTTCTTCTTCATCCTCATCTTCATCAGTATCAGCATCTACATTTTTCAGTGTAGGAACATTGTTACTGGTACTCATTTGTCTATCAACTGGTTCCCAAAAGGTTGCAACCGGTTCATTTACCACTTGCTCACTGTCAGTTTCCTCAGTTTTCTTAGAGGTTTCATCAACTCTTACATTGATGCTTCCATAATTCTATGAGTCCTATTGTTGAAACACTTGAGAGCTTTGCTCTTGGTGGAATATGCTAGGAATATTCCCTCATCACATTTCGCATCAAATTTTCTCTAGTGTTCACTCCTCTTGATGTAACATTTGCTACCAACCACTCTAAAGTAGCTAACCATAGGTGTCTTATCGGTCCAATACTCATAAGGAGTTTTATCCTTACCTTTCTTAATGAGTACCCGGTTCATTGTGTAGACTGTAGTGCTCACCGCTTCTCTCCAAAAGGTGTGAGCTACCTTTCCTTAAATCAACATGGTTCTAGCTACTTCAACCACAATCCTGTTATTCCTCTCTACTAGGCCATTATGCTATGGAGTTTGGGGGGTAGACAATTGCCTCTTGATACCATGTTCTTCATAGTACTTGTTGAATTCATCGAAAGTGAATTCCCCTCCTTGATTAGTTCTCAGGAACTTGATCCTTTTACTTCTTTCCTTCTTCACTAATGCCCTAAAAGCTTTGAACTTTACAAAGGCTTTAGACTTGTCTTTCAAGAATGTGACCCACATCATTCTTGAGCAGTCATTAGTGAGAATCATGAAGTACCTATCACCCTGCACACTTCTAGTTTTCATAGGACCACACAAATCAGTATGCACAAGATCAAGCAAGTTGTCAGCTGTGAAAGATTTACCTTTAAAGGTTGAGGAAGACATTTTCCCTAATTGACACTCTCTGCACAAGGTATTATCTGGTTTGCTTAGCACCGACAACCCTCTAACTGCCTTGATCTTACTAGCCTTCACAATGTTATCAAAGTTTACATGGCAGAGTCTCCTATGCCATATCTAGCTATCTTCAAATTTAGCCATAAGACATGTACTTATATTTGCATTCAGATGAAATAGGTTACCTTTGGTCTGCATGTCGGTGGCCACAAATTCACCATTCTTTTCTTTGATTCTGCAAACTCCATTCTTCAATTCCATAATGAGGCCACTGTCATTCAACTAGGCAACACTCAGAAGGTTGTGTCTAAGACCATCAACCCAATACACATTGTCAACACTACTCTTTCCATTCAGAGAGATGGACCCTTTGCCTTTGACCATGCATGGTGCATCATTGCCAAAGCAAACCATACCATCATCATACTCCTCCAAGGATAGAAACTTGCTCCAGTCACCAGTGATATGGTGAGAACAACCACTGTCAATGATCCACTCATTGGAAATATCAAACCAGGAGACAAGAGCCTTCTTGTCTGGCACATCTTCTTTGACAGCAACAAACACAATATCTTCATTTTCTTCATCCTCTGATTCTTCATATGTGACACCTTCATCAACTGCCACAAAACAGTTTCTCCGGTTTCCTCCTTTGAATTTCTTGAACCTTTCCAGTTTGTCCTTGTTGTCGCCATTAGGATAGTTTACAACAATATGTCCTATCTAGTTGCAAGAAAATCATTTCAAAGGTAGCTTACCTTTGTATTTTCAAGTTCCTTTAGGAAGTTTCCTGGCAAGGAGAGCTTCAAATGCCATCAAAATCTCCTCATCATCCATTTCTCTGCTCTGTCTTGGTTCACCACTAGTGCTAGCTTCTTTTCCTTTTCTGGATGGTACAACAGAGGCTTTAAAAGTTGATTCAGTCTTTTGAACACTACCATCAAAAATATTTAGCTCATAGGCTATCAACTTTGCTATGATAGAGTCCAGCAATACCTTAGTCTTGTCTATTGATCTCAACTCCTAAATAGAAGCAACCCTTATTGCATAGACCGACAATAGGGATCTCAGGACTTTGCTTACCACACTGGAATCTTCTATTTTACCACCTGCACTCTTGATATCTCCAACAATGATTTTGATTCTTATTCCATACTATTGAATGGTCTCACCTTCAACCATCCGCATATCTTCAAAATTCCCTCTAAGGCTTTCTTCCTTAGCCTGTTTTACATGCATCACCGCCATAGATATTTTCAAGAGTATCCCATACCTCTTTGGGATTTTCCTTATCCTGGACATCAATAAACTCAATGTCAAATAAACTACTAATTAGGGCTTCCATGACTTGCCCATTCTCTTCTATCTCTCTCTTTTGGTCATCGGTGAGAGTACCGGTAGGGGCAACATAGGCATTCTCAACATAGCTCTAGTGTTGAACACCCATGCTTCTGATGTATATCTTCATCCTATCCTTCGATATACTGAAATTTTCCCTGTTAAACTTTGGACCTTCCCTCTTCATCATTTGACTGGGATCTTTAACTCAAGTGGCTAAGCTTATAACACAGAGGACCTGGAGGATGCTCTGATACCAATTGATAACTCAATGATGAACTGATAGTACTAACCCAGTACTGAGAGGGGGGGGTGAATCAGTATAGACAAAAATACCATCCTAAACCGGTCTGACAACAGACATTTGAAATGACTAGCAAATAGTGACACTGGTTTGAAATAGAATGCAACCGGTAAAGCTAAGAATGACTGAGACAAGCATTAACTAGTTACTCACTTAGCTTTTCACTCAACTCAGAACTACATTACCATTTCACCCTTATGCATAAACATGTAATCTATCATTAGATCATAATAACAACTAGTTCAACATGTTTTATTGACAGGCATAAAACACAGAACCATCATATGCTTGATAGACAATGGAAAAGCATCACACATGACACACATATTTTTCACGTGGAAACCCAACTTGGAAAAACCACGGTGGGGATGAATACCCACAAGCTATTTTTGAACTCTTTAGAAGTCCACTCTATTAGGACCCTTGTCCAGTTAGAGACATTACAATAGGTTCTGCTAGGAACCAATTCTGTTAGAGATCACCCAGTTAAGGGATGGCTAGAATACCCAGTTAAGGGTTAAACCCTATTAAAGGCTACCTTGTTAGAGGATTTCAAGAACTCAATAGCTAAAGGATTTCAAACTCAATAGCTTTGAATTACCCTATTTAAGGATTACAGCAAGCCGGTTAAGGCTACCCTGTTAAGGGATTTTCCAACTATTGAGGTGGTTAGAGAACAATACGTATTACAATGATCTGGTAACAACACTCAGTGTCAATATAGATCCGCTCAAGCTCCTCTTCACCTTCTACACTTACACTCTGCAGGTATCACTTCTCTCCTTTTGTTCTGGCAAGAATCACGTATCCCTTCTCTTGGATACACACACACAACTTTTGCCAACAACCTCAAAAAGAGACACAACATCGACCTTCTAGGAAAACAAATAGGTCGGTAGCATAAACCCTAAACCCTAAACCTGTTAGGTTAAGGAATTCAAATAGTTCAATCCTGACCATTGAGCACATTGCATTAAATGTAGTAGTTCGTGATCCAATCTCAAGACATTCTCCGTCATCCATTTCCACCGATTTTATGGCGGATGATAACCCATCACATGCTATCACCATTTTACAGACTTCTCACATTCCCGAGGTAGATAGGAACAATCTCCTTCATACAAGATCCTTCATGTAGACAAGGCTTACTGGTGTAGGAGCACCCTTCAAAGGGCTCCCACCATTTGTTTTTGATTGTCTTTTTTCTTCTCAATGAAGCCATTGTATATACAATAAGAGCCATGTGCTCATTGGTCTTAGTTAGGGTCCTAGTTGAGGTCCTAGGGTCATGAGTCAAAATGAGGATTTCTTAGAAGTAGAGGGTATGTGTGCATTTGAGGTTTTTAGGGGTCCTTCATAGCATGGTGGTGTCCTTAGGTTGGCCCAATGTGGGTCTAGGAGTCAACAAAAGAAACATTGGGAAAGTTGCTCAACAGTTGCAAAAGTTGCATGACAACTTTTAAAAGTTGTCAAGAAACTTTTCCACCATGAGGCCAAAATCTTTAGTTTGGCATGGACAACTCTAATATGGGCACATAGACTGAGGAGAGATTAGTATAAGTAATTGCAAACCCTAAGTTAGTGGGTTGGATGTCAGACATTGTACAGCCCAAGCAAACTGACTGACTGTGATTGCAATTTTGTTGCTAGTCGGCACAAATGGAGTAAAGGAAGATTGCTAATGGATTGATTTGCATGAAAAACTATGTGGAGTTTCTTGTATGGTGTTTTTACTCTCATTGTGAGAAATTAGATTAGGTTTTTATTTGTAGGTTGTGTGTGTTTGTAAATAGTTTGTAACCTTGCTTCTCATTGTCCAGTTTTGGACTGGTTTGTGTAAATGGATGCATAACTCCATTCCCTATTGTGGAACCACCATGAAACCATGGGGAATGAGAGTGAAAACTATTTACTATAGTTCAATGCAAGAAAGGCCCTTGAAAATGCAGGGAGGTCATCAAAAGACCCAATCCTAGGTGAGACTGAGCAGTGCCCAGCTAGGAAGGGTTAAGTTGCAGAGGTCTTGGAGAGCAAGGAAGGTCAGAGGAGAGAGCACCCTTTAGAGGAGTTGTAGAGGGGTGAGTGAAGTATCACAGGTGTGAAGGAGGAGCCTCCACCAATCTAGACAAGGTGGCTAGAACATAAAACTTACACTGTGACCCTGGCAAGCCTAAAAACCCTCCTAAAAACCCTTAAAACCCTTAAAATCCACCTAAGGCAGTGTACGGACACTTGGAAGCCTAAAACCTAGAAAATCCTTGAGTCCTTGCCAAATGAATAGCAGGTCTTTTGGGAATTTTCACAAGAAAGTGCATCATTTGTGAGAGGGAGCCCTAAAGGACCGGGTAGGAGGTTTAATTGGTTCTAATCCTTGTAGCCCTATTTTGTAGGCAAAACAGAAAATAGTGAAATCGGTAAGGGGTTGGAAGCTTGAAACCTCCTAGGGGCACATGAATGGGTGGAAAAACCATGAATTAGAGCTGACCTAACCTTGCTAAGACCTAGGAAGGTGTGGAGCAAGCCAAACCCTTATTAGCCATAGTAAGGGGTTTTGAGTCTCATGAGTAGGTGAGACGTTAGGAGTAGAATTGCAACTCATTGGTGGGTGGATTGGGTAAGGTCAGGGAATTCCTCAAGAAAGGGAAGTCCTAGAGACCCTAGGGTGTGAAGAGAACACCAGGTGAGCCAAGGGAAGGATCCAAGAGCATAAACTAGGCTAGTCTATCCCAAACCCCATCCCATCAGATTAGTATCAGAGCAAGTTAAAGATTTGTTGGACCATGTATGTCTCTGTATTCTGGTGAATTAGTAGGGGAAAGCACAATGGTCACTAATGCAGAGCTTTCTAGGGAGGTAGAAGAGTAGAAGGAGAAGAATAGACTCCTTGAAGAAGCTATGAGCGAGATAAGGGATAAGCTGCATGAAGTGGTAGATCAGAGGACACAAGGACCTTGGGGTGAAGAAACCAAGGATAAAGGCAAGAAAACTATAGACATAGATGATATTATACCTGAACCGGATCCCTTGTTCAATGAAGAACCATTTGTAAAGTCTATTAAGGCTTTGAACACGAAAACTTTTGAAGGATTTCCACATTTCAGTGGAAGAATGGACATAGACACTGTCATGGAATGGATTGAGGGCATGGAAAACCACTTTGAGTGTGAGGGAGTGACAGAGGCTCAAAAGGTTAAAGTTGCCAAATCAAGATTAAGGGGAGTAGCTTTGACATGGTGGAAGTACTTGCAAGAAGATAGAGTTAGCATGGGAAAGCTACCCATTGACAATTGGAAGGCCATGGTGAGTAAGGTCAAGGAGAACTACTTACCAGAGGATTATGAAGTCCAAATTCATAAGAAGAGATAGGGTTTGAAGAAAAAAGACCTTGATGTGACCTCCTACACCGAAGAATTTCAAAAAATTTGTCTTGGATCCAAAGTCCAAGAAGATGAGTCTTTTAAGGTGGCTAGGTATCTAAGCGGCTTAAAGTGGAACATTCAAGTGGAGATAAGCCTATGGACTCCTACTACTATTCAAAAATGTCATTAGCTTGCTGCCAAGGTAGAAGAGAGGAACAAAAGGAAAGGAGACTCCAATAACAGGGGTAGAGGCAGAGGTAGAGAACAAATGAATCACCAAGGTGGTTACCAAAGCAAGGCAAATGAGCAAAGGAACCAAGGAGAAGCCAAGTTGACTGAACATGGTAGTGAAACCAATCTCAGAGGGGGCCATTCTAGAGGAAGAGGTGCACAAGGTGGTCCAAGTAGGGGTAGAGGTACCGACAGAGGTAACTCCTACTTTGCAACCATGAAATGTTACAACTGTGGACAATTGGGACACCCGACATATAGATGCCCTAACAAGCCTACATCATCAAACAGTGGAAAGAGAGTTTCTTATGCACATGAAGACTCTTCAAGCAGCAAGACACCTGAGGTGGACCATATTGAATCAAAGATTGGAGAGAATCTAATGTTCAATAGGGTCTTGATAAGACAACCAGTCAAGAATGAACCTAAGCATATGAGAGCATTGTTTAGGGTGAGATGCAAGATTCTTGGTAAAGTTTGCAAGGTGATAGTTGATTCAAGGTCAACTTATAAGATAATATCAGAGGAGGCAACCAAGAAGTTGAAACTCACAAGGATACCCCACACTAACCCATACGAGGTGACATGGTTGAATCATGAGTAGAGTGTGCTTGTCAATGAATAGACTTGGGTAGAGTTTTCTATTGGAGGATACAAGGATAAGATCCTTTGTGATGTGTTACCCATGGATGCTTGTCATCTATTGCTAGGTAGACCCTGGAAATTTGATAGGAAGATGATCTATGATAGAGAGGAGAACTCCATTTCCTTCAAGAAGGACAGCAAGACCTTTAAGATTCAGTCTTTGACAGAGAATGAAGAGGGAACTTCAAGAACACCTAGTGTCTTATTGGCTACTGGTAAAGAGTTTTTAAACTTGCTACATGAGGAGGAGATAGTGAAATGTGCCATCTTTGTGAAGCCAAAGAAGGGAGAAGACAAGTTGTAGGCAGAAGTACCCAAGGAGGTGAAGCAAATGTTGCAAGAGTATAAGGACATAGTGAGTGATGGAGCACCTGCAACACTCCCACCAAGAAGGTCTATAAGACGTCAAATAGACTTTGTTCCTGGTCCATCCCTACCTAAAAAAGATACATATAAGCTCACACCTGATCAAAACAAGGAGGTAGCAAGGCAAGTGTAGAAGTTATTGGAATAAGGACTGATCAAGAAGAGCATCAGCCCATGTGCAGTCCCGGTAGTGCTAGCATCAAAGAAAGGAGGCAAGTGGAGACTTTGCACTGATTCAAGGGAAATCAATAGGATCACCATAAGGTATAGGTTTCCTATTCCTACAATAGAGGGTTTGATGGACTATTTAGGAGGTGCTATGTATTTTACTAAGTTGGACCTTAAAAGTGGTTATCACCAGATAAGAATTAAGGAGGGTGATGAGTGGAAGACTACTTTCAAGACCATAGAAGGGTTGTATGAATGGCTTGTAATGCCATTTGAACTCAGGAATGCTCCAAGTACCTTCATGAGGTTGATGAATGAGGTGTTAAAATATTTCACAAGTAGATTTGTGGTGGTGTACCTAGATGACATTCTCATCTATAGCAGAACCAAAGAGGAGCACCTTGAACATTTGAGGTTAGTCTTAGAGAGGTTGCATGCGGAGAAGTTATCCATCAACCTAGAGAAGTGTGACTTCTTGAAGCAAGAGCTGGTCTACTTAGGATTTGTGGTGTCTAAAGGAACCTTGAAAATGGATCCAAGCAAAGTGGAGGCAATCTTGAATTGGCCTGCACCTAAAATAGGGACTAAAGTTAGGAGTTTCCATGGTTTAGCCCAATTCTATAGGAATTTTGTGAGGAACTTCAGTGGCATATGTGCACTAGTCCTTGACACTATTAAAGGAGGCCTTAAAACTAAGTTTAAATGGACTGAGCAGGTTGACAAAGCATTTCAATTGTTGAAGTAAGAAGTAGCCACAAAACTTATCCTTCTCCTACCTACTTTTGACAAGATATTTACATTGGAGTGTGATGCAAGTGGAATTTTAGTAGGGGGTGTATTGAGTCAAGAGGGAAGACCTGTGGCATTTTTCAGTGAGAAGCTTAATGAAGCAAATAAGAAGTACTCAACCTATGAACTAGATTTGTATGCATTAGTGCAGTCTCTTAAAAAATGGAGGCATTACCTACTTCCAAAAGAATTTGTGGTGTTCACAAACAACCAGGCATTGAGTTACATTAACACTCAAGAGAAGCTTAGCAATAGGCATTTGAAATGGATGGAATACCTCTAATCCTTCACCTTCACCATCAAGCATAAGAAGGGGCAACTCAACAAGGTGGAAGATGCTTTAAGCAGGAAGTTGTTGATAGTTCAATAACTACAGTTGCAAAGCATAGGAATAGAAGGTTTCAAGGACCTCTATGAAGGAGATGAAGACTTCTCATCAGCTTACAAGGTTTGCAAGGAGTTTGAGAACCATTTCCATGGTGAGTATGTAGATTACACTCTCCAAAATAGTCTCTTGTTCAAAGGTAATCAGTTGTGTGTGCCAAGAGGATCCATGAGGGAAAACCTCATCCAAGAGAAACACAATGGTAGTTTAAGTGGACAGTTTGGAGTCAACAAAACCTTGGATCTAGTACAAAGGTACTACTATTGGCCCAAGTTGCCAAGAGATGTGAAGAGATATGTGGAGCAATGTGGTGTGTGTCAAAGAGAAAAAGGAGGATCAAGCAATGTTGGTATCTATCAACCATTTTTGGTCCCAAATAGGCCTTGGGAATGTATAAGCATGGACTTTGTAGTAGGACTTCCCAAGACAAAGATAGGTATGGACAACATCTATACGGTAGTAGATAGATTTTCCAAGATGAGCTATTTCATTCCATGTAAGACTACACATGATGCTAGCTATATTGCATATCTCTTCTTTAAGGAGATTGTCAGGATTCATGGACTCCCTTTAAGCATTATTTCAGATAGGGACTGCAAGTTCATGGGCCATTTTCGGCAAACATTATGGAGGAGACTAGGAACTAACTTGTCATTTAGCTCAGCCTACCATCCACAAACAGATGGTCAAACTGAAGTCATCAATAAAGTGTTAGGCAATTTGTTGAGGTGTTTAACTAAGGAGTATGGACAGACATGGGACCTAATCATTTAAAGTATGCATATAATGATAGTGTGAATAGGACCACTAGAAGAAGTCCTTTTGAGGTTGTCTATGGCAGACATCCAAGAGGAGTGTGTGAACTCAGGGAGCTTGTTTCCATGGAGATGAAGAGTGGGCAAGCAGAGGACTTCACTCAAACAATCAAGGAAGTCCAAGAGCAGGTTAAGAAGGCCATCCTTGAATCCACTCAAAAATTGAAGGCCAAAATGGATGAGAAAAGGAGAGAAGTTTAGTTCAAGGTGGGTGACTATGTGATGGTCCATTTGAGTAAAGCTAGGATGCAAAGTGGTAAGCCTACCAAACTACAAATGAAGAGGGTAGGACATCGAAAAATTCTGGCAAAATATGGTGAGAATGCCTATAAGGTTGACCTTCCTTTAGACTTAGCCATTTCACCAGTCTTCAATGTAGTTGATCTGATCATGTACAGGGTGAGATAGCAGGGCAGACTGAGAACCAAGCCAAGGTACTACAAGACTTGGATGTGAATACCTTACCTCAAGTGAAGCAGCCTATAACAGAGGATATCTTGGAGTCAAGGGTGAAGAAGTCTACTAGAAACCAAGTCTGCATGGAGCACTTAGTGAAATGGGAAGATCAATCAATATCTGAAGCTACTTGGGTGGAGGAGAGTAAGTTCAAGAAGCTTGGCATTGATCTGGCTCTTCTCACTCCCCTAATTTCTTAGTTTCTTGCAGAAGGGGACTATGGTGTAGGATAACCCTTCAAAGGGCTCCCACCATTTGTTTTTGATTGTGTTTTTGCTTCTCAATGAAGCCATTGTATATACAATAAGAGCCTTGTGCTCATTGGTCTTAGTTAGGGTCCTAGTTGAGGTCCTAGGGTCATGAGTCAAATTGAGGATTTCTTGGAAATAGAGGGTATGTGTGCATTTGAGGTGTTTAGGGGTCCTTCATAGCATGGTGGTGTCCTTAGGTCAGCCCAATGTGGGTCTACGAGTCAAGAAAAGCAACATTGGGAAAGTTGCTCAAAAGTTGCAAAAGTTGCATGACAACTTTTAAAAGTTGTCAAGCAACTTTTCCACCATGAGGCCAAAATCTTTAGTTTGGCATGGAAAACCTTAATGTGGGCACACAGACCAAGGAGAGGGTATTATAAGTAATTAAAAACCCTAAGTTAATGGGTTGGATGTCAGAAATTGTACGGACCAACCAAACTGACTGATTGTAACTACAATTTTGTTGCCAGTCGGCACGAATGGAGTAAAGGAAGATTGCTAATGGATTGATTTGCATGAAAATCTATGTGGAGTGTCTTGTATGGTGTTTTTACTCTCATTGTGAGCAATTATATTAGGTTTTGATTTGCAGGTTGTGTGTGTTTGTAAATAGTTTGTAACCTTGCTTCTCATTGTCCAGTTTTGGACTAGTTTGTGTAAATGGATGCATAAATCCATTCCCCATTGTGGAACCACCATGAAACCATGGGGAATGAGAGTGCAGACTATGTACTATAGTTCAATGCAAGCAGGGCCACTGAAAATGCAGGGAGGCCATCAAAAGACCCAATCCTAGGTGAGACTGAGCAGTGCTCGACTAGGAAGGGTTAAGCTGCAGAGGTCTTGGAGAGCAAGGAAGGTCAAAGGAGGGAGCACCCTTTGGAAGAGTTGTAGAGGGGTGAGTGAAGTATCACTAGTGTGAAGGAGGAGCCTCCTCCAATCTAGACAAGGTAGCTAGAGCATCAAACTTACACTGTGACCCTGGCAGGCCTAAAAACCCTCCTAAAAACCCTTAAAACCCTTAAAATCCACCTAAGGCAGTGTACAGACACTTGGAAGCCTAAAACCTGGAAAATCCTTGAGTCCTTGCCAAATGAATAGCAGGTCTTTTGGGAAGATTCACAAGCAAGTGCATCATTTGTGAGAGGGGTCCCTAAACGACCGGGTAGGAGGCCTAATTGGTCCTAATCCTTGTAGCCCTATTTTGTAGGCAAAACAGAAAATAGTGAAATCGGTAAGGGGTTGGAAGCTTGAAACCTCTTGGGGGAACATGAATGGGTGGAAAAGCCATGAATTAGACCTGACCTAACCTTGCTAAGACCTAGGAAGGTGTGGAGAAAGCCAAACCCTTATTAGCCATAGTAAGGGGTTTTGAGTCTCATGAGTAGGTGAGACCTTAGGAGCAGAATTGCAACTCATTGGTGGGTGGATTGAGCAAGGTCAGGGAATTCCTCAAGCAAGGGACATCCTAGAGACCCTAGGGTGTCAAGAGAACACCAGGGTATCCAAGGGAAGGATCCAAGAGCATAGACTAGACTAGTCTATCCCAAACCCCATCCCATCACTTATGTGGCAACACGATCTGCTCTTTGTCATCATGCTAACTTATCACACAATGTCACCGATTGAGCTACACAGGCTTGAAGCACTTCAACTGGAAACCCTAAAGTTGAGATTACCAACTTGTAGTCATGCAATGCTTCCATGTGCTGGTTCCCATAACCATATGCTGGTTCACCTTGAACAAACGCCCTGCTTCACTTTGGCACAAATGCCGGTTCACAGTGTTATACCAATTCACACATATGCTGGTTCACACCTCTTCAACATATTGACATCAATGATAACATACAATGTCATTATGTCCTCATACCAGTTCACATAATGCCAATAGTTTATTAGGAGATTGTTAGACAATTTTTTGTGTATTCTAGTGTTGCATTTTTATTGTATGAGTTGGTTTAGCCTATGGGTTGCAGATGAGATGATGCAGTTTAAGGGGTTTCTGGTATGTTGTATGTAGATTGTTCATTCCCATTTGTAGAGGTCTACATGATTATTTGATCAAGTTATGGGATCCAGTATTGAGGATGTTATGCATTTATTTGTGTTATTCGGTATTCTAGTTTGTGCTTCGTATTGCTTTGGAATTGCTACATCTTTGGTTGTGAATGTTTGGGATGTATTTTGGCATTGATGTGTGCCTTCAATTTGATTGGTTCATGAATTGGATGTCTGCAAGAAAATATTTCAGGTTAACAATCAGTTATGTTGATGTTCTTATGCTCTGGTGGAGAAATAATGATTATTCTGGTAATCTGAGTTGTTGTGGTTCTTGTGATGCAATTCACATTATTTTTTAATGTCTCTAGATTGTATTCTATGCATATTGGTAGTCCACATTAATTATTGTGCATGTTATTAAATATTTTCCTTGTTCGGTGATGTTCTTCATGTTATGCCACATTCTTGGTGATTGTAGCATGTTGCAGATGATTGAGGCATAATTCTTGAAGGTGTTTCATATTTGCGGTATCGATTTGGGTCTAGAATATGTCTTAGCTTACATTGTTTTGGTTCACATGTATTCTTGTAGTGTGTGAGGATATTATTTTGTAATTTATATTAAGAGTTTGGCCGACCTTGAAATATAGGTTGATATTTTCAATAAATATATAAAATAATCATGTAAAATATATGTTTGTGAGTGTTTGCATTGTATATATGAGTGTGTGATCAAGTTGGATGTGTGAATGAGTGATCTACTCTTTTAGAAGTGTGAAGAAGAGAAGTGTTGCAAGGAAGATTATGTGCTTAACTGGAACTATACTCAAGCATTTGGAGATGTTATTTTCATAGTTCATATGATCCTGATTATAGTTTGAATGTCTTTGTAAGTTAGTGAGTCTTCTTGTAAGGCAATGAGCCTTCTCTTAAGGTTTTAGCCTTTTAGGGTTTCTTATTTTGAGAAGTGATCTCTAGGCAGTGTGCCTGAATGCATGTGCATTCCCATTGTGATATTCACATTTAATCCTAACAAGGTACTATCTCACTGTAGGTAGGTTCCCACAGTAGCTTTTCCTTTAACTGGGTTTTCAAAGTCTAATAAATTGGTGTTATGTGTGTTATTGATGTGGCATTGTTCCATGCTTTAACTATGAATTAGCAAATCTATTTTATGGCTTAAGTTATAGTACATTTTGGAGCGAACTGATTCATGCCCCCCCCCTCAATTTGTTGCATTATCGCCAACAATTAGTGTCAAAGCTAGATCTTTAGAAAGAAACTTGATCACTTAAGGAGATCTAGGATGGAAAGCTTTGTTTTTAAGAAGGATAGTCCAAGATTTGATGGAATGAACTACACTCTTTGGAAGAGCCGAATGCAATTTCATTTGGGATGCATTGGAGAAGAGTATTGGAAGATCACTAAAAATGTCTATAATGTCCCTCAAAATGGTCCTTATACTCCAGATGACCTAAATGAAGAACAATACAATATTAGAGCCAAGGAAGAATTGTTCAGTGCCTTTTCAGATTCTGAGATGACAAATATAATGGACATAGAGACCTTGCATGCAGGTGACAGTTATGTGAAAGTTGCTAAGTTGCAGAGACTAAAAGGAAAGTATGACAACCTTAAGATGGGTGAAGATGAGAATATTAATTCTTTCATGCAAAAGGTGAATGAGCTTGTGTGCATAATCAGATGTGCTTGTGGATTTTTGGAAGAGTCTAAGATTATTACTAGGGTGTTGAAAACCTTGCCTCTTTCTTACAAATATAAAGTTTCTTCTATTGAGGAGATTTGTTCTACAAATGTGACAAGAGATATCTTGGTTGGTAAGATTGGTTATTTTGAGCTAAGTGAGTTAGGAGACCCTCTTTCCTAAGACTAAATCTGCCTTCAAAGCTACTATTTTCAGGAACTAGAGATATGATCTAGGAGAAAATTCTACAAGAGTATCTAGATATGAGAAAGAGATGAAATAGATGGAAGATGAAGAAAGAGAGCTTGAGGAGGTTGAAGCACTTATTGCCAAAAGATTGCCTAAAGGTGTCGATAAGTAAGAAGGGAAGTTACCTCTCAAATGTTTTTCATGTAATAAAATAGGACATTTTGCATCAAGGTATCCGTAAAGAGATTTTAATCCTAAGAAGCCATTTAAGCCATATAAGCCTAAATATCAAAAGAAGTGTTATTATGTTGCTGATGAAGGTGTAACAGATGATGAGTCAGATAAGGGTAATTCAAGAGATGAATTTGTGTTCATTGCTATCAAGGAAGATGATCCTGTAGCTACAGATTCTACAAGATGCACTAATGAAGAGAAACCTTTACATGCTAAAGTTGAGGAGAAAGATGAATGGGTACTTGAAATTGGTTACTCTCATTATATGGTAGGTGATAAGAGTAAATTTGTGAAATTGGAAAGGTATGATGGTGGTATAGTAAGATTTGGTGATAAAAAGGCTTGTGTAGTCTATGGTCAAGGTTCTATTTCTCTTGATGGTAAGCATAATATTGACGATGCATTGTAATTTAAAGGTTTAAAGAATAATCTTTTGAGTGTTAGCCTGATGGTTGATAAGGGATATAACTTGGAATTCAAGAATGAGAAATGTGAGATCTTGAGTAGCCTTGTAACTAAGATTGCATCAGGGACAAAGACTAAAGGTAATATCTTTCACTTGAATGCTGGTAGTAAAAGTTGTTTGATTTCTTAAATTGATGAAATTCGGTTATGGTATAAAAGGACGTGTCTTGTAAATTTTGATTGCATGGTTAAGATAAGTTCTACTCAGGTAGTGAGAGATCTATTGTAGTTAATAGAGCCTTCTAATTTGGTATTTAAGGAATGTCAATTAGGGAAGTAGACAAGAGTTACTTATAAGAGAAAATAATATAATTCTAATTGATTGTTGGAGCTTGTCCATACTGATTTGTGTGGTCCTTCTAGAGTGATAAGCTTGCAAGCTGACAAGTATTTCATGCTACGAATTGATGACTATTCAAGGATGATGTTGTTTACCTTTTTAAGGGAGAAGTCTGAAGTGTTGGAGAAGTTCAAGATTTTTGAGCCTAGAGTTGAAACTAAGACTAGAATGTGTTGGAATCAATTAACACTAAGAGAGGGGGGTGAATCGATGTTTTGCAATTCACAAATTTATTTAACTAATTCTTAAACCACCAGATGCATAAGAATGAAAGTAAAGTGCATAAACATAAACCAATCAGTCACAATACTATAACACCATAATTTTTACATGGAAACCTAGAAAGGAAAAAACCACCATGGGATTTGAACCCACAATATTATTATACTTTGATCAGGAGTACGATAATATTACGAAAGGGGAATGCGCTTGCATTCAGGCACACTACCTAGAGCTAACTGCTCAAATACAAAAGAGAGCTACAACCCAGAGGAAATCTCACTAGCTTATAAATGTTTACAATTGATTACAAGTATAACTATGCCAAATAGTAGTTTTGGTTAGGCTCAGTTTGACTTATACAACTATTATGCTTATTTGCTTTGTTCTTCTGCACTATTATATACTGGAGAACTAAATCTACAATCACACTTAGAAAACTTTGCACAATCACACATAAAATATTTGGACACTCACACAATCTCATAAAATGTTCAAATGAATAGTTCTTATATATATGCACTACCAAAATAGATCAATTACCACATTGGCTTCCAAAAACCGCATAACATGCAACATTAAACATGCACCAGCAAGTTGGCTCAATTTGTCCATAGAAAAACATGTGGACCTAAAAAAAATGATAACAAGCTTCAAAAATGTCATCCCAATCACCATGAACTCAACAATAACCATCAAAATCACCTCAAGGATTTCACATCACACGTTACACCAAAATAGCTCCGCTCTTCCTAAATTATTGGATACTAGACCTTCAATCTCGCTCATGAATCAACACCAGATACTCAAGATTACAAGGTAAAATTCTTTAAATGTTGAATCATGTGCCTCTATCACTGCAACCAAAATCAAGATCTACACATTGTACTCATACTCTGGTAGATACTCTATTCCACCTTCCAGACTTATGCCTTCCAATAAATCAAATTTACATATATCAGATATGATTTCTAAACTAAGTTTCCACCAATAACAACCCCTAAACATATCCCATGCATCAATCTTCACTGGAACAATGTGTCTTCCCAACAATCTCCCCCTTTTTCATTGATGGCAAAACTATGAAAAATAACGCTGTACACCCAAATCTCTGAAATCTTCAAGAATCAATCAACTCCCCCTAAGAATATACATCATTTTTCACCTCTCTCTCTCTCCCCCTTTGAAAACAATCCCAAAGATAGGAATCTACCAAAAATTATATATAGAGATATATATAGTGACTTACAAAAGTTTAAAAATATCATCATAAATTGTCTTCAGGGATTTCAGGTTCCTATCCCAATCTTCCTTTGAATTCTCCAAAATATTGATCAAAGCACTGAACAATTAATCATGCATTTCTTCTTCTCTATGATCCTACATAATACTCTTATTAAAAGCATTCGATGCATCTAGTCTACTACTAATCAAATAATCTATCCAGGGAGTGATAAGGCTTCTTAATTCTCCTACTCTACCCAAAATTTTGTCCTTCTCCTAAGTTAAGCTTCTAATCCTCTCAAGTATACCCATAACCCAACCTTCAAAATTGCTAGCAAATACAAACTAAGGTGCATCAGATTGAGATATGCTAGCTAACTACTCTTCACACTCTTTGATTTTCTTGTCAATGTCAACAGTAAACTTAGGCAAAATTAGACATGATATATATTTGATTACCTTTATCTAATGCATCTTGTATGCTCTTCATAGAAGTTATCAAAATAACCCTATCTCCTTCAATCATCTTTAAAATTGTCCTCATTCTCATAGTATTAACTTGATTCAAAACTTTAAGATTTGTGGCTCTTTCCAGAGACACAAAATTAGAATCTACTACAATAAGCAAGCTTCTAAGCTTACCGAAGGGAGTATCACCTGAATCTTTCTTAAATGTTAGCAAAATTTTCTCCAATACATTTGTCGCCAAAGTTATCAACTCTTTGTCTATGGTGTGAGACTTGAGTAAGTCCTTAGTAGCTTTTGATTGTGCAAGAGTTGCTAGCTTCAGTGCTGAGATGGGAGATCTATCAGTCCTTGAGTGAAATCATCTGAGTTAGTGACAATCTATTTACCCTTGTCAGCTACCATGTCTCTTGCCACTGTCACTAGAGCAAGATCATCCTTCACTTCTTCTTTCTCCTTCTCTACTGCTTTTGCATATGCATCTTTCTCAGCATCTACACCCTTCTCAACATCAACCTCTCCCTTTTCCTTATCAACTTTCTCCTCAATTTCCTTCTTAGAGTCAACCTCTACCACTGGAGGGTCTTGTTCAAATTCATTGGAGACCAACATTTTGATCATCAACATCATTTGTTGCTTGCTCATTAGTCTGGTCTTCTGGAATGGCTTTCTTAGTTGGTTGATCAGGAATGTATGCTTGTACTTCCATAATGGATGTGTCATGTGACTTCTATTCTGGTTGGGTGTATTTCATTGGATTTAGTTCATATCTATACTCTTGCAAGAATTGTTTTAAAATTGTTTCGGTCTCTTTAACAACTTTATTTATCTTCCCAAGAATAATCTTATTAACTCTCTTTTTACTTTGGAATATGTTTTTGGCAATATTTAACAATTGATCAACTTCATCCTTAGAAATGATAGAACACAAATTAACTAGCACATATTCTTTTATCCTCTCATCCTCTATGTTGGTCATATGCCTCCTAGTATCCAAAATATCATACAATCCCTTTCGAATCATAGATAACAACTCTATGAAGGCTTTGCTATATACATTCATATACTATATAATGTCTTCCTCAAGTGCTCTTTGGTCATTATCATCACAATTCTCATAATATACTCGCACATTCTTCAAATTACCTTCCTTTAGTACTTCATCAATTATTTCACTTAATGACATTGGGGGCACAATAGTGTCAGTACCTTGTAATTTTCTATACTTTAGAGCTTCATCAACCTTATACTTAGGCCTCCTACAGGATCTAGGTCTACCAGATGGCTCATCTTCTATTCTTGGCATCTTGGTCGGTTGGGCTCCATCAGATTGAGGCTTCTTCACCACCCTAGCAAAGGTAGAAATCTTCTTCACCTCTCACACTACTTCATCAGACTCTATCTTGACATTTTTAGCAGTGGTTGCAACATATACCCTTTTAGACTTCTCCTTCTTTGTCTTCTATATTCCACTGATTGACTTATATTGTGGCTTGGGTGGAGGAACAAGCTTCTGAGCATCAAAGGTAGGTTCTTACCTGGTTTGGCTTGGGTTAGTTTGCTTGGGGGGAGTGGAGACCTATTTTGTCTTATTAGGCTTTACCATGTCCTCGTTTAGTATATTTTTCTCTCTCGCCCTTTGTACAACTTCCTTGGTTATTCCCATTTATTTTGCAATCTCTTCAACTTTTTTTATGACTTTCCTTTTCCTTTCAGCCTCAGTGAAATTATTCTGCAGGTCTAGACTTTCTCCTTATAAGTACCATACCTTTCTTCCTTCTCATCTATTGGTTTACTTAGAATATTTTTTGTATAAGCATCAAGAGTGTTTCCATCCACTTCGTACCCCATGGGCATGATCCAAACTATTCCTGGTTCATCTACCTCCATATGATATTGATCTTTATCTACCATGAAACATATGGTATCTTCATATTTTTCAACTGTCCTTTGTAATCCTTTCTTTGCTTTGCATCATTTCTTGAAATGATTTGAAGTAACCCCACAAAGAATATTTTTGTTGTACTACATCACCTAATCCTTGTAAACCTTCTTTAATTTGAACTACCACTGGTTTATCATAAGCCCACTATACTTTTCCTACACTAGGGATTTCATTTAAAAAGTAAAGTGCCAAACATAAAATCAAAGAAGCAAACTTGAGAACACATTTCTTATTTCATTTAATCTTCTTCCTATTTCTCAAAATCTCATTGAGAAGTACTCCACACAAATAATAATTCTTTTCCTCCTTGAGTATTTGATAGGATACATATATTGCATTACCAGATATTGAATTTTATCTACTATACTGGTACACCTTATATACTGTCAACATTGAAGCAAATATCACATCATGTTCAACTATATCACTTATTGTCACCAACCGGTTATCAACCCGAGATCTGGTAACCTTTGTTAATGTTGTGTTCTTGACATGTCTCAGATTGGGGATCTCACCAGTTGCATTTAAATAGGTTACCGCTTGAATGGACTACTTTGTGATGTTATGAGCTCTATCTAGCCATATAAAGTTATCATGAATTTGGCTCAAGATATATGTGACCCATTCGGGTTCATTGAAAACCAAAATGTGAACAAACTAGATAAAACCCTTATCTTGCAATGATTTGAAATCAGGATTCAAATTTTCCATCTCATCCATCATATTTTTAGTATATAATCATAGCATGTTTGCATTCCCAAGCTCTTTGATATTGCAGTGAACATATGCCCTAATATCCTCATTATGCAACACTCCATACAACACAGAGGAAAATGCTCCATTCAGATCATCTTCTACTAATTTGAATGGGTGTCTCTTAAATACTAGCCTTTCCCTATCTGTGATCTCTACTACAAATGGAGTATCTACACCAGATGATGACATTCTGAAAATAAGGTATGAAAAACAACTCAAACATGGATAAATACCTTTTTAATTTTAATTGAGTGCTAGTAATCATTGTTGGATTGCTTCAAGCTCTATTTTCATTACTAAATCTCTTTGCCTCACTCTCTTTCTCTTTCTCCTCATTTGCAATGTGAAGAATGAATGAGAGAATTTATTTTTATCCACTGAAAACATAACTTTATGTTGTAATAAATGCACAACCCTAAGGGCTTCCTGGATAACCTGCTTCCAAAAATTCATCACCAGAATCTCAAATAGGCATGAAATATTTTGGATATCAAATGCACAACTAATATCAATCATAAACAACCTTCCATATCCAGTTACAAATATTCAAAAGAGGGTTTTAAGGATCTGCATGAAAAACGTAGCCCTAAGGCCCAAATGCCTTAGTTATTAGATGAGGTTCCAACACCAAAATCAGGTGTTGATCCATTCAGTGTATTTAAATATTTCTTCGTATGCCTCTCTCAAACTTCTTCAACTTTCTCTTTTCCCTTTTCATTTGGTTTGTTCTTGTGTACCAGAGCATTCTTTCTCACATTATTGCTTCTATAGTATTCTACAATGTGACCGGATTTGTTGCGTGCATGGGAAACAACATTTCCCTGCATAGGCCTGAAGTTCATCTAATTTGGTCTCATCCTACATTGGTTAGAAATGTGTCCAAATGTCATGCAAGAATTTCATCTCTTAATTTGGAAATTATTCATCATTGTTTTGCACATGTTTGACTTATGACCAAAGTTGTTACATATGAAACATTGACCAATAAAGGTAGAACTATTATTCATCACATTATTCATCATCCTATTTCTACATTGACTTACCATATAACCAAATTTTTTACAAACAAAACATGTACCATTGAATTTATAAGCATCAGGTTGTCTTACCGGATGTCTCTTGTTGTTTGGATGATTGCTTTGTCCAGAAGTGAAGGATTCTCCTTTCTCATAGCCAAGTCCTCACATGTCTTTTCCATTTCTCTTACCTTCAAGCATCTCACCTAGCCTAGCTGAGCTAGATTTGAATTTTTATTTGTACTCATTAGTAGTGGAAAGTTCATCTCTGAGAATTATGATCTGCCTTTCAACTTCTTGTCCATCATTCTTGGATTGCTCGAATTCAAGTTTCAATTGATCATTCTCATAGTTCAATCTACAACATTCATCAGATCTATCCTTCAATAACTAAGTCATATTTTCTTCATACTTCTTCCTGTCTTCAATCTCCTTTGTTATCTTCATCACAATAGATTACATCTCATTCTTCAAGGATACATTATCGCTAGCAAGCTTCTCACATTCATCTATTTTTCTTGTAGGGCTTGATTGTCAATGCTTTGGTCTCCCTTTTCCCTTTGTTTATCCATCAGTTCCTTTCTTCTCTTTGGATGTGTTCACTTCTTCTTTCAGATATTCAATGAAATTCTCAACAACATCCAAACTTCTCCTCAAACTACTCTTTTATTTCATTATTGCATCAAGATCTTCAAGTGCCACAATAAGTTGATTCTTTCTTCTGGAAACTGAAGTCCATTGATTCAATCTTCTGGATCTTCCATAGGTTGTTAGGCTTTTTTTGAGGAACTAAGATCTGATACCAATTTTTGGAATCAATGAACACTAAGAGGGGGCAGGTTAATTAGTGTTTTAAAATTCACAAATTTATTTAACTAGTTCTTAAACCACCAGATGATTAAGAAAAATATTAAAGTGCAGAAACATAAACCAATCAACTACAGTACCATAACACTTAAATTTTTACGTAGAAACCTAGAAAAGGGAATACCATGGTGGGATGTAAACACAAAATATTATTGTAGTTTGAGTTGGAGTATGATAATATTACAAAAGGGGAATGCACTTGCATTCAAGCACATTGCCTAGAGCTCACTGCTCAAATACAAAAGAGGGCTACAATCCGAAGGAAGGTTCACTAGATTACAAATGATTAGAATTAATTACAAGTATGATTGAACTAAATAATAGCATCTACATATGCCAAATAGCAGTTCCGTTTAGGCTCAGTTTGACTTTTGCAACTATTCTACTTATCTTCTCTGTTCTTTTGCACGCTCATATACCAGAGCACCAAATCTGCAATTACACTTATGAAACTTTGAACAATCACACATAAAATATTCAGACACTCAAACCATATCATAAAATGTTAAAATGAATAGTTATTATATATCTGTACCAACAAAATAGATAAATTACCACATCGACTTCCAAAAACTGCATAACATGCAATATGGAACGTGCACCAAGTAGTCATCTCATTTTGTCCACAGAACCATATGCAGACCTAAACAAGCTTCAAACATGTCAGCCCAATTACCTCAAACTCAACAACAACCACTGAAATCACCCCAATGATTTTGCATCACATGTTACACCAAAATAGCTCTGTTCTTCCTTAATTACCAGATACCAAACTTTCAATCTTGCTCATGAATCAACATAGGATATTTAGGATTACAAAGTAAAATTCCTTGAACCTTGAATCATCTTCCTCTATCATCACAACCAAAGTTATGAAATGAAAATCATGATCTACACATTGTATGAATACACTGTAGGATATTGTGTTCCACCTTCCAAACTTATGCCTTCTAGTAAATCAAATTTACATATACCAGATATGATTCCTAAATTGAGTTTCCATCATTAACAACCACTAAATATCTCTGATACATCAATCTTCACCCAAACAATGTCTCTTGCCAGTATAATGAAGCTGAAGTGTATGAGATATGATAGAGGTGGAGAATTCACTTTTGGTGGTTTTAATGCATA
This sequence comes from Cryptomeria japonica, assembly GCF_030272615.1. Lineage (NCBI taxonomy): Eukaryota > Viridiplantae > Streptophyta > Pinopsida > Cupressales > Cupressaceae > Cryptomeria > Cryptomeria japonica. The sequence continues at coordinate 286,092,188 of NC_081408.1, read as the reverse complement.
TTGTGAAGAACACGGAGTCGAGAGATAGTTATCTACTCCTAGGACTCCATAATAGAATTGTGTTGTACAAACGAAGAATAGAATAGTTCGAGAAGCTTGTAGAACCATGATGATTGAAGGAAATTTTCTGCATGTACTTTGGAGACAAGCTATGAATACCACAGTATACACTCTTAACTGGGTAAATGTCAAAGGTGATACTAGTAAGATTCGTTATGAGTTATGGTTTTGTCATACTCCTAGTGTTATATATTTTAAAAATTTTGGTAGTAAATTCTATATCAAAAGAGATCAAGATCTTGGAAAGTTTTATGCTAGATGTGATAAAGGAATCTTTCTTGGTTATTCAACTAAAAGTAAGGCTTACCGATGTTATATTAAAAGATTGAGAAAGATGGTTGAGAATGCTATTGTGAAGTTTGATGAAGGAAATGTGAGATAGATTAGATGTTTTAGATATGAATCAGATGACCGGGATGCTACTTTCGATAAAGGAAAGGGAGTGCAAAATCATGTGCAGGTTGATTTGAAAAAGTCAAAGAATAAAGGAGAAGTTGCAAATACTAATGCAGAAGAAAGAGTTCAAGAACTTGAAATTCAAGAAAATCCTAAAACTCCTAGGTATGTGAGATTGAATCATTTAGAAAATCAGATTATTGGTGACAAGAATAAAGGTGTGATAACTAGAAGAAAATTTGTTGAAGAAATTTTTTTGATTTCTAGGACTGAGCCTAAGAATGTTGATGAAGCCTACAAAGATGAAAAATAGATTAAAGCTATGGATGAAGAATTGAATCAGATTGAGAAAAATAATACATGGATTCTTGGTCCTAGACTTGAGAATAAAAATGTAATTGGAACTAAATGGGCATTCTAGAATAAGTTGAAAGAACAGGGTGAAGTTGTCCGAAATAAAGATAGACTTGTTTGTAAAGGTTATTCATAGATTGAAGGAATTGACTTTGAGGAGACCTTTGCTTTGATAGCTAGAATTGAAGATGTTAAATTATTTGTTGCCTATGTTTCCCACAAAGATTTCAAGGTTTATCAGATGGTTGTCAAATAAACTTTTCTTGATGGAGAATTGGCAGAAGAAGTTTGCATTGACCAACTAGATGGATTTTTGTTGACAGATGAAAATTACGTGGTTTTCCGGTTGAAGAAAGCATTGTATGGATTGAAGCAAGCCCTTAGAGCCTGGTATGCTAGATTGGATAAGTATTTGATGAAGCTTGGATTAAATTAAGATGTTGATTAGGTAGGTGATGTTGATGACCGAAGAGTACTACAGGTGGTGTATTCTTTTTGGAAAAGAAGTTTATTTCTTGGGCAAGTAAGAAGAAGAATGCTATTTCCTTATCTACTATAGAAGTTCAATACATTTATGCTACTAGAAATTGTAGTTAGGTAATTTGGATGAAATAGATGTTGAAGGATATAGGAGTTATTTACGATGAGGCTATTGCTATCTATTGTGACAATTCAAGTGTTATCAATATTTCAAAGAATCTGGTGTTGCATTCCAAGACAAAGCTTATATCAATCACGTTTCATTTCTTAAGAGAAATGGTGAATGAGAAAGAAGTTAGATTGGAGTATGTATATATAAAGGAGGAGATTATAGATATATTTACGAAGCCTTTGCCTAAAGATACTTTTGAGTATCTCAGACAAAAGTTAGGGGTAATTGCCCCTCCTGATGAGAACTAAGGTGCATGGAATTGCATTAGTTTGGTGAACTTCACAAAAGTATTTTATTCTCTAGATTAGTGAGTGAGGGTTCTACTTAGGGGGATTAGTCAGTGTTAGTGGTTTATATATTCAAATTTGTGGGGGAAGAAGCATGATTCTTGAACCTTTGTAATTGATGTCAAAGGGGGAGAGAAGCATGTGAAAAACCCTAAAGAATTTTGAGTTATTTGTCAAATGAGGAGATTGTTGGATATTGGCTGATATGTTGTAATTGATGTTTTTTCATTGATCTCAACATATGTGGAGATTATTGATGAGGAGATTGTTAGACAGTTTTCTATGTATTCCAGTGTTGTAATTTGATTGGATAAGTTGGTTTACCTTGTGGGTTGCAAATGAGTTGATGCAATTTAAATAGTTTTTGGTATGTTCTTTGTAGATCGTTCTTTCTCATTTGTAAAGGTTTGCATGCTGATTTGATTAAGTTATGACATATCCTATTGAGGATGTTATGCAGTTGTTCATGTTATTCGGTATTGTGGTTTATGCTTCGTATTGCTCGAGAATTGCTGATAGGGAGGTTGCTAGGTAATTGCTCAAAGGCCAATTTTGGTCAAGAGGTCACAAAAGGAAACAAAAAGCTATTGTTTATGTCTGATCCTTATGTTTGCAATAAAAAGATTAGTTACAATTGATAGGTCTCTCTACAAGTCTCCACGATCAACCTCCCTTCTTGGTGAAAGCTCACACCCTTGCTCAAACTTACTCCAACTCCTCACTTCACCTATCTACACATTTCTCAACCCCTGACCTACTGGACATTCAACTCATTGTTTTCAGTGTGCATTAGGCAATACCAACATGGTCATGTGGAGGCAACAAGGTCTTACTCAATATTTGACAACCAACTTAGTTTAAGGCTCATAGCTCTTAGCTTACCCAACTCACCAATCAAAGGTCAAAAACCCCCAAGTGAGACTTCACGCTATCCAAGGTCTCAAAAGTCCCTTGTTTCACTATTTTGGAATGATCTCATAAGGTTTAAAAAACCCCAAAATCCTCCTTATAATCAGGTTTATGCATTTTGACAAAAAACAGTAAAAGGGCTACCAGCCTGGGGAGGCCTAATTGGCCAAATTTTGCTCACCCTGCCCAATGATGGGCTTCTTGACCATGGGAGATGTTTTGGATAGTGTGGAATAGTTCATATAAAATATATTTTTGTGGTTTTACGCTCCACCAACCAAATTTAGTGACTGTCCACAAATTTGGGCTTAAAAATAGGGTTTTGGAGGGTTTTGGAGTGTAGCCACTGTGTTTTCATCCTTGTTCACCACTACAAGTGCCTAGATATTCATAAGACCTCTAACATGTCTTCAACATGTGTCCCCTACCTCTTCCATACAATAATTATGCCAAACACTTGGCAAACATCTGAGAAAAGAGGTGAAATGTCACTGAAGCTATTAAAATGTTGCCCTTTTACTAGTCAGTTGCTGCCACATCTTTGGACCTGCATAGCGAGGAGTTTGAACTAGAAATATACCTCAAGGAGGTCTATAAAACATTTATGAACTTTCCTATTACATAGCCTTCATAGTTACAAGGCTTGGTTAATGCTCTTCAAGTATTCCTTGAGACATTTTGACAATGCAAATCAAAAAATAGTGAACTTGCTGCCAGTTACAATAAATGATAACACTTGTACATTACAAACTTCTCAACTATTAAAATTGAATAAAAATAACTTGTAACACTTCTCAAACTCCTTTCTTTGGATCTTTAACACTCCAATGCATTCGATTACAAGATTTTGAGTTTTCAAGAAGGGTATTAGTCAAGTTCTAAAACTTGTCTAATCTTCACTCAAATTTGTCCTCCAACCATAGCTCTAACTCAAAAAGAAATATATACATAATTTACATACATAAACCAACTTGACTCAATCCATTTTGTGGGATCCCAGACCTGGATTAGTCAAGTGGTGGCATTTTGAAACCTCAAACCCTTGACAGGGCAGTGAGCAAACAGAATGAAAGATATTTGTATTTCTCCAACTTGTAAAAAGAAAAATAGTGCAAAAATAAATTCAAAAGCATTAGGAAACAAATATGTACACTTCCCAAAAGGTACAGTATGGACAATGAGTGCTACAGTACAGACTGTTACCCAAAGGAAGGAAAAAACAGTGATAAAAGCCAAAACTTCATAATTTCTATTAGGATTCTCTTGTTCATACAATCACCAACCATTTCCAAGGAAAAGGGATGCCTTTTATATTTATTTGAGTTGGTTATCAAGATCCAGTATGAACATGAGGCTTCCACAACTTCATTTTGCAAGAAAAGTAAAAAAATGACAACTTTGACAATTTTACAAGCCCAAACGACAACATTTCTTGCTCCAAAAGCCATTTTTGACAACCTAACCTCATAAACTCATCTAAACCCAATAAAAATGCTTAAAAAAACTTATCAAACATGTTTCAATGCTTTGAAAAGCATTAGAAGACCTTTTTGGTAATTTTGCACATTTTTGCCAAAATTGTTAACTTAAAGCCTGAAAGGCAAAACTTGACCTCTTGAGCCCAAAATGAGATCAAAACCACTAGAAAAGACACACAAAAACCTTAAAAAACATTAAAAACCTTTCAAAAGACATTACAAACATGAAATCATAAATTACTCAAAAAGGAGAGTTTTTCTCAACTAGGTGCTCCTGCACCATACTCCCCCAAAAACAAAGAAGCCATGTGACTCCTTGAGGCAGCAAAGAAGAAGAGATGCAAAAATTATAAAAGTCAGTTTTAGGTATCCATGTGGCCTCTGAGATAGGCTTAGGCTTCAATTTTATTAGATGCTTGATATAGATGTGATTCCTTGTCTTTTTGAGAACCCTAGAGTCTAGAACCTATTCTACTTGGGGAATAGAAAGAGAAGGGAGAGATAGATCAGAAAGGGATTTTGCAACATCTGAAACTCTTTGAATCTCCTCAGGTGGCTTCCCTTTGAAAGCAATAAAATTTGCAACATTAAAAATGGGAGACAAAGAAACATCAGTAGGCAAATAAACTTTGTAAGCATTAGACCCATACTTAGCCAAGATTTTGCAAGGGCCTATTCTCCTCATCTGAAGTTTGCTTGGGACTCCCTTTTGTAGCCTTTCCTTGTTCAAATGAACCATCACATAATATCCTATGGAAAATTGAACATCTCTCTTTGTAGCATCTACTCTTGCTTTAACTTTTTGGGAGGTTTCTTGAAGAGCCTTTCTCACTTGCTCATGAACCTCCTTAATGGATTGAGCCATGTCATTTGCTATTGCACTCTTAGGCTGCAAGTTAGTGATATCCCTCAACTCCATTATACCCCTTGGATGCATACCATTAAAAAATTCAAAAGGGCTTTTACCTGTAGATCGGTTGACACTATCATTGTAGGCATATTCTGCTTGATGAATGAGCTGATCCCAACTCTACCCATATTCCTTTATCAAGCACCTAAGAATGTTTCCAAGAGACCTGTTCACAACTTTGGTTTGGCCATTAGTTTGTGGATGATAAGCTGAACAAAAAGAGAGATTAGTACCCAATCTCTTCCATAATGTCTTCCAGAAATGACCAAGAAAATTAACATCCTTATCTGAAACAATGCTAGTAGGCAAACCATGTATTCTAAAAACTTCTTTGAAAAATAAGTAAGCAATATGACTTGCATCATGTGTTATTTTACAAGGAATAAAATGAGCCTTTTTGCTAAATCTGTCAACTACTACAAAGATGCTATCAAATCCTGCTTGAGTTCTAGGTAATCGTACCACAAAATCCATACTAATGCAATCCCAAGGCCTATGTGGAATGGGAAGAGGCTAATATAAACCAGCATTGGAGGAATTACCTTTTGCTTTCTGACATACCAAACATTACTCAACATACCTCCTTATGTCTCTCTGCATCTTAGGCCAATAATAGAACCTCTGAACCAACTCTAAGGTCTTGTTGAGACCAAAATGTCCACTTAAGCACCCATTGTGCTTCTCCTGAATGAGGTTCTCTCTCATAGAACCCTTTGGAACACATAACCATCCACCCCTGAATAACAAACCATCCTACAAAGTGAAATCAGCATATGCACCATGGAAATTATTCTCAAAATCTTGACAAACTTTATAAGCTTCAGCAAAATCATCATCAGTAGGATAGATATCTTTAAAACTATCAATACCAATTCTCTAAACTTGAATCTCATGAATAGTTAACAACCTTCTACTCAAAGCATCTACTACTTTATTCAACTGACCCTTCTTATGCTTAAGAGTAAAAGTGTAAGCTTGCAAGTACTCTACCCATTTAACATGCCTATGATTCAGTTTATCCTGTGAGTTCAAGAAACTTAGTGCTTGATTATCTATGTATACAACAAACTTTTTTAGGAAGATGATAGTGTCTCCATTTCCTAAGTGCCTGTACTAATGCATAAAGTTCTAAATCATAGGAAGAGTACTTTTCCTTGGCATCATTCAACTTCTCACTAAAGAATGCAACTGGTCTATTTTCTTGACTTAAAACAGCTCCTACAACAATATTACTAGCATCACATTCAATAGTAAAAAGCTTATCAAAAACTAGGTAAAATGAGCACTGGTTGAGTAGCTACTTTAGTTTTCAACCAATCAAACCCCTTATTGGCTGCATCTGTCCACTGAAATTTTACCTTTACACCCCCTTTAATGGTGTCTAACATTGGAGCACAATCTCACTAAATCCCCTAATGAATTTTCTGTAAAATTGTGCCAAACCATGGAAACTTCTAAAATCACTGGCTATTTTTGGAGTTGGCTAGCTGGTTATTGATGCAACTTTAGATTGATCCATTTTCAGATTGCCTCCTGATACAACAAAACCAAGATAGACTAATTCTTGCTTCATAAAATCACATTTTTCTAGATTAATGGTTAGTTGTTCATCACATAACTATCTCAAAACAATAGCTAAATGCTTCAGATGCTCTTCCTTAGTTTTACTGAAAATAAGAATATCATCTAAATACACAACAACAAACTTGCCAATTAAATCATGTAAAACTTCATTCATGAGTCTCATGAATGTGCTGGGAGAATTAGAGAGTCCAAATGGCATGACAAGCCACTCATAGAGACCCTCATTCATTTTGAAAGTTGTCTTCCATTCATCATCCTCTTTGATTCTTATCTAATGGTAACCACTCTTCAAGTGAATCTTACTGAAATACCATGCAGCCCCCAAACAATCCATCAAATCCTCTATCTTGGGTATGGGAAATCTGTATCTGATGGTGATTTTGTTTATGGCTCTAGAATCTGTGCAAAGTATCCATGTTCCACCCTTCTTCGATGCCAACACTGTAGGTACTACACAAGGACTAATGCTTTCCCTAATCAGCCCTTGGTCTAAGAGTTCTTGTATTTGTCTTTCTCCCTCTTCATTTTGTTCAGGGGTCATCTTATAGGCTACCTTATTTGGTAAAGAGGCTCTAGGTATGAAATCAATCTGATGGCTAATGGCTCTAGGAGGTGGTAAGGCTGTAGGTGTACCATCATTGACTATTTCTTTGAAGTTATCAAGGATTTGCTGCACCTCATATGGTATCTCAACTTTCTTTTCCACCTTTTCTTCCTTGGGTTTCACTATGAGTGCAAATCTCACTCCTTCACCTTTTTCTAGTATTTTTATGAATTCTTTCTCATTCACTAAGAAGATGTTAGGCACTTTATTGCTGCTCTCTCCTTCTTCATTGAGGGATTGAATCTGATAGGCTACTCCATCTTTCTGAAATGAGTAGGAGTTTCTTTCCCCATCATGTTGTGCTTTTTGGTCAAACTGTGATGGTCTACCCAACAATAGGTGGCAAGCATCCATAGGAAGGATGTCACAAAGGATCCTATCCGTATATCCACCTATGTGGAAATCTACCCAGGCTTGCTCATTTACTAACACATGTTGTCCCTTATTTAACCATGTGACCTTGTATGGCTCCTTGTGTTGTATCCTAGGTAGTTTCAATTTACTTATTGCTTCCTCTGATATGATGTTATCTGTGGATCCTGAATCTATGATCACCTTACACACCTTTCCCATGATTTTACACTTAATTCTGAACAATGCTCTTCTTTGTGAGACCTTTGTACTGTGTGGCTTCTTCATTAACACTCTCTTGATCATTAAACTCTCACCATCTTCTAAAGCTAGGTTCAATGCTGAAGTTCTGGTATTACCTCCTATTAGGCCCAATATGGAAAGATAATGTACTGAGAGGGGAGGGGTGAATCAGTACTTCAAATCCTTTTCTTAACAATATCTTTATTGTTATGCATAAACCAAAAACTACTGTAACATAACATAAAGCTAAAACAAATGAGTAACAATCATACATGATTCACTCCATAACACATATATTTTGGTTACACAGAAACTCTTGGTTAGAGAGAAAAACTGCGGTGGGGATGGCACCCACAACTTCGCTACTGCAATAATAAAGAGTTCTCAGTTAGAGCTACATTTAGCTATTTCTGATAGCTTACCCTCTTAGGAGTATTAAGATTAGTTAGATCTACCTTACTGAAGAATTTATACAACACTATATAAGTGTAGCACCTGGTTAAAGGATTTACAATTTATAGACTTGGTTAAAGTCTTTTACCCTGTTAAAGGTTTCTCTTACAACTTCAAAATATTACAATAAGACTTTACAAATATCTGCAACTTTACATCTGAAATGCTGTAGCAGATTCCATGTGCTCAAAGTAAGATTACCTTGCCTATAGCATACCTCAATAACTCATAAAATAACTCGGTAAACCCTTCTGTTTACTCTATTCCTCGACTGTTCTCTGATAACCTTCTCGGTGACCTCTGTGTCTCTGTAACAGTCATAATACTCTATGATTTCCAATGTATCACATAAGTCTTGCTTCATACACATATGTGCACACACATTTCTCACATTCACACATCTTTCTAACCCTAAATTCATGCTGTATAAATAGACTTCTTATGTCAGTGATCTGATTCATTGCTTTGATCTTACAAACATGATTTCTCGAATAAATAATCATGCAAAATATTTCATTGGTTGGATGACCTCAAAATTATACAAAATCTGTATGTGCAATTTCCAATGTGATAATGGTTCTGTGTGCCTCGATCTTGTAACACGTTTTCATATGTGTGTCCACTTTCAATGAATCTGGTAACATGTTTCACTCAGTGTATATCAACTCGGTGTATTATCTTTACTGCTTGGTAGACATGAAATAACACTCGGTAGACAGCTTGGTGTATACTGGGTTTTGTGACTGTTTTCCTTCTGTAACCGACTAGGCTATTCATACCGACTAAATATTTCAGTAGTGGTGACCGACTAGAGTATATAGAATGACTTTGTATATAAAACTAATGGCAATTTGATAAGTAGTAACAATCTCCCCTTTTGAGATTAGTTGAGATGTTTGACAAAACTACTTTCAAAGTCATTACTCAAAAATCTGTATACTTTACAAAATTTGACTAAACATGCAGTATATACATTAGTCATTGAAATAGTATAATCAAATATACTCCCCTTATCAATATGTTGTACAAAACTCTGTAATGTGTGCTCGGTGATCAATACTCTGTAATCACTGTTCTTTCCTCTGTTCACTGCTCTTGGATACTCTGCTTATTCTGCTCATTCTCTACTCAGTATACTTCCCCTGTATACTACACTCTGGTTGTTTGATACTTTGAATACTATACACTCTTGATGATATGCTTTGATATACTCCCCCTTTTTGACAAAAATCAAAATTTAGTTACCATTGGGAGGTGGCAACTGATCAAAAATGGATTTGTACTTTGTCTTGGCTTCAGTGACAATGACAGAGAGTACATCCTTTACACTATCCATTAAAGAATTTTGTGCATTAATATCAACCAATAATGAAATTAAGCCATCTAAAGTGCTTCCCTCTTGTGTAGTATCGAGATAAGTGGCTCAGTTTAGCTATTCTTGAATGGATGAAAGATGAGGAAGGAATAATGTTTGAAGTGTCATTATGTCCATCCTGATCTTGTGTTCTTCATTCCCCAGTTCTAATTGTTGAGCCATGAGCTGTTGTAGCTTAGTATAAAAATTTTGAACTGAATTGGGCTCGGGGGTCAACTTATTTGAGAGATTGGTGATCTCTTTCTCAATTGCTTCTATTTTATTCTTAATGTCTTTAAGAAATAAAGAAAATGTGCAGAGTTTCTGAAATAATGAAAGAATGTGCTTGAGTTGAGGGGACAACTCAGCAATAAATTTGACAAGTTTTACCTTGCCAACAACAATGGATCCTTGTACTTCCTCTATCATTTTAGCAATTAGCTCCTTGTCTTTTAGTTTGCTGAAGTATTCACATGCATCTACTCTAGATGTCTCAATCTGATTTAGGAGTTCATCCAATTGAATATGGATGGTTGGATCAGTTGATACCGTAGCTGAAGGTAGCATATCTGATAGTAAGGTCTTGACCTTTTGAAGTACTTTATTCTTCTTTTGTATGGCCAGTTGCTTCTCCTATTCAGCCTTTGCTTTGCACAGTTCACCGAATTCATTGAGTGCTTTCCCTTTCAATGTGGAGATGTCTACATTGGGCAACACTATCGGTTTTGATAAATCAATTTTGAAACTATGCTTCTTCAACTTCTTTTCTTTACCTTTCACCAGGTGAACCACTATAATAGCTTGGAGGCTTGAGGACCCTTGGTAGGTTGCTCGGTAGAGACAACACTTTTGTTGGTTTCTTTAGCCTTGGTAGTGTCCTTCAGTGTCTCGGTGCTTGGTGTCTCAGTTGTAACATTTTCCATGCTAGAAGGTGCTTGAGAGGTTTGTTCTTGTGAAGTACCTTTTGTTGTAGACTTTTGATCTTCAGTGTCTTCACCTGTAGCCTAAGGAGCTTCGGTTGCAGTAGGTTGATTGATCGGTGGGTAAGGCTGAACTTGTTCCAAAACAGATTCACTGGAGACAAGTTTTGCATAAGCATTTCCTTCTATCATTTCTTCTTCAGGTGCGTCTACATCCATGATATCTTTATCTATTTGAATGGTGACAGTAGGGTCTTGCTCAGTGACATCAGGCTCTTGGTCGGTGACATCGACTATTTCCACTATAGATTGTTCACTAGCATTCTTTCTTTGAAAGATGGTCTTCCATTGCTCTTTTGTTTCCTTCTCCACTTCTATATACAAGCCATTCATCAATTTCAAGGCCTTTTGTTTTGCTGTAAATTAAGTTTGGCTGTTTGTCAGATGTTCTTTTATTTCATCAACCGACATATCAGGAAAGAGATGCACCAAACTTCTTTCTCTGATTTGTTTCTCCGAGTCTAGGGCATATTGCCATCTGGTTTCAATATGTGCATATAATTCTGTAGGAATAGAATTACATACTTCTAATGGGACAACTCAGAATTTGAGAAGTGTACAAATGATAGCTTCTTCAATTTGCCTCTTTTCATCAGCAAATCTCGATTCATATTTGACAAATCTGAATCCACCAAATCCACCATATTCCTTAGATTATTACAAAAATTTTCTACACTATGTACATCGACCTTCTTGCTTTTCACAATCTGAAATTTATTTGCATCTTCAGATTCGGTATCACTCGACTCTTTTGGCAAAATGAGTCTCCGAGTAGATTTCTTGTAAGTTCTAGTTACCTTGGGAATGACAACAGTCTTTTGTTTCTTACTCGGTAATGCGGTAGATGCCCTTGTGTTAGGTCTCTTTGTTGGAGGGGTCAGTAGGGCCATTGAAGTGTCATTTTTCTTTCTCTTCAACACTTTTCCCTTAGGCAATTCGGTGCTAAGTGTTATGGCTGCTTCTTGGGCTTCTGTCTCCTCTTCGGTGATGGCTAGAACTCCTTTGACAGGTGTGGAGGAAGACTCTTCTCCAAATTTCTTAGTTAATGCCTTAATCATCTTTGTAGCTTTTCTTGTAGCCTTAGGTACTACAATGCTCATTTTTACTTTTTCCTTCATCTCTTCATAGGTTCCATACCTCAACTCAATAGTATGCCTTGGCAATGATAGATAGGCATCAATTTGTTGTTGTGTGATATCAAAATCAATCTCGTAACCCATAGGTGACAAAGATTGAGTCCTTGGTTCCACAGCATTCACATAACAGTAATCGGTGTCGACCTCAAAACATATTTCATCTTTTTATTTTTCTACCAGCTATGGTGGAATCCGGTACTTGTTATGCATTTTCTCTTGGAACTTGCTAAAGTAATCATCTATTATATCATTAAAGTTATCACCTAACTTCTTGATGAAGTCATTGATCTGATGGGTGATTGGTTGGTGTAGTTCCCAAACAACTTTATCGACTGTTGGAAAAAACTTCTCAAAGTAGAAAAACATGCATACAAGTAGTGATCCAAATTTTAGAGTATTTTCCGAGTTGTTCTTCTTCGGCTTCTTGATTGTGTTCAAATCTTCAAACAAGTTCTTCAGCAATACTTTACACAAGTCAATTTTCATGCCTTTCTTAACAATTTTGTATGCTAAGTCCACTGCTGCACAAGGTACACTGTTTTCGCTTGCCGATTGGAAGAAATAGTAGCTAATTACTCTAATGGAAAATTTGAGTTTAGGATCAGTGACATTGTTCAACTTCAGACCTCTGTAATTCGATTCAACTCTAGTCAAACTGATCAATTCCTTCTGTGATATCATTTTCTATGCTCAGGCATGATCATAGATAGGATAACCGGTGATCAGATGAATGATTTCTTTAGTGATCTTAAATGGTTGCTCTTGTAGCCACATGAAATCATCATGCACTTGACTTAGTACAAACTTGACCCATTGGGGTTTGAACACATGGGGATAGGTTAGGGCTTTAGTCAATCCCTTGATTTTGATATGCTCATACTTGCTATCCATTTTACCATCTGTGCACAATTCATCATATGCATCTTTGATCTCAACATGACTGAGTTCTTAAATATGACATTTTGTGAAGAATCTCACATCCTCAACTAACAAGACTCGATTTGGGATGAGTGAAAAAGCAATCTTGTCATCCGGTTCAGATGCAATTTTGGGAGTCAAGGAGTATTTTAGTGAGGGCTTTTCTACATTTGTGACAACAATGGGGTCTTGGATCTTAGATGCCATTTTGATTTCAGATAAAAATTGACACAGGAACCTTAGGGTTTTGAGAACTAAACAAACGACAGACGCTTCACACTCAACAGACAATAACAACTTAATGAGTTCGGTAAACCAGCTTAGCAATGTGATGAGATTCGATGTAAATACCTTAGATTTTGCTTTGAAGATGGTTTGATCACCTTGATTCACTCTGCTCTGCTTCTCAAAAACTTGGTGAATGAAAATGACCACAAAAAACCTTTTAAGTACTCAGAAATACCTTATCGGGCTTCGTGCAAGTTAGGTCGAAGACATTAAATGCACTCGGTTCAATTAACTTTCTTTCCCTTTTTTTGCGCTTTAACCGAGTAACCAAATTTCCTTCACATACCGACTTGACAGGCTTCCTGAATTCACCGACTTAAAAGTTTTCCTGTAAAGTGCTCCAAAAGACTTTGATAGAATTTCAAACTTACTACTACATCTTACTATGCAAATTTTGAATTCAGTACATACTAAAATAGGAACTATTTAAGATTTAACCTTGTGAGAATGCAATCCCTTCATACCTTTACCGATTAATTTGGAGTCGGAGTACCTAACTCGATAGGTAAGGTGCTTTCTTTATTTGACACAATTTCCTTCTTTCTCGAAATCATCTTTAATTTTTCTTTTATTTCCTCAGTGTCTTCTCTAGGTTGATCTCTGCAATCTCCAGCCAAGTGTCCAACTTTGTGACAATGAAAACATGCCATACCAGGATTTCTCCATGATCTTTGGTTATTCATTCCAAACCTTATAAAGTAGTTGGCCCTTATATGTCCATATCTTCCACAACATTCACACCATATACTTGTATTGTAATCCCATGGTACTGCGGAATATTATCGGTAAGGATCTGTGTGAGTTCGGTAACCTCTAGTATTTTCTCGGTGTGCAGACCACATGTGGTTCTTTTGCTTAAACCAACACTTCTCAGTACTATGTCCATATCTATTGCAGTTTATACAAAACCCTTTGAATTTTGCCTTCTGATAATTGTTAACAGACTTTGTCCTACATTGATTAGATGTGTGACCATATTTATTGCAATTGTAACAATAACCATTGTTCTTTGTGGTATTCGGTTGCTTACCTTTTTTGATTTGACACATGTTGGCAGTATGACCTTGATTTCCATAGTAGTAGCAAATAGGCTTCTTCCTTTTGATGTTATTCCTTTTTCCAGCTTGATTTGATGATTCTCCTCTCTCAATAGTGCAGATTCCCTTCTCGGTAGAGTCTTTTCCTTTGTAACCGAGTCCTCCTTTTTTGTAGGGTTGTCTTGTGTTTAGTTGCTCATCCAACATCTTTGATGCTTCATAACTCTTCTTCAGTGTTTCCTTGGATTTCTTCTTTATTTCAAGTTCATTGTTCAACCTTGATACTTCAAGTTTCAATGCTTGATTCTCATCATTTTTTAGATTTGCTTCATGATGTGTATAGCCTAGTTGATCTATCAGATTTTGTTCAATACCAGTTAGCCTTATGATTTCATCATTCTTATCAGATACTAAGACTTCAAGTTGTTGTTTCTCTCTTTGTATATCTCTTGCTTTATCCTCGGCTATCCTTAATGCATCTAGATTTTCAGTCATCTGTGTACTGAAATGTTCATGTTCTCTTTTCATTGCTTTTAGTTGATCAACCAATGTTTTGTTCTTTTCTTTCAACATTCCAATCATTTCTTCAGTTTGTTCAGATATACTATTCTCAGATGATGTCTCGATTTGTTCCACTAACTCTTGAGAATCCTGAAAGTCATTAGATAGTCTTCTCCTTACTTTCAGAGATTTTTGCATTTGCCTTTGCATGTCTGCAATCACTTGATTTGCATTATCCAGCTCTTCTTGTAGATACACAATCCTCCGAGATTGTTTATAGCCTTCCATTGATAAGATCTTTCTCTTTAGGTAGTTAGGCCCAATATGGAAAGATAATGTACTGAGAGGGGAGGGGTGAATCAATACTTCAAATCCTTTTCTCAACAATATCTTTACTGTTATGCATTAACCAAAAACTACTGTAACATAACATAAAGCTAAAACAAATGAGTAACAATCATACATGATTCACTCCATAACACATATATTTTGGTTACGTAGAAACTCTTGGTTAGAGAGAAAAACTGCAGTGGGGATGGCACCCACAACTTCACTACTACAATAATAAAGAGTGCTCGGTTAGATCTACATTTAGCTATTTCTGATAGCTTACCCTCTTAGGAGTATTAAGATCAGTTAGATCTACCATACTAAAGGATTTATACAACACTATATAAGTGTAGCACCTGGTTAAAGGATTTACAATTTATACTTGGTTAGAGTCTTTTACCCTGTTAAAGGTTTCTCTTACAACTTCAAAACATTACAATCAAACTTTACAAATATCTGCAACTTTACATCTGAAATACTGTAGCAGATTCTATGTGCTCAAAGTAAGATTACCTTGCCTATAGCATACCTCAGTAACTCATAAAATAACTCGGTAAACCCTTATGTTTACTCTGTTCCTTAACTTTTCTCTGATAACCTTCTCGGTGACCTCTATGTCTCTATAATAGTCATAATACTCTTTGATTTCTCATGTATCACATATGTCTTGCTTCATACACATATGTGCACACACATTTCTCACATTCACACATCTTTCTAACACTAAATTCATGTTGTATAAATAGACTTCTTATGTCGGTGATCTGATTCATTGCTTTGATCTTACAAACATGATTTCTTGAATAAGTAACCATGCAAAATATTTCATTGGTTAGATGACCTCAAAATTATACCAAATCTGTATGTGCAATTTCCAATGTGATAACGGTTTTATGTGCCTCGATCTTGTAACATGTTTTCATATGTGTGTCCAGGTTCAATGAATCTGATAACACGTTTCACTCGGTGTATATGAACTCGGTGTATTATCTTTACTGCTTGGTAGACATGAAATAACACTCAGTAGATAGCTTGGTGTATACTGGTCTTTGTGACTGTTTTCCTTATGTAACCGACTACGCTGTTCATACCAACTAAATATTTCAGTAGTGGTGACCTACTAGAGTATATAGAATGACTTTATATATAAAACTAATGGCAATTTGATAAGTAGTAACACCTCCATCTTCCTGAACATAACTTACCCTCTTCTCACCACCATAGGATGAACTAGGCTTCTCTGGGCATCTATAGGTAGTGTGGCCCAACTTTTGATAGTTATAGCACTTCATGGTTGAGAAGTAGGACCCTCTCCTTGGTCCATTAGATCTACCCCTACTCGGGTTGCTTGATCCCCTACCCCTATAGTTGGGTTTTCTCTTAGAATCCCCACTTTGCTTTATAAGTTTAGACTCTCCCTAGGATTGTTGATCTATGCTACTTCCCCCAAAACTGCCTCTATGGCCTCTACCATCTCTTCCCCTACCTCTTCCTCTATTATTTTGTTCTTCCTTTCTCCTACTTTTCTCTTCCACCTTAAGTGCTAGTTGATAACACTTGTGTACTATTTGTGGGCATAACAAACTCATCTCTTCCTGGATGTTCCATCTTAACCCATTCAAGTACCTTGCCACTTTTATATTCTCATCCTCTACTACTCTGGATCTCATGCATAGTTTTTGAAACTCCTTGATGTAGCTACTCACATCTAGGTCTTTTTCTCTCAAATTTTGTCTTTTCCTATGAAGTTGTATTTCATAGTCTTCAGGAAGGCAGGTTTCTTTTATTTTGGCTACCATTGCTTTCCAGGAGGCTATTGGTTGCTTACCTTCTTTCACCCTTTCCTCTTGGATGAACTTCCACCAAGTTAAGGCTGCTCCTCTTAACCTTGATTTTTCTACCTTAACCTTTTATGCTTTAGTTACTCTATCACATTCAAAATGGTTTTCTAGACCTTCAATCCACTCTATAAGAGCATCTAGATCCATCTTTCCACTGAAAAGAGCCACTCCCTCTAAGGTTTTACCACTCATAACTCTCAAAGCTTTCAAGAATGGTTCTTGCTCAATAACAGGGTCAGGTATGGGAACCTCATCTTCTATGGCCACCATTTTACCCTGATCTCCAACCTTATCATGGACTTCTACATTTTTGATGTCTACTTCAGCTAGTTTCATTGCTAGTTGATCCAATCTTTCTTTGAGTGCCCTGTTTTCCTTTTCTTGGTCTTTGACCTTCTTGGCTAACTCAGCATTAGTCACCATGTTTTCCTAATGATAGTTTTCTCTTGAATCTTTCATTGGCTCTGATACCAATATGATCCCATTGAAAGTCAAGAGAAAAACACCTTTAAAGAGGATTCCAATGATCTTCCTGCTTGTCAAGATCAAATTATTCCTTTAAATCCTCCACAAGGTCCTTTTGTTCCTCCATCTCCTTGTCTTAATGCTCCATATACACTCCAAGATCACATTTCTTTTGATGATCCCATTATTTCTCCCATTCCATCTCTTGAAGAGCCTGTCATTGAACCATGTCCACTACACAATCCTAGTCCCCCTCATGATCCTAATCCCCCTCATGATTCGAATGTGTCAGTGCAAGATGTTCATGAACCCTCGACATGCATAATGGGTTCTTCCACTTTGGTGCAATCCAATCCACTTTAAGATCTCATTATTTCTCTCATATCATATCCACCTCATAATGGACTCGCGTCTTCTTCCCAAAGAAAAGAGTATCCTACAAGTCAAGATATTCATAAAGGCAAAGGAGTCGACCTTCATGAACTGGTGAAAACCTGGCAAACAAGTGCCTTGGGCAAGTACCGTGATGAAAACCTGGCAAATAGGCATCATGCATAATCTATGAACTTCTTGCATACCGTACTTGGGGACAGGTTTTATCCTATCATATCCTGTTGTCATTCATTGTTCCATTATCCTATCAAACCCCTGTCATTACCCTTCATATCCTATTGTCCCTCATGTCCAGTTTCCCATTTTCCACCTTTGATCTTGACAAGGCTGAGGATCTTCATGAGCATCATGCATCTTATTTGCAGCTTTTAGTCTATCATAGCTTTTGGTATTTATCCATTTGATTATTACAACCTTTCAGCCATATTCCCTAGCTTATTGCAACTTTTTGCCACTATCCCTTAGCCTAACCCGACCTTCAGTCCATGTCCCTTATCCATTCTTGGTCTTGCTTATCCTATCCATATCTTATCACTATCCATACACTCTTTTTCATTTCTTGATCTTGATCTGACATAAGGATGCAAAATTTAAACATGGTTTCAAAAACCTCTTGACATGTCCCTCATGCCATGTCACTGCTTTACATTGTCATATCCAGTCTCTTGTCCCATCATGCAATAGCCCTTGAAAATTGCATCTGCATTGTCTCCATAATAAAAGACCTTTGTCTTCCCTCTATCCACCGACATTTCAGCAAGATTGTTTATCCATTTGTCATATTCCTTGCCTTGCTAGACACTAGGGGCAAAAAATCATAAAAATTGAAAGAAATCCTGAAAACAATCAAAAACATCAAAAAAATCATATGTTCATTTTTCATCTAAAATGTCCTGAAAAAATTACAAAAAAAATCAAATAAAGTCCTGAAAAAAAAAAAAAAAAATCGAATAATGTCCTGAAAAAAAAATTAAAAAATCTAAAAAATAAAAAAATGTCCTGAACAAATCATAAAAATTGAAAAAATGTCCTGAAAAAACTCCCTAAAAAGTCAAATAAAGTCCTGAGAAAAAAAAAACAAGCATTTTGCAATAAATATCCCCTTTGTGCATAGACAGATCATTGAGCATACATCCAACGACACTCAATCACAACACTGTGCTTTAATGAAATCATGTGTTAACAGATGAACTTTTCAATCAAACCAGACATTCAAACTGATCACAATTGTCATATCAATCAATCAACATCAATAACATTTGTCCTTGTCACTACTATCATGGGTCTTATACAGGGTGTGGTATGCTCGAAACCAGACTGTGTCCTATCTTAGACGGGGTACCGCATTCCCTGAAACCAAATAGCATGATCGTCCTATCAACACTTTCAACTTTTGACAATGAAGATCAAGATGTTTGTTTGACTTGTTGGAATTAGCAAGTCTTATCATTTATTGATTTATCTTTGATCATGTTCCTATGTTGCTTGATGATGTCACTGAGTGATTTAGACTGACCAGGATGGTTCATGGTCCCTTTTTTTTGTTGTGTTTGTTGTTTGTGGAATGTTTGTTACAAACTGGGGCAACTATATCATTGGGTGTCTGTGATAGGTATGTTCTCTTTGTCAACACCGCACATACCTCGACCCTTGATGTATGCACCCTAGGATGCTTCACTCATTCCTTGTGTGCGATGTGTCTATCTTTTGCAAAAGGGGTTGTGTTCCAGCTCAGGCCTTCAATGCCATGATGCTCTGCATCCGCTTTGCTACATTAAATAAAGGTTCTCACCTACTTATGTGCATTTGTGAAAGCAAGTTTCCCTTCATCTCTAACTGTCCTCTGTCTAATTTCTTCTTACAAACATTTCTTCCATTAGTCTTGGCAGTCCGTTTGATCCGTTCGAACCTATCGTCTTTTGTCATTCTTATCGATCACTTGGCCTCTTTTTTGGATTTTTCGGGCCAATTTCTTGAGGGGGCATGCATATGTTATTGATATTGTTTGGGGCATTTTCATTATTTTTCTTTGAAACAACGCTTAGAATCACATTGTCTCAAAGAGGGGCAAAATGTAGACATCTAAAAATGGTCAACGCTTGCGGAGTCATACTTTAACATTTGTGCATTGCCTTGTTTTAGGGTTTTTGCATCGCATTAACATTTATTCTATGTTGCGCACTTGGTCTTTATCATTTGCGAGCGTCGAGTCCTTCTTCTGCATTCTTCATTTATCTCGCTTTCTAATTTGGTCTTGTCGATAACAATCTTCAGTCATGATTTTGGTCGATCTTATCCTATCGCATCAATGTGCGTGCTCATTTGGCATATTTTGACATCGTCAATTCAATTTCATTTTGGACATCGACAATCCTAATCGATGATAGAATTAGGGTTGTGTCCTGTCAATCTTGTCATCTTGCGATCGATTCGTCATCGATCCTCATCCTTTTCAATCTCATCATTTTGTGATCGATTTGTCATCGATTCCTTGTCCTCTTGTCAATCTCATCAATTTTGCGATCGATTTGTCATCGATCGTTGTCCTTTTCAATCGTGTCAATTTGGATCAATTAGCCATTGTTCCTCGTCAATTGGCGATTATCAATTTGGTCTCTTTATCAATCTTGGTTAATTTGTCAACCAATCTCAAATCGTTTGTCAGCATTGGTCCTTTGTTAATCAGAATCATGATCGAATCGACATCAATTATCTTTTGTCAAGACCTAATTGTCGTCCTTGCATTTCTAATCCATCTTCTAAGGTTTTATGATTTATTCATTTAATCTTGTTTGTCATTTCCCCTTTAGGTTAAATAATTTATTTATTTATCCTAAGTCTTCTTGTCACAATTAAATATTTATTTAGTTGGCTAATTAATTCCTCTCTCTTTTTGTGAATTAATTAATGAATGAAAAATTATTAATTAATTTACCAAATTTTCATCAATTTTCTAATTTCCTAATTTCTAATTCATCTAATTTTCTAATTTCTCCTATTTTCTCCTAATTTCATGGGAATGACATAGAAAATTTGCCATAATTTGTCATAATTGTCAATCAATCAATTTTGACATAGCAATTTGTCATAATTTGTCATATTTGTCATTCTTGATTTGAAATTTCCTTTCAAATCTCTTCATGCTAATCTTGTCTTTTCTCCAATTTATCTATAAATTGGATGAATTTCTTCAATCACATTATCGAATTAATCACTTTTTCGAATCAATCCCCGAATCAATCACGCTTCTAGTATTCTTGCGCTACCGTCTTGTCAATCTTGCTTTCACATTATGCTTATGCACTTGAAGGTGAGATCCACAAAACAAAGCAATTTGAAGGAGAAAGAAGGACAATGGAGAATCATGGAGGAGA
The DNA here is from genome assembly GCF_030272615.1 of Cryptomeria japonica. NCBI lineage: Eukaryota > Viridiplantae > Streptophyta > Pinopsida > Cupressales > Cupressaceae > Cryptomeria > Cryptomeria japonica. The sequence continues at coordinate 286,071,290 of NC_081408.1, read as the reverse complement.
CATTCACGTTTGCGTTGGTTTGCATTTGAATTGAATGTTTTTAGGATTGTTGTCATTGCATTCTGGTTTTGTGATTGAACTAGTTTAATATCTATTTGCTTTGATGATGATTTCCAAATTCCTATCTACACTAGGTAATTGCTCAAAAGGCCAATTTTGGTCAAGAGATCATAAAAGGAAACAAAAAGTTATTGTTTATGTCTAATCCTTATGTTTTCAATAACAAGATTAGTTACAATTGATAGGTCTCTCTACAAGTCTCCACCATCAACCTCCCCTCTTGGTGAAAGCTCACACCCTTACTCAAACTTACACCAACTCCTCACTTCACCCATCTACACATTTATCAACCCCTGACTTACTGGACATTCAACTCATTGTTTTCAATGTGCATTAGGCAATTCCAACATGGTCATGTGGAGGCAACAAGGTTTTACTCAAGATTTGACAACTAACTTAGTTTAAGGCTCATAGCTCTTAGCTTACCCAGCTCACAAATCAAAAGTTAAAACCCCCAATTGAGACTTCACGATGTCCAAGGTCTCAAAATTCACTTGTTTCACTATTTTGGAATGATCTCATAAGGTTTCAAAAACCCCAAACTCCTCCTTATAATCGGGTTTATGCATTTTGACAAAAACAGTCAAAAGGCTACTAGCCCGTGGAGGCCTAATTGGCCAAATTTTGCTCACCCTGCCCAACGATGGGCTTCTTGACCATAAGAGATGTTTTGGATGCTATGGAATAGGTCATATAAAAGAGATTTTTGTGGTTTTAGGCTCCATCAACCAAGTTTAGTGACTCTCCACAAATTTGGGCTTAAAAGTAGGGTTTTGGAATGTAGCCACTATGTTTTCATCTTTGTTCACCACTACAAGTGCCTAGATCTTCATAAGACCTCTGAAATGTCTTCAACATGTGTCCCCTACCTCTACCATACAAGCATTATTCCAAACACTTGGAAAACATCTGAGAAAAGAGGTGAAATGTCACTGTCACTATTAAAATGTTGCCCTTTTACCAGTTAGCTGCTGCCACATCTTTGGACTTGCATAGAAAGGAGTTTGAACTCGAAATATACCTCAAGGAGGTCTGTAAAACATTGATGAAATTTCCTATTACATATCCTTTGTAGTTTCATGTCTTAATTAATGCTCTTCAAGCATTCCTTGACACATTTTGACAATGCAAATCACAAAATAGTGAACTTGCTTCTAGTTACAATAAATGATAAAACTTGCAGATTACAAACTTGTGAACTATTGAAGTTGAATCAAAATAACTTGTAACACTTCTCAGACTCCTTTCTTGGCATCTTTAACACTCCAATGCATTTGATTACAAGAATTTGAGTTTTCAAGAAGGGTATTAGTCAAGTTCTAAAACTTCTCTAATCTTCACTCAAATTTGTCCTCCAACCATAGCTCTGACTCAAAAATAAATATATACACAATTTACATGCATAAACCAACTTGACCCAATCCATTTTGTGGGATCCCAGACCTGGATTAGTCAAGTGGTGGCATTTTGAAACCTCAAACCCTTGACAGGGCAGTGAGCACACAGAATGAAAGATATTTCTATTTCTTCAACTTGCAAAAAGAAAACCAGTGCAACAATCAATTGAAAAGAATTAGGAAACCAATATGTACACTTCCCAAAAGGTATAGTATGGACAATAAGTGCTACAGTACAGACTGTCACTCCAAGGAAGGAAAAAATAGTGATAAAAGCCAAAAGTTCATAATTTCTATTAGGATTCTCTTGTTCATACAATCACCAACCATTTCCAAGGAAAAGGGAGGCCTTTTATAGTTATTCCATTTTATTATCAAGCCCCAGTATGGACATGAGGCTTCCACAACTTCATTTTGCAAGAAAAGTTAAAAAAATGACAAGTTTGACAATTTTACAAGCCCAAATGACAACATTTCTCTCTCCAAAAGACATTTTTGACAACCTAACCTCATAAACTCATCTAAAAACCATAGAAATGCTTAAAAAAACTTATCAATCATGTTTCAATGCTTTGGAAAGCATTAGAAGACCTTTTTGGCAATTTTGCACTTTTTTGCCAAAATTGTCAACTCAAAGCCTGAAAGGAAAAACTTGACTCTTGAGCCGAAAATGAGATCAAAAGCACTAGAAAAGACACAGAAAAACCTAAAACAACATTAAAAACCTTTCACAAGACATTACAAACATGAAATCATAAATTACTCAAAAAGGAGAGTTTTGCTCAACTAGGTGCTCCTGCACCAATTGCTATATCTTTTGTTGCAAATGTTTGAGATGTGTTTTGGAAGTTGATATGTGTCTTCAGTTCAAGTGGTTCATGATTTGGAGGTCCTTAAGAAAATATTTCAGGTTAAAAGTGAATTATGTTGATGTTCTTGTGCTCTAGTAAAGAAATGATGATGATTTTGGTAATCCAAGTACTTGCGGTTGTTGTGATGCAATTCACGTTGCTTGTGAATGTCTCTAGATTGTGTTCTATGCATTTTGGTGGTCCACATTGATTATTGTGCACTTTATTGAATATTTTCCTTGTCTGGTGATGCTCTTCGTATTATAAATAAAATTTGGTGACTGTAGCATGTTGCAGATGATCGAAGCATAATTCTTGGAGGTGTTTCATATTTGTGGTATTTATTTGGGTTCAGACTATGTCTTAGTTGCATTACTTTTGTACGCATGTATTATTTTTAATAAGGTAAATGGGTTTACAGGGACCCGAAACCCAAAATTTTTACAACAAACTGGAGAATAAGCATCAAAGGATAGAACCAATAGCAAAAGATAAACCATATTCGGCCAAGCCCACAAAACTTCCTAAAACACAAAATAGACTGAAACCAAAAGAAACAGAGACCTATTGATAAGAATGCAACAGATCTGCATTCTTTTGAATATATTTCTTGTTGATAGCCTCCATTTCATCCATGATAAATTTGGAGCTTCTTTGCTCCTGGTTCTTGCTCTTGGTATGGGTACATGGACCTGTCATAGTATGGGAATGAGAAATCTGACCACCTGCACCCTGCACTTTCTTTTTCTTCTTGGAATCCGAAGGAATCACATTGGAAATGGGATCAACCCTATAATCCGCAATCATATTATTGACCCTCATCAAGCCTTCATAACTATTATTGATGGCGGCCTTGCTGATCTCTACTAGATTTTCCAAACTTCCTTTAATTTCTTCCAAGCTAACCTCTAGATTACATATTCTTCTTTCATGATTTGATTTCTTCTTGTTCACATCCTCACTAACTTTCAGGGTCAACTAGAGGAGTTTCTCTATATTAATGGGTCCAAGGTTGTTCGTAAAAGTATCCACAATACCCCTTATACCCTCTTTTAACACTTCAATCTCCATGCCCATCTTACGGAGATAATTCACCTGACTACTGGCCTCAAAGGAAATGTATTTATCCAAATCCGAGTCAATGACAACCCTCCCTATTTCTGAGGATCAATGTCTATGGGGATTTTGATTTCAATATCTTGTTCACTATCTTTATTGCCCCCCCCACCCTTTCAAGATTTAGGCTTCTTAGATTTGGCAGAAATAAAATCAGTAGACTTGGTACCCAGATTTTAATATTTGCTAGCAACCCACCTAAGGTGCTTCTTGCGCCTACTACTACCTATCCTGGGCGTTATATTCTGAATGGAACCCTCACCAATAGGTGAACAATACTTAGGGTCGTCAGACAAGTCTTGACCCTCGCAGTCCTTGGGAAGCCCACTATCTTCCCCTTCCAAATCTCTGTCAGAAACCACCTCAACGTCTGGGTTGAAAAAAGAAACATGGGTTTTCAAAATAGGGGACAACTTGACTTCATGGGCTTTGACATAATCCATAATAATATGAATAAGTGCCTCATGGAGGAACGAATTATCCATATTCTTTGCATGTTTCTCTAGACTATGCCTTAAGGAAGATAGCAAATAACAACAGAATGGAAATTTTTCTATCGTGCCTAAAGTGAGCCAAAATGACAAAATGGTAGGAAAAAATGTTCGCATACCGACCATCAAGATCAATGTATCTCATGATAACCTCTGCCACATCGGCCCAAGTCATTTGAAGATCCTTCCGATTGTAGCCACCATTAGAGATCTTCTGAACCCTATTCCTCTCCTTCTGCTTGTCGAAGAAAGTGGATATAACTTCTTCAACATATTTTTGTTCTCTATAAAAATTCCTTCCCTTCATCTGCATACTAGTAAATTCAATGATGAAATATTCATCAATCCTAAACTCAGCGCCATACACCTTTAGAATACCATTATCCCAGCCTCTCACAAAATCTTCAGTGGCACTCAACGAATTCCCCTTCAACCATTTCATATACGGCACCAGGCCCATCCAAAATCTCATTCCAAACCTCACTATTCCTTTTCTAGTTCTCAAAAGAGGTAGGTTCCATCCTATTCTTGTCATCCCCATGAAATGCACAATTCTGAAAGTGGCAGAGAATACACCCAGAACACATAGCAGCAAACCTGACAAGAAACAAGTGAAGCCTCTAGAATACTTAGAATTGGGAGGCATGAAAATCTTCCACCAAGAGATATTATCCCAACTGCATTCTATCATTATGAATTGGTAATCAGTGGCTGATTAATTATGTGTCCTTTCTAGTCAACTCACACCAGTTTCTTGGGAAACTTTCCATTTCTATCCACCATTTAACCTCCACATAATCCACCCTAATATTTGCTATATAATCAGCAGGAGCATTTCCTTCCCAATACGTGTGAGAATATTTTAAATCATCCAGATTGGCAATCATAGGATGACAATCTTTGATCAAATGCTTGATTGTCCAGTAGGCTCCTGGTGTCTTTTAATGAATTTGATTATGTTCATCGAATCACTCTTTAGCCAAACATAGTTGATCCCTTCTCTAACCGCCATTTGCAAACCAATGTAAGTTGTGTAAGCCTTAGAGTAGTGGTTTGTTTGGGTTCCCAATGGGAGTGCCACCGTTGAGACAAGCTTACCATTGTGATCCCTAGAAAATCCCCTACAACTAGCCAACCCAGGGTTACCCTTGGACACCCCATCAACATTAATTTTAACCCATCCGCTAGGCAGAGGGATCCAAATAACATCACTGCTGGGTTATCTTATCTTGGCAGTCCAAATAGAGATATACTAGTTTAAGTTATATATACTGATCATTTCTAAATCCTATTGAAAGATGTCAATGTGAGGGTCCGCATGTATTGTTGTAGCATGTGAGGATATTATTTTGTAATTTGTATTGAGGGTTTGGCCAACCTTAAAATATAGGTTGATGTTTTGTATAATATATGAAATAATCATTTAAGATGTATGTCTGCGAGTGTCTGCATTGTATATGTGAGTGTATGATCGAGTTGGATGTGCAAACAAGTGATTTAATCTTTAGAAGTGTGAAGAAGAGAAGTGTTACAGAGTAGACTGTGTGCTTAACTAGAACTGTACTCAAGAATATGGAGATGCTATTTTTATCATTCATATGATCTATATTGTAGTTCGAATGTCTTTGTAAGTCAGTAAGACTTCCTGTAAGGTAGTAGGCCTTCCCTTAATATTGTAGCCTTTCCGGGTTTCTTATTTTGAGCAATGAGATCTAGGCATTGTTCCTGAATGCATGTTCATTCCTATTGTAATATTCACATCTACTCCTGATAGGGTATTTTCTTATTGTGAGTAGGTTCCCACAATGGTTTTTCCCTTAACTGGGTTTTATAGGTCAAAAATCTTGGTGTAATATGTGTTATTGATGTGGTGTTGTTCCTTGGTTTAACTATTAATTATCAAATATGTTTTGTGGTTTAAGTTGCAGTGTGCTTGGTTGCAAACTGTAACACCCCACCCCCTCTGTTTGCTGCATTGCTGCCAACAACAAATAGTTTTAATAATTAATGGTAGTTATTGTTATTCCATATTCATTATTGCCTTATTATTGCATAGAAAGGAAATCAGAAAAATTACAAGATTTATAATTTTTTAAAAGGACAAATTACAATGGAGTTAGAGCCTTGATCTTACCAAATAATGAAAAAAAAAATTCAACCAAAATAATTAGATGCCCATTTCATATTGATTATTGACATTTCCTTCTTCTAATTATTATAGATTTCTATCAAAAATAATAATATTTCTAAAAGATGGCATATAATATACAATTTGGTAAAAACTCCAATAATAAATAAATAGAAAAAAGTAAAGCTTGATGCATTAAACTATATTATAATATTTAGAGACAAGTATCATATAAATTATTTCATCACTATCTCTTTTTAATAAAAAACTAAATGGCATATAATATACAGTTTGGTAAAAATACCTTGTTTCGATGAGCTACCACAGGTTTGAGAAGAAATTAACTTCATAATACTCTTAAGGATAGGAGAAGTACTCATATTATAGTCACTATTTGAAGGGCCAATAACAATGAATATAGTCTATAACATTGTCAAATAAAAGAAACGAGTGTGTAAAATTTGCTTAAAGATAGAGATCATGCAAGAAAGGACAAAGGAGCAGTTTAAGCACATAGGGGATAGAGTGGTATGAGAGGTATTACATAGTTATGAGTGACAAAACCCTTGTGATTGAAGCCCTTCATAATATTCATTTCTATCATCTTTGGGGATTTACAATTACTTTTAGAGTATTTATTTTATCATTCTGGATTGTATATTACTAAAGAGAAATGCAGACTCAAATGGTTGATTGGATAAAGTCACTAAGCCAAAAGACAGTACAAGTGATTGTTTTATGCAATGAAGATGCAGTCTACAAGAAGCCAACACAAGGTTTGGTGATGAAGCATGATTCATAGCATAGATATCAAGACTATAACAACATATTCAAAGATCTGAAAAAATGATAGGAAGCTATGCCTATAGAAAAGAGTACAAAGTTTGTAACATATGAGATGAATTACACTTTAAATCAATCATAACATTGGACTAGAATAGTAAATGGACAAAGGGGAACAAATGATATAGCCTTGTCAAAAGATAAATGTTGATTTTCTATTGTCAATGTTGTAAGGTAGGCTCACAGTCATCAATATCTTTCATCCTTAATAGGTCTTTAATATAACTAATGCTTAGTGTTGATTGATCATAAATTTAAGTTGAAAATGAGAAAATGAATGTTTGTCCAAGCCCTGAGATGAATAAAATAGAATGGATTGATTATACTTACAATGTTGTCATGTCTGCTTTTAGGCTTGTGTTGTGAATCTTCCTGCAAAATAAATTCCCAAATCTTAATTCAAATCTTGCAACACATCTAAGATATGGAGAAGATAATCCTTTAAATATGCTCATAATTTATACAACCTATAGATCTTTAGCTTATACTATCAAAAACTGTGAATGTGGCATGTTCCAAATTACATCAATTTAGAAGTGTGCATTTTGTGGAAAATGTTTTTTCATTCTATATAGTGATTTCCTTCTATATGTAAGGAATAAGCTACACATCATGCAAAAATGAACTATTATTGCCCCTTTTATTTCATCTTCATTTAAAATCTTGCCACATAAATGTTAACATATAGTGAAGATGTCTAAATATTGATGCATCTTCCAAAGAAAAAATGCTCTATGAATTTTATGAAGCTACACAACCTACTACATCCCTTGCACACACACCAATTATCTTACAGCTACAAGAAGAACCCGATTTTTCAAGCATGATTGGCAATATTTATGAACTTGGGGCATGAAAACTCTCATGTTCGTCATTGCCAAATAATAAAATATCTCTTCAAAACTTTGAAGGAATTTTAGAACAATATTATTAACTTGGGCCATGGAAAGTTGCATGGTAGTCATTCTTTGTGTCGTATTCTTCTTTTTCAAAGCCATATTGTTGTAGAGGTAGCATGATTATATTCTAGATTTTTTCAAAGCTAATATGCTAGTATGCTTTGGATTATGTGCGATATGTGCATTCTCCCTTGTTGGATGGGCTGTTATCTATTATAAATGGATAACCACACTAATTTATTTTCCAACGTGCAATAAATTTCAAAAAAAATTCTCAACTAGTAAAGGAATATTTACGGGGACCCTAATCTACTTGAGCTTTTTGGTTTTTTCATATTTTTTTTATTACAGGAAGCTAATAGCCGGATTTGGTTTTAAGTTTGCCCTTTTATAATGATTATAAGATAGAACAACATAATTACTGTATTAGAAGAATGTAGGACAAAATTAAAATTTTACAATACTACTATATAACCCTAAGCCTAACTCAAGCTATATTTATAACTCTAATCTAAGTCTAAGATTACCCAACTTTCTTTGTTTTTTTAATTTCATTCTCTGAATTCTAAATAATATGAAAACCCTAACTTTATTCTTATTTTTAATATCATTTTCTTAGCTCTCGGGTTGATTTCTTTCAATTAATCCGCGGTAAATTTCATAACTCTGATAGAATCTCATCTGATGACATGAAAGACACTGGGAGAGGGCAATGAAACAAATTTTGGATTGCCATGCTGTAGCTTTTAGTATGAATAGAAATTGTTGTTCTGTAAATTATTGCCAGAAGAATTTTAATTTCATCTTTCATTTTGTTTCTATCAATAAGATTGTGCTTAGTTGTTCAATAAGATTGTGCTTAGTTGTTTATGTGAAAGGATGGTATCCAACTGTACAATGCGTGTTTTTTTTGGAAAGCCAAAATAATTTTGTAATATTGAATACACCTTTTTAGAAATCGTGGAAGTCAAGTAATACGAGCGAGTATTTTTTTCCGAAAGTGAAGTGAGAAAGCCAAAGTTATTTTGTTTTTTACTTTTTTGGGAATCGCGACAGTGTAGGAATACCGACAAACAATTTCTTTCTGTTTACGATGTGAGGCAACCCACTGGTAGGAATGTGACACAATTTTTCGGTGGTGGGGTACCCCCACACAGGGATAGCCTATTGGCCAATAAATTAATGTTGTCATTAATTACGGAGGAAGTTTGATTTGACTTTGGGTTGCAACCTCTACATTTCTGACACATCTAGACTTATTTAAGGGACCTCCGCCACTCCTCCAAGAGATTCATCAGATCATTTTATTATATTTATCTACTCATATTTGATCACGCTTCAAGGGTAGTTGTCTAATTGGCATAGAAACAATGCCATATAATTAGAGATTGTAATAAAAAACATCAAACTACCAAATCTATTAGATTTCCAGAGTCTATAATAATAAAGTAAATAACTTTTGGATTTGATTGTGTTCAAGTTTTTAATCATCAACATTTCAGATCACACTCTGCGATCCATCATCACAATGAAAGAGAGTTCAAGGAGATGAAAAGTTGATCCTGATGATGGACCATGAAGTGTGATTGAAAATGTTGATGATTAAAAACTTGTACACAATCAAATTCAGAAGTTGTTTACTGAACAATCATGGCTATAAGAGATTGAGGAGAGACATATATAGCATATTACTATTGTCTTAGCTAGAACAACTTAAAAAATATAAAGAGAAGAGTTATAGAAAATTAATATTGCCATATCAAAAACAACTATTAACATTAAGAAGTCACTTGTACCATATATTCCATTGTAAAATCAAAGAAAGTTATCAAGATAAGTTCTATCTTCCAAATTAGTCTTAGAATCTTAAATTAAATATTATAATGAAAACAAGTTAAATGTTATAATGAAATATTTTCTAAATTGATCAAATTGTAGTTATTAATATATTACAACTCTCACATTAAGTTATAATTATTTTCTTAGGACTCAGTTAGGTAAATCTCAAAAGTGGACATTATTGTAAATTCATAACTTATATTAGTCTAGCAATATTATTTTAGACTATAACACTTTCAACTCTTATTAGCTCAAGTTGTGACTTATGTTAGTCTATGTCATGTCCCTTTTTCAAAAAAATAATCCAAAAATAGTAAGCCCAACGATCACAAAATAGCAAATAAAGATCATATGATAGTTTGGAAATACTATTAATATTAAATAAGGATCACATTTCAAAGGAAGCCCTAACATTTTATGAATATGAAAAGTTCACCAAGAAGCATATAGCTCAAGAAGGAGAGGTTTTCATAGCTTTTGATGAGTAACTTTCAGAGGGAAAATTTGAAGTGTCATTTGAAGACTACTTCATGAGAACAAGAAAGGAGGGTGATAAGATGGAAAAGTCTAAAAATACTAAAAATCAAGAAGAATAGATAAAGGTTGAGATTTAAGAAAAAATTGGGCTAAACAAGGAGAACGAACAAAAAAATTGCATCCATTAGATAGAAGGTAGAAATGTTTTTGTTGAAAAAAAAATTATTAAAATTAATTTGTTTCTCTAATACTGATGAAGATAAAGATGAGGAAATCAGTTTTCAACAAAATACAGAAAAGGAACTTAAATCAACTCCAATAAAGGAGAAAAAAATCACATTGGATATCTATAGTAAAGATTCCTCAATGAATATATTGGTTTTCCCTACTAAGATAATACTTGAGAATAGTTGGAACGAGGAAATTAATGAGGAATCAACTTTTTACTTAAAAAAGTATGTTTGAAATGGGATGCACTATTTTTTTAGGAAAGTCTACGAGAAAGCCATATTGGCGTGCATGATTTCTTGAAGGATGTTGTAGATGAATCATTTTCTATTGATATATCTTATTTTGAATATGATAGAATTATAGTATATTTTTCAAGGAAATACAAATCAACAATGAGGACCTTATATTAATTAGACAAAACTATTATGTAGTTTGAAGCTAGATATGAGGACCTTATATGAGGAGATATTGACTTTACTCTATTCATTCAAAGACTGTGCTAGTGATCAAATTTAATATGAAAGAAGTGTTGAGAACATCTCAAAAGAATCGTTCAAGGCAAAGGTGGATAGTATGTTGATTTCAGCCCCATAGTAGCACAATGGAATCATGATGGTGTCTTCGCAACTACCAATTGCAAAGAGGATAATGAAATCTTACTGAGAAACCTAAGGTATGGGAAAAGGTCTCAATTTTCATATTTTTTTCCTCTTTCCATGCCAATTCAGAAATTTTGTCAACAAGAAAGGCATGCAAAAATAAGTAATAGAGTAAGTGGATTTTTTTTTAGTTTGGATGATGTGGGCTCTTGGATTCATGTTTTAATTTTTTCTAGAATATGGGGCCAGACTAATCTTCTAAGAATCAAATTAGAAAAAAATATTATTGAAACTATTGAGCCATCCATTTGGAAAGAGATTAAATTTATGAGGTGTCACATAGGATGTGTTGAGCATTATTACCACTTTGTGATAAGACAATTTTCATGGTTCATAGATCACTCATGGGAATTAAGTACCACATTTGAAGACCAGATTACAAGAGATGGACAAGTGGAAACATTCAATTTGAGATGTTTGATTCTATACCATGGTAAGAAAAAGTGATATCATTTTGATGATCAATATTTTATGACTAACTGTTTTATGATAGTTTTGATATCTAATTGCAATAAACTTGAAGAAAACATGAAGGATTTACAAGCCACTAGTTTCTTGAATTTAAGAAGATTTGATATTATTTTGGATGAACATAAGATATGAAAATATGTATGCAAATATTTCAATATCTCAGTTCCAAGAGTTGCAATGGTTATGGTTTTTAAATGGGTGAAGATATTTGAGAAGCCTAAGTTGGTAATCAACTCATGCTCTACAATCTTATTTTTGATTTCTCTCATACATGTGTACAAGAGTATGGTATTGTAGGAAAATCTAAGTAGGTAGAATATTTTTTGGTTTTGAAGACCCTGCAAGTTGTGATATTCACCAATGAGAATCATAGACCTTATCCTATCATTTTACTACCTCAAAATCAATAAAGGAGAATGTTCATATATGTGTTTCTAGGATCATCTTTAGAGAGGACGTTTTAGTAGGCCATGGGTTATAAAGACATTGATCTAGTCTCCAATTTTTATTTGGAATCAGTCATTCTCAATCACACATTTACAAGAAGCACATGAAGTATGAGTTATTTCCTTACTCGTTGATTTTCCAATTCATGCTGAATCAGGTGAAAACTTTTGATTGCATTTATGTTAATGCTATTTCTATCTCAAATAAGTTTTGGAAAGATTTTTGGGAGTGTTGGAATATAGCTATTGATATATCTCAGCAACAAGAGCTCTTTGCTAAGATATCTTCATTAGACATTGACAATACACACATGGGTTAAGACATTAGCACTCAAAAATGTGATATTGTACGAAGGAGAAATAGAAAGATTTTTTTTGTTTATGAGAGAATAATTTATACATCAAGGATGCTTCAAGGAGGTGTCCAACATGACATAATAATATTATATAGTTCTTATGTAATGATTTTCAAATGGTTGCTAATTTTTATTGGTCTTAGTAGTGTGTAGATATTATTGGAAGGATGTGAAATCATTGTATGGATTATTGCAATCTTGCACACTTGCATAAGAGCTGACATGAACACTTTCATGAGAATTGTAACTTTTTTTGCAATGGAAATTTTAGGCTTTGGAAGGAATGATTATTATTTTGTAGCTACTTGTGGATATATTGCATCCCTTACATGGTTGATCACCCATATTACAAGGAAGATATTTTGGTTTACTATTTAGGTCGGTCACTCATGCAATTATTGCATCATTGATTTATTGTTGATTTTGGTAACTCTTGTTTTAAATGGCTATAGTTTGTTGCACTTGGACATAGTTTCATTGCAAAGAATGTTATCATTGCTGGTGAAAAATAATATAACAAACAATTTTTTTTTTTGGAGGATATGATATACATGTGGGTGATGCACACAATATTTTCTATGATGAGTTTTGGCAAAGGCTTCAAGATGATAATCACATGAAGGGAAATGAGTTCATTTTTCATATGGAGAATGAGTGTCTCTTTCCAAAACTAAAGATGAAGAGGAGAATGTTAAGGGTAGATCATAATATTTCATTCATCAATAATGTAAAACATATATGGATGGATGATTATAGAAGATTCATCATTTTCCATCAAGACAAGATGTCATTTGCGATTTAGGCACCTAGAATGTTGTTTAATGATTTTTTTTTTTTTTGTGATACTAATGGCTACTCCAATGATTCCCATTTTCTATTTCATAATATTCCATAAAGATGGAAATAGATTCAATTTGTTCGAGCTAATGTATGGGTTAAATATTGTGTATTCTTGAGATATGCATCTCATCAATGTAAAGGTGAATGAAATATTTCTTTCCAAAAAGCGTATTGGTTGTAGTAGTGGCTATGGTGAATCCTATAATAGTCCTAAAAGTAGAAAAAATCATATCCACAACATCGCAAAAAGAATTAGGAGCCTTTAGTACATGTTGCTCAATGTTTGTGTATCAATTCAATTTGGAAGTCAAGCTTTGGAACATAAGTTTTTAATGGGATGAAAATTGAAACTCATTGTAGGGGCACTTTTGTTATTCATTTAATATAGCTACAACCACTCAAATCAACATGGTTACACCTCATAAAGCCTCTTTAGGATGCATGGGAAGAATATGGAACATTTTATATATGTAGAATGAAGGTTTGGTATGCAATTTGTCATGACAAGTAGTTTTGGTATCAAAATTTAAAAGTTACATGTTTGCAATTGCTTGAGGACAAGAAATTTTAGGAATGGAGGACTTGTCATGTCCCTTTTGAAAAAAAAACATTCCAAAAATAGCCGAGCCATCCCAAAATAGTAAATAAAGAACATATGCTATTTTGGGAAATATTATTAATTTAAGATTCATTTGTTGTTGCAAATTCATATTTCTTACAACATACAATGTTAAATTAATGACATCTTATTTTGGGCTTTGATTTTAGAAGCAACTTGTTGGCTTTAGAAAGTTAGCTATTAGTGCATGTTTTCAAAAAATTGCCTTGGCATCTTTGGGTAGTTTGGCAACTAATTTTTTTGTAATGGATTCTTATGTAAGTTGCCAAAAATGATTATTTCCATTTCGTGCAAGTTTCCTCTGTACCAAGAGGTGGTTTTGGGAACCAAATTTAAGTTCTGAACGTGGTTCAATATATGCATGGATTTGGGTCAATTTGGATTTATTCATGTTGCCGACTCTATCAAACTTATGCTTGTTTCTTCAATGGATAATAAACTAGTGGAGAAGGAGACTCTAGAACAAGATGTTTGAAGATTTCCAAGTGATCTAAGGATAAGAGTTAGAGGATTACTAGGTGGTCTAAGATGGGAATCAACGATTACTATAGAATAATCTCATTTAGAGATCATCATTGTGGTTAAGAATTTGACAGTTTCAATAGTTTTGGCTTGCAAGAGAGGGTTTGAAGTGGTAGTTCGGGATTTGAGTACTCTATTTATCATAGATGTTTATGTAAGATTTAAGGATGTGTATTTACTATAATTTATTTGTATTTGGTGTTATTTTATCATAATAAAGCTTGATGTGGAATTTAGAGAGTTTCCTTGGAAGTTGGGTAAAGTTCAGTCTGTGTTCAGGTTTCATTTTGCTTCCTATTTTGTGAGAATTGGAGTAGATGTAATTTATTCTTAGCACAATTTATGACATAAAAATGATTTATTTTCATGATGTAAATATACTATAAAAATTAGATATTAGTTCGATGAAAGTTCTCTAAAGTTTGTGGTGTTTATAGAATTCATTTCTATTCCAAGTTCGTAAAATTTCTATTGTTTGTAAATTTTAATAAAGGAGTTTCGAAGGGGTTCTTAGATCTAATAACTATTTTCCAAGGGACATTTTAGTCTACCAACAATATATTTTTTTACTACAATTATTTGAACCCCTATCAGTGCTTCCATTTAGGTGGCATCAATTACATCTATTTTCAAATCACTGTTGTAATTTTGAGAATAAAAAATTGTTGCATCTATATCCTCCTCTTGTGGTGATTTTGTGTCATGATACTCTTTTTGAAATCTAATTTCAAATTACATCCCATTGCCTTGGAAATTTGATCATGTCCTACAACTCAATTAACTAGATTTCACATTTGCATGAACATAACCATTACATCCTCTAGTACCATGTTGATAAATAATGGAGTAGAATGATGTAAGATACAAGTCATCCTAACAATACAACCAAGAACACTGTATAATAAATTATTTGAGATAATTACCCATTCACCACAATATGATTTTTATAAAAATGTATCAAAACATAACTACCCAAACCATCTACACTGGAAGCAACATTAATAATTTAGTAAAATACATCAATTAAAATATATAAACCTTATTTTTAACTATAATTCACTTTCCTAATTTTTTATTAAAAAGTTAGTAAAATAAATTTTTTAAAATATATAAACCTTATTTTTAATCACTTTCATAAAAATTTTGACAGCGTAAGGCTTGTTTGATTTCTGGTAGGATATGTAATTGTATTATTGCAGATTACAAAAATTCACAACTAATGTTTAGCTATTCAAGGTCACTTATCAAGACCTTAAAAACAACTAGATTCTCCATTATTCCAATCTCCAACAATTTTGAAATTCACAATAAAAATATATTTAAAATATAGTCTTCTCTTCTCTCTTACATAAAAGATGTTCCCCTTTTTTGTGTGTTTGAAGGTTTTATATCAAACCCATATTTGTTTAGCTATCTAACACAAGAGCCAAGGGCTGAATCTCTTTGGCAAAGAGCCAAGGACTCGGGAGTTTCCATTCCACCAAAATTACTTGAGACGTGATTGTAGTCTTGGTGGACTCATTCACAACCATTCAGCTTCACCAACCAACTAAAAATCCATTGACATGTGTTCCTCTTCTAATGTAATTAAAAAATATCTTATAAAAACAAACCTTAAATTGAATTGCGAATCGAGTGGACATCAATTGTACCTTACCCACTTGTTTCGAAGAGCCGATCACATTCTTTCGGTTTCAAAGATGAGCGCACAAGTGGAAAAAGCGACATGGACCAGCGACTAATTTTATAATTAATAATTAGTAAAAGCAAATATGTTATTCGTTTTACTTCTACGTGTTTTGTACTTAAGAGACATTAATTATACATCTAAAATGAGAGATAGAAGAAAGAAGGACGAGTGGATTCTAAATGTTGTGTAGCATATTGCAAAGCCATCAAAGCATCCATATTACAGGCCTTCCTTTCACGTGATGTTATAGGAACGTCGATCTGATTGGCTTAAATTGAATGCAATTTTTTACACCTCGACATGGCCTTTTACATGATTTTATCAATTTTATTCCGATAGAATCATTAGTTTTCGTGGTGAGATGATGGAGAAGATGTCCCTTCCTGGAATCATCCATGGTGAATTATGAAAATTCTTCAAAATTAGCTGTACAAAGAATAAGGTGGGTTCGGTCCTTTCCTTAAAATATTCAAAGTAGAGATTGGATTCGATTTACTTTACAGACTGTTTTCTCTCGGTCGGTAAGAATTCAGTAGCAATGTCGGTGCCGTGTTGAGTGAAATAAGCAAAATAAACAAAGATGCTTCTTCTTCTGCAATAATATTCAAGAATATAAAGTATATATATTATATTTTTTAGTGATGAAACTATTTTATTTATAATAATTTGTAAGTGTTGTTATAATAGATATTAATTTTAAGGAGTAATTAATTATTTTGGTGAATTTTTTATTTAACATTGTTTGTAATCTTTAAAAAAAGATTGGATGCTGAGTTTTTGAGATGTAAAAATATTCTGGTCATTTTATATTATTTAATAAAGAAATATTGAAGGAACACTATAATAAACAATATAATTGTCATGTATTCTACAATAAATAATACAATCTCCATGTGAGAAATGCATGTAAAAGAAAGATATTTGAGTTGCACATATTAGCAAGACCGATACATAATTTTGATGCAAATACCTCACAAAAATGGCAATTCAAATAATAATTCTTGTCTAGCTTTTTTAGAAAGAAAATAAGAATTGTGGAAAAAATGCAAGTAGAGGAAGGAAATAATAGATTTTCAATAGAGAAATAAATGTAAATGAAAAAATTATAGACAATGAAGTTGAATTTGAAGAAGAACTTCAAGCATTGTAAAGATTGAAAATCTTAACTTAGTAGGTAGAGAGAAACATATAAATAGTTGGTTTTATTTAGTCTTTTGTTTGATATTTTCAAATGAATTTTCATTCTAAAATGCACTATCTCTCATTAGTAATGTACCATCTCATTAATATTGGGAGGAAGAAAGGAAGAGGCATTCAACACTCTTGTCTAATAAATTTGTCATATCCTCAAAAACTCTATATTATTATTTGAAGCTATATGTATTATCTTCCAAATTTATTTGAAATAAGGAAAGAACCCTACATTGGACTTGAAATCATACATATTTTTAATGTCGCATGGGTTTAATTATTCATAGTATATAAATATTAATCTAGCTGAAAATTATTGTATTGTTAAGTAATGAAAAGGTCATAAACAAATTGGTTTTGTTTTTAATCAGAAACTACTGATACATGCATATTATCTTTTGGACTGACCATTTGATAAAAAAATTTGGTGATGTGTGTGTGTGTGTGTGTGTGTGTGTGTGTGTGAGAGAGAGAGAGAGAGAGAGAGAGAGAGAGAGAGAGAGAGAGAGAGAGAGAGAGAGAGAGAGAGAGAGAGAGAGAGAGAGAGAGAGAGAGAGAGAGAATTTATAGGTGCCATGGATACAACAAGGTAGAAATAGCAATTATATTTGAAGAATGATATTGATGTCACTTTATTCTATCTTCTAAACACTTGGGATCAAATCACAACTAGATAAATCATCAAAATGTGAATTTCCTATGAGATGCAAGTTGTGACCTTGAAGCTTAGCTAACCAGTTCAATCTAGAATGATAATTGGTTAAACCTCTCACCTCTCATTAGATGTTATATAAGAGATATTATAAATGAACTGGTGGATTATGCAACCCTATTGGCCAAGTATTATTAAGAATTTTGTAGCAACGGATAACTTTCTCTTGCTCAATTACTAAGGTATGAATAATTTTAAAAATGTACAAAATATAGTGATTGTCAAAAAACTAAACTTATCTTATTACATAAACCTTGACCTTAAATAATTTTAAAAAGGCATTAAGAAATTCAATCTTCAAATAAGGGAGATAGACTCAAAAGTGAGAAATAGAATGGCTTTATAGAAGTCCTCATGGAAAATCCATGTTTTGGGAAGGATGTGGGATTAAAGAGTGAGATGGAGAGATAAGTTATATCTATCCTATATTTGTTGAATAAATGTGATTGGGTGAGGTTGAAGGGGATAAAATAAATGAATTTATGAAATGGTAGAGATTGTGAATTTATTTAAAAAAGGATTTATCAAAGGGGATAAAGAGAGTTTAATGAACTAGATAAATAAATATCTAAATTTATTTAAATAATAGGAGAAAATATTTATTTATTAATGAAATAAATAATAGTATCTATTTAATTAGTAGAGGAAATAAAATAAAATAAATAAGTAAAATATTTATTTAGTTAAATGAGGATAATTTTATGTGTCTACATTTTGCCCCTCTTTGAGAAAATGTAGCCTCTCGCATTGTTTCAAAGAAAAATTATTCAACTAATACATGCCCTAGGGATATCCTAGTAAGGAAGATCATTGATATGATATTCCCCCTTGAGAGATTGATCAAATAGATTGTGATAAGATTGATCTCTTAATAGATCATCGAAAATAGATTTGATGATTGATGTTGTGTGAATGATTAAGTTGAGATGCACATTTGATAAAAATGCACAACTGATAATTGTAACTGAACAATTGATGTAAATGATTAGTATAGCCAGGTTGATAAGTTGATTAAGCTGATTAAGTGAATGTTGTAGATTGATTTATTGATTAAGATTAATGCAAGTGTAGGATATGTTTGCACAAGGATTGATAGATCAATCAAGGAGCAAGGGATCACATGCTAAGAAGAAAGTTGATTGATTTGATATTTGCATTAAGAGACATTTATTAGCTGGATAAAACAATCTCAGAGAGATAAAGGGTAAAGATTCAAAATGGTGAAAAGGAGTTGAAAGAGATAATGGAAATAAATGACAAGAAAAGGGTATGAAGGTGATAAAAAAAATTGTTCTTTTTAAGTACCTATATCATCATTGAGCTTATTATGGCAAAATGATGAACTCATCTAGATATGGACTAGACCCAAATGAATGAATATACAAATTTCATGTAGGGAGATACATCCAAAAGTTAAAGAATGCAGTTCCTATGAGAGCCATATGTCCTCAATGATCCTAGACAATTATGATTTTAGACAAGTCATCATACTAGTAAATAACAATCCATAGGCAGAAAACACGTGAACATGCCCCATCCTCACCTTTCTAGTCAAAGACATCCTGGAGATAAAATCTCAGTTAGAGACATCGTGAAAAAGATAAAAGACATGTCATCAAAGATAAAATCAGAAGCAATCAAGAACCTACCAAACAAGAAAACATTATGCTTCATCATGAAATGATTCTTTTCATAGTTGATGTGTTTAAATTTTTAGGTTGATAGGATGTTGCTATGTTTTCTCAATCTTGGTCTTGTCCTATCTTGATTTTGTTGAATTTCAGATTTGCATGTTTGTCCATAATGTAGTCCATCCACAAACAAGATACCTTTATTGTAGACTAAAGGTGCAGCAATGTGGTTCCTGGTGCAAGTAAAATTTTATTATGATTTGTGATTGAAAAGATGAACAACGATGATAGTTCCTCAAATTGTGAGATGACAAATATGTATAGGAATGATCAAGTAGAATGTGGAAAGAGAGAGCTGAAAAGTCCCTACACATGGTGCTGGTTGCCTAGTTTTCACCATGGTACTTTCCCAATGCACCACCGAAGTGGTTTTCACACATGGAAAAATTTATTTCTCCTTACCTTTTTTTACTTTTACTTTTTTATATTTTTAATAATTTTTTTTGTATTATTTCAGGGTTTTTAATGATTTTTTTTGTATTTTTAAAGGAATTTTTCTTAGATTTATCTTCTATTAGCTAATAATTATTTATTTAATTATTAGTCTATTATACTCTATGCTTAAGCTAAACTTAGGAATCTTATAATTCTTTAGGGTTTTCACCTTTAGGGTTTTGAGTATCCTCTTATAAGGGTTATTTCTTTGTATTTTCATAACAATTGTAATTATTGAATTGCATTCTTGTTGCACAATCAATATGACTCCTCTTTTCTAGATCTCTGAATTATGGCCTCCATAACTTTTTTGCTTCTCTCCTTTTGTGACAGGTTTGCATGCAAGTGATCTTTGGGAGTTGTAGAGTTGGTTTTTACTCAGCTCCTATATGGTATCAGAGCTCCAGATATGCATTCCCCTATTGTCTTCATAAGAGTTTTTGGGCCTTGTTCTTCAGATTTGTGCATTCGGGGGTTTGTGCAGTTGTTTTTTTCATTTCCAGGTAACTATTTTTTTGGTACATTTTGGTGTCAATAGGACCTCTTAGATGGATTCAAAAGGTTGATTCCATGAATTTTTATATATAATCTGCCTATTTTCGGTGATAGGGCATCTAGGACATGATTTTTTGCTTTTCAACACTTTGGTGAATATCTTGGATGTTTCAAGTCCTGGGATCTCTTTCTCTGAGTAGGATGTCTCATCTTTGCTTTTTCTTTCTATATTTACAGCCTTATGTCTCCTCTAATCATTGTAGATTGTTTTTTATAAGCATTTTATTTCTGCAAATGCACTGAGATAAAGTGGCACTATGTATTGTATACTTGGGATCTTGCACATATTGTGCCTTAGTGTACATGCACTACATTATAAAGTGCCATGGGGGGGCTGATGCTTGCCTTTTTTTTGCCATCTACCTTTGTCAAGTGAGTGTTCCTTCTACAACATTAGCCTCATTATGTGTGTCAAGTGAGTGTTCCTTCCATGACACCATGTACTTTCTCTGCACCTTTGATGTTCCTAGTTCTTCGTCATGCAGTTCTTGTTTGCCAGTTTCTTTAGTGTACATATCCCTCTCCCTTTTCAGCATTATAGGGAGGTTTCTCCTGTTGGTTCTAATGCTTCCTTTGTTTGATTGATCAGCTCTTTAGGATTTGGTGTTTTATGCTATCTATATCTTCGGGTTCAGTTGTTTTCCTTTGTTTTCCATCTAATTCAAGTAGTGTCATTTGAGGGTACTCATGCAGATTACAGTCTTCTCTACCTAGTCATGTTCTATTTCAGAGGAGGTTCTTCATATCACCAGTTACTCTTCGATAGTGTTTGCAGCTATTTCATGCTTTAGTGGTGTTCTTCATTCTCTTCTTTTTGTTCCTATCTTTTGGAACACTCTTGTTGGGAGGCTTCTTATTCCTTCACTTGATCTATCATTTCTTCTTGGAGAGGAGTTTTGTTTCCAAAGGGTTTTCTCCTTTTTCTGGATTTTTCAGAGATTTTTTTGTACTTGGGTACCTCATCAGGCCTAGTTGTCGGGACCCATTGCTTTCATGCGTTTTTAACATGCTTTTTTAGTCCCTAGTTGTTTTTTAGCTACTCCATAAGTTCATCTTAAGGGGTGGTGTTAGCATTATCTTTTATTAGCTAATAATTATTTATTTAAATATTAGTCTATTATACTCTATTCTTAAGTTGAAATTAGGAATCTTATAATTCTTTAGGGTTTTCACCTTTAGGATTTCAAGTATCCTCTTATAAGGATTCTCTCTTTGTATTTTCAGAACAACTGTAATTATTGAATTGCATTCTTGTTACATAATCAATATGACTCCTTTCTTTTGGACTCTGAATTCTGGCCTCCATAACTTTTTTGCTTCTCTCCTTTTGTGACAGGTTTGCATGCAGGTGATCTTTGGGAGTTGTAGAGTTCATTTTTCTTCAACTCCTATACTTAAAATATTTTTAATTTTTTTTCAAAAATTTTTTATGATTGTTTTTTTTGTATTTATCATTGTTTTTTATAAAAATTCCCTTAAATTCTCAAGTGTGAGACCTACCAAGGTGAATTTTTTGGTTGGATTTTGAAGAGGTTTAGCATTTATCATAGCTAGCTTATATATATGAAATAACAATAACATATGGACTAACCTAGTTAGGTTTGGACATGCCATTTTTATCCCTATCTTGCTAATTCTTAGGATTCTCTTTAAGAAAAAAATCAGCAATTTTAAATGTGCATAACTTAGCTTTCTGGTTGTAGATTCTATGCATATGTTGTTGATATGCTCTAAGATGATTAAAGCCAGTCTATCTTCTTTCATTCAATATTTTTAATTCTTGCAAGCGGGAGACTCTATAGTCTTCATTACTCATCAGATTCCACAAAGAGACTCGTAAGGAATGTATCTCAACTTCAATGTGTTGGATGGATTCTGCACCATAGTATAGGGCATATGGGTATGTACAGGATAATGAGCAGACAAAAAATGATGATATTCTGACTAAAGTCTTGATTGATAGGTTGATTGAAAAATATCTATAAATTTCAAATGGTATCACATTTCATGATTCAAAAATATGCCTCACATTCTACGCTTCATATACTATAAAATTATAAAAATAAAATTGAATTTCAAAAAGTTTTGACCAAGTTATGGTGGTCAAACATATGAGTTTTAATATTTTTAAAAAGATATAGTAAAAAATCATAATTAATTATTTATTTAAAAGAGAAATACAAAAAGACAATATGTCTTATCCAGACAGGAGTCTTTTACTTATATCTAAATATTATCAAAAAAAATATGATTTGATTGTGGTTATGGTGGTGAGACAAACACTTGCTTCTTATCTTTTTCCTGAAATTTTTGTACTACAGTATTGAAATTTCAAATTTTGATCAAATAGATCTATTAATTTTTTTTTACAAATAGTAGCTTACAAACTAAATTCATTTTTTTATAGATTTTATTCTTACATATTTTTAAAATAATGTTGGTAACTTATTCAAATTTTTACATCAAGTTTGTCGATCTCTTTTTATTTTCATTGCCATTTAAGGGTGTGGTATGGCACGACATGATTTTGCACATATCCACATGGAGTGACACATGTGGGAGTGTAGATACTTGTGTGATGGGCCCACAAGATGAGATTTAACTAAATATACTAGTCATGACCAACTTTGTTGACTTTCTTTTTGAGAATTTTTTAGGATAGTTTTATTACAAGCCTTAGCTCAAGCATTACCTTAATGATAGTATGGTATGGTGAAACAATGTTGAATGTGTAACTTATCACAAATATAACAAACAACCTAAGTCTTGAAGTGAAATTTTTTATCTATGATTATAAAGAGGGGAACACCATATCTATTAAAAAGTTTTAATTCCAATTGTTAGAATGAATAAGACGAAAACTGAGAGGGAGGCTGAATCAGTTTTCCACAAGTTAAACAATTATTGCAAATTATAAACCTTCTATCAGAGCATAATGAAAATAGAATAGTGAAAGATATAGCATGAAAGTACAGAACACACAACACCAATATTTTTGACATGGAAAGCCCAACTAACAAAAAAAACCATGGTGGGAAACCCTACCCATAGTCCAGTAATACATCTGCAGTAGTATGTGGAATATTTCAATGGGGATTTCACTTGCAATTAGGCCAACTGCCTAGAGCACACTACTCAACATAAAAGGGAAGTCTCACTGACTTACATAAACATCGGACTACAATCCAGGGTGAACTCAAAAAGCTGGTTCCCACTTTTTGGTACGTCCTGATTTTTGCTAAAATCATACATTTTAAAAAAAATATAATGATTTAAGCTTTAAGAGGTCCCATTTTAAGTAATTAATTGAAGAGAGCTAAATCAAAGGCTCTTAGATTAAAATTTCTTGGATAGAACCTCTCTACTTCTAAATCACACTTGCAATGGAGTCTCCTTTGCATCTATCAAATGTTGATAAAAAACCAATTTTACATTAGCTTTTGGGGGGTAAAATTAATTCATTTAATTTTATTTTTTTAAAAGTATTTCGTCCTTATTATAAGATTTCCAAATAGTATAACTTTTAATATATTTAATTTCATTAATGTATTTTTATTTTATTTCTTATGAATGTAGGTTTTTCACCGAACATGAACTTATTTGTTCAATGCATTGGGAAAAATAGTAAACTAATTCAAAAAAAATCTAAAAAATATCTATGCACTAGGTATTGATGTTTTCTTTCTAACAAAAAAAAGAAAATTTAATTTTGATATATATAGAACAAGTTATGTGTTCAAACGTACACCTATATCTAAATTATAATTAGTCAAACTTCAAAACTTAATAAAATGAAAAATATTCAATAGATCACTATCAAACAAACTGCATGCCCTGGCTATTTATATTACAAACCAAAATTCAAAATAATTAAGTTTTTATCATTTATAGAAAAAAAATTATGCGTTTCGAGATACACATCACTCTTAAAAAATGTTGTTTGTTGTAAAAAACTACTTTTTGAGGGAGATGGAAAAATCAATAAAATTTTATTCAAACAAATTTGAAAAAAATATATTTAGAATCTACAAACAAGATGTTAAAAATCACTAGTTTATATCATCTTCAAATTCTTAACGGTTTAAAAGTTATAGGTGTTGGAAAGTGAAGGTTTTTGTCAAAATATTCATATAAGTGTCAAAGTTGGTCAAAAAGTGGGAACCAGTATTGTGAATCCACCCTCCAGAGAAAACAAACTATGGAAATAGCATCTCCTAATGCTTGATACAGTTTCAGTTAAGCAGAAATGTCTGGCCTACAATACCAAACGCTCCTCGAACCTTCAACAAATTATATAACCTTTTTCATACATAAACCTTTCTCTAATAATACATACATAACCATACTATATAAGTAACAGGAATATATCACCTATATGTACATATCATCAACCTTGATAAACAAGGTTGGCTAAAACCTAAACCCATAACCTATAATTACAAAAAATACATCACATGATACCACCAAACCAATACTATGATTTACATTACATAGCATGGACCTAATTCAAATTACCAAACAATTATAACCACCGAAAATTTTGCCAAGACCAAATGCAACATGTTTCACCAACTAGTAGAAACACTCAGTGTCAATAACACAGAATAAACAACCGAATCCAAATAGGATCACCAAATCATCATGCTAGCCAATGCGAAGCCACCAAACAATTAGGACATGATCAAGAATACCATCAACATATTATGAGCCATTTCTAGAAGCTAGATCAAAACCACTTAGCAATTTCATCAAATATCACCGACCGATATTGCCAACCAGTACCAAGAATATCAATCGGCAAACTAGAACATAAACAATAGCTTCTAGAGAACCAAATCATGAACCAATTGAATATAACAAGCATATAATCATCCTAAATAACCATCCAAAAGTGAATTTAACAATATCATCATACTGGATTAGACTCTCTGATAACCATAGCCAAAACCATGTCAAAACAGAATAGGTTAGTAGCCAACCAGAGCAGGACAGTAACCAATTGGACTAGTGTTGACATCAATGACAACACATAATCAATTCTTGCATAATGCCAAAAATATCTCCCTTTGGCATTGATGGCAACACTGAATGTGAAAAATATCCAAGTGCTAAGAAATACCAAACAATCTCCCAAAATGGATCTAAAATATCTTTCCCCCATACAATATTTCCCCCCCTAAGTTTTTTTTTTCACATGAGAAACTCTCCCCTTTTGACATCAATAACAAAGGGCTGATATCGCCAAACCAAACAACTTACTACTCCCCCTAAGAAGAACCATCATCCCATCAACCGAATTAGAAGATATTTATAATAAACTCAACAGATTGATGCATCACTGCATTGCTAACTCTCTTCAGAAGGGATGGTGACCACCAACTGATCTCTAAGATATTTTAAATTATCTTTAGGAAATAGTTTGTTAGAATATATACAATTTGTTCCTTAGTGGGTACATAAACCAATCTGACTTCCTTTGCTTCAACTATTTCCTTCAATAAATTATACCTTATAGATATGTGTTTTTATTTGGAATGAAATACTTGATTCTTTGAGATATCAATAGTAGATGTATTATCACAATGAATAACAATAGGCTTATCATAACTTACCCTTATATACTTCAACATTTTCTTCATCCATAAGATCTAACTATGATTATTTGCAGCAGCTACATATTCAACTTCAATAATAGATAATGAAGTGTATGATTGTTTCTTGCTAAGCCATGAGACCAATTTCTTCCCAAGAAAGAATGCACAACCTGTAGTGCTCTTTCAATTATCTACATCTCCTACCCAATCAGAGTCTATATAGGCATATAATTTGTAGTCATCATCCTTTGGATACCATAACCCATAATTTGTTGTTCCTGTTGAATACCAAAACATCCTTTTAACAACAATATCATGACTTTCTCTTGGACTTGACTAAAATATAGAAGCAATGAAGATATCATTTATTATATCCATTCTGGTCTAAGTTAAGTACAATAATCCACCAATCATTGATTTGTATATACTTGGGTTCAGTCTAGGATATTCATCTTCTTTAGACAATTTGCAACCAGTTATCATAGGGGTTCCAACAAGTTTTGAGTTTTCAAGTCCAAATTTCTTTAACAATTCTTTCACATATTTAGTTTGACAAATTAAAATACCTTTATCAATCTGCATAATCTACAAACCTAAGAAAAATTTCATCTCACCAATTATAGACATTTCAAATTCATTTTTCATGTTATCACCAAATCTCATGCATAGAATTTCTTCTCCTCCAAAAATGATATCATCAACAAAGACTTCAATGTTCAGTATATCATCATGTTGAATCTTATAATATAAGTTACTATCAACATTACCTTTGCTAAATCTGAGGTTTGAAAGATATTTATCCAATCTAGCATACCAAGCTCTAGGGGCTTCTTTCAATCCATATAAGGATTTCTTAAATCTATAAACCATGTCCTTGTCCTTTGATAATGAAAATCCATCAGGCTATTCAATGTAGACTTCTTCTTCAACATCTCCATTCATAAATGAATATTTTGACATCCATTTGATATACCTTGTAATTATTGTTTGTAGCATATGCAAGAAATAGTCTTACTACTTCGATTCTTGCAACCAGGGCATAAGTTTCATCATAATCAATTCCTTCTTGCTATGAGAAACCTTTGCAAACCAATCTAGCTTTATTTCTTTCAACTTGACCTTACTCATTTAAGTTATTCCTAGAAACCCATTTAGTTCCAATAACATTTTTATCTTTAGGCCTAGGAACCAATTCTCATGTGTTATTCTTTTCTACCTAATTCAATTCCTCTTCCATTGCTTTCATCCAATTCTCATCTTTAAATTCTTCAATAAATGATTCTAGTTCAATTTGATAAATTAAACATACCTCTTCAGTATCTAACCTTCTTCTTGTCATCACACCTTTCCTCGTATCTCCAATGATCTGATCTTTAGAATGATTCAACTTAACATACCTTGGAGTCCTTGGATAATCTTGACTTTCTAATTCTTTGTGACCTTCAACAGTCACTGTGGAATTTTCTGATGTTACCAGAGCAACTAGATCAATGCTTTGAACTGATTCCTTCACAATCGATTCTGATATGATAATTTCATCATCCGGTCCATACTCATATGATTTGACCTGATTATTTCTTTGTTCATCCACTTTGACATTTATGCTTTCCATTATCCTCTGTAATCTTTTGTTATAACATCTATATACTTTTGTCTTACTAGAATAACCCAAAAATATTCCTTCATCACACCTAGGACCAAATTTTATTAATGCATCATCTCTTCTAATATAGCATTTACTTCTAAAATTTTTGAAATACCTAATAGTAGGAGTATGACCAAACTGGCTTGAGGAGTCTTACCGGTATCACCTTTTATGTGTACTTTACTGAAAGTGTATACCACAATATTGACAGCTTCTCTCAGATAAATATCAGGCAATTTAACTTCCACCATCATTATCCTTGCAACATCTAAGATAGTTATGTTCTTCCTTTCCACTATTCCATTTTTCTGTGGAGTTCTAGGTGCAGACAATTGCCTTCGGATTCCACGCTTTTCACAAAAGTTGTTAAATTCACCAGATGTAAATTCACCACCTTGATCTGATCTTAAGCATTTTATCTTCAATCATGTTTTTATCTCAACCATAGCTTTGAAAATTTTGAATTTCTCAAGAGCTTCTGATTTTTCTCTCAAAAATGCAACCCACATCATTCTCAAGTAGTCATCAATAAGCAACATAAAGTATCTATCACCTTGAAAAATTTTAGTCCTTGTCAATACACATAGATTAGTATGAATAAGATCAAGAATTCCATAAGATATGTCATGTATTCTTCTGAAAGAACTTCTAACTTGCTTACCCATTTGACATTCTCTACATGCCGAACTACGAGGGTTGATGATCTTGGGAAAATCTTTGAAAACCTAGGTTGAACTGATCTTCACTATGCAATTAAAATTGATGTGACACATCCTCATTCCAAATCCAACATTCATCAATCAGATAAATCAAGAAAGCCTTCTCACCAAAGTTCAAATGAAAAATATTTCCTTTGGTCTGAGTACTGGATGCAATTTCCAATCCATATCTATTGATAATCTTGCATTTTCTATCTTTGAATTGCAAATAAAATCCTCTATCCACCATCTGACCTACACTGAAAATATTATGCTTCAAACCTTCAACATAATAAATATTGTTAGTATTAGTCTTACCATCCAAGGATATTGTTCCTCTTCCTTTGATCTTGCATGCCTTGTTGTCTCCAAATCTAACTAGTCCACTATCAAATTCTTGCATAGTTAGAAATTTACTCTTATCACTGGTCATGTGATGTGAGCAAGCACAGTCTATAACCCATTCATTTTTCTCTTCATTTTTAGCAACTAGAGATTTCTCCTCAGTATGAGTTGTATCATTGATAGGTTCTGGTGATTTATCCTTGATAGCATAAAGACCTAATCTTTACCTGAGATTCCATTACCAAATCCACTTACAAGTTCATCATCATCAGAATCATCAGTAATACCAAAATCATCATCACCAACATAATAACATGATTTATTTTTATTTTTTCTATATCTATGTTTGATCTGATATTTTGGATTAGGTGTATAATTCCTCATAAATCTTTCATTATTCCTAGAGGCTCTTTCAGGACATCTATAAGAACAATGATCAATATTATTACATGAAAAACATTTAAATGAAACTTTTCCTTCATACTTACTTCCAACCAATCCTTTAGGGATTCTTCTAGCAATTAGGGCTTCCAACTCTTTAAGTTTTATATCTTCTCTTTCAATGTTTTCCTACTCCTTAGCATATAACTCTTTCCAATCTATCTTCTGCTTACTAGATGTGGATGCTTTAATTGCAATCCCTATTTTTGTAGCATTGTCATCTCCAAGCTCCTCAATTTCAAAAGCAGTCAATTTCCCAAGTAATGTATATCTGGTAATAGGGGTATTTGACATAGTCTAGAGTTCTTTTTTGTAGTAGCCTTCATCTTGAAAGTTGGAGGTAGAACTCTCAAAATTTTTGACACTATCTTATGATTCCCATGACAATCTCATTCACTCTATCCATGAAAGAACTAATCTTCTCACCTTCTTCCATCTTCAAATTTTCATATCTCACCCAAAAAACTTCAAGTTTTGCAATCTTTACTGCTTGGTTGCCTTCATATAGAGTTTCAATCTTCAACCAGATCTTCTTAGCATTTTCTATCTCTATGACAATCAACAATTTCTCATCAAATAGGGAACTTAACAATGGTTCTTTATCTCTAACATCATTATCACCTCTCTTTTGTTCATCAGTAGGTGTCGAAGTTCCAAACTTAGGATTGTGAGGTGTATATCCTTTTTCTACTATCAACCAAACTTCATCTCCAAGAAATCTCATATAAATCTTCACTCTCTCCTTCTATAATTTATATTTTGTATAATCAAATCTTGGACTCTCCTTCCGCTAGGGATTAAATGAAGAACTTGATGCCATCGAATCTCCTTAAGTGGTCAAGCTTCTCTAGAGAGGACCTTGCTTCGATACCAATTGTTAGAATGAACTAGAGGAAAACTAAGAGGTGGGTTGAACCAGTTTTCCACAAGTTAAACAATTATTGGAAATTATAAACCTTCTACCAAAGCACAATGAAACCAACATAGTGAAAGATAAAGAATGAAAGTACAAAACACAGAACACTGATATTTTTGACATGGAAAACCTAGTTAAGGGCAAAACCCACGGTGGGAAACCCTACCCATAGTCAAATAATACTTCTACAATAGTATGTGAAATATTATAATGAGGATTTCACTTGCAATTAGGCCAACCACCTAGAGCGTATTGCTCAACACAAAAGGGAAGTGTCATTAACTTACATAAACATCAAACTACAATCCAGAGGAAATGAACTGTGGAAATAGCATCTCCTAATGCTTGATACAGTTCCAGTTAAGCATAGATGTCTTTCCTGCAATATGAAACTCTCCTCAAACCTTCATTGAATGATATAACCTTGTTTACATATAAATCTTTCTTTAATAATGTATATATAACCATACCATATAAATTACATGAATGTGTCACCTATATATATAGATTATCAGCCTCGATAAACAAGGTCAGCTAAACCCTAAACCCATAACCCATAATTACAAAAATCACATCACATGATACCACTGAATAAATATTATGATTTGCATTACATAACATGGACCTAATTCAAATTCCCAAATAATTATAACCATCAAAAATTCTGTGAAGACCAAATGCAACACGTTTTGCCAACCGGTAGCAACCCCTAGTGTCAATAACACAAAATAACCAACTGAATCCAAATAGGATTACTAAATCATCATGCCACCCAATGCAAAGACACCAAACATTTAGGACACAATCAAGAACACCTTCAACACATTATGAACCATTTCTAGAAGCCGAACCAAAACCACTTAGCCATTTCATCGAATATCAGTAACCGTTATCACCAATCAGTACCAAGAATATCAACTGGAAAACTAGAACATAAACGATAGGTTCTGGAGAACCAAATAATGAACCAACTGAATATGATAGGCATATAATCATCCTGAATAACCATCCAAAACTAAATCTAACAATCTAATCATATCAGATTAGAATATCTGGTAACCTCAACCAAAACCATGTCAAACCAAAATAGGTCAATAGCCAACTGGAGGACATCAGTAACCAACCCAACCAATGTTGACATCAATGACAACACATAATCAATTCCTGCATAATGCCAATAGTATCAACATGATTTAATAGATGGTGAATGTAGAAATTTATTTACTAGTATTGTGGCTTAGATGAATGACTTCAATCCATTTTGTGAAATACTATGTGGTAGTGATGATGGATTAATGATCATTGGAAGAAGGTGGATGGATTTTGTCATGCCTGCCAAAATACCCTAGAGAAACTAAACATCTAACATGCAAATAGAGATAATTTTTTTGTAATTAATATCTAATAGAAACTAATGTAACACATAGAATCTTCATCTAACTAAATTCATTAACATTTTAACCATGATGAGCATACATCATTACACATTTCATTAATTTATGCAAGCGGAATTAACATAACATTATCAAGCTATCCCTAGGGTAATTCAACATCATTACTTAATTAACTACCACAATGACATCCTACTCACATGATAAACATATTCCATCTTGATTTAATGCATTATATTCATTTCCCTAACCATGTGATATGTAACCTACTAGATTATCTATCCATCATGATATGCAAGCCATTCTATCATACTACTAGCATATTACATTCCTTCTTTAAAAATGTAAGACAACCCCATAATCCTACATTCATTTTATGCACTAAATCCAAAGGTGTTTTAACCCAACATTGCTTATCTACGTGTTCTTTTCCTTTTGATGATAGTGCAATCCTAATGCATAGATATGATCCTTCTTTACTAATCCAATTACTCATTCATGATTAATCTTAGAACAAAATTATTATTTACAATCCTTTAAATGATATGCATAACTTCCTTCTATCCATGCATCTATATGAATCATTCATCTTCTCTAGACCTAGTTAACATCTTCTAACATATTTATTCCTTATATTTTGATTAATCCTCTTCTAAGGTTCCCTTACACTCTAATTTTACATCCTAAACATTCTATAGAATAATTAAATTAAACCACAATGCCAAATCCATTTCGATTTCAATCATAATGCATTTTCATTCCAAAGGACATAAGATCACATCTTTACAATGGGACAATTACATCCCCAAAGATTCATTACAATTTATGACATAGTCCTAATTTCCAATTACAACCTTCTTACAATTACAAGTACATAAAATACATCATGAGAATAGCTCTTCCTACTACAAGATCCCAACTACTATATACAAGAGTATTACATTACATGAATTCCATGATATATATTACATAAATTTTCTACAAGGTACATCCATAGTCATCATGAAGAATAATCCACATCCACACAAGAAGAATCGAAGAGAAAATCCCAATGACTAAAAAGCACCAACCACCCAACCATGTGGAACTAAAGGAACCACCACCCATATTAGGAGATGACACAAGGTCCCAACACACACCCTAAACCTAAGTTGACACCTATAACCAAAGAGACTAACCACACAAGGACTCTCATGCTAGAACCCACACAATACTACAAGAATAAACTCTTAGAGGTGCAACTCAAAAGGAAATAAATGCATCGAATAAGGAATAATCAGAAATCATCAAGGAGGAAACATGTAGGATTGGAGTGTCCTCACATGCCATGCTGAAAACATAACAATCATAAAGCACTAGCCTGATGGACATGTGGAGCTATCTCAACCTATAAGAGATAAAGGGAGATCGACTTGCCATAGCAATGGCCTTCTCATATCCTAAAAATTACTCCCTAGGTTCAAGTCATGAGGCTCACATCATTTATTATATTTATTAATGAATCTAGCTACACAACCCATTCATTATTAGGTTATCCCTTATTTGCAAATCTTGTTAAACTCCCAATGTGCCCTAGCGGTCTAGACTTCATGCATCCTTACAAGGAACCTCATGCAAGCCTATCTCTCATGACCCCACTCATCACAAGGAATCCCACTCTCTATAACATGGATCCAAACAATAATAATCACAAGAGGCTCCAAAACCATATGCAAATCTAAAAATCATAATCAATAATATGTAGCCAATAACTTTCATGTACAAGAACATGCAATGGCTACAAGAGAACAAAACACAAAAAAACAATAAAGAGCCTTTTGGAAAACCAAATACATCAAGGGCCATCCAAAAGGGTCATCAAATATGTTTGTAAGAATAGATATAGTCACAACAAGGCCTTTCACGTGCAGCTCAAGAATCTCAATCTCTCTCTTGGCGCATCAACAAGAGAGGGGGTTTAAATAACTCAATTGGAATAGAACGAATATAAAACCCACAATTAGTTCATATGAAGACATCACCAAACATAAATCAACATTAGAAAAAATCATAAATACCCTCAAAAAGCCTTTGGTATGGCCCCAAATCTAATTGGCCTCAAAAATACCTCCAACTCAGCAAAACCCTAAAAAAATAGACAGTTTGTTGCATATGTTTACTGTTTTAGTGCATTTGTTTAGTTTTGTAGCACATTTGTCAGATCCTGTAGTGCATTTGCATAGTTTTGTAGTGCATTTACATAGATTTGTAGCACATTTGCAACAGTTTATACTTTTTAACAGAAAATGCAGAAAAAATGGGATCAAATTTGCACAAGACATGATGGGCTTAATATGATGCATATATACTTGTTGGAATCAGCACAAAATTAACTTTAAGAAGGTATAACCATTGTAAAATAATAAAATTAACCTAACAAACTCCAATTGAAAGCATAATGCAGACTTTGGAGGAAGAACATCTCCAGAACAAAGAAAACTAAGACAATACTGAACAACCTTGAATCTAAAACATAGAAAGGATAATTTATGAATTGAATATATTTAATAATAAATTCCACATATAAAATAACATCCATACACAAGAGTATGAGTGAAAATGATAAGGGGAAATTTCTGTGAGTCTCCCCTATGACAGAGCCAGACTAGGACCTCACCAAGACTATCATCCTTCCCAGATTCCAATTCTCCATAAGAACTCATCTGCAAGGATAAAATCTACTTAATAAATAATAGAAATATATTGCATACAAGACATATATGAAATTTGCAAGACATTCCTCATGTCGTACATTCACGACAACACATAGGAAGCATTATTTCGAAAACTATAAACCAGGCAAAAGAAATTAGAATCCCATGGCTTCCCATTCCATATCTAACAAGACTAAAGAGAAGGCATAAACCAAATCCTTTTTCCCCAAACAAATGAAACACATAGCAAACAAGTTTCAAAATTTTGAAAGAAAAACAAGAAACCAATGGAGAGGCCTTCAACCTGTAACCTGTGTGATGGTTTGTAGTTGAAGGAGAGCCCAAAGGCTTCGACAATCCCACTCTAAGCCAAATCCCCTCCAAATCCAATCCTAGAAGAATTCAAACCAAAAGAATGGAACTCATGAACAGTTATAGGCATTCCATTAAAACATGAAAAGCTCTAGAAACCCTAATCCTCCAACCAATAGGATTTTCCTTTATGGAATATTTTTCTCCTACCCAATAGTTTTCAAAATCATTTGCGCAATCAAAATCCACCAATGGGAGAATAGGGTAGGTGAGGAAAATAAAAATTTAATATAAGGTATAAATGGGATTAATTTATTTTATATCCCAAGTATATTATTATTCCACTATATAAATATTAATGTACAAACTATAGTCTACTTAGGAAATAATATTTTATCCACCATAGGCTATAATTAATTTAATTAAATAATCACAAGGGAAGGATATAATTAAATATACCAGACACTAAATAGTTAAATACTCAAACCAATAAAATATTAAACAATAATTAAATAATCCTTACAAAATTTTTAATTATATAGTTCCTATAATTCTAAAAATCATAAATCAAATAATCAAACAATCAAATGCTCAAATAGCTAAAATCAAATAATTAAAATAAATATTACTAACTATTAAATCACACATCAAATAATCAAATAGTCAACCACAACATAAATAACCACATAGCCAAATAGATCAACCATACTCACAAACTGAAAGAGCCAAGTTTACAAATGACATGAAAAAATTGGGCCTAGTGACAATTTTAGACCTAGAGTATGTGAAGGGAACTCATGTCATCTCCGAACCACATAAGCCATTGGAATTAAAGACATTCTCTGACTTATGAAGTGATGTGGAGTTAATGTCTTGTACCTACAAGATTTTGCAACCACAAAACAATGATACAACATATGCATATATCTCATAACAAACAAGTGATAGGGAGTCGCAATGGCACATCCCACTCGCAATGAGTGATGTGACATCATCCCTCTCTAGAAGATAGCCATACAATAATCAAACACATCTCATAAACATCTCATCATATGTAACCATGAAATAGGGTTAGCGTAATCATAATCAACATCAAATCCGTGATCAACATTATCTGTCAATGAACTACCACATTGTAAGCATATGAAAATCATCACATACATATATGAATCAAATCTAATGATAAATAATGATAGTATCAATCATTTATATAGATCATCAAAATAGCATATGTCCAATAGTGTCTATCATCAATAGTAGGTAACTAAAACACATGAGTAATCATCATCCAAATAATCAAATATAGTCTAGATAAGTCTATCAAGCATGAAATAAAAGTCAACTCTCATCGAAATAAGTCAAGTCAAGGGTGAACACTACATCCTCCCCCTCTTTGCCTAGGCTTAGTCTTGGAAGCCTGAGAAAAAATAGCGGTATAGCTCTCTCATTTTCATTGCATCTTCCCATGTAGTTGAAGAATCATCAATTGGAGCACACTTGACCCTTATTTTCTCTATGCTCCGAACTCTACAGGAAATCTCTCTGCACTAAAGAATACGCATGAGCTCCATAGAAAGTTTCCCATCCTCTACCTGTAAGGCATTACAATCCAAAACATGTGAAATATTATAATGATATAACCTCAAAACTAAAACATGAAAGACATCATTGATGCAGGACAACCTAGGTGGTAAGGCAAGGTGATAAGCTACAAGACCAATCTGCTCTAAAATCTTGAAAGGTCCAACAAACTGAGGTGCCATCTTAGAGCCTTTTTCGTAGCGGATCGGACTCTTTCATGGGTGAACTCTCAAAAACACCCTATCGCCAACTCAAAACTACCTGTCCATTCAATGTGCATCTGCATACTTCTTTTATCTATCTTGTGCGGCCAACAAATGCTCTCTAATGTGAGCCATCTACTCCTCCATATCCTGCAACAACTCTAATCCAATATGCACTCTATCCTCCAAACCATCCCAAATTAGGGGTGTACAACATGGTCTACCATATAATGCTCGAGAAGGAGACATACCGATAGAGATATGGTAACGATTATTGTACGCAAACTTAACCAAATAGAGGTAATCCTCCCAATGATATTTTTGATCCATCACATACATCCTCAACATGTTCTCCAAAACTTGGTTCAGCCTCTCTGTCTGTCCATCTGTCGTAGGGTGATAAGTTGAATTAAACTTCAACTGCATGCCCAAATCATGCTGAAGAGTTGTCCAAAATGCTGATGTGAACACTAGATCATGATAAGATATGATCCACCAAGGAATACCATGAAATCTAACAACTCCCTCCAGGAAAAAATGAGCTACTGTCACTACAGTATATGATGATATGATCAAATAAAAATGCACTACTTTGGTCAATCTATCTATGGTGACCATAATAGCATCATGACGATGTGAAGACATGGGAAAACCAACTATAAAATCCATGGATATAATATGCCATTTCCATCTTGGAACCAAATGTGACTATAATAATCATGTGGGATGTTCATGCTCTACCTTCACTCGTTGACACTCTAGGCAACATGACACAAAATATGCAATGTCTCTCCTCATACTAGATAAATGATATATCTGTCTCAAGTTTGTGTGCATCTTCTTGATACTTGGATGTGTCGATTAAGGTACATGGTGTGCCTTTGACAAGATCAAATATTGAAGGTTGTCTCATGGCGGAACATAAATACATCAAAAATGCCTAAGAAGTCCATCTGACTCAACTGAATAACCTGCATATCTGACCTCAAGACCTCTACCTACGACAACCTATGTAACAATCTCTTGGTACCAGATGTTTGAAGGAAGAGCACTAAGAATATGGCTCCTCAAATCCACTTTAATAGACATAGCCGAAATCTCATGCCTCCTATGGCTTAATGCATCTACTACCATGTGTTAGGATAACCGGTGAATAACTCAGAGGGGGGGGGGGGTGAATCAGTTGTTAACAGATTATAACATTTAATCCAATCAATAACCTTTAACCAAATTAAATACTGGTAAAGTAGAAACAGATACTGGTAAACACTACAACTTAACAAATAAACAAATAATCAATGCAAAGAAACCATATCACATAACACCATGATTTGTACATGGAAAACCTAGAAAGGGAAAAACCACGATGGGAATCTTACCCACAGTTAGATGATACTTCTACAGAAATTATGTGTTATAATGAGGGGCCTGCACATGTAGGAAGGTACACTTCCTAGAGCATACTGCTCATTAAAAAAAGAGTCTCACTAACTACAGAGAGGCTACAACCTTCTCAAGATAAATGGACAACAATCCAATAGAGTGAACTACCAGAAATAACATCTATCATGCCTGATTACAGTCCTAGTTAAGCTCAATACTGGAGGACTAAATCCTCTTCCTTAATCCCAATTCGATCACCAATGATCGACCATATCCTCTACTTGAATGATATTACAATATTCGTATATTGCAATCCTTGACCATGACCTTTCCAATAACCATGATACTTTACAAAGAGTTTCTACCTCTTATTTATACAAACCCTAAGGCCTAAACCAATTAGGTTGGCCACATAAAAAATATTACAATAAGATCAATACATAAATCCATTTACAATGATATTCCATGTCAGCTCTATTGGTGCCCAAAACCATAGATTAGAAAACCCAAAGACTTTCCAAATCCTCAAGAAGTCCAATCAGCCTTAGCCAATGAACAGGGATAGTCAAAGACTAAATCCCTTTGGACTTTAGGCTCCACTAAACCTAGGCGGGTGTACCTCACACTCTCAAGCACAAAAAAGATTATTTAAAGTGGATTTAAGCCTTTTAGCAAATTACAAATTGGCAAATTGTTGTCTGCAATTATGTTTTATTATGTACTTTAAATAAATGCCCTCTGAAAGAAATGATTGTGAATGTATATTGAAAATGAGATTGCTTTCATCACCTAAAATACATATGCATAGATCAGTTCATATAGGATTTGGGAAGAATGTTTTTCTATCAAGGACCTTGAATACATACAGATCAAAACCTTGAAAAATCAATAACAGACTTGTGCCTCTATCTAGGGATATATATGACACTTTGTGGAAAGAATATCTTATCAACTCAAGAGACGATTTTTCATCAACTATGAAGGTTCAGTATTTGTTACACAAACAATAAGAACTCAATCTTTCACTTAATGCAACAACATGTGATTCACATCATAGCAAATCTATACATAGATTTATCAAGAGGACAAAGATAATCATCAACACAAAAGTATGCACAATGTTTGGAAAAGAAACAACGAACCTTGTATATTAACCTTCAAGAACTAATTTGAATACATAAGCTACACTTGTAGATACTCCATTACAAATTGCTTTCACAAAATGGTACTTCTTCTTCCTACAGACTTATCTAATACATATATCTTATAGCCCTTACAGGTAGTGATAGATTGTACCCTTTACAGACAAAAAAAGACTCCATATAAATATGTGAGCCAATAGACATGAATGAAAGGACACACCCTTTCATTTACAAAAGGAAGCTACATAGAGTTGTTTTCCAAAGGACACACCCTTTGGTTTACAAATATAATTTAATAGGAAAACCCTAAAACACCATACTAAATAATGCTTTAATAATATTTCTTGGCAAATATTCATCATCTCCTCAAAATCTCCTGCACAATAAGGTGAACCAATCAAATACCTTTGATTTGACCATTAACTATATCTTACCTTTGATTAGGTAATATTTCTTTATGTAAAATACTTGTTTTAGGATAATTCACTTAAATCAAAATGTTTTACACTTGTAAATATTAAAAATAATTTTCCCTAATAATAGTTCTCATTAAATAACATAGGGTAAAAGATTTTATATAGAAAATAAAAGCATATACTTCCCTGTGTAAAAATGATATTCATGGAAAAACTTCTATACCTTCTCACCTCTTAGGGCAATCTAAAATAGGTTGGAAATATTTTATCATATGGACATACCCTTGCAAATACAAATCAAACCATTAAGTACATGATATGAATAATATACCCTAATAAAAATATTCAATTTATACACATAAAGAAAAAATATGCATATGAAAGGATTGCATTATAACATTAGTCTTCATCTTTAATAAATGCAATTTCATCACTTTGTTTGTGGTAAAACTACATTTTCTCAAAATAAGAATAACTACACTTTGATCCTTAAAAGCATTATAATTATTTACCCTAATACAAATAGTGTTCAATTCAATAATTAGGGTAAACATATTTATAAAAGAAAAAAACATTTATTCGAGAATCAACTATAATTCATTACTTTTACTATATGTCAAAAGGCATCTGTAAATAGAATATTCTTCTTTAAAAATAATTCAATGTGGAAAATATATAATCTTTAAAATAATAATTTTCCCTTTTCAATAGTATTTACATGAGCGGTAAAAAAAATCGTTAAGACAATAAAATACTATATTGAATTCTTTAGGTAAGAAAATACTTCCTGTGCATGCAAACTTAAGAAATATTATTTGTTGTCACACTATCCTGCACAGAAATGATAAAATTAGTTTATTTTACAAGTCAGGATATTTACATTAGGAACATATTAAAAAATAAAATCTTTAAAATTAAATTCCCTAAGGCAAATATTCATTAAAGGAATTTCTCTGAGATATATCTTC
The DNA here is from genome assembly GCF_030272615.1 of Cryptomeria japonica. Classification (NCBI taxonomy): domain Eukaryota; kingdom Viridiplantae; phylum Streptophyta; class Pinopsida; order Cupressales; family Cupressaceae; genus Cryptomeria; species Cryptomeria japonica. The sequence continues at coordinate 286,031,043 of NC_081408.1, read as the reverse complement.
ATTAAAACATTAAGGCAAAAATCTTTTAATAATTTTTAAAAGAAGAAATCTAATTAAAAAAATAAAAATAATCATTATGATAAAAAATTTCAAAATAAGAATGTCACTTTAATAATATTTTGAAAATATTTCATCTTTATTTTTAAACTCATAATGGTTTACCATTGGCTAATATCAGAATGCAAAATATTAAATTGAAATACTTACTAAATGGCAACATAAAACAATATTACCTTATTGATCTTCATCGGCATAGTTTTGCACTCCTCATTGGCTCATCAAGATAGCAATTTTACTTCTATACTGATGCCAAATCAGTTATTATTTCTTTTTCCTAGCTCCATCAACCATCGGTGTATGTACTTTTGAGGCTTGCCAATCTCCCGATGACGTAAAAGAAAAATAATCTTACCAACGTCTTCCATCGGCACAACAATGCACTATCGGGGTAACATTATTTCTATTATGTTGATTTGCGATAGCTTTAGGGTTAGCACGGTTTGGAGAATTTTATAACAACACACATCCTTCCTCTGAAACAAATCACCTCCAAACATGTAATATGTAACAAGACAAGAGTACAAAGAGGTTCATAGCCTCTGCAACACTGATTGTAGCTAGCAAGGTGACCCGACTATTATGATCATTAGCGAATGCTTCATTTATCTGCCTTATCAGCGTTGTTGTGATTGATGTTATAACTAATTAGACCTACACACTTCATGAAATTTGAAAGCCAACAATTGAGCAGTCCAGAAGAAATTTCTTCTTCCATCTCTATTGACATTCTGGTCGAGCCCAAAGAAAAATGTGCATAGATTGAGGTGAAGGCAAATGTCAAAATCGTTTTCTAACCATTACTGTCTCTAGCCAAAAGATCTTATAAATCTTGCAGAGCATGTGTAGGGATTTCACTTTAATTTGTATGTCTTTTCCATGATTTGCAACGCTCGCATTGTCGCCTATTGCCTTTCTCATACTGATAGCGGTAAGCTTCTGACATAGTTTCAGATCCATTTCTCTTGCAACCATTTTATGGAGAATAATCAACATATACTTATATTGATATAGAGGCACTAAGAAAGCATAGCTTAAACTGGCATTTGCTAATTGCAATCACTTTAAATTTTCCGTAGCCTTTTCAATAAATGCATTTTGTGTGTATCTATTTTCTTTTTTAGCTGAAATGTCTGAGGCCGTCACTTTCAAATATGGGCCGTTTTTGAGCTTGCCGACACTCCAAAAACATCAAAAACCTTGTAAAAATGACCTCCAAGGTAAGATGAATGGTTTGGGCTTCCGTTGAGAGACATAAATAACCATTTAAAACTTATATTCAGCCCCCAAAAAACACTCAAATAGTAAAAACGTGAATGAAACTTTCTACTGATTTTTGTCTTTGTTTATTTCTATTCTTTCAAATTCAGACTAAAATTTTCGTTGCTATATGAAAAATCAATGTTTGATTTATCAATCATAGGTAGCATTCCACATAGACTATTTTTCAACTTCCATTTTGAGAAGAACCTCTTTGCATCTCCAAGATACACAGGAAGATCAAGTGCACGTCCAACTGCCATACGTTCACTTCATACATCTAATACCACAAATGCAAACTCTCTACTTGGTACCAAAAGAAGACCCACTCGAATAGTAACAATAATTTATATAACAATAACTCTTCATTGGGGGATCGGGGAAGCTTGAGACACCATCTCATAATATTTATGCATCTTTATTTATAAAGTTTTCTAAAATCATTTATTAAAATGATTTACATTTTGGAAAAACTTTTAATTATTTTGGCAATATATCAAATCTTTTATTTAAAAGATTTACAAAATATGCTCTCCATAAAACTCGTTATATATTTTGTAAAAATTGAAATCCAAGCATTCATATTTTGCCCTTTTAAATAAATCCTTTTATTTTCTCTTGTAATATTTTATTCAAAAGATTAAATATATGCTTCACCAGATGCTTTTATGATGCATATTTTTAAATCAATGATTCAAAATATATTCTTCCCATCTAATATTTGTACTTATTTCTTTTGGAACTTAATATTTTAAATATTTTATTTAAAAGATTTAGACATATGTTTGCATAAAATGCCCTTTGCAAAATCATGTATGAAAAAATATATATAGGAACTAACTCCGTCCAATTCCTGCAGATAACATATAAGTTGCAATTTGTGTTAGTTTATTTTTAAGAAAAAATAAACTTTTGCAAACTCTAACAAATATTTAGGTAATACAAATAATGTCATCATGCCTAGAATTTTAGACATTAATATTTCATCTCTAGAATAAAATTTAAATAAATGGCTATCATAAAAATATGAAAAGAAAACATATAGTCCAAAATATTAATGCTTCATAGGCATGATTTGTTCAACGTGATTAGCCTACCATAATCATTTTGATAAAACTTTTGAATTTCATATTGTAAATTTGACAAAATTGCATTTAGATTAGCCTTAGAAAACGTATCAAACGATATCATATAATTCTGAAATTTGAAACGTAGGTCCTTAGATATTCATAAAATACAGAGGAATAATTAATTTGACATAATAGTATTCAGATGGAAAGAAAATATAATTCAAAAAGGCATATCTGGGATAGTTCCACATCTGCAACCACATACATACCTGAAAATCGACCTCTTGACATATGCACCAAACCTGTTTTTCGAGAGCTAGAAATGGACGAACCTGCTTCATTGTAGGTGTTGTACATGATTGAACACAAAAATCCACTTTTGTGTATAGAATTTGGAATTCTAAAATTTGAAAAATTTAGGGTTCCAAGAGGCTCAAGACCAAAACAATAATAACCAATCCATAAAACATCATGTTAATGTGTAGAGAACAAGTTATCATGATACCGGTCCATAACCTAGATAGGTTCTAGACCTATTCTGGGTCCACCACACCAAAGCAATGTCTTCAATCAGTTGAAGCATGATCAAATAACTTCTTCAACATCCTGAAATCCATCTAGAAGCTACACCAATACCACTTATGCATCGTATCAAGATTCCTCAGTGAAATCTCTATTGGTAGAGCCATGAATTAGTGTCGGTAGGGGTTTACCAAAGTGTATGATAGCATCTGATTACCAAGTCCATACCAATTGACCAAGACATGTTCTAGGAGAACGTACCACATGAGATCAAACATATCCCATAAATCCAAAGATACTGGAAGTGTCCAACAGATAGTCTCTTCTGCCAGTAACACTAGATCTTCTCCCGATAGCCAAAACCTGTCTGTTGGTGCTGGTAACCAACTATATCAGCTAGTGTTGACATCAATGACAAAACATCATTGAAGCACATAATCAATTCATCTATAATCCCAACAATCTCCCCCTTTGGCATTGATGACAACACTAGATGTGAAAAACATCTAAGTACCAGGAAATGCCAAACAAGTCCCCCCTGTGGAAGACAACCACCAATCTTCTGAATAACTCTCCCCCAGTGAATGATATCTCTACTAGGTTCTGAATACATCTCTCCCAATCATTATCTCTCCCAAATTTTTCTATTTTTTTTTCACATCACAATCTCTCCCCCTTTGACATCAATGCTACAAATCTGACAAAAATATCAAAGCAAGAATATAAACCTTTATATCTCAAAGCTGACTACTTCCCCAGAGTAGTAGCACCACTCATCAGTACCAGAATGGATAATGTCGCTTATAATACATATCGGACTGATGACACACTGCATCAATCAAGTCTCTTCTGGAGGGGCAAAAATCCCTAACCTATCTCTTAAATACTCAAATGATTCCTTAGATAGAGGTTTAGTGAATATGTCTGCAATGTGTTCTTTAGTGTTCACATAAACCAATTTTACTTCCTTTGCTTCTACCTTGTCCTTTAAAAAGTTATACTTTATTGATATATGCTTAGTCTTAGAGTGAAATACTGGATTTCTAGACATGTCAATAGCTACAGAGTTATCATAGTAGATAACTACTTGTTCACTACAATTTACCCTAATATCCTTCAACATTTGCTTCATCCACAAGACCTGAGTGCAATTTGTTGCTGCTGCAACATACTCAACTTTTGCAGTAGACAAGGAAATGCATGACTGTTTTTTGTTGATGCATGAAATCAGTTTCTTTCCAAGAAAGAAAGCTCCACTAGAAGTGCTCTTCCTATAATCAATATCTCCTGCCCCTGAATTAGTATATGCACATAAAGTGAAATCATCATTTTTAGAATACCATAAACCATACTATGTTGTTCCTTGTAAATGCCGAAATATTCTCTCTACTACACATTCATGATTTTATTTAGGATTACTTTGATATCTTGGAACAATACTTACTGCATTCATAATATCCGGTCTAATCTGTGGCAAATATAATAGACCACCAATCATAGATTTATACCTTGCCAGATTTATCGGTGTAGAATTATCCTTCATAGATAATTTCTCACTTGTCACCATAGGAGTACTTAAGTTTGGAATTATCCATACCAAACTTCTTCAACAATTCCTTCAGGTACTTAGTTTGATAGATAAAAATGCCTTTATCAGTTTGAGTAATTTGCAAACCTAAGAAAAATCTCATCTCACCAATCATGGATATTTTAAATTCATTCTTCATATTGTTAGCAAATTTCATGCACAATTTATCTTCTCATCCAAAAATGATATCATCAAAAAATACTTCAATAATCAGAATATCATTATCAATGATCTTATAATATAAATTACTATCAGCATTTCCTTTAGTAAAACCGAGCTTCAAAAGATATTTATCCAACCTTGCATACCAAGCTCTAGGAGCCTGTTTCAAGCCATATAAAGCTTTCTTCAATCTAAAAACCATATCTTTATCATATGTCAGTGAAAAACCATCAGGTTCCTCAATGCATACTTCTTCTTCAAGTTCACCATTCAAAAATGCATAGTTAACATCTATTTGATAAACCTTATAGTTCTTTTAAGCTGCATAAGAAAGAACTAGTCTAACAACTTCAATTCTAGCTATAGGTGCAAATGTTTCACTATAACCAATTCCTTCCATTTGAGAGTATCCTTTACAAACCAATCTAGCCTTGTTTCTTACAACTTGACCATCCTCATTCAGTTTATTCCTAAAAACCCATTTAGTTCTAATAACATTCTTATTTTTAGGTCGGGGAACTAAAGTCCAAGTTCCACTCTTTTCTATCTGATCTAATTCATCTTCCATAGCCTTTAACTAATGTTTATCCTTACAAGCTTCAATAACAGTTGTTAGTTCAACTTGAGAAATAAGACATACCTCATCATTTTCAAGTCTTCTTCTTGTCATAACTTGCTTGTTCCCATCTCCGATAATTTGATCTTCAAAATGATTTAATCTTACATACCTTGGTGTCTTCTGAATTTCAGATTCACTACTCAGATCATTAGTCATTGTTGAATTTTCTAATAGTACCGGTGTAACTATCTCAGATTCTTGTACCTGTTGAGGCATTGCCAGTTATGTTATGATCATTTCCACTACCAGTTCCCTGTCATATGATATAGATTTATTTCTGTACTACTCATCCACTTTCACATTACTACTTTCCATAATTTTTTGCAATATTTTGTTATAACATCTATATGCCTTGCTTAGAACTGAATAACCAAGAAATATTCCTTCATCGCATCTAGGATCAAACTTTCCAATAGAATCATCTCTTTTGATATAGCATTTACTTCCAAAAATTTTGAAATATTTGATAGTAGTTGTATTTCCAAACTATAATTCATAAGGGGTCTTACCGGTTTCACCATTGATGCGAACTCTATTAAATGTGTAGACTATTGTACTTATTGCTTCCCTCTAGTAGATATGAGGTAATTTAGCTTCCATCATCATAGATCTTGCTGCATCAAAAATAATTATGTTCTTTCTTTCAACTAGTCTATTCTGTTGAGGAGTTTTAGGTGCAGATAACTGTCTCCTTGTGCCATTTGTCTCAAAAAAATATTACTCATGAGAAGTGAACTCACTGCCATGATCTGATCTTAGAAATTTGATTTTCAATCCAGTTTCTATTTCAACCTTTTCTTTAAAGATCTTGAATTTCTCAAAGGCTTTAGACTTCTCCCTAAGAAAAGCCACCCACATCATTCTAGAATAGTCATCAATAATCAACATGAAATACCTATCACCTTGAAAGCTTCTAGTCCTTGCTGGACCACATAAGTAAGTGTGAATCAAATCAAGTACATCACTAGATTTATCATATATACTCTTAAAAGAACTTAACTTTTTTTCCAAATTGACATTCCTTATATACCAGACTATGAGGCTTCACAATCCAAGGTATATCTCTAACTGCCTTAGTTGAACTAATCTTAACAATATAATCAAAATTAACATGACACAACCTTTTATGCCATAACCAACTCTCATCAATATAAGAAATCAAACATGTCTTATTACCACTATTCAAGTGAAAGTTATTACCTTCAGTCTGAATACCGGTTGCAATCTCCAAACCATTCCTATTAACGATTTTGCATTTTCTATCTTTAAACTGAAGTTGAAAACCCTTATCAACCAATTGACCAACACTCAAAAGATGATCAACACTCAAAAGATTATGCTTTAAACCTTCTACATAATAGACATTATTAGTGTTATTCTTTCCATCCAAAGAAATAATACCTCTACCTTTGATCATGCACGCTTTGTCATCTCCAAATCTAACTTGACCACCATTGTATTCTTGTAGTGACCAAATTTATCTTTTATATCCAGTCATATGGTGTGAACATCTACTATCAATTACCCATTCATCCTTATCTTCAACTTTTGATTCCAGGGCCTTTTCTTCATTTTTGATAGCCAGTACTAGTTCATTTTCCTTTAAAGCATAGAACACCCATTCCTTTCCATTGTCAGATGCACTAGCAGAGTCTTCTACCGGTTAATCTATAGAGTCATCACTTACTCCTTCCTCATCCACTATGTAGTATTGTTTATATTTCTTGAATGTATATTTGTTCTAGTTAGGCTTAAATGATTTCTTAACTCTTTCCTCAAATCTTGCATTCCTTTGAGGACATCTAGAAGAAAAATGACCAATCTTATTACATGCAAAACATTTAAAAGGTGCTTTTCCTTCATATTTACTTCTTGTCAGACCTTTAGTTACTCTTCTACCAAATACGGCTTCAAGTTGCTCAAATTCTTCATCTTCTTTCCTCATGTCTTCTAGTTTTTTGCATATAGGACTTTCCAATCACTTTTATCGGTTGATGATGATGATGATGCATAAAAAGCAGGTTCAGACTTTATAGCTCCAGAAGATCCAAATTTTTCAAGCTCAAAAGAAGATAATTTCCCAATTAGAATGTCTCTATTAACTGAAGAGTTTGCCATTGTTCTCAACTCATTAATTGCAGTTGCCTTCATCTTGTAAGGCAGTGGAAGGGCTCTCAAGACTTTGGAAACTATTTCATCTTCACTCAAGGATCCTCAACAACATTGAATTCCCATAATAATGTCACTTACTCTTTCCATAAACATAGCAATTCTTTCATTATCCTCCATCTTCAAGTTTTCATATCTTACCCGGTAACAATCAAGTTTAGCAATTTTCATAGTAGGGTCACCTTCATTTAGAGTTTTCCATTTGTCCCACATAACCTTTTCCAACGATTTGTCAGTTAGTCCCATTATCTACTGATTAGTAAGTGCACACAAGAGGGCTTCTCTAACTTTGCAAACATTTTCAATATTCTTATCCAAGTCTATAGGAGTAGGATTACTAGATGCCAGACCATAACATGTATATCCTTTCTTAGTGATCTCCCAAATATCCTTGCCAAGACATCTAAGATGAGTCTCCATCCTAATCTTCCATATTCCGTAATTTGTTCCATCAAGCTTAGGGATTTCTCTTCTGAAAATAGTTGTCAGTGGATTAGAAGTGTTACCAGCAATAGGATCTACCTCAAGCGGTTAAGCTTTTGCAAAAGAGGACCAAATCTTTGACACCAATTGTTAGGATAACAAGTGAATAACTAAGAGGGGAGGGGGGGGGGGGGGGGGGTGAATCGATTGTTAACAGATTATAACATTTAATCCACTCAATAACCTTTAACCAAATTAAGTACCTGTAAAGCAGAAATAGATACTGGTAAACATTGCGACTTAACAAATAAACAAATAATCAATAAAAAGAAACCATACCACATAGCACCATGATTTGTATGTGGAAAACCCAAAAAGGGAAAAACCATGGTGGGAAGCCTACCCACAGTCAGAGGATACTTCTGCAGAAAGTATGTGTTACAATGAGGGGCCTGGACATGCAGGATGGCACACTACCTAGAGCATACTGCTCATTACAAAAAAAGTCTCATTGATGATAGAGAGGCTAGAAACTTTTCAAGATAAATGGACAATGATCCAATAGAGCGAACTACCAGAAATGGCATATATCATGCCTGATTACAGTCCCAGTTAAGCTAGATACCAGAGGACTAAATCCTCTTCCTTAATCCCAATTTGATCACCAATGATTGACCAAATCCTCTTCCTAAAAAATATTACAATATTCACACATTTCAACCCTTTACCATGACCTTTCCAATAACCATGATACTTTACAAAGAGTTTCTGCCTCTTATTTATACAAACCCTAAGGCCTAAACCAACTAGGTCGGCCACCTAAAATATATTACAATAAGGTCAATATATAAATCCATTTAAAATGATATACCATGTCAGCTCAAGACCAAAACAATAATAACCAATACATAAAAAAACTCGGTAATGTGTAGAGAACACGTTATCATGATACTGGTCCATAACCTAGATAAGTATCGGACTAGTTTTGGGTCTACCATGGCAAAGCAATGTATTCAAGAAGTTGAAGCATGATCAAAAACATTCTTTAGCATCCTGAAATCTGTCTAGAAGTTGCACCAACATGACTTATGCATCCTGTCAAGATTCTTCAATGAAAGTTTTGTTGGTAGAGCGATAAACCAATGTCGATAAGGGTTTACTAGATTGTATGAGAGCATCTAATTACCAAGTCCATACCAACTGACAAAGACATGCTCTAGGAGAACGTACCACTTGAAATCAAACATATCCCATAGATACAAACATATCAAAAATGTCCAACAGATAGTCTCTCCTCTCTGTAACACTAGATCTTCTGCCGATAGCCAAAACCTGTCTGTCAGTGTCAGTAACCAACCATATCAGCTAGTGTTGACATGAATGACAAAAAATCAATGCAACACATAATCAATTCATCCATAATTCAAACACCACGTTCTCCTTACCTTGGATGTATCTCACCTCAAATTCATACTCACACAAAAACTCCATCCAACACCTCTGTCTAGCATTCAAATGCAGTTGTGTGAAGATATATTGTAGACTACAGTGATCACTATGAAACTCGAATCTATGTCCAATGAGAAAATGCCTCCATCTAACCAAAGCATGAACCACTGCTGCTAACTCTAGATCATGGGTGGGATAATTCAACTCATGATCTTTAATTTTCTGCAACTCATATGCAATCACACAACCATCTTGCATCAACACTACTCCTAAACCATCCAAAGAAGCATTTGTACACAACACAAAATTCCCCAAAGGGTCTGGCACTACTAGAGTAGGTGCACTAGTCAAATGCTTCTTAAGGATCCGAAATGTTGTCCCACACTAATCTGTCCAAACAAGCTTCATCCCTTTCCTTTGAAGACAAGTGATAGGATGGGCTATCCTAAAAAAATCTTGAATGCATCTGTGATAGTAACCCGTGAAACCCATGAAACTATGCACTTCTCACACATTAGTCAGTGTTGGACAACCAATAATCACCTGAACCTTCAAGGGATCAACTGCAATACCCTCTCCCGAAATCACATGACCAACATATCACACCTTTGTTTGGAAGAACTCACACTTTGCCAAATTGGTGTATAGGTGATTCTCACTAAGACATTGCAAAACCTACTTGACATGATCCGCATGCTCCTCAACTGATCTTGAATAAATTAAAATATCATACAAAAATACCAATACAAACATGTCAAGATACAACCTGAATACACCATTCATCAAGATAAAGAAAAATGATGGTGCATTTGTGAGACCAAAAGGTACCACTGTGAACTTATAGTGACCATATCTAGTGCAGAAGGATGTGCAATGGATGTCTGCCTAACAAATCATCAACTGATGATACCCAAACTTGAGGTCAATCTTGGAGAAGACCTTTGCATCCTTAATCTGATCAAACAAGTCATCTATCTTAGGCAAAGGATATCAGTTCTTCACCGTCACCTTATTAAGCTTCCTGTAATCAACACATAATCGAAGAGATTTGTCCTTCTTCTTCACAAATAACACAGGTGCACCCCAAGGGGACACACTAGGATGAATACATCCATTTTCCAACAACTCCTCTAAGTGAACCCTCAACTCACTCAAATCCTACATGGTCATCTAATAGGGAGCCTTAGAGACAGGCTCAGCTCCTGGCACCAAATCAATCTTGAAGTCAATATCTCATCGAGGGGGCATACCTGGAATCTCACTAGGAAAAACATCTACAAACTCCTGAAGAATGGGATGCTGCTACAATAAATCCTTTGAACTAATTCCCTCGTCCACATCCTTTAATCTAACTGCAAACAATTGGCAACCCTTATGCGCACATCTCTTCATCTGCATAGCGAAAATCATGCGAAGAGAGATAGGTCTTCAAATACCTACAATCTCCACACTCTTCCCACTATCATCTACACACTACACTCTCTTACCTGTACAATCTATCTACGCTTGGTGATATCCAAGCCAATCCATACCAAGTACCACATCATAAGATCCCGAACACATAATGCAAACATCCACAGAAGTATGACAATCTCCCAAGACTAAAGGACAACTGAGCACATGGGAATCCACTACCACTTTGGACCCCATAGTTAACTCTACCTACCACCTATTGTTCTACTTTGTCATAGCAAGTCTGCATCTCTCTACTAGAAAAGGAGAAATAAAATAATCTAATGCACCTGAATCAAATAACATTGAACAAAAGATACCACCTATCACACCCAATGCTCAGCCTGGCGGTTATCAACCACTACAAATAACCGATGAGACTTGCCTGCATTTCCAACTGTAGGCTCAGAAGTAGCTGGATTTTGCTGCCTTGACATCTGAGAAGTATGTTTTGGACAATGGATGACAATGTATCTTGGTTGTCCACATGCAAAACAATATTTCCTACCAAACACTCAACTACTAGGTGTTGTACTCGACTACTGAACACTTCCTCTACTAGAAGCTGGTCAAGAACTTTGTGATGGCTAAGAAGGAGTAGGTCTCCTATCACACTGATGACTACGACTCATGTCAAACTGAAATTTAGAACCTCATGCAAAGTTCTACCCCTAAGAATGCTTCTTTTTAAACAGCTAACCACTGCAAAAAGAACAAGGATGGCTCCTAGCAAAACCTAAAGACTATTGCTAAGAACCTCTCACAACAGATCTTGTAATGGGTGCACTAACTGTCTACCCAAGTTTCACACCTCTTGATGCTAAGACAAAATTCTCCTATGCTATCCTTACCTTCTCAATAGCTTCCTCCAAGGTCATAGGTTTGTGCATCTGAACCTCTCCACTAATAGGATCACTAAGACCTCTCACAAAGTATTGAATCAGCATCAGCTCATCATTCGCAATCCCAACATACTATCTAAGATCAAAGAACCTACGCTCATACTGCTCCATAGTCATCCTCTATTATTTCAAATCATGAAATTCATTAGCCTTCATCTGCCTCCAATGCTCTGAAAGAAATATAGCACAAAACTGCTCCACAAACAACTCCCAAGATATTGTCACTATATCCAAATGCAATTTCTATTCCTCCATGTGCCCCCATGTTGTTGCAAAATCACGAAGGTGCATGATCATGCATCTTGCCTTGGGGTTACTCCTACACAAGTGCATATCAAAACACCTACCTAAGTTGAATAACCATGTCTCTTCCTCCATGCCACTACCTAGGCCATCAAACGTAGGAGGATGAGTCCTCATCAAATCTCTCATGTGATTGGTTGCAAGTGCCTCCCTATCCACCTCAAATCTCTTCCTAGGAGATCACAAATGATCTCTCTCTTGATGCTCCAAATGATGAGATCCCTCCTACTAGTTCTCCTCTTTCTTCTGTCCTAAACAACCAAAAATCTCCTAAAGCATGTTCATGAACTGTGGAAACACATCATCTCTAGGTTGATCCTATTGTTTCTCCTCATGGTGTGATTCCTCGCAAACCTCAAGATGAGGTTTCCTATGAGTACCCATGTGACCAGCATGATGATGATCTCTACCCATTACAGTTGTCTTGTCTAAGCAAGATGGAAAAGAAAAATATGAGCTAATCATCTAGGACAACTAAAACAAGAAAATCAATAGCAATGATAAACCACTAAGCTACCCCATGCCAAATTCTAACATGCTCAATGGGGTAAAATGAAACTAGAGTACCTAGTGTTTGATCATGGGCTCTAATACCAAATTTCTTACTTGCCAAAATACCCTAGAGAAACTAAACATCTAACATGCTGGTGGAGATAAAAAAAAATTAATTATCTAATAAAAACTAATGTAGCACATAGCATCTCCATCTAACTACATTCATTAACCTTTTAGCCATTATGACCATATATCATTACACATTTCATTAATTCATGCAAACAAAATTAACATAATATCATCATCCTTTCCTTAGGGCACTTCAACGTCATTACTTAATTAAATATCACATTGACATCCTACTCACATGATAAACATATTCCATCTTAATTTAATATATTATATTCAATTCCCTAACCATGAGATATGAAACCTAGTAGATTATCTATCCATCATGATATGCATGCCATTCTATCATTCTACTAGCATATTACATTCCTCATTTAAAAATGCAAGACAACTCCATAATCCTACATTCATTTTATGCACCGAATCCAAAAGTATTTTAACCCAACATTTCCTAGTTGCACACTCTTTTCCTTATCATGATAATGTAATCTTAATGCATAGATATAATCTATCGTTACTAATCCAATTACTCATTCTTCAAATTCATCTAATACTAACTGTTGGCATAACTGATGAAGATTGTCATGTACTAGCAAAGAATGATGTTATTAAGATTCTTGGTGATGATATAATTATGATCTATGATCAGTTATTTGCATTGTCATTGATAGAAACCATGTTTGTCCATGTTTTTTTATGTTTGACATGTCATCGAATTCTACTCATATAGCCTAACCGGTGATAGATTCAATGGATTGAGTTTGAAAGCTAAAACGCTAAGTTGATAATGAACTGGTAAGATGGAACAAAGAAGGAGATGGTTGCGGTTGTGATCTTTGTTGAGATATGTGTTGCAATTTGGAATATGTGATTATGACATCACAATTAGTCTATGACATGAACCGCATCATGATTGGAGAACTGGAAGTCAAGTTTCATTGATTGTTGTATTTTCAGTGTAGGGTTTAAGAACCGATAACAAGATACCTTTGACCAATGATTCTTTATGGTTTGGTGGTGATTCTTTTTATATTCATAAGTTGGTGATTATGTGGAAGAATCTGTATGAAGAGATAAGATACTATTTTGGCACGTAGATGTGGTAAATTTCTTGGAAAGTAGCGAAGTGCTTAGTAGAATGAGCTAAGGGTTTGGAAGCATATCAGATCAAGTTGCGGTGATGTTTTATGATCATTCAATGACTGTAATTGTGTTTAAAATTGTTTTAATGATCTATAATATGTTTTGGTAGATTATTTTCCCACTCTTGATGTAATTTCAAATTTGCTAGGGTTATTTAACCGACCTAATTGTAAAGGTTATTTAGGTCATGTTTTTGAAAGTTTAGTGTGTCGGTGATCAGAAAGAAGTGTATGTGCCAAACCAGAATGAGATGTCAGCATAAGAGTAGCAGATTGGAGCTGATAAGGATCCGAACAAGCAAGCAAAGAAGTTCTAAGACCAAATCATTTACCTGTTGTTTTCTAATAGTTGCAGCAACATTAAAATCCATTAACCGGGTAGGTTCTAATAGGCCTGGAATTGTAAATCCCTTCACTAGGTGGCTCATTAACTTGAGTTTAAATCCTTTTGCAAGGTTACTCCTAACAGGATATAGCTCATAAAAAAGTCGGGGTTGAAATCCCTTAACCGAGTGACTCTTAACAAGGTTTTCTCCTAACTGGGCATTGTTGTAAAGCTCCTAACCAGGATAGACTCCTAACAGGGTACATTACGAAAGAGTGCAAATCTTGTGGGTACTAATTCCAACTATGGTTTTTCCCATTTGGGTTTCCACATGAAAAATCCTTGTGTTCATGTTGTGGATTGAATTTTGAGTTGTTCATTTGATATCTTTACTATACCTAATGCTACTGATAATGTTTTGATAAATTTGATTTGGTGATTGTTTAATTAGCTACCAGAAGATTTCAGTTTACTATTATTACTGATTCACTCCCCCTCTCAGTAATAATTGAATCCTCACTATAACAATTGGTATCACAACATTACATCCTTTTTGTGTAGAAGCTTAGCCACTTGAGGAAAAGATCTGAGAAAGATGCTGAAGAAGGAGGGTCCCAATTTTTTTAAGGAAAACTACAAAATATGGAAAGATATAATGAAGATTTATATCAAAGGTATGGGTGCTCATTTTTGGCAGCATGTTATTACTAAATATGTTCCTCCTACTGGTCCTCTTACTCCAAATTAGCTTACGGAGCAACACAAAAAAAATCAAGCACTGGAAGCCATTGTAAGTGCACTTTCTGATACTAAATATATTGATGTCCATGGCTTAGAGACTTCTTTTCAAGTTTGGGAGAATTTTATTAGGAACTGAGAAGAACAAATTAGGGGGGAGTGAATCATTTGTCAACTAGTTTTCAATAAATTGTAATCCAAATGTAAATTATTCCAACTTAAACGTAATGTCGATAAACCAAACTTAAGTGTTGGTAAAATAGATTAACAGTTATAGTAGTATCAGTTTAACTTAATGCATAAAACAAAATGAGAAACAACATCCAAAATACATGTCACAAAGATTTTGAGGTGGAAACCTGGTAAGGAAAAAACCTCGATGGGAAACCTTACCCACAATCAGATGATACTACTACAGATACTAAGTGTATACAAATGGGGTATGCACATGTAGAAAGGCCAACTTCCTAGAGCTCATTGCTCAATCACAAAATAGGAGTCACACTGACTACACAATTGGATGGTTATATGTAATGATAATGTACTGCTCAAAATAGAATCTGCAATGCTAGATTCAGTATTGGTTTAAGCTCTGAACATGAGTGTTAAACACCTTCATAACCTTCCTTCAACCCTCAAATAATGTCTACGTCATTCGCACAAGGATCTACTTATTTTTTCTCTTCAATATTCGAACACACTCATACCATGGTCCTATATCCTGATCTTCAATAAGATCTTACAATCATATATACAAAACCTAAAACCAAATGTATAGGTCGGCTCACTAAAGATATTACAATTGAAATCAATTAAAAATAAGCATTGATGCGACACAACATGTCAACTCAATACATTTACCATATTATCCAATCAATAAACAATCTCCATAACGTGTCATGTTGATTTGGAATATATAACATGTACCAGTCCATAACCTAGACCTATTTGTCAATAAAGGCAAATTTTTCAACCTGATTAGACCAATAAGAAAAACACCAAATCCAAACTTCCAATCCATGTCTTCGACATAACCAAATGATCTTCAGATGATAACAAGTCATCATCAATGTCGATGAACAACATAACTTGCTGGTGAACACATACCGGTGACTGTGCATAAGCCATTAACCATAATATGTTGGTTCATCAATAAACCAATATAACCATAGTGCCAAATCAACAATGTAGACCTCCAAGAAGACAAGTGTTGTCATCAATGATAAAACCAATGCAACACATGGTGAAGTCATCCATAATACCAAAAATCTCCCCCTTTCGCATTGATGGCAACACTAGATGGAAAAACATTTAAGTGCCAAAAACAGAATGCCAAAAACAAATAGACCAATAATCTCCCAAGGGTAGATAAATACAAAGTTCTATAACAGAAATAGAAACCAAAACCAAAAATACATATATCCAAAGATTATATCTCTCCCTCAAGGTATAATGGTTTTCCATAGGTATCTCTCCCCCTTTGACATTAAATACCAAAGAAGTTAAGTTTCCAAAAAGATAGCATTTAGCCAACTACTCCCCATAAGAAGTAGCTCTCCTCCATCAAAGCCGGAAAAAGATTTTTTTGTTAGTCCCTATTGGTTTGATACCAATCTTCATCATTCAAGTCTCTACCAATGGGAGAATTACCCAACCTACTCTCTGAGATATTCAAATGTTTCCTTAGGCAAAGGCTTTGTAAAGATATCTGCAATTTGCTCTTTAGTATTCACATAAACCAATTTCACTTCATTTTCTTCAACATTCTGTTTCAAAAAATTATACTTAATGGAAACATGCTTTGTCTTAGAGTGAAATACCGGATTCTTTGATATATCAATTGCTGCTGAATTATCACAATAGATAATTATTGGTTCTTTGCATTTTACCTTTAAATCCTTCAATGTTTGCTTGATCCATAATACCTAAGTACAATTAGTTGCTACTACAACATATTCTAATTTTGTTGTAGATAATGATGTACAAGTTTTCTTATTTCTTATCCATGAAATCAATCTTCTACCAAGAAATAATACACCGCCAGTGGTACTCTTTCTATCATCTACATCTCCTGCCCAATTTGCATCAGTGTATGAACATAAATTAAAATTTCCATCCTTAGGATACCATAAACCAAGATTTGTTGTGCCTTGTACGTACCAAAAAATCCTTTTAACTGTTGATTCATGATTTTATTTAGGATTGCTTTGAAATCTAGATACAATACATACTGCATTCATTATATCAAGTCTAGTTTGTGTTAAATATAGTAATCCTCCAATCATAGATTTGTACCTTGTCGGATTAATAGGAGCTAAATCATCCTTGAATGTCAATTTATCAGTTGTAGTCATAGGAGTGCTTACCAGTTTGGACTTTTCCATACCAAATTTCTTCAAAAGTTCCTTCAAGTACTTTGTTTGACATATGAATATACCTTTATCTGTTTGTGAAATATAGAAGCCCAGAAATTTTTTAATCTCTCCAATCATAGACATTTCAAATTCTTCCTACATCTTGTTAGTAAAGTCCTTACATAATCCATCTTCACCTCCAAAAATGATATCATCCACAAATACTTCAATAACCAAAATATCATCATTGGTAACTTTGTAATGCAAAATGATGTCAGCATTACCTTTTGTGTAACCAAGCTTCAAAAGATAGTTATCCAATCTATCATACCAAGCTCTCGGAGCTTGCCTCAAACCATATAAAGCTTTCCTTAACCTACAAACCATATCCTTATTATCTATCAAATAAAATCCATCAGGTTGTTCAATGTAAACTTCCTCCTTGATCTGATCTCAAACATTTGATTTTCTTGTCAGTTTCATTCTCTACCATTGTCTTGTATATCTTGAATCTTTCAAAAGATTTTGATTTCTCCCTGAGAAAAGTAACCCAACACATTCGAGAATAATCATCAATTATTAGAATGATGGAAGGAGAAAATATTGCTCAGTATGGATAGAGGATTAAAGAATTTGTAGGTGGAATGAAGAGTGTTGGTGGTGCTATAGAACAAGACACTGTTGTGAGTAAGATGCTTAGAACTCTATTGCCTTCCTATGCAATTAGAGTGTCTTCTATTTAAGAATTGAGGTCTATTAGTAATGATAAGGAAACTATTGATTCTTTGATTGGTAAACTCACTACTTTTGAGTCAAATAATTTTGATAATAGTGTACTTACGACAAAATCTTCTTTTAAACCAAATGTATCTAGTATACCTGTGAAAAAAGGGAAATATGTTTGTCATAGTCATGAATGCAGGTGAAGTCATCTTTGTGGTAGAAAATCTGATATGTATGATGAAGGTAATTTGATGAAATTTGAAGCATTGTTATCTAAAAGACTTCCTAGAGGCACTAGCAAGTACAAAGGTAAGTTTCCTCTAAATTTTTTTTCTTGTAACGAGATTGGACACATAGCTGCAAATTGCCCTAATAATGATAAAAAATAAATGTTTAGAAAATAAAAGGGAAAAGGAAACTAAGAGTGCTATGTTGTAGTTGATGAAGGAGTCACTGATGAAGAATCTCAGGATGATGACAATGAGGAGATTGTCTTTGTTGTTTTTAAGGAAGATCTGACTAGTGAGAAGGCTTTAGTCTCTCACATTGACTGCAGTGATAAGTGGATTATTGATAGTGGTTTTTCACACCACATGACCAGTGATAAGAACAAGTTTCTTTCCCTTGAAGAATTTGATGGTGGTGTGGTAAGATTTGGAAATAATTCACCTTGTATGGTAAAAGGTAAAGGATCTATCTATTTGAATGGTAAAAGAAATGTTCATAATGTTTATTAGGTTGAAGGTCTAAAATATAATTTGTTGAGGGTTGATCAATTGAATGGCAAAGGATATCATCTTGAGTTTAAGAGTGGAGTGTGTAGGATCTTAGGATGCAAAAGAGAATTAATTGCTACTAGAAAACAATTAATTGCTATTTGAATGGTAAAAGAAATGTTCATAATGTTTATTAGGTTGAAGGTCTAAAATATAATTTGTTGAGGGTTGATCAATTGAATGGCAAAGGATATCATCTTGAGTTTAAGAGTGGAGTGTGTAGGATCTTAGGATGCAAAAGAGAATTAATTGCTACTCTTTTCATCTGAATGCTAATGTAAAGAGTTGTTTGGTTTATAAAGTTGAAGATAGTTGGTTGTGGCATAGAAGGTTTTTTCATGTGAACTTTGACAACGTGATTAAAGTCAAAAAATCTAGTATGGTGAGGTATGACACATCTTATTAAACTAGACAATGTGTTGAGTAAGGAATGTCAGATGGGTAAGATGACTACATCTACTTTTAAGAGTAAATATTTTTCTTCTAAGCATATTCTTGATTTGGTGTACACGAACTTATGTGTTCCTATGAGGACTAGAAGTTTTTATGGTAATAAGTATTTCATGTTGTTTACTAATTATTTTTCAAGGATGATGTGGGTTACTTTTCTAAAGGAAAAGTCAGAAGCTTTCAGCAAATTCAAGGCATTCAAATCCTTCGTGGAAAAGGAAACTAGCAAGAATCTTAAGTACTTGAGAGCTGATTGGGGTGTAGATTCTACATCAGATGAGCTTGTAAGATATTGTGATGAAAATGGTATAAAGAGGCAAATGTCTACACCTAGAACTCCTCAACATAATGGAATTATAGAGAGAAGAAACAAAATAATTTTTTAAGAAGCCAGGACTATGTTGCGGCAGGGCGATGTACCTAAGATGTTTTGGAGAGAAGAACTTAGCACTGTTGTTTACACATTGAACTGAGTACCGATGAAGAAAGGTAATTATAAAAAATTTTATGTGCTATGGTATGGTAAAACCCCTAATGTTAGTTACTTCAACATTTTTGGTAGCAGATGTTTTATAAAAAAAAGATGATTATATTGGTAAATTTGATGCTAAGAGTGATGAGCGAATATTTCTTGGCTACTCCACTAGAAGGAAAACTTTCAAGTGTTGCAATGAGAAAAAGAAGATTGTGGAGAGTGTGAATGTGAATATTGATGAGTACTCGAATGAAACTAATGATACCAATAGATCTGATGAGGCAGATGATGATAAGAAACTTGTGATTATTATACTGACAGTACAGAAAAATGTTGAGCAGAATACTGTAGATGATTATGCTCAACTGATGGATGAAGAACCAACAAATGAAAAAGATAGAGAACAAGAAGAGATTTCTAGACTAGAATCGGTTGTACCTAGGTATGTTAGGTTGAATCATTTAGAAGACTAGATTAATAGGTGACAATAATGCTAGTGTGTAGACCAAAAGAAAAATCAGAGAAAGTTCTTGTTTGATTTCTATAGTAGAACCAAAGATAGTTAGAGAAGCTCTTAAAGATGATGACTGGTTAAAATAAATGAACGAAAAGCTTGATCAGATTGAGAAAAACAACACATGGTAACTTGTTCCTAGACCAGATGATAAAAAATTTATTGGTACAAAAATGGGTATTTAGAAACAAGTTGAATGAAGAAGGAGAATTTGTCATAAATAAGGTAACACTTGTATGCAAAGGGTATGCACAAGAGGAAGGTGAAGATTATGGAGAGACCTTTTCTTTGGTTACTAGGATTGATGGTGTGAGAATGCTACTTGCATTTGTAGCCTTTAAAGGGTTTAAATTTTATCAGATGGATGTTAAGTCAACATTTCTGAATGGTATTCTTGAAGAATAGGTGTATATTGAACAACCAGATGGGTTTACAGTCTTAGAAAATAAGGATATTGTATGAAAACTACATAAAGCATGATATGCATTGAAGAAAGCACTTGGGGAAAGGTTTGAAATACTTCATGCACATCTGATTAAGATAGGATTCCAAAGAACCAATGAGGATAGAAATATCTACTTAAAGACTAAAGGAGACAAGATGTTGATTATAGAAGTATTTGTTGATGATAATATTTGGAGGAGATGATGATATGTGTATGTATTTTATAGATGAGATGAAGGAAGAGTTTGAGATGTCTCTGATCGGAGAGATATAATTCTTCATTGAATTGTAGATCCAACTGCTAAAGTGGGTACTTTTATTTGTCAGTCTAAATATGTTAAAGAAGTGTTAAAGACCTTTGAAATTGAAGACTGCAAACTAGTTGGTACTCCTATGGTTATCAGTTGTAGATTTCCAAAAGAAGATGATTCACCATCAGTGGATGAGAAGGATTATAGGTCCATGATTGAGAAGATGCATTATGTTGTTCACAGTAGACCGGATATAGCCCATGTAGTTAACTTAGTTGCAAGATTTCAAAACAGCCGTAAGGAGACACACATGACAATGGTAAAAATAATTCTCGGATATCTCTAAGGGACAATTGATTATGGATTGTAGTATCCATATAGAGGCAATTTTTCTTTGCAGGTTTTCATAGATACAGATTGGGAAGGAAATGTTGATGACTGGAAAAGTAGAACCAGTGGAGCATTATTTTTAGGTGGTAGATCGATAGCTTGGACTAGCAAGAAGCAGAACATGTAGCCACATCCATGAATTGTACACAATCTATTTGGATGAGACATGTCTTGAAAGGTTTCAAGGAAGATATGATAGAAGTAGTGACTATATATTGTGATAGCACTAGTACTATAAATATTTCTAAGAATTCGATGTTGCATGATAGGAATAAACACATTGAATTAAAGTATCACTTTCTTAGAGAAAGATTACTTGAAAGAAAGTGATATTGAATCATGTATCAACTAAGGAGCACTTGGAAGATATGTTCACTAAACCTTTGCCTAAGTCATCCTTTAAATATCGTTGAGGCAAGCTAGGAGTTATACCCCTACCTAAGATCAACTAAGATGCTGGTGATGCATCAATCTAGTGGATTCCTTGAATATCTTTCACTATGGATCAATGAAAAGTGGGATATGCCTCAAGGGGAAAAACTATGATGTGACATTTAGATATGATAGAGATGTAGCAGCAAAATTAAAGACAAAAGATGCCTTTGCAGCTTTGAAGTTGCTATCAAAGGGGGAGAATAATTGTAACAGTCATATGGGGAAGGTAAATAAACAAAGGAGGAGAAGATCAAATGAAGAACTGATGACTAGATAGTGATGTTGCAGACTTAATAGGTATCATGTTGAACTTTTGGTATTGTAGTTTTTGGTGTTGCCACTAATGCCAAAGGGGGGTATTATTGGAATAACTAGTGAAGATGGTGGTTTATCAGTAAAAGATGATGTTGTTAGGACTGTTGGTGATGATATAATTATGATATGATTAGTTATTTGTGTTGTCATTTATGGAAACCATGTTTTTACATGTTTTCTTATGTTTGATATGTCATATAAGTCTACTAGTATAGCCTAACCAATAATAGATTGCATGGAGTGAGTTGGAAATCTAAAATTCTAAGTTGATAGTGAACCGGTAAGTGGGAATAGAAATGGAGATGGTTGTGGTTGTCATCTTTGTTGAGTTATATGTTTCTCTTTAGAATGTGTAATTACGGCATCATAATTAGTCTATGACATGAATCACATCATGATTGGAGAACCAGAAATCAAGTTTCATTTATTGTTGTATTTTCAGTGTAGGGTTTAAGAACTGGTAACAAGATCTCTTTGACTGGTGATGCTTTATGGTTTGGTGATGATTCTTTTCATGTTCATAAATTCATGATTATGTGTTATAATCCATGTGAAGAGATAGGATATTGTTTTGGTGCATACATGTGGCAAATTTCTTCGAAAGCTGGGAAGTGCTAAGTAGAATGAGCTAAGGGTTTGGAAGCATATTAGATCAAGTTGTGGTGATGTGTTGTGATCATTCAATGACTGTAATTGTCTTGTAAATTGTTTTAATGATTTGTAATATGTTTTGGCAAATTATTTTCCCACACTTGAAGTAATTTTAAATTTGCTAGGGTTATGTAACTGACGTAATTGTAAAGGTTATTTAGGTCATATATTTGAAAGTTTAGTGTGTTGATGATAAAAAAGAAGTGTGTGTGTTGAACTAGATTGAGATGTCTACATGAGAGTAGCAGATTGGAGGTGATAAGGATGTGAACAAGGAAGCAAAGAAGTGCTAAGACCAGATCATTTACCTGTTATTTCCTAACAGTTCCAACAACATTAAAATCCCTTAACTAGGTAGGTCCTAATAGGTCTGACATTGTAAATCCCTTCACTGAGTATCTCATTAACTTGAGTTTAAATAATTTTGAAAGGTTATTCCTAATAGGGTATATCTCCTAATAGAGTTGAGGTTGAAATTCCTTAACCGAGTGACTCCTAACAGGGTCTTCTCCTAACAAGGCATTGTTCTAAATCTCTAAACTGAGCTAGGGTCCTAACAAGGTGCATTCCAAAAGAGTGCAAATCTTGTGGGTACTAATTGCCACCATGGTTTTTCCCATTTCGGTTTCCACATGAAAAATCCTTTTGTTCATGTTGATGAATTTTTAAGTTGTTCATTTGATATATTTACTATACTTGATGCTACCGATAATGTTTTGATAAATCTTATTTGGTGATTATTTGATTAGCTACCGATACTGGTAATAAATTATTTATGATTAGTATTGATCATTTTGGTTGAAGATTTCAGTTTACTGTTATTACTGATTCACCCCCCACTCTCTATAATAACCAAATCCTCACTATAACAATAGCATGATCATCCTCTTTATCATTAATTTTAAATGCATAATACAAGAATCTTAAGAAAACTTCTTATTTACAATCCTTTAAATGATATGCATAACTTCCTTCTATCCATTCATCTATATGAATCATTCATCTTCTCTAGACCTAGTTAACATATTCTAACATATTCATTCCTTATATTTTGAGTAGTCCTCTTCTAAGGTTCCCTTACACTCTAATTTTGCATCGTAAACATTCTATAGAATAATGCAATTAAACCACAATGGCAAATCCATTTCTATTTCAATCATAATCCACTTTAATTCCAAAGCACATAAGATCACATCTTTACAATAGTACAATTACATCCCTAAGGTTTCATTACAATTTATTGCATAGTCCTAATTTCCAATTACAACCTTTTTACAATTACAAGTACATAAATTACAACATGAGCATAGCTCTTCCTACTACAAGATCCTAACTACTATATACAAGAGTATTACATTACGTGAATTCCATCATATACATTACATAAATTTTCTACAAGCTACATACATAGTCATCATGAAGAAGAATACACATCAACACAATAAAATCAAAGAGAACATCCCAATGGCTAAAAAGAACCAACCACTTGACCATCTGGAACTAAATGAACCACCCCCCATGCTAGTAGTTGACACAAGGTCCTAACACACACCCTAAACCTAGGGTGGCACCTATAACCAAAGAGACTAACCACATAAGGACTCTCATGAAAGAACCCGCACAATACTACAAGAATAAACTCCCAAAGGCATACAACTCAACAAGACATAAATGTATCCATTAAGGAATAATCTTAAATCATAAAGGGGGATACATGTAGGAGTGGAGTGTCATCACATGCCATTCTCAAAACATAACAATCATAAGCCAATAGCCTAATGGACATGTGGAGCTATCTCAACCTATCAGAGTTCAAGGGAGATTGACCTACCATAGCAATGGACTTCTCATGCTTATCCTAAAACTTCCTCCCTAGGATAAATTCATGAGGCTCACATCAAGTATTATCTTTATTAATGAATCTAGCTACCCAATCCATTCATTATTAGGTTATAACTTATTTTCAAATCATGGTAAACTCCCAATGTACCCTAGCCGTATAGACTTCATGCACCCTTACAAGTAACCTCATGCAAGCCTATCTCTCATGACCCTAGTCATTACAAGGAAGCCCACTGCCCCTAACACAGACTTAAACAATAATAATCACACAAGAGGCTCCAAAACCATATGCAAACATGAAAACCCTAATCAATAATATGCAACCAATAACTTTCATATACAAGAACATGCAATCGCTATAGGAGAATGAAACCCAAAAGGATAATCTATGACTCGAATAAATTTAAGACATTCACATATCAAATAACATCCATACACAAGACGATGAGTGAAATTGAGAGGTGGAAAAGTCTCGTGAGTCTCCCCTATGGTAGAGCTAGATTGGGAGCTCACCAAGACTCTCCTCTCTCTCAGATTCACAATCTCCATAAGAACTCATCTACAAGGATAAAATATCCTTAATAAACAATAGAAATATAATGTATAGAAGACATATACAAAATTATCAAGACATTTGACATGTCGTACATCCACGACAATGCACAAGAAGCATTATTTCCAAAACTATAAACCAAGCAAAATAATCTAGAATCCTATGGCTTCCCATTCCAAATCTAAGAAGACTAAATAGTTTGCATAAACCAAATACTTTTTCCCCAAAAAAATCAAACACGTAGACAACAAGTTTTGAAACTTTGAAAGCAAAACAAGAAACCAATGGATAGGCCTCCAACCTGTAGCCTATGTGATGGTTTGTAGTTGAAGGAGAGCCCATAGGCTTCTATAATCCCACTCTAAGCCAAATACCCTCCAAATACAAGCCCAAATAAGCCTCCAAGAATTCAATCCAAAAGAATGGAACTCGTGAATAGTCACATGCATTCCATTAAAACATGAAAAGCTCTAGAAACCCTAATCCTCCAAGCAATAGGATTATTCTTTTTTGTAATATTTTTCCCCTACCCTATATCTTTCAAAATCATTTGCCCATTTGAAATCCACCAATGGGAGAATGGGGTAGGTGAGGAAAAAAAATATTTAATATAAGATATAAGTGGGATTAATTTATGTTATATTCCAAGTATATTATTATTCCACTATATATATATTAATGCACAAACTATAGTCTACTTAGGAATAATATTTAATCCACCATAGGCTATAATTAATTTAATCAAATAATCACAAGGGAAGAACATTATTAAATAAATCAGGCACTAAATAGTTAAATACTCAAACCAATACAATATTAAACATTAGTTAAATAATCCTTACAAAATTATTATCTAAAGAGATCCTGTAATTCTAAAAATCATAAACCAAATAATCAAATCCTCAAATAGCTAAAATCAAATAATTAAAATAAATATTACTAACTATTAAATCATGTATCAAATAATCAAATAATCAAATAGTCAACCACAACATAAATAACCACATAGCCAAATAGATCAACCATACTCACAAACTAAGAGAGCCAAGATGACAACTGTCATGACAAATTGCCCCTAGTGACAATCTTAGACCTAGAGTATGTGAAGGGAGCTCATGTCATCTCTGAACTACATAAGCCATTGGAATTAAAGACACACTTAGACCTATGAAGCTAGGTGGACTCTATGTCTGGTACCTACAAGATCCTTCAACCACAAAATAATGATACAACATATGCATATATCGCATAACACACAAGTAATAGGGAATCGTGATGACACATCCTACTTGTAATGAGTGATGTGACATCATCCCTCTCACAAAGACAATCATACAATAATCAAAAACATCTCATAAACATCTCAACATATTTAACCATGAAATAGGGTTAGCATAATCATAATCAACATCTATCAATGATCCATCACATAGTAAGCATATGAAAATCATCATATACATATATTCATCAAATCTCATGATAAATAATGATAGTATCAATCATCCATAGAGATCATCAAAATAGCATATGTCCAATATTGTCTATCATCAATAGTAGGTAACTGAAACACACAAGTAATTATCATAAAAATCATCAAATATAGTCTAGATAGGTCTATCAAGCATGAAATAAAAGTTAACTCTCATCAAAATTGGTCAAATCAAGGGTGGACGCTACATATTTTATCCACAAGGTCGAGTCCCCACCAATAGAAGGGATAGGAAGTAACAATGGATTGTAATACCTATTCTAGTGCATGTATCAACCATTGATGTATCTGGAAGTTGACATTTCTTGACAAATTAATAGACATATTTTTCCATAGAAGGACAATAGTAACTAGTGAAAAAAAATTTCTTTCCTAGGGTAATGCCACTAGAATGTGCCCCACATATAGTTGTGTGCACTTCTCATAAGGTAGTGTTGTCCTCATCTTTCTCAAGACATATAGGTAAGGTACCATCAAGGTCTCGACAATATAATATCAACTAAATTGACATAGTGGGAAGCTTGGTGTATAAAGGTTTTATATAATTTATTGGATAAGTCAAATGATATAGTATTGTCATGTAAATAGGCATAGATGTCTATATACCACTAGGAATCAAGACCAACTCTAAGAAATATCATCCCAAATGAATGTACATTATAGTTAGGTTCTAAGAGAAGTTCCACCAAGAAATCATAATATATGGTATTACTTATCATTTATACAAGCGACGCTATTGTAGCCATTGCATTAGCTACTCTATTATTATCCCTATAATTTTTTTCTAAAGTAATTGATGTGAAATATTCTTTAAAGTCATTTACCATTTTTTATATGGAATTATATTTTCATCCTTTATTTTGTAGCCATTATTAACCTATCTGATCACTGGTTGAAAGTCTCCAAGAATGCGTAACTCTAATATTTTTGGTGATACATAGTCATACAGAGTCCATTAATCAATGCTCTATATTCAAATATGTTTTTGGTATATGGAAATTTATCTTATTATATTTTGGTATACAGTCCCCTTCTGATGTGAAAAAGAGAATGCCAATGCTAGAACCACCTTGTGCGTAAAGCCATCAAATTATAAACTCTAAAGGTGTGTAGATTCCATGTTAAAGATTGATTCATCAGGTAACTCAATGATAAAAGGATGATCGTCTTCCATACGAGCATCAAAAAGTTGATCTACTATTACTTTTCTTCCCATATATTTCTTTTATTGCTATTCTTTCCACAAATTTGATGTCAAACTCACTAGGAATCATGACCCATTTAGCCATTCATCCTATAATAGCTGATTTATTTAGAATGTACTTAAGAGGGTCAATATTTTCAATGAGCTTTGTTTAATGTATAAGCATGAAATGCACAACTTCTATGAGGAAAAAACTTCGACAAGGCCCACATTCTTCTAAGAGGAGTGTAGTTGATGTCATATCCTACTAGAGGATGACTACTATAATAAATGACACATTTATTTCCTTTAGAATCATGTTATGCAAAAAGTGCCCCCAATGCTATGGTAAATATTGATATATAAAGGAGTAAAGGCTTATCATTTAAAGGAGGTACTTACACTAGTGGTGACATCAAATACTCTTTGATCTTTTAAAAATCTTCCTCATACATTTTAGGTATTAGGTGAAGATGAAAGAGACAAGATATCAATCACCATGATGTACATGGCTATGAGAATTTGAAATCCAAAACTAAACTTGGAGTTGAATTTTGCATTAGAGCTTGAGAGAATGATTAAAATACAATTTATTGCTTTAAAGGAAAGGAAATGATCTTGCGACTTTCACCATTATTCATTACTATGTTATGTGATGTTATGTCAAAATAGACAGGTATTAGAAAATAGACTAAAGTTGGTCATTATTGATAACAAAGGGAACAAGATTCTATTGCAACTATGTGCCACATATGGGATAAGAAGTGTGCCAAAAGTGATTACATAAATTTTCATGATGTTTATGTTGTGTCAATTATGCACTCTTTTAATCACCAACTTGATAGATTCTCACCACAAGATAATAGAAATGATAAGACCCTTAGCTAAGAATCTTAAAGCAGGAGACACCCATAACTTTGGTGACTAGTTTTACATGCTTTGTAATACTTTGATAAGAGTATATGGATGTCCACAGGCCCCCCATCAACTACCAATGTTTTTATCCAACATGATTTCTTTCTTGGAGTTTATGTGGCTAATGCTATGGATAGAAAAGTAGATCATGGAGAGGAAAAAGAAGGGGAGATTTTTATCCCATGTTGCTAGATGTGCAGGACACTCCATAGGGTCTAATATTCTGGAAGAGTTGCAGGGTTACATAAAAACAAATTATTCTTTTAAACTAGACAAGGAGAGGTTGTGTGTTACTGAGGGCCATATCAATCATGTCAAGTCAAAAGTGCTTACCAGCCTAGGTGTCACCCATGAGGTGTTATTGGATGAGGATGTTATTAGAGAAACTATGATACTTTTGATGAATTTTTTTAAAGGAAGGAATAGAATATTTTCATGGATTTGGAAAAGGAGGAAAGAAGGAAGGATTGAAACTTCCCTAGCTTTTACCCCAAGGAATCAAATATTCTTAAAAGGATTAACTTGTACATAAATAATTTTGAATAATTATATGGAAAATTAGTACATGATGATCCCTTACCAAAGAAGGAAAAATTTTCTATGAATAAACCCAAAGGGGTGGTGATCTCTAATTATCTAGATGTTGTTTCCATTCAAGAATCCTCACCTATTCACCCTCCATCGAAGACACAAAGAAGAGATGATCACGTGCCATTACTGCGATATGATTATACTAAAGAGGTAGGAGATACTGATGAAGTTGTTAGTGCTTTGAGAGCTCTGAATGATGATGAGGGAGTGGATCAATCTCAAGGATAAACCCCTAGGAATGAAGAAGAAGCACATGGGTCTGAGGCTAGGGTTGAGGAGAATGTAGTGCCAAAAGACCAAGAAGATGAACAAGTAGTTATTTCTTTGAGGTTTATTGAAGATGATTCATTAAAACCCCTAAATTAAAATATTTATGGATAAATATGAAAATGGAGTTTGAAGAAAAGAAATGAATGAATATGATGGGTGCTGATGAATCTTAGCAACATGAGATTGCAATGACGACTTTCAAAAAATTAAAATTTGATGAAATAGATGTCACCCCAGAAGAAGCTAGAGAAATGGTGCTAAGAAGAAATATGTGAATTATTAAATGGATGACTGTGAACCAGATGTTTCTTTTAGATCAGGTCAAGCATCAGGAAGACACAATGCTAGTAATAGAGTTTGACTCAAACCAGGAAGTGGAATGGGGTATAACCCAAAAATAGAAACTCTAGCAACATGAGTAAGATTTAAGAGTATAGATAAACAAAAGTTAGTTGAGATGATCGAAAATACCAAAGGAGCTACTATATTGAAAACAATCAAAGATACCTCCCCTTTGAAGTTGGTAAATGCCATGATTATGAATTATGCAATGTTCATAAGAGATATTATAAAGGGTATGCAACAAAAGTTGGTAGAGCATGAAAAATTCAAATTGAGATGAATGAGGAGATAACCAAATTTTACATTGAAAATGTTAGGCTAAAAGACCAGTTGCAAGGTGTAGAGGGAAGTGAAAGCAAGGAAATTTCTCTTCATAAGCATGCACCAACAAAGCCAACTGATAAAAGTAAGGGTACTAAAAAATGGGTTGAAGAAAAACAAATGTATGAAAAGGAAATTGGAAAACTAATGAAACTAAATGAGGAGAGAAAATAAATAATCTTACAAAAAACTATATATATGTTTGAAAAGATATTGACACATAGGGTAAAAATTTATCATTGATAAGATAGAGGATGTATAAAAAGGGCATGAATCACTATTGAGAGAATTAAAAGACTTCAAAGAATATAAGCCTATATTGGAGATATTGTCCAAGAGATGGAAACCAATGCACCACACTCTGATTACCCTATGTAAAGTATTGCAAAGAGAACCAATTGCACCCCCTTCCATCAAAGCCACTAAAAAAATGGTGAAAATTGTAATGGAAGAACTTAAATATGTTTCTATGGAATAACCTATTGTAAATGCGAGGATTGATTCTTTCCACACATTCAAACATTGGAAAATACCTTCAATTGTGGATAAGGGTAAAAATATAGGAGATTTTAGTGATTGGAAAAGTGAATTTAGTTAGATGGTGTAGAGGATTCTTTGCCACATGAAAGAAGAAAAAGAGATTATTGTTCAAAGCCTTAATCTCTTTCTAGATAAGATAGTCACACTAGATAGTGGATACGCAAGGTTCATTTTTGAAGTGTGTTCTATTACAGATAAGAGGTGGAGAGATCACTTGGTCAAGGTTCCTAAAATACAAAGTTATAAGTGGCCCAACAACAATTTTGTGTATCAATGGGAAAGACAGTACTTGAAGCATTTAGAATAGTGATGTACTGTGGTGTTAGCCGATGGAAATGAATTCCACTCCAACTAAAAATTGAACCTTGCTAGGCCCATTAGTCATGGGTTGCTATTCAAACTATTAATATAAGGAGTTGCACTTATGTTCACCAACTTTTCTCATATTTTATTTGTCTCTTTTTCTCCAAAAACTTTTTTTAAAATTACAAATATTTTAAAAATACTTTAATTATGCTTTGTTATCACAAATAAAAAAGCATGTCCTTTCATTCTTGTATGGGGAAACTGAATAGTCAATTTTTAAAGTTGTGAAGCTTCCCGCTTCTCCCATTTTGTATATAAGGGAGGAACTAAGACCAAAAAAAGGGTTCGAGAGAATTCATAAGCAAGAACACATTCATAATTTTTTTTTGCCTTTTCCACAATGGTGATGATATTAATATAAGGATATTGTTCTTCTCTGAATTGTTTCTATGGTCGCATTTGATATATGTTATGTGGTTGCCTCCATTTTGATTTCTTTTTTCTTATTTAAATCAATATATCAAGGGTATTTCTGATTTGTCAAAGTAGTTTTATTTCTCTATGTGATTTATTCAATTGGTTTCTACAAACTAGAATTAAAATTGATGTAATAAGTCAGAGTAATTTGAGAGAATCACTTGGATTAAAAATAACCTAATAACATTAAATTTATGCACATTTATGGAACCCATGAAAAATTAAGGTGCCAAATAACTTGAGTTATGGTTAGAATACATATGCATACAGTTTAAACTCTGTTGCTCTGTAGGAAAGACACCAGTCTTAAATGTTCCCAAAATTTCTTTCAACTGAATTTTGAATTGTGTTCTTTTGATTTCAATATTAGGAGTGGAGGAGATTCTCTTTTTTTAGTTACGCATTTCAATATCCTAATGCCAAAATGAAATATCTAAATGAGGTAATTGAATGATTAAAGATATTCACTCCCATAAATTGTGTAAGGATTTTAATTTTCTTTCTTATTATTCAAAGAAGTGAAGGATTTCTGTTAATAAATGTATACCTGTCAAGGCATAGTAGAGCCTAAAGAGTAGAAGACATCAAATTTAAGCCTGATTGTTGTTCGTTGGCTAAATCACTTGTGAATCTTGATAATAGAACTTAGCATACTCTTAGAGTTATACAATCTATTGATTTGGGAGCCAATAAGAGTTAATTTGATAATGTCCTTAGCTTCATTTCATTCAATTGTCACATGTTCTTGGATTCCATAATAATGGTTTCAAGTTTGATGGTGTTTACTCTAGGTTTGGCTGACCTCAAGTGTTACACTTCATATTGTTGTTTTGATGATGGATTGTTGTATAAGGTGTTTGATGATTATTTTAGTCCTAGTTAAGATGTGTTGTGGTCCACTTTACATTCTTTTCGACCAAAATAATGTTTAGTGTTGGCCTAATTTGAATTATGTTATGTTAAGTTGCTTAGGCAACCTTGGGAGAATTTTCATATGTGAGGATGATATATATAGATGTATGTGAATGTAGACTATGTGGTGTATGGGTGTTATGTGTGATGTATGTGAAATAAATTTAAATGTAATGAAGGAGTATGAAAGAGGATCTATCTTCCTAATTGTTTGATGTCTATTGTTGACTTGGTAAAAAGTGTTGAGCAGTGTGAGATTTCATGTGCTAGCAACTAGAAGTAGTGAGCCAGAGGAATCTATAGATCTTAAAGTTGTAGAAGTGCATCGGTGGTGGATTATTTCTCTTTTATTCTTTTTCATTTTGATAGTGAGCCTTTGTTTCTTTTTATCGAGTAGTGAGCCCTCTGATAGAGAGCCTCATTTCTTTCTCTTGGGTAGTGAGCTTTTCTTTGTTAAATCCACCTTAGCTGGTATCAACCTAATAGGTGTTCATATATTAAGAATAGCTTCTTTATGGTTTTCCCCTAATATGGTTTTCCATATAAAATATGGTGTCTGATAGTGTATTGTATGCTCTTGTTTTTCATACTCATATCTTTATGTGGATTATGTGTTAAAGTTAAGTTGTGGTAGATTTGGTTCAAGAGATGGATTTAAGATTTTGTACAACCGATTCACTCCCCCCTCTAATTTACTTTGTGTGTTAGGATATTCAACAATTTGTATTAGAGCTTTGGTTCCTTGGAGAAGATCTTAATCTCTTGGGGAGATCCTAATATTGCACAAATTAAAAATCCCTATGTTTGATGGATCTAACCATTCTTTTTGGAAAGTGAAAATGCAAGGTTACCTAATTTCTCTTGGCTACAAAGTAAGGAAGTCTGATACAAATAAGCACACTAAATTGTAGACTGGAGTGAACACTCCAAATGACATCAAGGATTTTGAAGACAATGAAAAGGCAAGGTTTTCTATCTTTAGCTTTCTTTCTAAGATTGAATAAACAAAGGTTGTATCTTTCAAATCTGCATATGAAGTTTGGGATAAATTAGAAAAAAATTGTGAAGGAGATGTTATTGTTAAAGAGGATAAGTTGCAGAATGCTAAAACTAAATATGAATGCATTCAAATGGATGAATAAGATAATATAACTAGCTACTTATAGAAGATAGATGATGCTGTAAATGAGATCAGAGGTCTTGGAGGTAACTTACTAGAAGATGAAGTTGTGAGAAAGGTATTCAAAAATCTTACTAAACCCTATAGCTCTAAAGTTTCAGCAATATAAGAATCATAGAATTAGAATAAGTACATTATAAAATACTTGAATGGCTCTTTACTTTCTTTTCACATGAGAGAATTTGGTACTACTAGTGCAAGGATAGAGAAAGAATTTAAGACTACTAAATCAGTGAAAGATGAGGAATTTGATGAAGAAAATTTTCATGAGAGTGAGGAGAACTTTGTGAGAAGGAATAAGAAGGGAGGCTAAAAGTACAAATATAAGTTGCCCTTTAAATATTTCAATTGTGGAAAGATAGGTTCCTATGTTTCTAGGTGTCTTCACATAATTGCCAATCAAAAGAATAAGGAATTCAAAGGAAAATTCAATAAGAAGGATTATTATGTTAAAGAAGATGTAAATATTTCTTATGATAAATTTTAATATGAAGAAGTGTAGCATCCTAAAATTGTGACACTTGCAATTTCGACTGCATTTCGGTCTTCACGATGGCGACGCAACACGCAACATGAATGGAGACCCCGAAACTTGCTCACGACACTGAAAACTGCATTTTTCAAGCACCCTGGCCTGAACCTCCTTGCACCCTGTTGTCCCGGGAGGTGGGACCAGAGCACCCAGTGCCCTGGTCCTTCAGGACCAGGGCGCCCAGCGCCCTGGTCCCCAGGACTAGGGCGCCCAGTGCCCTGGTCCCCAGGACCATGGCGCCCAACGCCCTGGTCCCTGGGTCCTATTTTGGGCCCGGTCTCCTAAGGGGTCTCGGGTCTTTTTGTTTGCAATTTGGAAATTAACTTTCTTGGTCGGCCTAAGGTCGGGAAAATCAGTCTATCAGCCCTAAATGACAAGTATATAAACTACATTTTTCTCTCTCATTTGGCATGAAGAGGATATATGTATGCAAGCGTGGAAACTATACTTAAGCATTCAAGCATTCAAGCATTCCTTCAAGCAATTGATCATTTCAAGTCTCCATTCAAGGCTAAGTGTTGCATTCAAGTCAAGGATTCAACCATTGAAGAGGAGATCACATACATGCTACAACAACATACAACATCTAAACCTTCGCACATAAGGATACAAACATCCTTAGAACAAGGTATTAGTACTTGTTTTACAGTCATTTACATTTACAGCTCTTGCTCATTTCTTGGTTAATTCCAAAACCGGGGTTTGACCTAAAGGCAAACCCCTAATCCCTAACCCCCCAATCGTCTTTGCTTTTCTGTGTGTAGGTTGCAGGTACGCGGCTGAAATTGAAGATCTGGAATCCTTGTGCAGAGACGAACAGATCCCCCTTCGTTTCACGGATTTTTCGGAGGACCGTGGCGCCGGGCGCCATCATCCCAACAACTTTTGCTCAAATTTGCAGGACAGCGCCGTATCGACATTTTACTGCTAATTCCAGGTCCACAGCTTCATACTGTATTCCTATCTCAGTTTATAAGCGAATCTTTATCACTTTCTATGCATGCTTAGCTTAATTCTTCTATCAACATTCTTTACAAAAGAGGGTAGCCTTGCTGTCTTAACCCTTAAAACACATTTAGCATCCAATCTTGTATTGCGTGGGATTGGATCTTGTGGGTTTCAACCCCTCTTTTGAATGTAAAGTCTCTCCCCTAAGTGAAAACCATCGAATCCTAGCGAACCTCCCTTCTCTCTCCTCGGAGTTGGAAGAGGGGAGAACAACTAGGGTTTGATCGTGATTTTCCGCTTTACATTTTGGTGAACCCGACGTGAACATCCTTTCTGATTTTTCATGCTTAGATCTGAAAAAATTGATTACATTTCCATGTTTGATCTTTTGCAAAATTTTAGAGGTGATTGCATAAAAACCCTAAATTTTCTTTTTAGTAATTGAACTTGCGAAATGTCTAAATGTTAATGCCTGTTTCAGATCTGCCCTTCTATTACAAATTTTCAATTCATATTTATGCTTTAATTCTAAAAATTAAGTGGTTAAGTGTCAAAACCCTAATTTTTGAAACCCTTTTGATTCAACCTTTGTCTGACAATTTCACTGATCAAAACATCTCCAAATCAGCTGTAACTTTGGATTCCACAATAAAATCACAATATCTCTCATCCTTGAAAATTTGGAAAAAAGTTGCGAGGACCGTGGCGCCGAGCGCCATCGTCCCCGACATTTTTTCCGAAATTTCGGGAGCGAGATCTTATTGTGTTTTTCTGCTAAAATTCAGAATTTTGGCTGATTTTATCAATTATAACACCTTCAAAATTACAGTCAAAGTTGGTCTTGCGATTGCTTGGATTAAGGCTTCTAAACATTTAAAAATCATTGAAATTGAAATTTTGTGTCAAATTTGTGTTCTTACTGTCCTAGATCTGAAAAGTGTGTTATCATTCATTAAAAATTTCAGTGCTTTATTCAAATTCTTGCAATTTGTGACTTTTGAAATTAAGTGCTTAATTACAACAACTTTGATTTCCGCTTTCAAAATTGAATTTTGCGTGAAATTGAGTCAATTTTCAAATTTCAAAATTTGCATTGCTCTTGACATTCCCTCTAAAATCATAAAATTCAAAATTTCAGTTTCCCTCTCTTTTTCAAAATTCAAATTTTGCATTTTTCGACAATCTTGGTAGGGTTCAATTTCGAGATTGCAACTTTAATTTGGCCTATCTACAGATCGTAAAATCACTCAATTTTTTCAGATTAGCTCTAAAATCATCATACCTTTCATCCCTGCAAATTTCGAAAAAAGTTGCAAGGACCGTGTTGCACTCCGGGCGCCACGGTCCCAGACATTTTTTTCGAAATTTCGGGAGACTGTTGTGATTACATTTAATAGCGTAAATCCAGAAGATTGGCTGATTTTACTGAAAATTGCTACCTCTAAATTCAAAATCTTCTCTCTCTTTCTAGTGCATGAGTTTTACAACAATAAGCCCTACTTACACTATTCCCGTTAGACGAAGCCTTAGAATTAAGTCCTTCCAAGGTTTAATTACTGAGGAGATGGAACCTAATTTGAATAGCCTTTTTAACGAGGACATGGGTAATTCCTCTAATCCTCCTAATGATGAAGAAGCTCTCCATGAGGTTTCTGTAGAACAACTTTCGAAATTGGATAACCAATTTGACGATTTTCGACAATGGATGTCTCAAGAATACCCTGATAGTCAAGCTCTTCCTTTAATTGAGGGTCTAAAACATATGCTTCAAAGTGATAAGAATGGAATTGATATTTTGCGTGGTATTGCACACATTGTGGATTCGAATGTGATGCCTATGAAGAGTTGTGCTGAAAATTTGGGTTATACACAACCTCTTACTCAAGTCAATCATTCTATTCCTTTGACAACTTCTATTGCTAGCATACCTACCTTTACATCAAACATAATGGCTACTTCTACACAAGACATTCCTCCTGTGATCACCAGTCATGGGGGCAACCCTTCTTCTTCAATTAACCCTCTTCCTTCATTCAATCTGACTTCTTCATTCATTCCTTCGATGAGTGTGCCTATTATATCACCACAAATGAACATGACACAACGGGGCAATTCATTCAACCATTCCATCCCTCCTTGTAGTGTTCCTCTTGTCCAATCATCTCCTATGACTGACTATCATAGGGTCCCACCACCTTACTCTTTACCTTCTTTCAATAACATAACACCTCCATCTCAATCTAACACATCTAATATGAATTCTTCGACTGAAGCGACCATTAACAATCTTGCACAAACTATCTCTTCTTTACAGCAACAAATTGCCTCTATGAATCAATCTAAGTTTAGTGTGCCCACATTTGACATTGCGAGCCCACTTTCTCTTGACATTGTTCGAGCTATCCCTCCTAAACATGTTGAAATCCTGCATTTGGAACTTTATAATGGTAAAGGAGATCCTCTAACACATGTTAAGACTTTTCAAACAATATGTATTGATTTTGCTTATGACCAAAGGTTGCTTGCAAAACTGTTCACTAGAACATTAAGAGACAAAGCCCTACAATGGTATTGCTCATTGCCTTCTTATTCTATTACTTCTTTCGAACAACTTGCAAATGCTTTCATTCAACAATTTCAAAACAATATAAGTCCTAAAGTTACTTTGATTGATTTAATGCATTGTAAACAAGGTGTTAAAGAAAAAGTGACTGATTTCATTGGTAGATATAAGCATTTGTATGCTCAAATTTCTTTTCCAGTGCCTGACAATGATATTCAAAGAATCTTTATTTCTAATTTACAAAAAGATATTCGAGACAAACTTTTGCTTTCTGAGTTTACTTCTTTCCAACAGTTATGTGCAACTCTTCACAATTATCAACTGACTGTGAGTCAAATGGAACAATCACATCCTATGGCTCCGAGTGATAAGGGTGATAGCAGTCAACAACCATTTGGGAAGTTTAAACCGAACAGAGATTCCATCAAATTCAATGAAAACATCATCAACAACAATGTGAATGCAGCATCAGGTGTGCCTCCTATTTCTAAATTTTTCAAGAAAGAAAGAAAGTATACTCCTTTGAATGAATCATTGCATAGTATTATGAATAAGTTATTGGAACAAAATGTGCTTACTCTTCCTCCTATAAGACAAATTGATCCTGCAAAGATTACTTCACCTTATTTTGATAACAAATCTTTTTGTCAATTTCACCGTCAACCTGGGCATGATACTGAAAAATGTTTTTCTTTAAAGGGTAAAATTCAAGATTTGATTGATAATAACACTATTTCTGTTTCTGGAGTGAATGATAAAGGCAACACATCTGTAGCTCCTCCTAACCAAAATCTTCAGATTTTCACTGATCCATTGCCTTCTCATACCTCTAATGCAATTGAGGCTAATGATTCCTCTCTCTCATCTGATGGTCTTGTGTCTATGACTCCGAATGTGATTAACTTTGTAGAGCAGCAAGAAATCCCTAAAGAACCTTCCATCACATTTGATTCCAGTGAAACCATTAGGGCACCTGATGGTCCTTTATACATAGTTGCAAAAGTTAAGAATACACCTTGCCGTGGAGTGCTTATTGATCCTTCGTGCATGATTAATGTTATTACTGAAGAATTCCTTTTTACTTTGCAATTGAATCAAGTGATATATGACAAAACAGATGTGATTGTGAAATTATTTGATGCATTTTCTTCTCCTGCAATTGGTTCTATTACATTGCCTATTGAGGTCTATAACAAATCTCTTGACGTGAACTTTGCTATTATTCCATCTTCCGAACAATTTCGTGTGAAGCTTGGCTATCCTTGGCTGTCTTCCATGAAAGCTATTGCTTCTCCTATTCATAAGTGTTTGAAATTTCCCCATAATGGTGAAGTTGTTACTGTCAATCATAGTCTCTTTAAACCAGCTGAAAGAACTTCTAGCGTTCCTATTGATTACTTTTGGCCTAAACAATTCCAATCTCTTCCTCCGCGAAGTGATCATCTTTTCAAATCTTATCAAAAGTGGAAAACAGATATGATCCTATCTCTAAGTGAACCTAGAACACCTAAACTTGATATTCCTATCATTCTTGAGAAGGAAGTTCTTCCTTTGAAAGATAAAACTAATGTCTTTCCTCAAGAAGATTCCCAACCCATCCCTATGGATGTGACTATGTCTATGCCTAATAAACTTCCTAAGAGTAGACCTATACCTCCTCGTCATGATGGACTTGGTCTTCTCCCTAAACCAAAAATTCCTCCTTTATATGGAGCAGTTCCTCCTCCTTCTTTTTATAGAGAGAAGAGACCTTCTTCTTCTCCTATTATCCAGCCTAAGAGACCAAAACCTAAACACCCAAGTGCTAAGGATGAGAACATTCCTCCTCCTCAATCTTCTCCACTTCCTACTAAGACTAGATGAAATCGTTCTGCACATGAACGCCGGCGAAAGCATCGTCTTAGAGCTCAAACTTTGCAATCTCCAAAAACACCTTCAACAAGCATTATTCCGTTTTCTCCTCAGCCGGACATTGAGCCTAAATCTCCTAAACATAAGATGCATGATGGTCTTGATCCTGTGCGAGTTAAAGATCCTATTTTTATAAATCTTGATGATGATATGGATGAAAATGTTATTCATGATGAAAATGTTACTCCTCTTGCTTCTGATAGTGAATATGAACTTGTTGATGTTGATAACCATTTATCTAATGAATTTTCTAAAGCACTTATCCTAGCTCCTAGACAAGAATGATGTGGCTCGGAACATGAACATAGCCCGTGTTTGGATCTTGTGATAGCTCCATCTGTTTTGTTGGATGTTCCTCCTCTAGCGTGTTCCCTGCCTTCCCGAAACATTGATCAGCAAGATCGGGGGGTAGATGACGTGCTAGACTAGTTTCATTAGCATAGCAGATTCTCTCCCCCTCTCTTTTGTTACTTCTTCTATATGTTATTCTCATTCTTCTATTTGTTGTCCTTAGTGTTGTTTACTTGAGGACGATGCAAAGTATTGAGATCTCTCGATCTCTCTCATGTTGACTCAAAAGACACATGTGTTCCCTTCTTCTAGGTGACCTTCCTTGATTGGGGAATGAAGAACAATTATGCATACATACATATGATATATATACATGAATTATCATATAGCATACTGACCCCGAGGAAAGCGAAGTCACCTCGTGCTTTGTGTTTTGTGTCTATTATCCTTGGGTTTATCTCACATTGGGGGGCTAAATCCTTGCGATAACGTGCTCCTTTCCTTTCTCATTTCTTATGTTTATCACTACATTAAAACAATCACCCCCGGTGAGGCATGTGCGATCGCTTTAACGTAGGGGGGCATACATCCCGATCATATCTTTTCAAGATACTTGAAAATTTCTTGGTAAATTTAGCCTTGCCTTGAAAATTTTTTATATCTTTCTTGCATGACTCATAGTGAGGGAACCTTACTACTGACAGTCATGGTTCTCCCTCGTGATCTTCCCTTTTACTTTGTCAATCGAAGTCGTAAGATCCTTAGTCCACTGGGGGCTTGGTGTATCTTGCCTCCTTGACGTGGTGAAAGTCTTTCAATGTTGTTTCCTTGTACTTTACCAGAAGTATGAGCTTACATACTCCCACTAAAGTGGGGGCTAAATGTAGCGTCCTAAAATTGCGACACTTGCAATTTCGACTGCATTTCGGTCTTCACGATGGCGACGCAACACGCAACCTGAATGGAGACCCCGAAACTTGCTCACGACACTGAAAACTGCATTTTTCAAGCAACCTGGCCTGAACCTCCTTGCACCCTGCTGTCCCGGGAGGTGGGACCAGAGCGCCCAGCGCCCTGGTCCTTCAAGACCAGGGCGCCCAGCGCCCTGGTCCCCAGGACCATGGCGCCCAGTGCCCTGGTCCCTGGGTCCTATTTTGGGCCCGGTCTCCTAAGGGGTCTCGGGTCTTTTTGTTTGCAATTTGGAAATTAACTTTCCTGGTCGGCCTAAGGTCGAGAAAATCAGTCTATCAGCCCTAAATGACAAGTATATAAACTACATTTTTCTCTCTCATTTGGCATGAAGAGGATATATGTATGCAAGCGTGGAAACTATACTTAAGCATTCAAGCATTCAAGCATTCCTTCAAGCAATTGATCATTTCAAGTCTCCATTCAAGGCTAAGTGTTGCATTCAAGTCAAGGATTCAACCATTGAAGAGGAGATCACATACATGCTACAACAACATACAACATCTAAACCTTCGCAGATAAGGATACAAACATCCTTAGAACAAGGTATTAGTACTTGTTTTACAGTCATTTACATTTACAGCTCTTGCTCATTTCTTGGTTAATTCCAAAACCAGGGTTTGACCTAAAGGCAAACCCCTAATCCCTAACCCCCCAATTGTCTTTGCTTTTCTGTGTGTAGGTTGCAGGTACGCGGCTGAAATTGAAGATCTGGAATCCTTGTGCAGAGACGAACAGATCCCCCTTCGTTTCAAGGATTTTTCGGAGGACCGTGGCGCCGGGCGCCATCATCCTGACAACTTTTGCTCAAATTTGTAGGACAGCGCCGTATCGACATTTTACTACTAATTCCAGGTCCGCAGCTTCATACTATATTCCTATCTCAGTTTATAAGTGAATCTTTATCACTTTCTATGCATGCTTAGCTGAATTCTTCTATCAACATTCTTTACAAAAGAGGGTAGCCTTGCTGTCTTAACCCTTGAAACACATTTAGCATCCAATCTTGTATTGCGTGGGATTGGATCTTGTGGGTTTCAACCCCTCTTTTGAATGTAAAGTCTCTCCCCTAAGTGAAAACCATCGAATCCTAGCGAACCTCCCTTCTCTCTCCTCGGAGTTGGAAGAGGGGAGAACAACTAGGGTTCGATCGCGATTTTCCGCTTTACAAGAAGAAAATGAATGTTTCTTTTTGGTTGTAAAGCAAGAGTCTTTCTTTTCTAACCTTAATAAAATTGTGAAGGAAAAAGCTCTAGAAGATGTTGCTA
Organism: Cryptomeria japonica; assembly: GCF_030272615.1. NCBI lineage: Eukaryota > Viridiplantae > Streptophyta > Pinopsida > Cupressales > Cupressaceae > Cryptomeria > Cryptomeria japonica. Next base: position 285,989,057 of record NC_081408.1, on the reverse strand, counting down.
AAATAGAAGGTATTGTTGTTTCTACCTTTCATGCTAGAAGATATAAATATGAATGTATTCTTTATAGTGGATGTTAAAACCATATGACTGGTGACAAAAATAAGTTTGTAAAGCTTGAAAATTTTGATGGATGATTTGTTAGATTTAGGGATGATCAAACAACTAGGATAGTTTGAATTGGTTTTGTCAATTGTGATGTTATACATAATACACATAGTGTTTTCTATGTTAAATTATTGAATCATAAACTTTTTGAGTGTTTGTGAAATGCATGGAAATGGATATAGTCTTGTTTTTTAGGATGATCAATGTCAAATAAGAAAAAAGTCCAAAACTATGATTACAATAGAAAATAGGATAGATGTAAATGTATATCAATTGAGGATTGTTAGCAGATATTACCCGATGCCATAGATTATTGAGATTTGGCTATGGTATCAAATGATGTTTAATATTAATTTTGATAATTTGGAGAGGATTAGTTAAATTCAATCTATGAGAAATTTACTAAAGATCACAAAACCTACTAATGCTATTTGCAAAGAATGTCAAGTTAGGAAGCAAACGAGGACAACTTTCAAAGTTAATGAACAATCTTTAACTAGATTGTTTGAGTTAGTGCACACTAATCTTTGTGCTCCAACTAGAAGTAGAAGTAAAAAAGGTGACAAGTATTCCATGCTCTTAATTGATGATTACTCTAGAATGACTTGGGTTACTTTCTTAAGAGAAAAGTCTAAAGCTCTAGAAAAGCTTGAGAAATTCAAGGTCATGGATGAAAATGAGACAAATAGAAGAATTAAATTCTTGCGGTCTGACAGAGGTGGAGAGTTTACCTCTGATTAATCCAATAACTTTTGTCAGAATCATGGGATAAGATGACACATGTCTGCTCCTAGGATGCCACAGAAAAATGATGTAGTTGAAAGGATGAATAGAAAAATTCAAGAAGCCACTAGAAAAATGATGAATGAATCAACTTTATTAGAAATCTGCTAAAAGGACGCAATACACACTGTAGTTACACTCTTAATTGAGTACAAACTAGAAGGAATCATGTGAAGACATCTTATGAACTTTTGTATGGAAGGACTATGTCTATATATTTTAGAGAATTTGCAAGTAAATAGTATATTAGGAGAGTTGAATAAAATTTGGAAAATTTTGATTGGTGATGCAAATTTAGATTTCAAGCTTTCAATATCTTCTCCATTAGCTATGGATTAATGTACTTTTCTTTTAGATTGATAGTTCCACAATCTTCTTCTATATGCCTACAAGATCGATGGCTTCACTTTACATAGCACCTTAAAAGCTTGAAAAAAAGTATGATCCATTGTAAGAATATTATTTACCTTTTTATTCTCTACAACCAACATATCTTATACCTTAACATGCTTGGTGCCTTCCTCAAACAACAACTTACCTAGTTTTTTATCACTTCCAGAAATTACCTTCAACGACCTTTGATAATATTTTTATTCATTTTTAGTTCTGCAATCTTCATTCTTACAACTCTTTATATAACTGTTAGAGTTATGTTGTATTAGCTAATAATTATTTATTTAATTATTAGTCTATTAAACTCTACGCTTAAGATAAACTTAGGCATTTAATAAATATTGTAGGTATTTAATAGTTATTCTAACTATTAAATACACATTATCCCTTTAGGGTTTCTTTAGGGTTGCATATATTTAGGGTTTCTATTATCCTTTTATAAGGATTGTATTGTACTTGTTCATGAAATTGATTCCCTTTCTGAATGATAATCTTCTTCTTCAGAGCATTTATGCTTTTTTGCTTTATGTGCCTCCATTCTTCTCTTGTGATAGGTATTTGCATGTAGGTGTTCTTGGAATCTCTGAAGTTTTATTTCCTCAACTTCTTCATGGTATCAGAGCCTACATCTGCTGCTGCTCGTTCCTGATTTTTCAGAAGATTTTTTGGAAGAGGGTTTCAAGTTTTTTCAAAAAATTTTATTGGATCTGGGGTAGTTGTTTTTCTTTTGATCATTTTGGGCTCAAACAGACCTCACTGTTGAACTCAGAACGCCTTAAAACCCCCCATTTTCATATAAAATTTGTCCAATTTTGACAAATTTGGGTTTTGAAATTTTTCTTTGGTTTTGCTTTTTTTTGGCATGAATTTTGAGAAATTCGTCAAAAAATAAAAATCATTAAAAAAAAAATTTAGAGTAGTTTGGGCCAAAAAAGACCTCACTGCTGGCTTCCGAAGGGCATTTCCAATCATTTTGATATATAATTCGACCCATTTTGGTGACAAGTGCATCTAGACCATGATTTTTACATTGGCACACTTTATGAGGCACAAAAATCCATATGGTTGTACCTGCAAATGTATCAAAAAAATTTCATCAAAAAAAAAAATAATTTTTTTTTTACCCTTTTTATGCCCTAAAAGAGGGGTTTTTTCTTTTGGTCATACAGAGGTGCTTTTTTGAAAACCTTATATCGTCGGAAAGCTCTTTCCGAGCTCTCTCTAGATCTGGAGGTTTGATCTTCTGATTTTTATTTTTTGATAGTGTATTTTTCTGTCAAAGCCAAAAGTTCCTTTTTGCACTCTAGGAGACATAGAATGAGCATTCGAACTCCATTTTTCAAAAAAATTATATTTTTGAAAAGCATGTGCTGTGTAATTTCTAGCCATATGAGTTTTATTTCCAGATTCTACTCCATGCATATTTTATTCAATTTTTTTCTTTTTAGCACTCTAGTGGATATCTTGGTTTTTTCAGGTCGTGGGATCTCTTCTCTGGGTAGGATGTCTCTATTTTGGTTCTTGTTTCTATTTCCAGTCTTCTTATCATTTTTCTCCAATACCACTTTATTGGGGTGGATGGATAAACAATAAATAATTAAACATAGTAATATGGTGTGTTGCCACACAAAAAAGAAAATTTTATTGACTTCAATGAAATAGTTGCATGTTTCTCCTTTAGTAGAGGTATTTAGAGGAATGGAGTTATTTCCAAAATGATCTTTCAGTGACTTGACATTTTCTAGACTAATCTACTTTCACAAATATTTTTAGATCATACATTCAATGTTGGTTGCTAGGAGAAACATCTAGATGGTCAATGGAAATTTTCTCAATTTGACTAAGTGGGAGAAATTAATGATTGTCAATATTATGTCTAGTGGAAAAAATTCACACTCGATGACAATACAATTGAGATTTGGCTTCATGGTGAAATTGCAGGACAACAATGCCTCTAAAATTATTCTTGTGGTTGAGATGAGGGACATATGAAATTCTTATCTTCTTTATCATGTTTACAACAATGTAAAAGAAAGGTATGCTAAATCCATATGGATTTTAGTTTCTCAATCTTATTCTATTCCACATTGCAAGTGACATAACTTTGCATTTAGGTTAGCACACCAAAATAGGAGAGTGGAAATATCTCAAGAGTGAAATAAAAAGTTCATTCATAAAAATATGAAAAGGAAAGAGATATCTTGTGGTGTTAGATGATGTTTGGGAAGTAAGGGAAGTCTTATTATCTAAGCTTATCCTCTTAACTAGAGATGGTAGGCATTGTAAAATTTTAGTTAGCACAAGAAATATAGAGGTTTGTACAATTCAAAATTCTCATATTTATAAGATGCAATATTTTTCAAAAAAATATAGCTGGATTCTATTTTTTTTATATGCATTTGAGGTAAATAAACACCACATTATAAGGAAGAACTAGAAGTGGATCATCACATTTTAAATGGTAAATTTGAAGAGTCTTATTCTTGCATCAACTTTTTATTTTCACTTTGAGATCTAATTCATATGTATTTAATTGGCTCATATTTGTAATAATTTTTTTAAAATTTATCATTTATGTACTTACATTAAATGTATTTGGAGGTCTATTTCACGAAACCTAACATTTTTTGTGAAGTTTTTGCTTCTTAAATTTTGCATATTTCTGATTGGAGACTTTCAAATCTAATTTTTCCTTATTTAATTTACAAAATTTGATTGGTTTTGAACATTTACATATAATTACATTGTTTAATAGCTATATTTATCAACATCATATGTTGAATGGTGGATTCATTCATTTAATGTTGCTTGCATTTATTAATTATACTCTAATGTATTTCATAATAAGGGTTTCAAATATGTTTCCTACATTCACTTCATTTCTCAAATATTTTACACATATTTCATGTTGAGATATATGATAACAATTTTAAATATCTTTAGATTCCATTAAAAAATTAATGGATGTTTCAATTGTTAGCTTTGATAATCCTCTTCGATATGATGAGAATAATCATACTTCTATTTCTTCTTGAGTATCTCTAATTCATAAAGAAATAGCTAATACAATGATCTCTCTAATGGAGATGTGTCATTGAAGAGTAACGATGGATCCTCTTCCCACAAGGATACTTTTGTGCAATTGGGAAAAGAAAAACATATTGAAAATAAAATCTTCATACCTCGATCAAAAAATAATTTTTACAATCATCCAATTGAACAGGTTAATGCTTCCTACATCTCTTAGTTTTAATCCTCTCCAAACTCCTTAGACCTCTAAAAAAAGGGTAACTTCTCAAGCTCCATAACTAAAGAATTCTTAAGCCTACAAGTCTTTCACAACACAATTCTATTATTTTCAAAATTGATTAGAGTCTAACTCAAAAAATTTCCCCTTCATTTATACCAAATTTCATCCCCCCTACATAATTTACACCCATGACATAAATATTTAAAATCAAGGTCTAGACATTGACTAATATATATGAAGACAAGATTAGATTTTCTTGCATATCTTTAAACTTTTTTGACAATTTGTAATAGAAAAAATGTGTTTAACCCAATTAAATTTTCTTAAACAAATGTAAATTGTAAGTTTAAAACATATTTAAGACCAATAGTACCAAATAATAATCTTACATTATTTGAGATGATTAACCATTTATCAAAATATAGATACTACAAGGCCATTATTAAACATAGGTCTTCAAACAATGTCATAACTAGAATGACAAAATAATAATATTTTTATTGCTAGCATCAGTCAACTTTACTAGAGTGACTTTATTACAAAATGCAAAAATAAAAAAACTTAAGATGAATAGTACAAAAAGTGAAATTTGAAAAGTAAAAATAATCAGACTGATTGTAACCTCATATTCTTGAAAATCTTCTTTTGTAATATAGAATTTAGAACAAGTAGAATTGTGTATAGGGTTATCATGTATCTATAATAAATATATAGCTTTTGAGTCAACTTCTTGAGTTCTTGGGTCCCACCTCACAAAAATCCCAACTAATATATCTCCATAATTGCTAGACAATCATCCATGTTGAGTTGTATCCACTATTCTCCATCAAGTTATGTCATGAACTATAACACCCCACTTGGAATATAACCAATAAAACCTCAAATTGTTATATTTTTTTTCTCCAATAGATGATTAAATAGATCAAGGGATTATAAAAGAGATGACTATATGGCAATATTGTCGGTACTCCTTAGTAAACATGATGAAAATTGATAGAAAGTAATATGAATAATTATTGTAGTCTAACTATGCTTGTGAATGTGTTTCCTATGTGTAGGAAAGTAACATGGGCCATGGGAAAAACACTTGTTTAAAATTAATTTCATCAATGAGAAGTCATAATTTAAACTATTGTTGACTTAGTAGGAAACAAGGTTTTATTGTTAGATATAGATGTGTTTATGAGTTTTATTACTGTGGTTCCCTAATGAGTATTTTTTAGTCAATTACCATGTTTTAATTACAAAAATAGACCCTAGGGTCTAGACCCTTGAGGTGGGGGCCTATTGAACATGTAATAAAGGCCCTAGGACTTGATTTAGCTCTCCAAAATTCCTCATTAAGATGAGTGACAAATTTGACAGATAGATGAGTTGAGTGTATCCATCCCACCCTGTCATACTCCATTTATGAGAGAAGACTTGGGGAATGTGATTTTCTAATTGTTATCCCCTATTAAATGAGGAAATGACAATATAGATGAGAGGATGGAAAGGTGACAAGTGTCACCTCTCCATCTAATTATTCTAATTTAATCTTCCTAATATTGGGTTTGTGAAGGAAGAGTAGTGTGTTACCCACTTCTCTATTTTTGAGGAACACTTGTAGGAATTTTAGAAATTAAGATAGATTTGAAAGATTGAAGGAGCCATTGCATGTAGAGATGAAGTTAAATGATGCATGGGATGAAAATGTAACATAGGATGTTAAGTGGTATATTTAGATTTAAGTGGATCTGGTGGAGTTCATGTGAAAACTTGAGTATAATGTTATCATTGGTCATATTTTCTAGTTATATGAGAAGACTCTATGATTTTTGCATGGGTCTATAATAGTATTATTTCTTGGTGGTATGAATAGAATCCACAAGTATCCATGACAACATTACAGTAGGGTGGAGAGAAACATTCATTTGTGTGCTTTTCCCATTGGATTACCTCTAATGAAGATAATACAATCATATTGAAATAGAATCTAGAGAGAAATTTCACTATGTTTTAGGATAAAATATTTCATTCTATAATAAAACAAAATTTATTTCCATTGGCATGTCAAGGTTTCCTTATCTTAAGTATTATGGCTAAAGAAAGTAGGGCACATAAAGACTTTTATTTTCATTATTTGTTAGCAATATTATAAGAGTAGATACTTTTAAATTATATCCTTGCATAAATAAGAACTTTGTAATTCTCTTACAATTTTACGTTTATGTGCATCTTATATATAATTGTACTACATGTAGGGAACTAAGTCACATAACATTCCTCTATTTATTCCTTGTTTTATTTATTTTTCCTACAAACGAAGAATAAAACAGATGCGGGTTTGAAGATGAATTTCTATTCATAAAATATCTCAATTCTATTTTTAGTTTCCTTTCCTCTAATTTTTCCTTCCCAACTATAAAATAACATAAGACGTAACTAAATGATTATTCTAGTACCTACATTTATTTAAATTCTTTATCATTTTTCAAAGGAATAAAATATAAATTTAGGATATACGAACACGTAAGTATATACACACTATCCTAAATTTAGATTAAAATCCATAAAGAGTCAGACAACTCCATTGTTGATTTATTTGTCATTAGTAGAAATGTTAAATAAGCCTAAACATAAATATATAGAACCAGACCCATACATATGAGCATTTGATATTTACCAATATGAGCTTGGGGATATAGAAAATGAATATTCTTATTAGGTAATAGAATAATTTGAATTTAAAACTTGTAGCTTTACACATATACTAAGATGGTCTATATGTACAAGTTGATACTATGACTAATCTTTTATATGTCTAGAAAATATGAACTTACTTCATCTAGCTAGTATGTTTCTATGAGCTATGTATCATCTCCAGACTTGATTGTTTTGATTACACCTAAATCATAATTGATAACAAGATTTGAAGATCTTAATTGCATGTTCAAGTTTTTGATTACGGAACAAACAGGTTTTCAAGGGACCTCAAACTCTTTAACAAAGAAATACATCAAAAAGCTGCATTAAGATATGCCATTTCCACCATAGCCCAAAGATAGTAAAAAGACAACACAAATCCAAAAACAAGGAAAGAGACAACAAAAAGGAAGAAACTAGTGAATGCTTTTGAAGGGCCTCAGTAGCCGTAGTTTCTAGCTGAGTCATATTTATGCAATATTCTTTAGCTCTTGAATATTTTGATTAGCAATTATCTTCTTCATATTAGCTCTAGTTCTCTTGCAAGGTTCCACTATTTCCTCGATATTTTATCTAGTGTTTCCACATCCATTGTAGATGCTTCTTGATGGATGGCTTCAAACTTTCCAATCATGGTCTTTAAACTCTTTGTCGAGCTCTTAAACACTGTATGATTGAAGGTATCCAAAGATAGAAAATTCTCATTAATTTTCTGGTATTTATTCTCCATCCTACTCAATCTACCTTCAAAGTCTTTCTTGAGTTTTTTCTCCAACTGAGAAATCTTTTAGTCATAGTATTTCTTCATATCACTAACCATTTCCACAATCTTCTAAATAGAATCCACAATTGACTTTCTCTAATCAATTGTCCACTACCTTGTAGCTTGATAATCTTGTTTACTGCTAATTGCGTGAATTTCACATTGATATATTTAATCTCATGGAAAGCCTATTTAAACATCTTGAAGTTGTCAATAGTATCATTAGGGGATAAGGAAAAAACATCACCAACATTTTCCCTTTCTATATAGAGATAAGGTGAGTTGACACTAAGCTCCTTCAGGAAGGGGGGTCTATGACTCTGGTTTGGGGCCTGGACAGATTTATCAAGAAGTGATTGGTAGGAAGATTGAGAATTATAATTTGAAGTAGAAATAGGTGAGGATGTGTTGCATTTACCTTGGTGGCCAATCTTCAAAGAGGACTCAATCCCGGATTCAAATTCTTCCATATAAGTGTTCGAATCTTCTTTATCCAAGGAAAGATGAACATGGTCCCCTTCCTTAAAATTGCTAGAAACATCACGAACCCGAGTTGAAGGAGAGGGCACATACTAGCATAGGGGATCTGTTTTTTTGTGGTCCTTAATACTAGCATTAATGGACATCATCAAGAAGAAGGGGAAAGAGATTTCCTTTCCATGCCTAAAATGATTGAGAAAAAAAAAATGATTCTCATAGGCACTAGTAAATCTACCATCAAGGGTAACATATTTCATCAAAACCATAATAATAGATTGTTACATAGATTTGATATTACCCATGTCATAGTTTCTTTTGTTGTTTTTTGCAAGCATTTCCCTCTCCTTCTCATTTTTGGGGAATTTATTAACTACAACATCTACCATTTTCTTGTCCCTATATAACTTCACTACTTCCATTGATCAGCCCATGAGATTAGCAATGAGTTTCTAATCAACATCCACCTTTCTACCCACAATTTGAATCTTTCCATCCTTCAAACCCTTGACAAATTTCTTTGTGACATTTGCATGGGTGCCATGCAATATTTCGATGAAGGGAGTGGGCCCTCCACGATCCAAGATATGCCAAATTGTTTTATTCTTCTTGAGCTCTTCAAAGTTCAAGGACTCCACCCTTTTCCTCTCTTCTCCCATAGAATCAAACTTTGTGGTGATGAGTAGGGTAATGTAATTCTAGAGCAGGCCATAAAATACCTAGAAAGCATGTGAACCAACCAAAAGTAACACAAGGATGACACATTTAATTATTGAAATGCGAGCCATCAAAATAAGGCATAATTTGCTCATTTAACAATTCTCCCCTAAACCAAATCAGAAAAAATTAAGGCCTTTATTTTGACCAATATATTATCTTGCAACCCCCATCATTTTTCATCATTGCTACTAACTCCAAGGTTAGCAAAGTGGTTAGTCAAACCATTGGTTACTCGATAGGCACGAGAAATGTAATGTTTTTGGAATGGTTTTAATAAATCCCTATATTTCTTAATCCAACATTTTATATTCCATGAGCATTTATGAATACCCAATTTTCATTGGATAATTCTATTAGAGTGCACTTCCAACCATATTGACTTATCATTAAGTTTTTTGGCGAACAATAACCCATGGTAGAAGGCTACAACCTCAGAAAAATGGTTACCACCACTACTAACAACCTACCATTTTCATCCCTAATCACTCCCCCACACCCAACCAACCCTGGATTTCCTTTGCTCGCCCCATCAAAATTTACTTTGACCCATCAAGGCTACGAGATTGCTATTGAGGCTGATGCACATTCGGTTTAGACCTAGGGAACTTGCCCTACACATGACCATACTCATGACATAGGTGACACCGAAATGGTAAATTCTCATAATCCAGCTGTTGGAACCAAGAATAAGAGCTCGCACACATATCTATAGCATTTGCAAAAGGCTTACTAAGATCAATTTCAACATAGATATGAGTGAAAGACATTACCTTTCTTCCCAAGGTTTGCGATGAAGATCTAATAGGCTTTCCAAGCAATGAAGTGATCATTTGCAACACATTCTCTTGAGAGAATTCCACCGGACAACGAGGTAATCGAACCATACTGGGACTCGATTCGGGAGTTCCTCTGAGGGGTTAAATCTCATATGCCAAGGTTTGATGAACAACCCCACCTAGTTATAAAAATACAAGCCTCCTTCAAAGACCCTATTGCGATCCTAAATGCAATTAAATGTAACCATGAATTAATTGTTTGCAAGCAACATAATATCCATTTCCCCTTCTAGCGCCCAAGTCCTCTGAGCCCAAGTTTCCAGAAAATGCAAAGAAACCCTCATCCCCAAAAATTTGCAGCATAGAAAATGCTTTAAAAAATATTCAACATCCTCGACAATCATCTAAGGAGGAATTACTAATTTTAGCCTCTCTTTGCATCTCTCTAGACAATTGTTAAACTTTGAAATCTGGGATCCATTGGATACACCAGTGCCAGCAACCCCCGAGTCGGGAGAAAATAGATTATTATCAAAAGTCTTAACGCCATGATTAAGGGAATTTGAACCCAAAGTTGCAAGAAAATATAAGCTAGGAGAATCCTCTGAAGCCACTTCTCACAAAATAGCCATCATGCACGACAGAAAAACCCCCATCCCACACAGAAATGTGAAAATAAAAACCTCCCCCTGAAAACACCCTCCCCTCTCACCTCCTAATCTCCACAAAAGAAGGCTCCCTAACACGAGCCCTCCTAATCTAGGGACATAACACCCCCAACACCCCCAAGCAACCACTTGCAGCAAATAGAAAATGATTGTCACACCCCTCCCCACAACGCCACTCAGAACCCCCTACATGAAAGTGAGCACAAGATAGGGCATAGATGACCCAGCTCAGCCTCTGCACTCGTCGCCCTCACACGCCATCCATATCATCCTATAGTTCTAATTTAAGTTATCCAAACTTTATGGTTTGAACCAAGGATGTAAGCACTACAAGCAAGAAGCCCCACTATTTGTCCAAGGTTTTCCCCAAGGTAAAGCATGCTCCATTGTTAACACAGTAGAGACAAACCCATGGGGTTTGAACCTAGGTTTAAGGTACTACAGGCAAGAAGCCCCACCATTTCACCAAAGGGTCATCCTCCATATTTTTTGTTGAATTTATTAACCACAACATCTACCATTTTATTGTCCCTGTATAACTTCGCTCCCTCCATTGATCATCCCATGACCTTAGCAATGAGTTTCTCATCAACATGCACCTTTCTGCCCACAATTTGAATGTTTTCATCCTTCAAACCCTTGACAAATTTCTTTGTGACATTTGCATGGGTGTCATGCAATCTTTCAATGAAGGCATTGGGCCCTCCGCAATCCAAGATATGCCAAATTGTGTTATTCTTCTTGAACTCTTCAAAGTTCAAGGGCTCCACCCTTTTCCTTTCTTCTCCCATGGAATCAAAAATGGTGGTAATGAGTAGGGTCAGGTAATTCAACACTAGGCCACAAAATACCGAGAAAGCATGTGAACCAACAAAAAGTAACACAAGGATGACACATTTAATGATTGAAATGTGAGCCATCAAAATAAAGCATTATGTGATCATTTAACAATTTATCCCTAAACCAAATCATAGAACATTAAGGCCTTTATTTTGACCAATAGATTATCTTCCAGCCCCCATTGTTTTTCATCATTGCTACTAACTCCAAGGTTAGCAAAGTGGTCAGTCAAACCATTGGTTACTCGATAGGCATGAGAAATGTAATGTTTTTGGAATGGTTTTAATAAACATTTATATTTCTTAATCCAACATTTTATATTCCATGAGGGTTTATGATTACCCAATTTTCATTGGATAATTCTATTATAGTCCACTTCCAACCATACTGACCTAGCATTAAGTTTTTTGGCCAACAATAACCCATGGTAGAAGGCTACAACGTCAAAAAAGTGGTTAGTCTAATATCCCAAGGGGAGTGCCACCACTGCTAACAACCTACCATTTTCATCCCTAATCACTCCCCCACACCCAACCAACCCTGGATTTCCTTTGCTCGCCCCATCAAAATTTACTTTGACCCATCTAGATGAAGGAAGTGTTTGATGGACATAATCTCTAGGCAATTTAGCCATTCTAGGATCCTTAGGATAATCTAACTTAATTTTCCATCTAAAGGCAATAGTTGAATCAAAAGGTGAAATAAAATTTAATATCTCTCTCTAATTTTTATTTTATGACTACATCCCAATCTCTACTGTAGCTACTACCTATTTTGATGCAAATTTTTGGATAACAAATGGTAAGAAAAAAATGAAGACTTGTAGAGGTAGGGAAAAACATGCATGTAGCCTCCTATTGGATTGGTGTGGCATTTGAAAGAGACTCCATTATGCATAAAATAAAATATTATATATTTTGTGTTCACTTTCTTCTTTGCCACATGTATCTCAGCTTTATCCAACACCTTTCCCCACGTCATAATTGCTGTGTTGTACTTTTGTCTGTAAACTAATTGATGAAAAAAATATTTGGAGAAAATAAAAAATTAATAAATGCCTATCTTATAGAGAAGAATCATGATGGGGAGTGGCATCTATAACTAGTTGCAACTATAGCTTTCTTAACTAGTATAAAATAAAAATAACTATAATAGTAAAATAAATATAAACTAGGTAGTTATCTATATACCTTTGATTTAAGTAATCATGGCAAAAAAACCTTCAAAGGAAACACATAAATCTACAATTTTAAGTATGAAATTATTACAATTTGTAGGGTAAGTAAATTTACAATTTTATTTGAGCATCCTAATAACTAGTAAGTAGATTAGTGTCTTATTGCTAACCTAGCAGATTATTGTTGTAGGAGAGACTCCTCTATGCACCTAGAGAAAGATGTGACTTTTTGTCAGGCTTTATTTTCTTGCAAGGTGAGTGAGGAAACTGAAATGTTTAGCTCAATGGTAAAGCATCCCTTTCTATTTCCTATTACGGGTGAATCATATGTTAATCCCTTTGAATTTAATAATATATAATACTAGTTTATACACAAAGGTATGTGATAATAATAATAATAAAAAACCAAGAACTTTAATATTAAGGAAAGGTAACCAAATGTTAGTAGGAGCACTAGAGAAGATTAGAGCCCATCTCCCACAACTTTATGATTCAACTTTACTATTTATGAAATCAAATTGAATTGGGCTTCAACTATCAAATTGCTATTTGTAGCTAGAAAAGAAATATGTTGAATACAAAATTTCAATCTATAGTCTCCATTAAATTTTCTTATTGCAAGTAAAATTGTATGATTGCATTATTGTCGTGTCCTCACTCTACAACATTTAATGTGTTTGAAGAGATTGGTGAAGTAGATAGCTGGTATTATCCCCACGCATAAATCCCATTTTACTCTATCATTGTCAAGGATAAAATTTCTAAAGATAATCTAATCTTTCAATACTAAATTCTAGATCACATTTCCATACTTTGCACTTATTTTTGTGTCATAATAATAGAATGAAAAAATTATTTTATTTTATTTTAATTTCTAAAATAATTAAAAGTGATATTAGAAACATTTCTATTTTATCTTATGATTTTGCTTCATTAAAATAGATTAAAGATTTCATTTTTTTTTATCTAATAATATAATAAAGTTAAGAAATGAAAATATAATTATTTTTATTCTATAATGTTCTCTTGATTTTATTTTTTCTTACAAATTAGTTAAAAAATGATAATAGAAAATTTTTATTGTATAATGAGATTTGGTGATCTATTTTATCCTATAAATTAGTTATAAAGTGATAATAAAAAATTTCATCTTATAATATTTGTATTATTAAAAATAGGATGAAGATTTATTTTATTAAACAGTTAAGAAATGATAATAAAATAATTCTCATTCTATTATTTGATTTGTTCTTTCTATTTATTACACCTAAATCTATCAAATGTAATGATTTTGAATGTCACTACTAGAATAATATTGTGATCTAATATTTATGTTACTTCTAGAAAAAAACTAAAAATAAAAATAGAATAAAATAAATAAATAAATAGAGAGATTTAATGGAGAAACATTAAGATATCTAACAAATAAAATAGAAAATAGATACTATGACATTGACTTCATTAGAAATTTCACAATCCTCAGTATTGAACTATTTAATAATGAACTAAAAAAATTCTCAAATTCAAAGTCATCTTATTTTATTTAAAGATGGAAATTATGAAATGCTATTATTATTTACATTATAAAATCTATTTCAACTCTTAAAATAATTTTTTTTAATTACCAAGTAAAATTGTTCTCTAGAGTTGATAAATATAAAAATAAGTAATAATTATTAAACCATGAAGTGAGATGTTTAAAGAGCTGGTGATTTGTTAGTCAAAATTTCAGTTTCAATCTACTACTCTCGTCCACTTGGAATAATTAGAGAGATTGAGTTGTTCACATATGAAATTTCAAGGTCAAGGGGTATTTTAAATTATTACATATAATTGACTTTGAATAGTATGCCAATATTTTTTAATTTGACCAACGTGTTTTCTATTATTACTTCTCCCCCATTCACTAGGGTTGATAATGATATTACCCATGTAATATCTTTAAGAGTGCTATTCTTTTACTATGTTAAGCATGATAGTTGTTGTATAGTATTTATACAAAAAAAATGTTAGTTGCAATTTTATCTATGTCAAAATTTATGGGCATGACATGAATCTTGTAAGAATATAATTGCCAATATCTCTAACCTGCCGAACAATTCGGACAATCATCCATGTTGATCTTAATCTAGACTAGATCCCTTCTTATCTTCAGGATGAGGAATTCAATACCAAACTATCTATAATTACAATATTTCCAAGTCAAATCTATCTTTCAAAAGAGACACAAATTTTAGCTCCTGAAAATCATTTATCGAGATCTTAACACAACTAAATATTCCCCATTATTTAAATAAACTTTTCCATTGTTTTTGAAATTCATAATGGACAAATATCTAAAATGGAGTCATCTCTCCTATTTTAGAAATGTGTTCCCTCTTTACAAAATTTAGATTGACAATCCTCAAATAGCTAAAAATGCATTCTATATTATAGGGTGTTCATTATAAATCTGGATTCTCTTTCAAACAAGTTAAAAAAATCAATAGCTCTTTCATGTCGGAGGGTGCATGAAGTTCAAGATAAATTTATGTAAAGCTTTTGATGATAAATAATAATCACGAGACAACCAGAATAGAATCTATTCCACCATATAGACTTAATCGAGATTTACATTATCACTGAGATAACCAAAATAGCTGTAACTGATTCTCCCATTATTCAAATTGCATACTACGAACAACGAAAATTTTGAAGAGGAACCTATGAAATAACGTCGATGTGATGGCCTTAAAAGCAATGTAATATATTCTAGCTCTGAGATGATGGAGAAGATGCCCTTGGTTCAGTCCTTTCCTTGGTGGAGAAGATGCCCTTGGTGGAGAAAGGAAGGAAAATGCTTCAAAATTAGCTGTACTCCTTTCATCAAAATATTCAATGTAGAGATTGGATTCGATTTACTTTAGAAACCCGTATTCTGTCGGTCAACAAGGGAAATGTGTGATTGAAAAACTTTAGTGGAGTAAGAAAAATAAACAAAGATGCTTCTCCTTCTTCCGTTAGGCTGATATTATAGCCCCTAATTCTAATTATAGCTGGTATTGAGAAAGACAATTATTGCAATTTTAGATTTATATCTCATTTGAAAAGGGCACTATGGTAACTCTTATCCATTTCGAACTAACTCTTTAGCATTCCATTTTCCATCCCTGTGCAATTGTCTTATTCGTTTCTCAAGAAAAGTAAAGGAATGTAAATCCGTATACGTAGGTATCAAGAAAAGCATTGCAAGTATAGAGTAGAAGTTGGTTGCTATAAATTGCTAGTTTGTAAATGACCATTCTCACATCGAATCCAGCCTTATCAAGTCTGCGTCATTTTTCGTGTGCCCATCAACTCTATTTTCTGTCTTTGGGTCACTTTATTTTGTCTGCATAGAAAGTTGAGAGAGGAATTTTTGGTTCAGTCTCATTTTTCTAACATGGCATTTCTTGGAGAAGCTGTTGTAGGAAAAATTTGTGAGATGGCCGTGGAGATTGTAAAAACAGTCCCAGAAAATAAAAACATAACAGCAATCATAAACAGATAAAAAACAGGGCAAAACAGGGTTAGAAAAGATATATATATTCAATTCAAAAAACTCTGTACAGTAGCTGTCCTCAATCACACATATATATAGCTATTACATCTTTGAAGCCTAGAATCTTCTTGCTTTCTAGAAAACTCTAAACTCTGGAAACTTCTTTTTACAACAGCTCTGTTTTTTTAAAACAGCTCCTGGAAGACTCTAGAAATATTCTATTATTTTCTAGACAATCTTAATTATTCCTAACAGAGATGGCCGTCCAAAAATTAACTGATGAGGCAAAGGTACTACCGGATTTCAGCAATGATTTCTCGTGGTTAAAAGATAATCTCACAACTGTAAGGGGTTTTCTGCAAGATGCTGATCAACAGTCTCCAAATAATGAGGGTGTAAAGCAATGGCTGGAGAAGGTTCGCGTTATTTCCTTGCTTGCAGAAGACATCTGTGAGGAATGCGCTATAGAATCTATGTATGGAAATGATACTCATGCTTGTAGTCCGAGTTATAATCAATGGATTTTTCGCTGTAGGATAGGGCGGAACATCAAAGGACATCAAGGAGCGCATGAGATATATTATCGAAGATGTCAACAAGCTGAAGCTATTGCGTGAAGTTTTTCCTGCAAGTGATGTATCGCCCAGTACATCTCATAGTGTAGAGCGCAAGAAATCTTATCTTCTGCCGAGTGTACACTCAGTGGGAATAGAGTCCAAAGTTGATGACATGCTCAGATTGCTGGACAACAATGCCTCTCCAATTATTGCGGTGGTTGGGATGGGGGGTATAGGCAATTCCTATCTTCTTCAGCATGTTTACCACAACGTAAAAGAAAGGTATGATAAATCCATATGGCTTTCATTTTCTCTGTCTTATTCTATTTCCACATTGCAATGCGACATAGCTTCCCACTTAGGTTTAGGACAGCAAAATAAGAGCGAGGGAATATCTCATGAGAGAGCAGCAGAGTTGATTCATGAAAATCTCAAAGGAAAGAGATATCTTGTGGTGTTAGATGACCTGTGGGAGGCAAGGGAAGATTTACTATCTAAGCTTGGCCTCTTAACTGGAGACAATGGGTATTGCAAAATTCTGGTTAGCACAAGAAACAGAGAAGTTTGTACAATTCTAAATGCTCATATTTACGAGATGCAATGTTTGTTAGAGAAAGAGAGCTGGAGTCTGTTTTGTTTCTATGCGTTTAAGGGAGGTAAAGCGCCAAATCATCAGATCGAAGAAGTGGGCCGTGATATTGTAAAGCAGTGTGGGAATTTGCCGCTAGCTATCAAAATGGTAGCTGCATCTCTGCCGAAGACCACAATGCCAAGGGACTGGGTGCGCAAACTCCATCGGCTTAAAGAGGTAATTATTGCCGATGATGATCAGATCTTGCCCATTCTCAGACTGAGTTATTTCACATTGCCTGCACGTCTTAAAGCATGTTTTGCTTTTCTTTCTTTCTTTCCCAAGGTTGAGCAGATAAATTGTGAGTATCTACTATATCTCTGGATAGGGGAGGGATTTATTCCAGCAGGAGAGGGCCAGTGGGAGGCTGCTTGGGATTGTATAAATCAGCTTACCAATCTCTGTCTGCTTCAGCAATGGGAACAATATGAGGATGGACCATGCTGTAAACTAGTAAATTATTGTAAAAGTCACGATTTGTTGCATGATTTGGCCATAACCATATCTAAAGAAAATAAATGTATTTTTTCAGTTGAGGAAGCTTCTAAAGGTGAAAACAGTGACTGTTGTCGGATTTTACTGGGCATGAAAGATGTAAATGACCCTCCGATATCAGAGAGGCGTCTTGTTTGGCTCCGCACCCTCTCATTGTCTCAGAATTGGAGGATTACAAACATTCCGGGAAACTTGTTTACCGCTATGAGAGGATTGCGTGTTCTCGAATTGAGCGGGACACGGATATCTAAATTGCCTCAAAGCCTTGGAAAGATGAAACTTCTAAAAATTTTGAATTTAAATGGTACAAAAATTGAGAAGGTACCAGAGTGCGTGAGACACCTGAAAAGTCTCTTGTTTCTTGCCTTACCTCCAAGATGTAAGAACTTACCAGTATGGATAAATGAAGTTAAATGTCTTCAACATTTACAGTGCAAGGGTGTCACACGCATGCCAAAAGGAATTTCAAAGCTAGTCGCTTTGAGAACACTCCGATCAGATTGGTTGGACCTTTCCAGTAAAGGCGATAGATTCATGGGACCGAATGATTTTGTGCATATGACTCAGCTTCAGGAACTATCCTTAGATGTTAACAATGAAATGGATTCAAGGATAGAAGAAGGGATACTTGCACTATTGGTAAAGATGCGTCGTCTGACAATTTGTAACAGCATTGCAAAAGATTTGGAGCTTCCAAAGAAAATGGCAGCAATGGAAGATCTGGAAAGCCTTATAATATGGAGTTTTGCAGTAGGAAGTTGGATATGTGATATGGCAAATCTGAGGGAACTCGAGTTAAAGTGGTGTGATTGTAGTAATTATCCGGAGTTGCAAACAATGCCCAGTCTAGTCAGGTTGGAGTTGTCGGGAAATGATAGCTGCAAAGAACTGCCAAAGGCTTTTGGGCAGCGAGGGCCGAGGAGGGTTTATACACCTGCGCTTCCTCAAAATTGATCGGTTCAATGAATTAGAGGACTTTCATGAATTGGAAGAGGGGGCAATGATATGTCTTGAGGAGTTTCGTCTATGTAATTGTAGGAAAGTGAAAAAAGTGGGAGACGGATTGGAGCGGTTGAAAGGATTGAAGCTTTTCTATTATAAAATGACAGACAAATTAGAGGAGATGTTTAAAGTAGGGGGAGAATATTGGAGTAAAATTAATGTCATTAACCCTCATGTAAAAATTATGTCATGATAGATTGATATTAATAAGACATTTTGATGTTTTAACTTGTAAAGTTTAGATTTTAAATTGATCTATTTAGTTATAATTTTAGAACTATTTTAACTATGATAAAATATTTTTAAGGTGTTTAATTTATTATTCACTAATTTAAAGGGAGGAGATGAGAACTAGTAATTAACAATATTGTTTTACATAAATGAAATTATGAAAAATTATTAATTATTAATAGTTAAGGTATTTAGTTCTTAAATTAATGATGAATTATAGACATTGGAAAATTGTTTGCTTTTTTTTTGTGAGAGGTAGATAATAGTTAATGACAAAAGAAAAATTATATGTCATATGATAGTCATACTATGGAGAATAGATGTCATAAAGTTAAATGTTAAGTTCAACATAATCTTTTGTATCATTTAAATTAATTAGTTACACTTAGTTTGTGTTGCATTTAGGCTACCACAATGCTCCTATGTAGTACTAATAACATCAATCATTCCATGTAATAGTGATGTTACTAGCATGATAGTATTGTAATATTTTTTGTCACACATGTTCTAATATGAGGCTGGTGAACATGTTGTTTGTGTCATAACCATGTTTTGACATGGAGCATTGAGCATCGTGCCATGTTACTTTATGGTCATTGAACCTAGGGCTCATGTGTTTGAGTGAACATGAGGTTATTTAGCATGATTATTATTTTTAAGATTGTTTAATATATATTCTATCTAATGGGATCTATAGATGGTTGCCGTTGTGCATTCATTTACTACCTAAATAGACAAGGTGATAACATATGAGGAGCCTTGAAATGCATTATATAATATTTTAACCATATGAATTCTCTCTTTTCCTATTAGCAACTTAATGTTAGTCACATAGTATGGTGAACTATAATTTATATTACAATTCATCATTGGAAAAATCTACTTATGATCTCATTCTATGAGGTAATCACAAATCCAAATTAGAGAATATATTTAGTTTGTATTTATATAATAAATAAAAGTATAAATAATAGAATAAAAAATATATAAGCCTCATGGATACATGACTCAAATAAGTGAAATATTCAAGAGGTTATTATTTGACACAATCACAAGGTGACTTAATATGGTTTGTTTGTAATAAAGGTGGTCATGAATAAATAGATGTGGAGCCTAGCTACGATTGATTTGATGACACCAACTATAGTTGCAAATGCATAGAACCTCACCAATTCAAGGCTAGTATATGGAGATGAAGGTTGTGTTATTCAAATCGACCCACACAACCTCTAAAAAAGCCTAAAGTTGTATTGATAGTTATATCTTTAGCTTTAAAAGAAAATGAAATAGAAAGTACAATTGTTAGTTGCTATAGTAGCCAAAATATATGCTATAAGGATCTAAACCGTATGCTACAAGGTTTAACAAGACCACACTAATTCACAATATACCTAGATACAATCATAGAAAAAAGTGATTGCTTTGATAACACTACAATCATATTGGTTGGACCTTTCTAGTGAAGGTGATAGATTCATGAGAACAAAGTATTTTTTCAATATCACTCAACTTTAGGAACTATCCGTAGATGTTGTAGTGTCATAAATTGTATCCCTATAAAATTTAGCTTGATTGTGCTCAACCCATGACCATTTCTAGAATCTTGTCATAATCCCCTACTCACTGACACTAATTTCAGCCTAGAATGCAAGGACTGTGACACCTAGGACCATAGACCTCATAGACTATGGCATCGAGTACCATAGTCCAACCATTTTGCCCCAAATTTGAATTCATTTACTATATAAAAATTACTTATTTTTGTTCAAATATACATGAAACATATATTAATTTTCTATTATATCACATGTAACAATGCTACATTTTTAACAAAGGAGTGGCATTTTATGTATGTGCAAAACAAGGCTACCCTAAAGGTTTTTGAGTGCATGTGAAAAGAGTCATATGGTGTATTTTATAAAGATGGAAATTAAATTAGAAGAGTAAGAGGTTAGAGCTTTGTTGGGAAATGATAAATATTAGAATTACAAATTTCAATAAGAAAATGATGAATATATAAGTTTTCTTTTTCTTTTATTTTTTTTCCAATTGAAGCTATTTTATTATGGTGTATTATCCATTTAATATAATACTTTATTTGTCTATTATGTTCAAACAATTATAAATTATTGATAGTAATTTTGGGTCCACCCACGCTTCATCTAATAGGATTTTTTGATAATTTCACACTATTTCTATTATTATAGGTGTAAAGAAGTAAAAGACGATACTAGAGGTTAGAGAATTTATACAAGTTTAGATAGATTCTCACTTCAATTCAGTAGATTTATTTTTAAAAAACTCATACTTGTGTTCATTATTAGACTAAGATTGGACTTCAAAAATATTATAACTATCGATAGTTTGGTATTGGCATCCTCACGCTAAAGATATGAAGAGCTCTAGTATTGATAAAGTTCAACATGGATATTTTCCCCAATAGTTGGAGTTTATAGATATTATAAATTATATCCTTACAAAGGTCACAAAACAACATGATGGGGCATAGCAGATACAACTTAACACATATGATTATCCAATAATTTACAGATATATTTTTTGGGAGTGTGGGGAGGTGGGATCTAAAAACTCAAGAACTCAACTCAAAGGATATACGTTTATTAAAGTTATATGATAACTTGATATATATATATATATATACCTATTCTAAAATCAATTTTCAAAGAGAATATTCTAAGGAATATGAGTTTAAAATTAGTTTTATTATTTGCTTTTTTTTTGTTTTACTTTTTCTTATTATAAATATTAATAAGGGGTTCTAGTAAATAAGGTTTATATTTTGTAGTAAAGTCACACTAGTGACTTAGTGATGTTAATAATAAAAATATTAATTGTGTGTCATTTTAGTTATCAAGTGGTTTAAAAAGTCATGTTTTATAATCGCTTTCTAAAATCTATTTTTTGATAAATGGGTTAATGATCTTGAATAAATTAATAGTATAAATTTTTGTTCTTCATAAGGGTGTGCAGGGGAAAAAGCGAGATCGGGTGACTAGGTCCTAACCCCACTTTAGCCAACACATTGGGAATATGAAAGAGCCTAGGGAGATAGCTCACTTTCACTACTTTTTGTGAGGAAGAGAGAGCCAAGGATTATCTCTTAGGGTTTCTATTCCTCTTGTTGTATATGAAGATAAGATGTGAAAGATTGATCAACTAGACTAGGAGATGAATAATGAAGCATGTATGAACTGAAATTGTGGAAATTTGCATATCTGGAACTGAGATACTAAAAGAAGACAAGGGGGAGGAATTTGAATGTTTACCTGATACTAAAAACTGAGCCAAATTGACTAGGACTGGGCTTCCATGCCTTTATCTTGATTTTGTAGACTTGAGGTTGTAACTAATAGACTGCAATTATGAGATTCTTAACCTGTATACAGCCAAAAATCACTAAAAAGTGAAGGGACCAGGGCGCCACGCTCCTGTCCTAACATGAATAGGGTGCCACACCCCTCTCCTAAGTACGATCAAGGTTCCACATGCTTTTCCCAGAAATATTAGGGAAAATTTAAGGGTTTTCGGTTGTACTTGTGCCTTTTTCTGATCTGTGAAGCTTTCTGAGTACTTGTTTCTATAGTTGCAACTTAAAAGAAAGGATTTGGGTGGCCATATAGGGTTTTACCTTAGTCAAACCCTTGTTTTGGTGATTTCCACCTTCACAAATAGTTATTTTGTATAGTAAAATAGTGTGTGCAGGAATCGTCTATGTGTGCAAGACGCTAGGATGAAAGTAAACAATCTAGAGCAACCCTAAAGAGTAAACCTTCAATGCTTGTAATTGACAAAGTAAATACTCTAAATAAATGATGCAAAGTGATCTAAAGCATGAATTTAAATATGTAAATTGATGTAATGAATCCCATACAAAGACATGAAAACAACATGATATCATACCCAGCCCCTACGGGAGGAGTAAAAGGCAATCGTCAGTCGATGATCTCCTATTATTTTTCAATGTCTTCAAGGCTCCTAATTTATTATGAATTCCTGATGAATACTTGATAAATGCTTTATGAATGTTGTTGAATATTGTTGAAGACTCCACATAATCTTCTCTTTCACTGCATAGAAGGCTCCTTGTGCTCACTCCAAAAGCTTTTTCTTTTTGTAGATCTTAGTTGTCTTCAAATAAAGAAAGAGAGCTCTTATGTATGACACCGTAGATCTTAAGTTTATATTTAGGCTGACCTAGGAGTTTAATTTCTCACCAATCTCTTTGGGTTAAGCATTATAATATCATAGAATTATGCTCCCGAAATTTTGGGAAAAGAGTCGGGGACCACGTTGAAAGTGCACATGGTCCAACCAACTTTTCACTAAATTTTTAAGGTCATTAGATATGATGATATTA
The DNA here is from genome assembly GCF_030272615.1 of Cryptomeria japonica. Classification (NCBI taxonomy): domain Eukaryota; kingdom Viridiplantae; phylum Streptophyta; class Pinopsida; order Cupressales; family Cupressaceae; genus Cryptomeria; species Cryptomeria japonica. The sequence goes on along the minus strand of NC_081408.1, from coordinate 285,965,606 downwards.
GAGTGACTCCCAAAGTTACAACTGATTTTAAGATGTTTTGATATGCGAAATCGGACCTTAAAGGTCAAAATAGGACATAATTAGGGTTTATGATTAAATGATTTAGTGGAGGAATAAAATAAAAGGGGCACACTTAGGGTAAAGGGTCCAATTTTACGATGTGAGGAGTGATGAAATATGACTTTAGATTAAATTAAATTCTTAAAGAGAAATTATAATGCAAGATGCAAATACACTAAGGTGGGTGCTAAACTCAGCGTAAAATTATACCAGCCTAGCATGGGTGTACAATTTACGACACTACATTTAGCCCCCACTTTAGAGGTCATATGACACTACGTGCATATGCAAGCAAATGTAAAGAAAAGTAAACATTCATGAAAAAGGATATATCCACAAGTTTTCAGACGAAGCCCCCAGCAGTATCTACAGTACACAGTTAGGAACCGCACCCTACAAAACCATATGTTAGATCACAAAATCAACTAAATGCTTACTAAGGAAGGTGATGAAAATTTGAGGGTAGCTATATGCCCCCCCTTGTTTTGGCTTACTAGTTTTAGTGAGTTGAAATAGTGTATCATGTTTACCATATCAAATTGTGAAAGAAGATAGATGACAAATGCTCACAATTAGATTTGATACAAGACCAAAAACTAATGGAGAATCATTTGGTAAGAAAGAGAACTAAACATGAATTCCAACACAACAAAGAGTGTGTGGATTTGAGAGCTCTCTAACACAAGATGAAATATTTAAATAGAAATAAATGCAAGAGATATAATCCAAAAAAGAAACTCTATAAAGGAAATTGGAAAAGAATGGAGGATTGAAATGACATCAAAGAGAGATTATTTATAGAAAAAATCTTTTGAAGAAGGCAAGAGATCCTCGTCAGGGATATGCACATGCACAAAAAAGAAAGGTTTATTATAAAAAATACTAGTCAATGAAGAAAAGAAATTGATGAATGATCAAAGACTTTCAACACCAAGGTGGAGGTCCCAATTAAGGATATGTACTTAAGATCCCAATTATGGAAGCTTGTTCCAAATGAGAAAAGGAATTCAAATATGAATACGCCTCTACAATGAATAAGAAATCCTTATAGAAGATAATACTTCACAAAGGGGAAATTTAGGAAGCAGAGATGATAGAAATAGGCTATTATATTACTTCCAAAAGTATGATTGCACTTGAAATTGTACCATCATGAATGATAATGAGGCCCCAGTAAGTGGGCTACCAATGTCGCATAATGATGAGCAATATAATAGCCATTAATGTTATTTAAAGACATCATATATTGAATGAGGTATCTGAATATGTGTTGGGCCCATATACAATTTTCATTCCATATGCATCCCTATAAGAAGTCGTGCTTGTTTAGTTCATCGGTCAAGAACTTGCTTAAATTTTGCTCTTGTCATTCGGTCCTTGTTAGGTTTCACTGCATTGAACTTGAACCTTGAAACTAGAACTTGAACCTTTTTAGTTCAAGGTTCAAAGTTCAATGGGCATTGATTCAAGTGTCTTTCTTATCCGCGCAACTTTAAGCTTTGTTAGTCTTGTTGACATTTTGCATTCTTTGAACCTTGAACTTGAACCTTTTTGATTCAAATTTCAAGTTCAACATTCATCTTGTCAATGTCTTTTTGTGATGGTTGCGCAAGGCTCTGAGTTTTATGTTTAGATTTTTTGGAAGATGTGTGACTTGCCACGTGGTGTTGGCCCGGACTTTCAGAACATGATAGACGGCCGCTGAGGGAAGGAATATTATTTTTCTAATAATTTGAAATCTACCATTTATGGCATGTGTGAAGATCAGCTATGTCAAAAGAAAAGTGACTTAATGGTTAAGGCATACCTCAGCGTAATCATTTCAAAGTAACTTGACACGAACAAGGAGTAATGAAGGCAGCTTTAGTAATGATGGGTAAGATTTTTTCCACTTTAAAACTGAGTAGTTGTCTCATCAAAATTATTATTTTCGTGAGAAGATTTTGAGGAGTTCACGGAGTGGGAAAATTAGGCAGCGATAGAGGGTTACAAAGAGTAGAGGAAGGTATGCTCAACAATTTTCTAAATTGTTGCAGTTTGTTTTAAAAGATCTGGGTGTTCTTTAGCTACTTTTTTTTGTTTTCAATTTCTTTCTTTGCCTGGGATTCATTTGGGGAAAATCACGAATCAAAATATGAGGCCCATTTTACCCAAATTGGTGAGCTCATCTTCCCTAGTCAGCTCTTTACCAGAGTTGGGTGACACAGCCCTGGTTCAACTAGATTTAGAGGTTTTTTTGTAGAGTGTAAGGAATTCAACCACAGACATGATGAAAGATGTGGCTCAGAGCAGATTATTAGAAGTCGTCACCTTCCCCACTACTGCTCCCTGCCCAGAGTTAGTTTTAGAATGCATGAATCATTACAACAAGGGTAATAGGTGTATAAGGAGAAATGATGGTGAATTCTTGTTGTCTATTGATAGATAGACAGTAATGGTAGCTATGGGTATTCCACACCGGGAACCCTATGAAGACTAGACTATTGGTAAATCTTATAGAAAACATAGTACACTATAAAGACTAGTCTTGTTGTTTACCAATAGTGTGATAGCGACCTGGTAGGATTTGAAAACAAGATTTGAAGCTAGATTCAAGGTAGCTAAAGATGAGCACTCCCTTTTAGCTCAGTTATCTCAGTTGAAAAAGGAATTCCCTAAATCTATGAGAGACTTTGTTGCTAGATTTGATAAAATTCTGCAAAAGATTCCGGTCAACCAGAAACCTTCAGATGATAATCTCAAATGTTTTTTATTAACTCAATGCCCTCTGAAATAAGTTTCTTGATTCGTAGGCAAAGGGTTGCTGATTTGAATGCTGCCAAAACCCTTGCAGTTGAACTAGAAGATGATTTGATCACTACGGGCAAATGGAAATGTGAAGTGCAAACACCTAGTGCACAACCTGCCACTTCCTCAGATCTTGTCATTCAATGGTTAATGAATTATGTCATTACCCTAAGGAGACAGACTCCTAAAGAAAATACTTCCTACTCCCAGCCATATCAAGATATTCCTAGGAGATATCCTAATCAACAGACAGGAAGTGGTGGGAGACAATTGCAGCTACCCCCTATCCAGCAGAGACTTGCTATTGAGGGGCCTCCACTCAAGACAAATTCTTGTGTGTTTCATTTAACTGATGAACATGATAGATCTTCGTGCCTGGAGATGGTTCATTTTTCTCAAATGATTAACAAAGGAGAAAAAATCTTAGAAGTGGATGAAGTAGGTTCCCAAGGAATGCCTGGCGACTCTGAAATTCATTATATGGAATATGTCTATGACTCAGAGAGGGGAGGAAACATGTTGGTATCCTTGGAAGATTCTTCATACGCAATTCTTACATGAACTCAACAGAATTTGAGATCTCAAGATGCTACAACACCCGTACACAGTTCTAAGAAGGGAAAAGAAATCTTGACCCATTATGGAGGTATGTCAAAAGTGGTTCCGGGAGGTGCACCTTCAAGTTCTAATTCTTCTACTAGCCCTTTTGATATCATTGAGTTTTGCAAAACATCTTGCATTTAGATTTCTTCAACTGAGTATTTGAAGTTAAACCCGAGTGAATTAGATATATTGGTTGAGTTTGTTAAATGGGATGATGCCCATGCCTTAGCAAGTGAAACCGAGATACCCATGAGTACTGATTCACTAACGCATGCTAATGTCAGTCCTGCTCAAGTAACCCTTGAGATCTCATCAAGGTCTATTCCTTTGCAAGATGATCCCCTCGAACCCAACTTTGAAAATAAAATAGAACCTTTCTATGTGTCCTTATATATCAATGGGCATAGGTTGAGTAATTGCATAATTGACTTGGGGGCATCCAATAACGTCATGCCTTCGGCTATACCAAAGGCTTTAAGTTTAACCCTAACAAAGACTTTTGGAAAGTGTTACTCCATGGACTCCAAGCAAGTTCCTTTATTGGGGAAAATTAAAGATGCGCTGGTTGCCTTAGTGGCACATCTTGCCAAGAGAATCAAGTTAACAATCCTAGTGGCTGATATTCCTGCTAGTTATGGCATGTTATTGAGTCACACTTTTTGTAAAGACATGGGAGGGGAGATTAAAATGGACTGGTCTCAAGCGATAATCTCAGTCAGAAAACAAAGAGTTATTTTGCACCCTGAAATGAAGGCTAAGTACATGGTTTTTCTCTCTCATGATCCTAAAGCTCAAATTTTGTATCAAGATTGTGGCTCTGGCAATTACATGATAACGACTGACCCTCAAAATGAGAATATGTTATTTGATGCAGGTAGGTTAAATGAACTCTGGCTCATGGAATTTGATGAGAGTTGTTCATCTTCAGGATAAGGTGTTGGGGTTGTTTTGATATCTCCTTATGGAGAAAGCATCCCTTATGCTTTTAAGTTAGAATTCCAAAACACAAATAATACGGCCGAGTATGAGGCCTTGCTATTAGGTCTAGTTGAAGTGAAGAGGTTGCAAATCAAAATGTTGAAAGTGAAAGGTGATGCAGAACTTATTGTTAAGCAGGTGAGGGGCTTATTTGTGATCAAAAATGAAAGATTGAGGCACTATAGAAATCGCGTTTGGGATGAGATTGAAGCCTTTGATGCTTTTTCAATTGAAGCCATTCCTAGGGAATTTAATTCGAAGGCCGATTCTTTGGTGGTATTTGCAGCCTTGCTGGTTCCACACCCAGATTTCACAACTGATACTTACAGGGTTGAACTGGTTTATAGACCTAGTGTGCCAGATAATTCTGAATCCTGGCAGGTGTTCGAAAATGATAAATAGATTCAAAACTTTCTGCAATGTGCTGATATTTTTACATCCTTGTTTTATGAAGGGTCAGCGGAGAGTTGTAAAGAGTTTTCTCTCGATACACAAGAGGAAGCACATGATGGGATGTTGCAGTTAAAGGGAAATAAAATTCCAAAGGGTTTAGTTTCTCTTGAACATCTCTTCGACAAGAAAGATGGGTATGTTAAGCGAAGAGATAAGGAAGCTCCTATGATTCAAAGCTATGGGGAGTACGAGCAAATTAACATTGGTACCAATGAGGATCCTGAATTTGTTAATTTGGGTAAATGCTATTCTGAAGTGGAAAGAAAGAGGTTCATTGATTTACTGGTAGAGTTTAAAGATGTATTTGCATGGAGTTATGATGTTTTGAAGAACTTTAGGGATGGTAAGTTTCAGCATCAAATTCCTTTGAAGCTAGGTGTTAATCCATTCTAGCAGAAGTTGAGGAACTTTAATCCCAAGGTAGCAAAAGTGATTTTTCATGAAGCTGACAAAATGTTGAAGGCCCAAATTATTTATCCTATACATCATTCTACTTGGGTTGCAAACATACTTCCTTTTCGGAAGAAAAATGGCGAGATTCAAATCTGTGTTGATTTTAGAAACTTAAATCAAGCAAGTTTGAAGGATAACTATCCCCTGCCTGTGATGGATCATATTTTACAAACTATTACCAGGTCAGAGATGATGTCCATGTTGGATGATTTCTCTGGGTATAATTAGAGAAGTGTCATGGAGTAGGATCAACACAAGATAGCCTTTATAACTCCATGGGGCACCTTCACTTATAACAAGATGCCTTTTGGGTTGATTAACGTAGGAGCTACTTTTCAAAGAGCGATGGATCTTTCCTTTGGACATTTGAGGGATAAGATTATTGTGGTGTATTTAGATGATTTAACTATATTCTCTAGAAAAAGGAAACATCATGTGCGGGACTTAAGGAAGGTTCTATTGAGATGCAGAGAGCATGGAGTATCCCTAAATCCTAAAAATTTTGTCTTTGGTGTCACGAAGGGGAAACTTTTGGGACACATTGTCTCACAGGAAGGAGTAAAGGTTGATCCACAGAGAGTAAAGGCGATACAATAGCTTAGTCTTCCCTCAAATAGAAATGGAGTGAGGTCTTTCTTTGGATAGGTGAACTTCTTAAGATGTTTTATTCCTGATTTTTCTGAAACTACCAAGTTCATTGTGAATATGATGAGTGAGAAGGTAGCTTTTAAGTGGAATGAAGCTAGCAGAAAAGCTTTCGAAGAGATTAAGAAGGAAATTGCACATGCACCAACTCTGGTAAATCCAGAATATAACAAAGGTTTTATTATTTATTGCTATGCATCAGATCATACTATGTCCAAGATTTTGGTTCAAAAAGGGGAAGATAACGAGGAAGTGCCGATTTCATTTATGAGTGTTCCCCTAAAGAAGCATGAGTTGAAGTATTCACAGATAGAGAAGCAAGCTTTTGCAGTGGTTAAAGTCATAAAATAGTTCAGGTATTATATACTTCACTCGCATGTGATTGTTTTTGTTCCCAATTCTACAGTAAAGGTTGTTTTAACTCAACAAGATGTTGGCGTCAATAATAGAGCATCTTGGGTTTCCAAGATACAGGAATTCAATTTAGATATTAAGTCCATTAAACTAGTCAGTGGAAAAGGCCTCTGTAGACTGATGGCGGAAAATGAGTACAAAGAAGACAACAATTTACCTTTAACCTTGTCTGTTGATCATAAAGATTCTTGGTTCACTAACGTGGCTTATTATCTTACGTATGGGGATTGTCTAGACTATCTTTCTCCTAGAGAAAAATGGAATCTGAGGTTGAAAGCTTTAAAGTATGTTATCTCAAATAACATATTGTATAAAAAGGGGTTAGATGGCACTGTCCTCCGGTGTGTGGACAAGCCGCACCAGGAAGCTCTACTGAAAACCTTCCATAATGAAGCTTGCAAGGGTCACTTTTCTTCTACAGTTACCGCATACAAAATCCTGATAAATTTTAATTATTGGCCAAGGATGTTCCAGGATGCATACGCTTGGGTGGCGAGATGTGAGAAGTGCAAGTTATTTACTTGCAAACCCCAGTTGGCTGCCTTGCCTTTAAGACCCATGGTGATTGAAGAACCATTTAAGCAGTGGGGACTAGATTTTATTGGCCCTTTGAATCCTAGTTCTAGTGCGGGGCACACTCACATATTAACGGTGATGGATTATTTCACTAAATGGGTGGAAGCTATCCCTGTAAGAAAAACTACCTCAAAAATTGTGTGTACATTCCTTAAAGAGAATATTCTTGTCAGGTTTGGAGTTCCTCATAAAATAGTCACAGATAAAGCATCCAGTTTTTCTTCATCAGAACTAAGCTTATTTTGCTATGATCATGGGATTGCTCTAGCACACGCTTTTGATTATTATACGTAGGGTAATGGTCAAGCAGAATCAAGTAACAAGAACTTGATCAATATTATGAGGAAGGTGGTCACTGAAAATTTTAGGGATTGGCATAAGAAGCTGCATGAAGCACTGTGGGCAGATCGAACTTCACCAAAATAGGCCATAGGGATGTCACCATTTGAATTGGTTTATGGTATTGGTGCGCAAAACTCTCTTCCTTTAGAACTAGTGGCTTCTAAACTGCAGTCGGTGATAGAAGATGCATTTTTCCAGAGCTCTCTTGAAAAATGAATCATGTACTTAACTAAAATTGAAGAAGAAAGAGAAAAATTGGTTGACATGATCACAAAACATCAGATGAGAGTTAAAATGATTTTTGATCAGAAGGCAAGGCCCAGGAAGTTCATGAAAGGGGATCTAGTGTTATTATGGGATAAAAGAAGAGAACCGAAAGGTGCTCATGGAAAATTTGAGTCGCTATGGAAGGGATTTTATGTGATTTACGAGGTAAAAGGGCCAAATTCTTTTAAACTTGCTTATCAAGATGGTTTTGAGCTTCCCTTGTCTTATAATGGGCAGGATTTAAAATTGTATCAATTGTGAACAGGCATCCCCTGTTAGCTTGTACATATTTCTTTGTCATACTAGTTTAGGTGTGTCCATTTTTATTGTAGGTCGATCCTTAGTCAATTATGCTACGAAACCAAAGATTTGGTGATTCATTGCTTGGTATCTTACGACACCCAGTACCCATGCAGAGCCACTATTGGGCACATATACAATTTCCATTCCATATGCATCCTTGTAAGAAGTTGTGCTTGTTTAGTTCATCAGTCAAGAACTTGCTTAAATTTTTCTCTTGTCATTCGGTCCTTGTTAGGTTTCATTGTGTTGAACTTGAACCTTGATCTTGAACTTGAACCTTTTTGGTTCAAGGTTCAAAGTTCAACGGCCGTTGATTCAAGTGTCTTTCTTATCCGCACAACTTTAAGCTTTGTTAGTCTTGTCGGCATTTCGCATTCTTTGAACCTTGAACTTGAACCTTTTTTATTCAAGGTTCAAGTTCAACATTCGTCTTGTCAATGTCTTTTTGTGGTGGTTGTGCAAGGCTCTGAGTTTTATGTTTAGGTTTTTTGGAAGACGTGTGACTTGCCACGTGGTGTTGGCCCGAACTTTCAGAACATGATAGATGACCGCTGAGGGAAGGAATATTCTTTTTCTAATAATTTGAAATCTGCCATTTATGGCAAGTATGTGTGAAGATTAGCTATGTCAGAAGAGAAGTGACTTAATGGTTAAGGCATACCTCAGCGTAGTCATTTCAAAGTAACTTCACACGAACAAGGAGTAATGAAGGCAACTTTAGTAATGATGGGTAATATTTTTTCTGCTTTAAAACTGAGTAGTTGTCTCATCAAAATTATTGTTTTCATGAGAAGATTTTGAGAAGGAGTTCGCGGAGTGGGAAAATTAGGGAGCGATAGAGGGTTACAGAGAGTAAAGGAAGGTATGTTCAACAATTTTCTAAATTGCTGTAGTTTATTTTAAAAGGGTGTTCTTTAGCTACTTGTTTTTGTTTTCAATTTCCTTCTTCGCCTGGGATTGATTTGGGGAAAATAACGAATCAAAATATGAGGCCTGTTTTACCCAAATTGGTGAGCTTGTCTTCCCTAGTTAGCTCTTTACCGGAGTTGGGTGACACAGCCCTGGTTCAACTAGATTTATAGGTTTTTTTGCAGAGAGTAAAGAATTCAACCACAGACATGATGAAAGATGTGGCTCAGAGTGGATTATTAGAAGTCATCACCTTCCCCACTGCTGCTCCCTACCCAGAGTTAGTTTTAGAATGCATGAATCATTACGACAAGGGTAATAGGTGTATAAGGAGAAATGATGGTGAAGTCTTGTTGTCTATTGACAGACAGACAGTAATGGCAACTATGGGTATTCCACACTTTGAACCCTATGAAGACTGGACTATTTGTAAATCTTATCGAATCTTCTCTGAGAAGAAGAAATATTATAGAATAGTGATTGCACGGAATTGGCTTGTAAAATTCCAAAAACGGGGCTTGAGGCTTCCGAGACCTTTAACTCATGAACATTTAATTCAAGCAATCTGAGATTTAGTCATACTGCTGAGAAGGGTGAAGGGTAACTCTCACTCTTTTTACTAGGAAGATTGGATGTATTTCTTCATCCAGGTTACACTGGATAGAAATTGGTTCATTGATTGGGGAACTGTTATTGTAGAGAGATTGCATGAGGATTTATGATTATCATCCTAGTTTAACTTTGAAAGGGCATGTTGATGATTATCTTTGTTGGAATGATGTTTTTTCTTGAAGGCTGACCTTTGAGTTATAGGGAAATTTGCATAGAAGAATGTCCGTGGAAGCAGTTGAACTCGTCAACATATATGATAGTTTCTTCATATAGTTCAGCTATTTCACTTATTTGAGAGTTGGAGGATTTAAGGGTGATCGCTTTAGACTTCCAAGGTACATCTCAGACTCTTGCATATTGATCAAAGTATCTAGATAGCTTGCTTACGTTGCTAAAGATTATGGTGAGGACTCCAACACAAGCAGGATTTTCCCCATTGATTTAGGACATTATAGTTGTAGATCAGTTTCCGATGCATTGAACCTTTAACTTGAATTCAAAAAGTTCCATTTGAAGTCTTTTGTAAAGAGGGATAACTTTGATAGTAGGGGTTTTATTGCTTAGTATGTAAAGAAAGTGGTACCTGATCAACATGTTCCTCATTTGGAAGATTATTGGGAGTGTTGTCGGGATGACTTTGAAGTATGGAGAAGGAGTTGGTCAAGACTAACTTTGACGCAAATTCATGATATGAAGTTACCCATGGATACCCCAGATGTCACTGGTGATGATAAGGACACACTTGACTCTGAGTTTATGAAGCAGGCTCATGATGAACCTCTTCCGAAAATAGATTGGAACAAGAAGATGAGCCACATTATTCAAACACACACTTTGGGTGTAATCCAAAGAATAGAAAATTGGCTTAGGAGTCGTCGTTTTCACCCAGAATGAGCCACCAGCTCAAGAAGCAAAAATGGGAAGAAGAGTACTACAAATAAAATTTTTGTTGTGTCTAACATTCCCATTTCTAATGCAGGAAAAGCATATGGAAGGATTAAGGAAGAGAAACTTAATATCAGGGTTGAGCTTTCTGTTACTGGTTGAGTTACTAGATCGAGATCTAAGAAAGGTTTCAAAGCGCCAATTTCTCACTTCATTCTTGGTCTGGACCCAGAGGAAACACCGACCAAGATGACATCCCTTGTTTCTGAAGCGGACAAGCTTTCAATTGACATATACACTATTTTATAGGACTCAGAAACTCTTGAGATTCAGTCTCACATTGACCATACCACGTCTCCCTCCTCAGCAAGGTTTCCATCCATGCCTTCAAAAGAGCTAACCCTAGCACCAAAATGTCTAAATGATTCTATCACTAGGAGAAGGAATGTAGTTCTGATTTCAGTATCAATGGAGGATGCCTAAGTAAATGTCTGGGAAGGTCTACAAAGCGCAAAAAGTTAAAAATAGAGGCAATGATTGACTTTGATGAAAATAAGAAGCATTGGACTACGGATATTGCTAGAATCAAGCCTAACAAAGATCCTACTACGGCTTCAGAGGTAGATTATGCTGTTGAACGAATAGATTTGGGAATCAGAACTAGAGCCATGGATGTTAAGCACTTGGAGACTTCCAGCAAATGAATCATCTCTCGTACCTAGAAGGATGAGAGGGACAAGGCTGATTTGAAACAAATTTTAACACAAATGGGTCAAAATATCCACGCTTTGTAGAATAGCCCATAACCATTATCCCAACATTCAAGTCCTTTTAGTCCAAAGTCCCCTAGCAATCAAAAATTGTTGGATGAGGTTCAACGAAACAGGATGATCGTTGAAGTCTTCTTAGAATGGCTCACCACAATCATGTACCAGGCAACCAATTACATAACCGACTTGGTCCAGATCTTTAAGGATGCAAATGAGGTTACTAAAGCATTAGATTCCAACTTGCTCTCATGGCAGAAGGAGAAATCTAAATGGGCTGTGATTTCAAAGCAGATGCAGGATATTCAACGTTATGGGCTAATGAACTTTCTAGCTGAAAACCAAGTGTCAGGTTTGAATGAAGATGTCATGTTCATTTGTAACGAGAGTATTGAGTGGCACAATTAGATTATTGAGCAGGGTTATAATGAGTCAGCCAGCCTGCATGGAGAATTAACAGCCTTGAGAGTGATCATGTAGAAGGACTTACGTTGTGTGGATGTTCAACTACTTATGGAAGATGGAGAAACTCTAGAGGACACCATGGAGATGATTAACCCATTCAGCAGCCACATCAGATAGATCAAGACGGAGAAATCTTTGTCTATGGAAGATTTCACAGGAATCTCTAAGGTAGAATCAATGCTCACCATTTCCCTCGATCATCTGGACTCTCACAGAGATAAAGTGCAAATGGTGAAGAGGAAGAAGGAGCTCTGGAAACAGAGGGTTATTCATATTAGTTTGCCACACGTGATGGTAATTCAAGAGTTTTAAAAAGTACACTAAGAGTGGAGTACGACCAAGGCAGTGATGGTGTCTGTTCAAGACACTAACCTGAGTGATCACATCGAAGCATAGCAAACTACATGACTAGTGTTGCTGGCAGTTGTTTGCCAGCAAGCCTAGTTATTTTCTTTAAAATTTGGTTATTGCAGTTAGGGTTGATTTTCATTAACCCTTAGGAGTTAATTTTACTTTGGTTAAAAAAACTATTGGGTCTGGTGACCTATAAGTAACTGATGTAATAACTTTGAAGGGGTTCACTAAGTTTTTTAAAAAGACTATCTTTAAAGCTAGTTAAATACATTTTATGTATGAAGGAAGTTAAGGATCATCTATGAATGTGAATTTTTTTAACAGCTATTTTCAGTCTCAAATCTGTGTGTTTGATTTCAAAATTTGATTTCTATGTGAGTCTATTTTGAGGAATGGGCTGTTATACTTTCTATATGTGTAGAAAACTATTGTCTAAGTTCAGCTCTGAAGGCTTTTTCATTCTGTTTTAGTGACCGTATGAAGTCTATCGGCTTTATATAAAAGATTATATATGAATCAGTGCTTGCATTCATTTTGTATTGACTGATGTATGCAATTGCCTTTAAGTGCTTTCTGGTGAAAAGCATTCCATTGATTGTATGTAATTTGGAGCCGAATGAATATTTACTAGAGTGAGTTGTACCTAAATTTAGAGGTTAATCAATTAAATGATTTTCCAACTGATTGGTAGAAGATTTTTTTTGCTTTCTTGTGTTTCACACTGCTATAATTTAATTAGATAAGAAAGACAACTATGTTTACCAGCAATATGACATGTCAAATTCTCTACTATAAGTGAGATTAAAAATATGTATAAGATGATGAGTGTTAAAAAGTTTATAGGAGAAGAAGAAAAGGCCACTAACTCATAATTTTATTGCACACAAGAACTCTTAGGAGAGGTACAAGTGTAATTCATTAGAGCCTTATTCCTAGAAGAAGGGATTTTAGAATGAGTAGAAGACAAAGTCTCATAAGTGGGATTAGAAATCTCTTGAAGAGACTCATAAAGAGATTTTTTCATCACCGAGATTTCCTTATGAGGGGATGAATGTTGAAAGAAGTAGAGAATGATTTAATTGAGGTGAGGTCATGATCACTACTAATGTAGAATTCACATTGAGAGATGGTCTTTTAGATGATTTGGTGGGATTAAAAAGATAATATACAAGTCCAAATGAAGCTTCATGTGTGTTATGTTCTAAAGAAACTTTAATTGTTTGTTCATTTGTACCACAACCATTGCCATTATAGCCACTCTTAGCTAAAATGTGAAAACTAGGACCATAAAGGGATGCCAAATTAGAAAGAGATGGTTGCGCCTCATAAGTCTCAGGGCTATATGAATTAGAGGAAGGATTTGAAGAATAATTTGAATTAGAAGAAACCACAAAGTGGTTAGTTAGTTGTTTAGACAAAATAGGTTGCTCTTTAGGTTTCTCCTTAGATTTCTCCTTCTCAATCTTAGACTTTTTCCAAGATACTCTATACTCTACTACAAAAGTAGGTTAAAGTTTAGAGATATCCAATCATCATACGAGAGCACTCCTTTGGGAGAAAAGATATCTTTAGGAGGAGATTCTGATTGAGTAGGATAATTGGGAGTACTATAAGGAACAAGATCATCAAAGGAAATAGATGTATTTGAAGAAGTAGGAGGATTAGAAGAGTGGGAAGTAGTTGAACAAGAACATCCAGATTTTAATGGTTCTTGAAGATTGGTATCACCTAACAAGGTGTATGTCTTATTATTATGAATGAACTTGACTTGCCTATGCAAAGTTGAGGGGACAACTTTCATGCTATGAATCCATAGTCTCCATAATAGAATATTATATGTCAAATTACCATCCATGACATGAATAGGTGTAGGTAAAGTAACAAGACCTACCTTAACAAGAAAGGTTATGACACTTAAACATTGTTTAACAACATTAGCAAAGCCTCAAATAGAGATAGTAGAATGTTATATGAGACAATGATCCACATTAATCTTATCCAATAAGTCCACACCAAACAATTTAAGGCCAGACCCATTATCCACAAGGGTTCATCTTGTAGCATTATAGTTGATAATAACCACAATCATAAGAGGATCATATTAATGTTGGATTTCATGAGAAGGTAACTCATCGTGTATGAATATAATTTAAGATTTTGGTTTGTTTGTAGGGTCAATCAAAGAAGCCATGTTATTAGGTTTCACTGTAGGTGGGACATCCAAGTTTTTCAAAGCATCTTGTAACATCCCATGATAAGTAGGTGAATGTTGAACCAAATCCAAACTAGAAATCTTGGCAAGAGTAGATTTAACTTGGTCAATGAGATCATACTCCTTGCCAAGAGCTGATATACAAGGTTTTTGTGGAAGGGGAGGTAGGGAGAGAGGAAGTGAACTTGGGATAATTGGAGGAGGATTAGGTTGCCTATTGTTTCTTGTGTTGTAGGTATGAGAAACCATATTATAACTCTCTCTAGTGATTTTCTTAGCATACAAATAAGGTCTCTTAGTACGATAACCTCCTTGCACAATAATAAAATGTTTCTTAAGAGTGCAAAAAGAATCATTAGCATAACCACCTTCAACCAATGCGACGGGCTTACATTAAGAACTTGCACAAGGACAAGCACCTTGACCTGTGAAGAGGGGTTTATTAGGTGTTTCATTCACATGTATCAAATTGATTAAAGATGGTTTAGGAATATGAAAGGTGTCCTTATGAATTTTAGAAGAAGAATAGGAAAGATTGTTGGAAGAATTATTGATAGTCTACTAAAGTACTAAAATGTTATCATGGATAAGATTAATTTTAGGAGATAGAATAGAAGTAGGCATTGATGTCTTAGAAGGAAGAGTTGTCAGATAGTTCAGATAACCAGAAGACAATTCAAAGGGGAGGGGGATTGAATCAGTTGTCACAGATTACTAGAAGCATTGGCAATTTAAACTTTAATTCTGGAACCCAAAACAATAATATCAGAATAGCAGTTAATCCAATTAAGTATAAACAATAATCACATAATAAAATCCATCCATACAAAACCAAGATTTGTATGTGGAAAACGCGGTAAAGGGAAAAACCACAATGGGAAGCCTACCCATAGTTAGATAATACTTTTGCAATAAGTTTGTGAATTTACAATGAAGGGGCCTGCACTTATAGGAAGGCCAACAACCTAGAGCATACTGATCATCAAAAAATGAGCCTCACTAACTATATATAAATCCAGACTACAATCTGGAGAAGTGTTGAACTGCAAAAGATAGCATCTCCTATGCCAGAGTACATTTCTAGTTAAGCTCAATATCAGAGGACTAAATCCTCTGACACAAACCCAATTTGATCTCCAATGATCAACCAATTCCTCTACCTGAATGATATTATATTATTTGTAGATTACATTCCTTGACCATGACCTCTTACATTAACCATGATGATCTACAATTAGATCTTAAATCTTATTTATACAAACCCTCGACCATAAACAATCAGATCAGCCACCAGACAATAAACCAATTACATAATTAGAGACCATGTCAGTCTTAGGCCAAACAAATAATATCCAACATATAAGATATCTCAGAAATACAACAATAGGTCTAATCCACATGTTACATTAATGTCGGTCCATAACCTAGATCAACTGGGACCAAGTATAGGTCCACATGCTTTAGCAATGATCTCCAAATGCCAAGTCTCAAACATGATCACCAACAACCTCCTGAAACTCCATCAGAAGCTGCACTAATACTAATTATGCAATGCATCAGAGAAACCCTCACCAAAACTAGAAACCAATCTTCTAAGAAAGCAGGATAACACCCAATCACATGACCAAAACCAACTAACCAAATATTAGTCTAAGTATCATGACCAAGCCAATTCCATCACCAAATTATATCAGAGCCTACCGGATCATGTCGAATCCAAGTTAACCAAAAACACCTCAACCTACTGGGACCAGAAGGGTGTCGGTAAAGTATCCAAACAACTAGTATTAACATCAATGACAAAAAATCAAAGCAACACATAATCAATTGCACCAAATGGCCAACAATCTCCACCTTTGGCATTGATGACAACACTAAATGTGAAAAACATCTTACCAAGAAATGCCACACAAGTCTCCCCCTATGGAAGACAGCCAATCAATCTTCTACATATAGCTCTGAATATCAATATCTCTCCCCCTTTGAATAATATCTCTGTAGAGTTCTAAATTTCTTTTTCACATCACTATCTCTCCCCCTTTGACATCAATGCCAAAAATCAGACAAAAACATCAAAGCAAAAGATAAGCCTCTGAATCTCAAAGCTAACTACTCCTCTTGAGAAGTAGCATCCCACATCAGTGCCAGAATGAATAGTATCTGTGATAATACATGCTGGACTGATGCCAAACCACATTAATCAAGTCACTACCGAAGGGGAAGAAACTCACAATATGTCTCTAAGGTGCTCAAATTCTTCCTTGGATAAAGGTTTAGTGATAATATTCACAATCTGTTATTTAGTGTTCACATAAACAAGTCTAACTTCATTTGCTTCCACCTTGTCCTTCAAAAAGTTATACTTGATAGATATGTGCTTTGTCTTATAATGAAATACCAGATTCTTTGATATATCAATAGCAGGAGAGCTATCATAGTGAATAACTACTAGTGCATCACAATCCACCATTATATCCTTAAAAAATTGCTTCATCCATTAAACTTGTATACAATTAGTAGCAGAAGCAACATACTCAGCTTCAACAGTAGATAGAGAAGTACATGACTATTTCTTGTTGATCCATGAGACCAACTTCTTTCCAAGAAATAAATCTCCACCGGAAGTACTTTTTCGGTCATCAACATCTCCATCCCACTCAGCATTTGTATATGCACATAAACTAAAGTTATCATTCTTAGGGTACCATAAGCCATATTTTGATGTACCTTGCAAGTATCTAAAAATTCTTTTCACCGCCATCTCATGATTTTCTCTAGGATCACTATGAAATCTTGAAAAAATTCAAACAACATTCATTTTATCAGGCCTGGTCTGAGTGAAATAAAGTAGACCTCTAATAATAGATTTGTATCTTGTAGGATTTATTGGTGTAGAAACATCTTTCCTTGTCAATTTCTCACTTGTAACAATAGGTGTACTTATTGGTTTAGAGTCTCCCATACCAAATTTCTTCAAAAATTCCTAAGTATATTTAGTTTGATAGATAAAAATACGTTTGTCAGTCTGAGTAATTTGAAAACCTAAGAGAAATTTCATCTCACCAATCATAGACATTTCAAATTCTTTCTCCATATTCTTAGAAAACTATATGCATAATTTATCTTCACCTCCAAAATAATGTCATCAACAAATACTTCAATAATCAATATATCATCATCAATGAATTTTTAATATAAATTACTATTAGCACTTCCCTTAGTAAAACCAAGCTTCAAAAGATATTTATCCAACCTTGCATACCAAGCTCTAGGTGCTTGTTTCAATCCATATAAAGATTTCCTTAATCTATAAACCATATCAGTATCATCTGATAGAAAAAACCATTAGGTTTCTCAATATAAACTTCCTCATTAATATCCCTATTTAAAAAATGCACATTTAACATCCATCTGAGAAAGCTTGTAGTTTTTATAAGTAGCATAAGCAAGAAATAATCTTATAGCTTCAATCCTAGCTATCAGTTCAAAAGTTTCTCCATAATCAATTCATTCCTTATGAGAATATCCTTTACAAACAAATCTAGCCTTATTCCTTATACCTTCACCATCCTCATTCAATTTATTCCTAAAAAACCATTTATTTCCAAAGACATTTTTATTTTTAGGCCAGGGAACCAAAGTCCATGTGTTATTTTTCTCAATCTGATCTAATTCTTCTTCCATACCTTTTAACCAAAATTCATCTTTACATGCCTCAATTACTGATACCGGTTCAACTTGTGAAATTAAGCATACCTCATTAGTTCCCAGTCTTCTTCTTGTCATCACTCCATTGCTCTTATCCCCAATAATTTGATCTTCACAAAGATTCAATCTCACATACCTAGGAGTCTTCTGACTCTTCGCTCCTCTTCCCTATTCTTTAGTTACTATATAATTCTCTGACGTTTCTGGAGTAACTGGTTCAACTCTTTGTTTTGGTAAAGGTGCTATCGGTTCAGATATAATCATTTCCACTGCCAGTTCCTTTTCATAAACTTTGATTTGACTTTCTCTTAGCTCATCTACTTTGAAATTAGCACTCTCCACTATTCTCTACAATCTCTTGTTATAACATCTATATGCTTTTCTTTCATTAAAATAACCAAGAAATATGCCTTCATCACTGCTAGGATCAAATTTCCCAATAGTATCATCTCTCCTGATATAACATTTACTACTCAAAATTCTGAAATACATAGCTATAGGTGTATTGCCAAACCATAATTCATAAGGTATCTTATGGGTTTCTCCTTTGATATGTACTTTGTTGAATGTATAAACCGATGTAGTCACTGGTTCTCTCCAGTAGATATGAGGTAGACTTTATTCTATCATCATTGTTCTAGCATCATCCAAGATAGTTATGTTTTTCCTTTCCACAACTCCATTCTATTGAGGTGTCCGGGGAGAAGAAAATTGTCTTCTTATACCATGCTTGCCACAAAAGTTATTAACCTCATCGGATGTGAATTCTCCACCATGATCTGATCTCAGACATTTCATCTTTATTGTTGTCTCAGTTTCCACTTTAGCCTTCAATATTTTAGACATTTCAAATGCTTCAGATTTTTCTCTCAAAAAAGTAACCCACATTATTCTAAAATAATCATCAATTATTAGCATGAAACTAAGGCCTACTCTGGCACATGCATTTTTATGTTATCTTAGGGCCCTTAATAGTGACATTTCAGTCATGATTCAGTCTACGGGTGCAAATACTCTACCAAATGCATTTGATGTTGCTATTAGAGCAGAAAACTATCTAATTCAGGCTCATAAAATATCCCCTAGGTCCCCAATGCCCATATTTCAAGAAATACAATCTATTGTACCTCTTTTAGAGCCTCCTCTAGTCGTTTTCCCACCTTTACCAACACTGAATTATCAAGTTGCAGCCCAAGCAAATATTGTCACACTCCCAAATCAAGAGTTTCAGGAATTTAAAAATGAAATGAAAACTGTGTTCCAAGTCTTCGGTAACAAAATGACCAATATTGAGAAGCAAGTTTCCCAAAACACCAAGCCTTATCAGTCCCCTTATCAGAATAACCAGTAGATTAGACCTCCTTATCAAGCTGACCCTCAGGGTCAAAGAAGAAATTATAACCAAAGATCCAATATACCTTACAATCCCAACACTACCAGCACATCCAAAGATATCTTCCCAACTCAAGACAACATGGCATTGGATTATGATTGGTGTTAGCCTTGCAACCAACCTCATAATCAGACCACTTGTTCGAATGGTATGCTACATCAAGCACTCATGGTTCAAAATAATGTTGTTGTCTTAGAAGATAGTACTCATGTAAATCATGATCAACAAGTCTCTCATTTTGAACAAGGCCTAGATGTCACCTTGCTCAATTGGCAAGGTGAAGAATTCTATGGAGTAAATTAGCCACAAGATCAGAATTAGTCCTACACTTCTATTGTAGCCAATACATGGTCCAAAAAGAGAGCCATTGATATAGGACAACAAGTTGATAAAGGCATCAATTAGGCTTCTATAAACCAACAAGCACCACCTGGACCTCAACCCACTCCAAATACACAAATCCTACCAAAAGGGAAACTAGCGGTCAACAAGGATCAGGCAAGAGGTCAATTACAAACATCACAAGTTCAAGAGGATGTTGTTGTTAAAAGAGGACAACAAAAGGTTAGTACAAGCTCATTTAATATTTTGGATCAATTGAAAAAGATGCATGTCAGTGTTTGAATGTGGGATTCCTTAGCTCTTCTAGGGAAAAAGGATTTTCTTAAAAATGCCTTGTCTAACATCCCTTTATCACAAGAGTTTCCTAATGAGCAACCCAAAGTATTCTTATCCAATGCCCCTCAAGAAAATTAGGATGAACAACAAACTCATAAGGTTAAACCCCCTCCATTTTATCTAACTTTAATCATAGGTCAACACCTAGTTTATAATTGTATGATTGATTGAGGTGCAAGTAGTTATGTCATGCCAAAGAAGATAGTTGATAAGATTGGTTTGACATATGAGCCTCTTTCAAAAGGGGTAGTCTAGCTAGATGGGACAGCAGTAAACACAGTAGGTGTGGTTAAAAATTTGGATCTCATATTGCATGCATGCCCAAACTTCTCAATTCTACAAGATGTCTACATCATAGATCTTCCACCTTACTTTGCTTTATGCTTGTCCAGAGATTTCATAGCCAAGTTGGGTGGGTATTTGTCTTCTGATTGGTCACACATGTTTTTCAGAACAAGATATGGTACCAAAGTGGCCATAAAATTAGAATTGTTAGCTAACGATCATATAGAACCATACATCCCAAGTGTTGTTAATGCAAATTTGTCTATACAAGAATCTAATGAACAACCTAATATCCTAGATCCAAACACCCCAATAGAAGGGATACTTGACATAGTATTAGATGAATGGGCAGTAGAGAATGATGAAGAAGATCAATTCAAGCATATGGAAGAATTAGAGCTAGGTGTATACATGATCCATGAAGAAGGTGTCACTGTCCTTAATCTTGAAAAGGGTGAAAATCAATTATCCAATGAGTAGGGGGAACAACAGAACAATGAATTGTGGTAACTCTATTTTGATGGCTTGAGGAGCAAGGTTGGTTCTGGAGGTGGTGTTATGTTAATCTGTCCTGAAGGTAACAAATAATTTTCAGCCTTTAGATTTTCTTTTAGCTGTACTAATAATACAGCTATATATGAGTCACTTGCACATGGATTGGAATGGGCTAGAAAAAGAAATGTAAAGTGTTTGCAAGTTTTTGGGGATAGTGAGCTAGTGGTAATTAAATTAAGAGGTTTTGAAGTGACTAAAAATGATGTCCTTAAAATCTATAAGCATAGGATATGGGACTTAATTGAATAATTTGATGCTTTCAATCTGTTGTCCATGCCTAGAAATGAGAATAAGGAAGCAGATAAGCTGGCTGCCTTGGGTGCTCAATTTGACATACAAGATGAGGTAAAAAATATTGAAAAACAACAATATGTCAAAGTGGTTGTTAGGCCTTGAATTCCAGGTAACCATGTCAATTTGCAAGTCTTTGATTCAGATGAACAAATTATTAATTTTCTTATAGAAGAGGCTGAATTTGCAGCTAGTAATCAGCATAAATTTGTAAAGCAATATAAAAATCAGATTCTTTAATTGAAAATTAATATGCTTCCAAAGGGATTGGTAACCCTTGAGTCAATCTTTAACACTGATGATCAAGTTAGAAAGTAAAAAGGTAGCATGCTGGTTAAAGAGGAGCACTACAAACCTATTGGAATCTTCAAAGATAAGTTATTAAAGCTTGGAAAGTATGAATATTTGAAGGGATTTAATCCCGCATTAGCCCAATACACCATAGAGTTGGAAGTTGATTCCAAGCCTGTCAAACAAAAGAAAAGACCCCTTAATCCAAAACTCGACCATCTCTAAACAAGTTGATCCAAGGTAATATCATATTTCCTATAAAGCATACATCTTGGGTTTTAAATTTGGTTCCCCTAAAAGAGAAGAATGGTTAGCTTAGACTTTGTGTAGACTTTAGATATCTTAAGAGAGATTCTTGAAAAGATCATTACTTGCTACCCTCAATGGAGCAGGTCTTACAAGTAGTTTCAGGTTTAGATAAAATTTCACTACTTGATGGTTAGTTTGGTTATAATCAGATTCTTGTAAAAGAGGATGACCAATTTAAAACTACCTTTACTATAAAATGGGGAACAATGGCATATAGGAAAATGCCTTTTGGTTTGTCTAATGTAAAAATAACCTTTTCGAGGGCAATGGATATGGCCTTCCAAAGTCTTATAAATAAATTTGTTTCGATTTATCTTGATGACGTAACCATTTTTTCAAAGCATGTGGAAGAGCACTTTTCTCACTTAAGGGAGATTTTTGAAAGGTGTAGAGAATATGAAGTATCTTTAAATCCCAAAAAGTGCATTTTTGTTGTACATGAGGGTAAGTTGTTAGGCTATATTGTCTCCAAACATGGAATAACCATAGATCTTGAGAGGGTAAGTTCTATTTTATCTTTGCCTTTACCTACACATAAGAATGGCCTTCAAAGCTTTATAGGCAGAATCAATTTTGTAAGGAGATTCATCCCCAATATAGCATTTCTTTTGAATCCATTAACTAGCATGCTTAAGAAAAATGTTACTTTCAACTAGTCTAAAGAGTATAAGAATAACTTTGAAGAAATTAAGACTTCCATAGCATCAATGCCTACTTTGATTAATCCAGACTTTGCAAATGATTTTATATTAAATGCTTTTGGTACTTTTGATACTATTTTAGCTATGTTGATTCAAAAAAATGGTGAGATATTGGCCTAGAAGGGTACAAGCAAAATTATTCTTTTATTGAGAAACATGCATTAGTAGTCATTAGAAGTCTAAAGAAATTTAGACACATGCTTTCAAATAACAAAATTCACCTAATGGTTGCTCATCCTAGTATAAAAGATTTTTTGTTAAATAGAGATCTTAATGACAAAAGAGTTGGCTAGATCACGAAAGTGATGGAGTATGATGTCAATATAAAGATAACGAAGCTAATTAGAGGTAAGGGATTATGCGAATAGCTTTCTGGTCACAACAAAAAACACTGAACAAGAGAATGAAGAAGCTATCCTACTTCATGAAGATAATGAACCAATTGCTGTAGCAACACTTCCTACAAGTTGGGTGCAAGAAATGATGAATTTTCGTTAGACTGGTGAGTGACCTAAAGGCTTGAACAATGCTAAACGTAGATACTATAGACTTCAAGATATACCTTATATCATTTTGGATGGAATTTTGTTTAGAAAATATTTTAATGGCACATTCTTAAGATGCGTAGATTCAGATCAAACTGACAAAATATTAGAGGAATTCCAAAATGGACCAGCTGGTGGTCATTTTTTACCATGGACTACAACATTAAAGATCATGAGGGCATGATATTTTTGGCTTGATTTGCATAAAGATGCATATGCTTGGGTAAGGAAATGTAGGAATTGTGCAGTATTTGCAGGCAAACAGAAGAAGGCAGCTTTACCCTTGCAAAATTTTCAAATTGAACAACCATTCATGAAGTGGGGGCTTGTTCTTATCGGAGTCATCAATCCACCTTCAAGTTCTGGGCATAAATGGATCTTGAAAGCCATTGATTACTTTACCAAGTGGACTAAAGTTGTATCCTTGAAGGAGGCAAATGAAAGCATTGTCCTAAAATTTTATCAAGACTTAGTAGCAAGTTTTGGTATTCCTGATTCTATTATTTTAGACAATGCATTAGCTTTTGTAGGATTTAAGATTACTGATTGGGCTGTCCAGAACAACATATTTTTGAGTACTTCATCCAATTATTACCCTCAGGGTAATGGACAAGTTGAGTCTACTAATAAGAACTTGATTAGGATAATCAAGAGGATAATAGAAGATAATCAAAGAACTTGGCACACTCAATTGAAACATGCATTGTGGGCTCATAGAATCACCCCTAAGAGAGATATAGGTATTAAATGCATTTATTAAAGAGTTTAAGAGTCAGATTATTGCAAAATATGTGAAACACTTCCAACATGCCCATTGGCTTGATGGACAATTTCGTATATGCAATAACACATTTCCAGTTGGAACAATTTTATTAATTGTTGATTTCGTAAAAATCTACACTCTAAAACCACAAGAAGAAACTAAGTCTCAGTATATAATTCAATGAAAGTATAAATTTTTGTACATATTATATATAGACATGCACATGATAGTACAAAAGATAATAGAAATGTTTTGAGGGAGTATCATTTCTATGCCAGTGATAATCGAATACACTCATTAGAATTTGTTCAATGTTGTTTCAAGGTCTTTTATGATAATCTAAAGGAAAGAGAAATTTAGATGACACAGCATATGATATGGTTAGATAATTACATGAGAAATAAATACAAGAATGTTTTATTGGCTAAGAAGAGCACAAAAGGAAACCAATTTCCAACATATATGGAGTATTTTTAAAGCAGGACATGGTAAAGGGGAACACAATTGGGTTGGTGCACATGTTAAAAGAGCTCTTGCTAGAGAACAATTGTAATTCAAGGATGCAGTCAAATTTAGAGATGGTTGTGCAGTTATAGATTGGTGCAATTTGAATTTATCTATAGGATTAAATGAGAACTCCACAATTCAATGTGTCTTCTAGTTAGTTGAGGAAGACAATATTCCTATATGACATGATTGTGATACAATCAATGGATCAACTAAATGGCATTTGTTTAAGAGTTATAATTCAAGCACATGCACTATATTCACAATGAAGCTTTCTTGTTTTTGACAGTTTTGTGTTGTTGGTGATTGGGAATTTTGCAAGATTACAAAATTGACATTATTGATTCTCTTATAAGTTTACTCATTAGCATAAAATTGATTCAACTACTTTCTCCATTGGTGGAATTGATCTAACTCCATATCAACAAATAGAACATAGTTTACAACAACTTGCATTGAAGTTGCAAACTATACAAGATGAGGGGGGCAACTAGCTCATTTTAGATTGAATTAATATTTTATTGTATGATCTTGAGGTTTTCATTTATTTGTGATCTCAATCGAGCCTTGTCTGATCTAGGGGGTGGAAGTGAGAGGTTTAGAGGTGGATGTGGGGATTTTTGAGGTTGGGGGAGTTGAGGTTAGGGATTTTGATCTAACAAATCATCTATGTCAAAGACATCCATAATAAAGATAACACCTACATATTTATAAATACACATAAATTATATACAAAATTACAAGTTCAAGAATCTATTTACATATTACAAAAATATATTTATAAGTAAAAACATGCACAAAAATAAGTTATTCGTGAGCAGAAGATGCGAGGAAGGTCATAGGGTATAGTAGGGCTTCAAAGCAGGGTTGTACGAAAGGGTAGATAGTGGCATGATTCCAGCGTAGGGTTGCAAGGTGCAACAAGGTTTCAAAGTAGGGTTGTAGGAAATGGAAGATGGCTGCAAGGTTTCAATGATCTTCAGCAGGCTTGTCACGGAAAGACTAAGGGTGTCCTCTGATTCATCCAATATCCAAATTTTGATATCAATCCCTTTACCAAAATCTTAATAAACAAACCTTTTATCAAACTGATTTCAGACTTACCTCCAGAGAACCAATGGTTGAATCATTTTGCATGTCTCCAAGATCAGTCAGATAGCCCCAACACTTTTTTCAATCGACCCTTTTTTCAATCGGCCCACTCATTTCATAAACAATGCCATAAAAGAAACAAGTAATCTGCAAAATTATTTGAACTTCAACAACTATGATCGGGGAGCTTCACACAACCAAGGGGCTCGTAACGATTCCAAAGGACACTCAGGCCATCGCACATCCTTTTCAAAATCATTCGAGCGGGAAAAAAGATTTCAAAACCTTGGACCATCCTTTCAAAAATCATTTGGGCGAAAAAAAAAATTCAAAACCCTGCCAAAAATTTTCCACCTTTGACAGCGTTTCGGTAAAAACATCAAGAAAAAGAACTGATTTTTGACATTTGTAATGTATCTCCATCTGTATCCCAACAATCTTTACTCAAGGATTTTTTCTCCAAAGGGGATAATGAAGTAGATCTTCAAGGTGATCATGGAGACCCCCTCAAGTTAAAACCAGCACACCTTGTGTAGAAAGGAAAATAGGCAAATTTCAACAAGGTGGATACCTCATTTCCCAAACCGGCTCTAGTAGAGAATACTTTCGCCATCAAGATAACCTTTCTTGATCATGTTCTCTCTCAGTCGGCCTCTTTTCTCCAAAATTCGGCTCTCATTGGTAAGTTTAGCTCAACAATCCCTCTTCAAACTTTTCTCTCATGGGCTAATAGTCACTAGTCGGGTCTTCATGATCTTTTCTTTATTGATAGCCATTTAGAGTTTTTTATTGCTCTATTTTCTTCATTTGAAGATAGAGACATAGTTCATAAAAATAAATGTTGGTTTTGTCAAGGGGTTGGTCTTTTCATCTTGACCTGGATTCCAAACTTTAAGCCAGATGTTAATCTATGTAGATTTTATGCTCACTGGTTTTCTTTACCGAGCTTTTCTTTGGAATATAAAGATCCAAATATTGTTAAGATCATGGCTAATCAACTAGGTATCTTTGTTTCTCATGATCTTATACCCTTTGAAATAATCCAAAGAGATGTTAGAGTTTGCCTTCTTCTTGCTTGAAATAAAACCCTACCAAGGCACTTCTCTATCACATCAAAATGGGGTTTATGGTACCAAGACATTGTTATGAATAACACAGAGGTCATTTAAAAATATCAGCACTAAATAGGACATTTTACTAATGCTTGTAGTGGTCTTGAGTGCTCAGAGCTTTTAGTCTGTAAAATTCACTACTCAGACCCTCTACTATGCATTGTCCACCAGCACAAGGCAGTTTTGTCTTCTGATTCTGTACAACCATGTAATGACCCCTCTGAGTCTCATGATGACTTAAGTCTTGAGCCATCTTACATTAACTGGATTATTGTTGACCAATTTCTTTATCATGTATAGCTAGATTCTCTATAGCTATAAATCTTCCTTCATGCCCACACCAGTTCTCCAATTATTTGACAAAACATCTGATGATAGGGAAGTTATAGTTTGGGACCTAATGTTTAATGAATCCCTGATTGATATTCAGAGTTTAATGCATAATTTATTAGTTTTAGGGGTAGCTGTTTCATAAAGGTCATGTCATAGCATACTAGCTTGTAAGAGAGAAGAAGAACACTGGAGACAAAAATCAAGAGAGCTATGGCTGAACCAGGGAGATAAGAACACAAAATTCTTTCATGCATCCACAAAACAAAGAAAAGCATCAAATGTTATATTCTCAATCAAGCATGCGGACACAGGGGTATTGATTAAAAATTTAGCAAATATTAAAGATGAAGGAGTAAATTTTTTCCACAATCTATTAGCCCCTGTACCTTCTAATTTAGATCCTTCTTGGAAGGATAAAGTTGATATTTTATTGCAGTCTATCCCTCCTTTGATCTCTGATCAATATAATAGAGTCCTAGTGGCCCCTTTCACTTTGGAGGAAGTCCATAAAGTGGTATTCTCTCTTTCCCCGGATAAAGCTCTAGGTCTAGATGGGTTCACCACCCTCTTCTTACAAAAGTGTTGGGATGTGATTGGTTTTGACCTCTCGGCAGTCATGGAAGAATCCAGGAATAGGGGAGCAATGCTAAAAAAAATTAATGCAACAAATATTGTTCTCATCCCAAAAATACCTTTGCCTTCAACATTCACAGAGTTCAGGCCTATTTCACTTTGTAACACAATCTATAAGATCATATCTAAGGCCATTTACCTAAGACTGCATTATCTCATACCTAAGATCATCTCGCAACAACAAGGGGGTTTTGTCCCAGCTAGGGAGACTATGGAAGGAGCCTTAGTAGAATGTGAGGTTTTACACTCTATCCATGAAAACCAACAAGAAAATTTTGTTGTCAAACTTGATATGATGAAAGCATACGACTGGGTTAAGTGGGATTTTCTCTTTAAGGTATTATCTAAATTCGGCTTCTCAGAAAAATGGTGGAAATGGATCAAAACTTGTGTCTCAGGTGCACACTTTTCAATTCTAATAAATGGACATCCCTCAAGGTTTTTTTAGGGTACACAGGGAGTAAGACAAGGTGACCCTTTATCATCTTTTCTCTTCATTCTTATGGTAGATGCCTTTAGTAGATACATCAATTTTCATTCCTCAAAAGGGCTTTGGCTTGGAGCCAGTCTTCCAGGTACTTCAATAGCAGTAACTCGCTCTCTTTTTGTTGATGATACATTGTTATTTGGTAAGTCTTTTCTAAAAGAAGTTAGGCACATTAAACAAACATTGGAAATCTATTGTTTTGTTTCGGGCTAGAAAATTAATGCTACTAAGCCTAAGATTTTCATCTTCAACACACCTCCAATCTTGTCACTAAGAATATCTAAGACTTTGGGCTTCCCAATGGATCAATTGCCATCTTCTTACCTTGGCCTTCCCTTTTTTATGGGAACAAACAAATCTTCTTATTGGTTTGTTGTTATTGCTATAATCAAGGCTCAAATTTCAGCTTGGAAAGTAGGGTGGCTTTCATTATCAGGTAGAATTCTTCTTATTAAGTCAGTGTTAATAGCTATACCGAACTATTACATGTTTGTTTTCAAAGCTCCCTCATCTATCATTCAACAATTGCAGAAACTTGTTAGAGATTTTCTATGGAATAGTAATATAACAAATGAAAGGAAAATCCCCTTAGCCTCTCAAGAAAATATGTCATGTCAAAAATCCCAAGGTGGAGTAGGTCTTCATAATCTAAAGCATCGCAACAAGGCTTTTGGCAGGAAAATGGTTTGGAAAATGTACACTAATCCTGCTTCCAAATGGTGCCAGATTATGCAAGCTAAATATCTGGACAACAATCAACCATCTAGAGTATTGACAATTTTGGATCCTCCATAAGGGTCAGCTATTTGGAATTTCATGATGGATTCAAGAAATCTAATTTCTAAGTATGTTTCATGGGAAGTCAATAATGGTCTAAGTGCTAACTTCTGGACAGACTCATGGTGTGGGAATCCTCCAATTTCTTAAATGGATAATATGGAAGATATTATGAATATAGCTATAGCTCATTGGGGTACAAAATTGAGTGACTATGTGTCCGCTGTAGAAATATTTTCTGGTAAAATAATATGGAAAGACCCAACTCTTCTCCCAATATCCACCCAACAATCTTCTTCCTTGGCAACTACCTTATTGAATAGGACAACTCTCATGTCTAACAAAGAAAATGTGTTAATTTGGGCATCTTCTAAATTAGGGCAATATTCAATTAAAGAAGGTTTCAAAGCCATACAATAGGGTTGCAACAGTAAGGTCAATAGTCGAGCATACCCATTATGTTGGAATGATATTGTTCTACCAAAAGCACGTTGTTTTGCATGGTTAACATTGAACAAAAGAATCCTAACAACATATAGACTAGTAAAATTGGGCATTTCACAATCTTTTAATTGTGTACTTTGTGGCCTAGAGGAAGAATCAGTTGATCACTTATTTTTACATTGCATTTTTGCCTCCCAATGTTGGTTCTTCATCTTGAATAAACTCCAAGTTATGATGCCCTTCCCAAAATCACTTTGGGATATGTTTAACTCTTGGCCTCTTTTATTTTTTTCATTAACTTTCTTAGGCATTTGGAAATGTGCTCCTGCTCACATCATTTGGGCCATTTGGTGGGAGAAGAATAAAATAATTTTCAAAAAAGCCATCCTCTTCTCTAGATCAAGCTTTGATCAATTTGGAAAATTCGATTGCAAAAATTATAAATTCTTCTCTCACTAATTCCAAGGACATTTAGTCATTCACCCAGTGGGATAAGGTAATTGCAAAATCATGGAATGGTATTATTTTTCTAATAGGGATCCCTCTGAATTGGTCCTTAGCTCATGTTAGAGATAGGTCTTCCATAAAATGGGTACCCCCAGCACCTAATTTCTTTAAGATCAACTTCGATGGCTCTTCCCGTGGAAACCCAGGGAAGTCAAGAATTGGAGTTTGCATTCAAGATCAATTTGGCAAAATGTGTGCTTTCCAAGCTTCTCCCATCCCTTCAGGTACCAATAACTTGGCGAAGGCAAATGCCTTAGTAGCTGGACTAGTGTTAGCAAGGAAATGCGGTTTCTCCAACATACATATAGAAGGGGATTCATTAGTTATCATCAATTCAATTACCTCAAAAAGATCTAAGACTTGGCACCTATCATATGTTTTGAAGCATATCTTGGATTGAATTGACACATTTTTGGATTACATTGTCAGCCACACATTAAGAGAGGGAAACTCTATAGCTGACAAATTAGCAAATATGGGTTGCGATGTCATTTCAGTTGAGTCGGTTGCATCTCCCATCAAACTGTCTTCTTTTCTCGAATTGCTTGAATTAGTACAAAAGGAAAGTACAACACTTAAATTACAAATTACATCTTAATAAGTACTCACATGTATGCATTTAACCTAAATCTTGTGAACATGATGGCTGATAGGACACTTGCATTTATGCATTTAAATATAGTTTGCGGATGGTATGAATAAAAGATTATTGCGAGTACTCTGAGATTTTCATGATGTCATTTCACACGAGGTAAAATAGATTTTGGCCTCTCACACATCCTCTTGACTGCATTACGGTCACATGTTAATGGAAGAAATATCAAACTTGATTTTAAAGACCGATTAATTATTGCATTTCGAGATGTTAAGTTTTATTTATAAATGGAAACTTGCCTATTTTTATATACACTATTCTTAGCAGAAGTTTTTGAAGTTTTTGATTTTTGAAGTATCTTAGTGTTCAACAATATGGAGAATGGGTCTTGCGAAGGGTGTAGGAAAATGCATTGGGAGTCCATGCCATGGAATGACCGTCTTCTAGTGAAAATTACAGAACCCTCGACAACTTTTCATGGACACATCAATGATAGGGACCTCGATCAACTATTTCTTCTGCATAACCCACAACTAAGAAGAGCAGTCAAAGATTTCGTTGGTCAGGATATTTTGTCCCCTCAAGCCAAAAGAATTCTTTTTCCCTATCAATTTCTCAGTTCTTTTTTGTCCAATGCTCTTGACCTCTTGCAACCGATTCCTCTGCTTGAACTAGTGTTTTTTAAGTTGGTAAGGCAGAATGTGCTTGCAACTACCTCATTCCATGAAGCCCTGGTTAATTATAATCTATGGCAGGGGTCGGCCCTCCTAAGGGGCCTATTTCCACGACTTTTATTCAATCCATCCATGCTTACATGGTGCTTTATGACCAAATCAAGCATGCTCTCAAAAGGCAAAACTTTTGTCATGTGAAGAATGGTCTGCAGCAATTTGGCAGACAACTAGATGAGCATATTGTGCACAAAGTCAGAATCAAAGTTGGGGCTCTCATGGCAATCTTGGAACTAGAAAATATTGCTCCCAGCCTGCCAATTTCACAACCAGTGGAAAGGGGATGGGCTTTAGATAGGGTGCCAGACCTCAATGCATTGGTGCAGGAAGGGGCCTCGGGATGGACTACCTCCTCTCAGCCCGAAGTGGCAAAGGAGTGGGAAAATATTGCATCGACTCCTTCAAGAGATGCAAGACTGTGACAACACACAGAGGTCAATTTCTGGGAGGTCCTTTGTCACCCTCAAGAAGATGCAGTGTCAGTGTGATGGGAGGTAGATATTCCAGCCTTCGATGCCCCTAAAACTCAAATCTAGGGCGATGCTTCCATGGGAGGGTAAAATGATTATGGCTCTATTTTTTGCTACTTAGAATATGCTCCATTTTGATGTATAACGAAATCTATTGGCAACCGACATGGCCGAAATTTTTTTGACTGCTTCTTGTTAATACTGTTGTTGGTTTGTTCGTTTATTTCCACCAGTATAACAAAACCAGTAGTGGAGACATCTTGTTAATCAGTCGGGTAGTACTGGTAATGGAGGTTCTTTTATGAACCGGTTAATAGGACAACATAGCAGTATCAAAGTTCCTATATAACACAACCAGTAACCGGTTGTGGTAGCTCTATAGTGTTCCGGCAACCAGAATTTCACTTCCCAAGTTTTCATGATAACCAGTTGTGGGGGTAATTTTAAAAGGTTTCTTTTGGATTTATCCTGACCTGCTACTCTCAATTTTGGCCTCTATGAGGTTTGTACTATGGGCAAGTTCTATCTTTCTCTTCAAATATTTGGGGGGTTCCTTCTTATAGCCTTGATTCCTCTTTGTTCATTGTATGTGAGCAAGGATATAGGGTTTTCTTCCTGGTTGTTTCCCTATTGAGCTCTTGAATCAATTATCTACATAAATTTAATACTATATTTAATTTTATGGATTTAAAATGTGAATCACTTGTACAAATGCATGACAAATAAATACATGCCAAATGATATGGATATGTGCATTCTAGTGTATGGGATAGGCATGAACATATAACACATGTTGTGAGACAAAAATATCTCAATAAGATTAAAATTAGAAGGAAGGCCTTATTGAGGGAATGTGAAGAAGGGATAAGCACTATGTGGTAAAATAGTAGTAGTGGTAGTACTATAATGATGTGTGATAGTAGAAGAAAATTTAACATAAAATGTTTAATGGATCAATGATAAAAGTGAGAAAGAAGGTAGAGGTAATAATCATTATATATGAAGTAATCTTAGAATTAGGTGTTGAATATCTGGGCAACTAAGAGGGGGGTTGAATCAGTTGATAACTCGAAAAAATAACTTTTATTCTTTTCACCTCTAGATCCAAACTAATAGAATTAATTAACACAGATATAGTATGAAAAACAAAAACATACAACATATCACACATAGAACATCAGATATGACATGAAAAAACAAAGAATGGAAAAACTAAGGAGAATGCTAGTTCTCAATATAAACACTGGTTAAGGTGATTTTTACAAGGTTCACTACCATAATGATAACTATGGGTGGGCTCACTACCTAGAAAACAGGTTCATTGTTGAAGAAAGAGAGAAAGAAAGAAAGAATCCACCATTGAAACACAATCAACACAAGCCGAACTTCTTTCGATTCCTTAGACCAACACACTTATGAACATTACCAATAGTCAAATCTTTCCTTTCCAATCTCACATATCTTCAAAACAATGTCACACTTTTTCCATATATAACATAAACAGATCATCCTCATAATTATACTCTTTCGGGAAGCATAATCTTCCAAGTCAACTAAGACAAAGACAAGGATCTAAAATAGGTCAATACTAAACATTTCGGTGGTGGGAAGGAATGAGTAGTAGACCACACCATAACACACATCAATGATCAGATCAACACACTACAATCATTACAAATTACTTTCCCAAAAACCATGATACACATGGTACACTATAGTCTGCAACATATTTTTGAATTTTAGACCCAAACAGCATCATTCAAATCACCAAGAATAAGAATAGTACCAAGATATCAGAAACCATATCCAGTAACTTGAAATATTTGGATCAACATATCTTCTTGAGCATCAAATATTCTATGAACACATATCATGTATCACCAATTTCAAGAACACCATCTCATCCATCACATCTGCAATAATCTGCCAATTTGTCATTGATGGAAACATTCATCAACAAAAACCAAAAAAATCTTTGCATAACACTTTGCACAATACTGCAATAACTCAACAACTAAAACAACCTAAACTCTCAAGATTTATCCCCCTTTGACAACAATGACAAAGGAAGGCATAACTTTTGCTATGAAACTCAACCCTTATCCCCCTAAGAGGAAGCACCCAAGCATCAGTCTGGATTAAAATATACAATCTACTCACTCAACCAATGCACATCCAAATGCACATTAGTTCAATCTAGAAATAGGTAGTATCCCTAATCTTTATTGAAGATACACAAAAGAATCTTTACATAGTGCCTTCATGAATATCTGCAATTTTTTATTTTGTAGGTATATACTCAAGTTTTAATTCATTATCCAACACCTTTTCCCTCAAGAAGTGATACCAAATAGATATATACTTTATTCTAGAAGGTTGTACCAAATTCTTAGAAATATTTATTGCACTAGTGTTATCACACATAATAGAGGTAGGTTCATTCAATGTTATACTAATATTGTTCAAAGTCTACTTTATCAATAAAATTTGTGTGCAACATGAAGATGTATGCAATATATTTGGCTTCAGCTATAGATAAAGAGACAAAATCTTGCTTCTTACTTGACCAAGCCACTAACCGGGAGCCTAAAAAGAATGCTCCGCTACTTGTACTTTTTCTGTCATCAACACTTCTGACCTAATCTCCATCAGTCTAATCTATCAAAGTAAGATCTAAAGTTCTAGGGTACAATAAACCAAATTCTTCTACTCTTTTTAGATATCTAAAGATTCTTTTCACTTTCACAACATGAGACTCTTTTGTTGGATATTATTGTTGCTAGGATATGTTGTTGTCATTGATGTCAACATATTCTTATGTTTTCTTGTTGCAAAATGTTGTTTGGTGTTCTGGTGATTGCATTGAGTTGATATAACTAGTTTATCTATTTGGGATGTTAGAATACTTTATTCCTTATTTGTTTTAGTGATCCGAAAGTTTACTTGATCATATTATTTGATATGGTTTGGAGTTTATTCTTTTTGTGTAGTGGTTGGGAGAGTTTGGTATTTGATCTGGTGAGTTTTGGTATGATTATAACTTTAGTTTCTGATTTGGGAGAATATTTTGCATATTCATGTGTATCTCATTTTAGATGGTTAGTGATTTGGTTCTCCACAAGGTATCTTTCTTGTCTGAATTGCTGCTATTGGTTATTCATGTGAGTCAGCATGTTATTCAATGAAGATTTGAATAAGTGGCATTGGTGCAACTATTGCGGTCAGTTCTAATGTGGTTGTTGGTGTTTCCTAGTTATGTCCTATTTGTCTCGATGGTCTGCATTGGTCCTTGTGCACATTCTTCAAGATTTTGTTTATCTGGTGATATTCTTCATGTTATGTGGTATTATTGGTGGTGTAATGTGTTGTGGTTGACCTTGACAAGATTTTTGGTGGTGATGCACATTTGGATATTTGATCTACATTCATGATATGTCATACATGTCATCATATTGGTCTAGTGTTTTATTTATGTGTCATGTGACATAAATTTGTAATTGAGAGTTGAGGGTTTCACCAACCTTGTAGTCAATGTTGAAGATTTGTGTATATAGGTGGTATAGTCATGTAATTTAGGTGTTGATGGTGTGTCTACATTATTAGAAAGTGGTGTATGTGTGCATATGTGAATTTATCCTTAGGTGTGGTCTATTGAGAAGAGATTGTTGCAAGGAAGACAAATGTGCTTAACCACAACTATCATCAGGAATTAGCAGATGTTATCATTATAGTTCATTATTTCCGGATTGTAGTTCAATCATTATTGTAAGGTAGTGAACCTTTCCTGAGGGTTGGAGCCTTCTAGGTAATCTTGTTTTTAGCAGTGATCTCTAGGTAGTGTGCCTGAATGTATGTGTATTCCTCACTGTAATATCTACACATACTATTGCAAAGTATCATTTTATTGCGGGTAGGTTCTCACCATGGTTTTTCCCTTAACCAAGTTTTCTACTTCAAAATCATAGTGTTATGTATTATGGTATCATTGGCTTTATCTTTATTCTTGCTACTTCCTATTTAGATTTGAGATGTTGGCATTTGATCTGAATCGGTACATTTTTTATTTGTAAAAAGATTAGATTCTTGTGTGATGACTATGTTGTATGTTGTCATTGATGGCAACTATATTTCTACAGTCATCTGATTCTTACAGTTCAACCAGTAAGGCATAATAAGTAAGAAGAGATAGTTTTTTATCAGATCCAACAAATAGGACTTTAACCAGTAAAGACAGACAAAATTATATTCTGACAACCGATACTAGAAATTCATGAAGTATGGGATGATGTGATTTTGCAGCAACAATGAAGATTGCTAGCTGAAGTTATGTTTGTGACTGTATGTGCAGATTCAATCAGGTGAACGAGATTTGTCTGATACAGCAGATTAGTTGATGAAGACTTAACTGGTAGTGATGAGAATCACTAAGATTGGTAAACCGACATAGAATTTGATGAGTTTAGTTAGTGGATGACTTATGTAAGGCGTGAAATGCAAGTTTTCTATATTCATTGAACCTAGGGAATTGTGCCAAGGTTCTAGCTGACCTAATGATGTTTTTAAGAAGTGTGATGAGGTATGAGTTAGTGTATGAGTTTATGAGTATGAGATTGACTATTTTTTGATATTGTAGTGATCAGAGGATTTTTGAGATGAAGTATATGTGATGCGGTAATGTTTTGAAGTAGATCTTATTAGACACTAATGGTGTTATACTAATATCACTTGAACTTTTTGTCTCCCTAACAGTTGCAGCAAGAAAATCCTCTCACAAGGTCACTCCTAATAGGGTGCAGTCAAATCCTAATAGGTCTGATCATTAAATCCTCTAACCATGTGACACATTAACTTGTGTTTAAAAATCCCAGTAACATGGGTAGCTCCTAACAGGGCTGGTCCTCAGAGGCCTTATTGCATAGGTCTTAACCAAGCTTTGACACTTCTAACAGGGTGTGCCCCTAACTGGGTATTGTAGAGCTTAATTCGTCAAATCTCTATACTGCGGATAGTGGATCTTTTTAAGTACTAACTCCCATTGTGGTTTTTCCCATTTGAGTTTTTTCACATATAACCTCATGTGGTATGTGGTTTATACTTTATGTGGTGATTGCTTACTTATTCTTATTTCTTATTTGCCTATTGAGTTTAAGTTGGTAAAATTGATAATTAGATTTGTATTGGTTTTACTTATACTAATTCTCACCCCCTCTTAGTGCCTTATAAGTTCATCAATTGCTATCAGAGCCTAACTTCCTTAAGGCTTAACTTCTTGGAATGGATTCATAAGGAAGATATGGAGGAAGGAATGAGTTATAGAGAGATGGCTAGGGAACTTGCAGAAAGCAAGGAAGACCTAGAAACATTGAGAGGCAAGTATAAGGCTTCACTTGATAAAAGAAAAGAGTTAATTGAACAATTGTTGTAGATTTCTAAAAGAAACCCTTCAGATGAAGCAAACATAGATGCCCTAAGAAGAGAGTTTGAAGCCCTTACAATTCAGATGAGTCAAGAACTTGAAGCTAGAAGGGAGGTTGAGGATCAGATTAGAGATAAAGAGCATGAAATCTTTAAGATTAAGCAATAAAATGCCAATAGTTCTAATACTTAATATAAGTATAGATCCAATAGCCAACAAGATGAGAGGGGGGGGGGTGAATCATACAAACTTAATCATCCATAAAAACATTAGATTCAACCTCGGTAACATATATATCAGTCATACAACCAAAAACTGTCAAACATACAAACTCAAAAGCATATGAACAATATAAACCTCATAACACCAGATTTAATGTGGAAACCCAAATAGGGAAAAATCACTGTGGGATTTCAGACCCACTAAGAAATATACTCTTCTAGAGTATGCTTGATTAAAAGCAAATCCTATTAAAGATTACAAACACATTGCTAGATGTGACCCGGTTAAGGGATTTCCCTCAGATCTGTTAGGATCTTCACTTTGTTAGAAGTGACCTTGTCAAAGGATTTCAAACACTCAATCAGAATGTCACCTTGTTAGAGGATTTACATATAATACTATTAAGTCCAATCGGTTAAGAGATTTCTCGTCACTTTCACAAAATAACAGTAATACAATCTATCTGCAACTTCACATCTAAAATGCTAAAGCAGATTCCTATTTGATTCAATACAATCTAGACATAGAACTAATCTTCTCTATCTATTGGGCATCAATACTCTGTTATTCTAACAAGTCTTCAAGCTTCTGTGCTCTGTAATCACTATGTAGCATCCCTATGTATACACTTGCCCGCATACATTGTTTATCTACAGTTTCCTATTTATAAACAATCTTCTAACCACTTAATCTCCTTGATCACATTTCCCATGATCAATCATAGCCATCAGATCTTCAATCTTGTCCAGGTTCATTGTATCTTTCGATCTGAAAATGTTTTACCCCACCTTGGAACTTGCACATTCACCTTGGAACTTGTGTTAGGGTAATGCAATTCAATCTGAGCTGTAGATCTTCTTGTCGACTTTCCATTGCCTTAGATTCGTTTAACAAACTTCTTTCATGTCTTGGCAATCATTGATCCGCTCCAGCTCATCAACTTCTTTCATTAAATATCACATGTAAACATTTAATGCATTCTGTTATAGCTTGGTTACAACTCGGTGAATACTAAACTTCACTCGGTAGACATTCTGTCTTCATTAACCGTCTACGATAACCTTAGGGTTTACCGACTAGGTTCTTTGCTTGATAACATAGTATAGTATTAACCTTTATATTTTACAACATATGTATGATGTTAAAACAAGCTAAAACATCAAGATCTCATCATTGTCTAACTCAGTAGTAGTTGCCCATTGAATAACTTATCCCCTTATTCATCATATTCTTTCATGTGTCTTTACAGACTTCTTTATAATCTTCAAATCATATTTCTTAAGTTATGGCAACATCATACTGAATTAGAAAATCAATTTCTTGACATCAATGACAAAATAATAATATCAAGATAGTAAAACATCTTAATTAGTTATGTCCATAATCATCAACAACCTTCTCAATATCCTTATAATGTAATATTGCCAACAATCTCCCCCTTTGGCATTGATGGAAAAACCAATTGATTTGAACTTTAAAAGATTTGGATTGCTATGATTCTAAAATGCTAAAATGCTCTCCCCCATACATTAGACTTCTCTTCTATTTCTAGTCTTTATTTCAACTTGTAGTCTTCTCTTAGTCTTCTTAGGTCTTCTCCCCCTTTGTAGGTCTTCTCCCCTTCAGGTCTTCTCCCCCTTTGTAGGTCTTCTCCCCTTCAGGTCTTCTCCCCCTGGGTAGGTCTTCTCCCCCTTTGACAACAATGCCAAAAAGAAAAAGAACTAAAACATAATTTCTTTCTGTAAGAAGTTAT
This sequence comes from Cryptomeria japonica, assembly GCF_030272615.1. Classification (NCBI taxonomy): domain Eukaryota; kingdom Viridiplantae; phylum Streptophyta; class Pinopsida; order Cupressales; family Cupressaceae; genus Cryptomeria; species Cryptomeria japonica. The sequence continues at coordinate 285,926,923 of NC_081408.1, read as the reverse complement.
TGTCTACTATTGTGTATCAACTGAGTCTCAGTCAAAGCATTTTTCTTCAATTCTTGTTCCTTGTATCATTCTTTATATTGTCCCAGTATTAATTCCAGTACACTTTCAAAAAAAAATCTAAAGTTTATCAATCCAGCATCAACTCCCCAAAAGATATTCAATAGAGTCATCAAAGTGATGATTTCACTGAACTCGGTCAGTGAGTAAAAGATAGGGTTAGGACCCCTAACTTACTTCTGAGATATTCAAAAGTGTCCTTTGGTAGTGGCTTGGTGAAGATATCAGCTATTTTCTCCTTTGTGTTAACATATTCCAACACCACTTTCTTCTCTTGAGCTTCTTCTCTAAGATAATGATATTTGATAGATATGTGCTTTGTCTTAGAGTGCATAACATGATTCTTTGAAATATTAATGGCACTAGTATTATCATAGAATATAGTTACTGGCTCAGTAACTTTCTCATTTATAGCTTCCAATAGTTGTTTGATCCATGCAATGTTGGTACAATTTAGTGCTGCTGCAACATATTCAGCTTCGACTGTTGACTGAGAAACACATCCTTGTTTCCTTGCTAAGCCAACTCACTAGTCTTTCTCCAAAGAAGAAAGCTCCTCCACTTGTGCTTTTTTTGTCATCAATGTTGCCTACCCAATCAGCATTAGTATAAACTTTTAGATCAAAATCATTTCCTTTCTGATATACTAAGCCATAATCTTCAATGTCTTTCAAGTATCTAAAAATTCTTTTGATTGTTGTCATGTGTATTTCCTTCGGATCTGCAGAGAATCTTGCAACAATACCTATTGCATGTGTTATATCTGGCCTGCTGTGAACAACATATTGCAACTTTCCAATCATAGATCGGTAAAGTGTCGCATCAAGAGTTGTAGATTCATCATTCTTTGATAGTTTACAGTTGGTAGTCATAGGAGTACTTACTCGTTTTGAATCCTCCATTCCAAATTTCTTCAAGATTTCTTTTATGTTCTTGGATTGAGTAATGAAAATCTCATTTTTCATTTGCAATATCTGTAAGCCTATAAAATACTTTATCTCACTGATTAATGACATGTCAAATTCTTTGCTCATTTCATTTCCAAAGTTCTTGCATAAAGAGTCATTTCTACAAAATATAATATCATCAACAAATATGGCTAGGATTAGTATTCCATTTTCATCATTCTTCATGTACATGTTGCTATTCTCACTTGTCCTTATAAAACCAATCTTAATCAAATAAGAGTGCAATCTTTCATACCATGCTCTAGGTGCTTGTTTTAGACCATATAAAGCTTTGTTCAATTTACATACCTGATCTTTATCATTGTCATCAACAAATCCTTCAGGTTGTTCAATGAAAACTTCTTCTTCTAATATTCCATTCAAAAATGGAGATTTGACATCCATTTGATATACCTTGAAGTTTTTGAAAGCAACATATGCCAACAATGTTCTAACTCCTTCAAGTATAGCAATAGATGCAAAAGTCTTGCCATAATCAATTCCTTCTTCTTGGGCATAACCTTTTCAAACTAATCTCACTTTGTTCTGAATGACCTCACCTTTTTAATTTAGCTTGTTTCTGAAGATCCACTTTGCACCGATTACATTTTTGTCCTTCGGTTTTGGGACCAGTGTCCATGTGTCATTCTTCTTGATTTGATCAATCTCTTTAGTCATAGCATTTATCCAATCTTCACTATTAAATGCCTCTTTCACAATTCTCGGTTCAAATTCAGATATCAAACATGTGTTCTGTCTTAGTTTGTTCCTTGTCATCACTGGATCATCCTTATCTCCTATAATCTAACTTGATGCATGGTGTCTTCTAACATACTTGGCTAATACAGGCTCGGTAGGCTCTATATGATCTTCTTCATCACTCAGTAACTGGATATTTCCTTCATTTTCTCCAACAGTTATCATGGCAGGACTTCTCGATTGCACATAGACAAATTCATCATAGTCTTCTGGTTCTTTGGAATTCCCTTCATCAGTTCTTTCTGCAAATTCATCAATTTTCACATTTGCACTTTCTACTATTTTGTTAGATGATTTGATCAAACATTTAAATGCTTTGCTTCTAGAAGAATGTCTTAGAAATGTTCCTTCTTCACTTTTTTGATCAAACTTGCCATTTCTACCATCTTTATGAACATAGCATTTACTTCCAAAGATCTTAAAATAACTTACATTAGGTTTCTTGCCATACCAGATTTCATAAGGTGTCTTCAAAGTATCTTTCTTCAATTGAACTCAGTTCAAGGTGTAAACAGCTGTGCTTATTGCTTCTCTCCAAAATGTTTGTGGAACCTTCTTCTCAATCATCAGTGTTCTAGCACAATCCACAATAGATCTATTTCTTCTTTCAGCTATTCCATTCTACTATGGAGTTCTCAGTGTAGAGACTTGTCTTTTAATACTAGGATCATTGCAAAATAGGTTGAACTCATCAGGTGTGAACTCTCCTCCTCTATCTGATCTAAGACATTTCAGTTGTCTTCCTATTTCATTTTCAACTCTAGCCGTGTACCACTTAAACATTTGAAAAGCTTCTAATTTTTCTTTTAAAAATATTACTGACATCATCCTTGAATAGTCATCCACAAATAATATGAAATACTTATCACCATAATAACTTTGAACTTTCGTAGGACCACAAAGATCAATGTGCACAAGATCTAAAATTCCCTTAGAAGTGTAGGACTTACTTGTAGAGCTTGATCTTGTCATTTTACCCATCTGGCATCCTCGACACATAGCATTCTCATGTTTTTCAAGACTCGGTAGACCTCTTACTCTGTGCTTCTTACTTATCTTGATTAGATTATCAAAATTAACATGACAAAACCTTTTATGCCATAACTAGGTATTATCAATCTTTGCATGCAAACACTTATTGTGAGTTGAGTCAAGGTGAAATTTATTACCTTTTGTTTGTGTCCCGGTAGCAGCTAACTTTCCATTCTTGTCATCAACTTTGACAATTCCTTTCTAAAATTCTATTCGGTAACCTGTGTTGTTTAGCTATGCTACACTCAACAAATTATATTTCAAACCTTCAACCCAATAAACATCATTGCATCTGGCTTTATCAAGAAGTGTTATGGATCCTTTACCTCTTATCGGACATGGTGCATCATTACCAAATCTAACATAGCCTCCATTATAATCTTCTAACATAACAAACCTGTGTTTATCTCCTGTCATATGATGTGAGCATCCACTATCTATAATCCAAGAATCATTAGTGTTTATGTGAGATATTAGGGCTTTTTCTTCATACCTTTCTTCATCTGATCCATCCTTTATAGCCACAAAAACAACTTCTTCTGTATCAATCTCATCTAATTTATCATCTTTAGATTCCTCATCAGCAATTAAGCATGTCTTTCTATCTCTTCTTCTGAAGTCTTGGTGTCCTCTGTAATGATTATCTTTTTGTCTGCCATCTTGGTAATATCTCTTTTCAGTAAAATATTTGTCAGGACAGTTAGAAGCCATATGTCCAATCTTATCACAATTGAAACATTTCAAAGGTATTTTTCCTTTATACTTACCTTTGCCTCTCGATAACCTTTTGGCCAATAGTGTTTCAAACTCTTCTTGCTTTTTGATTTCTTCATACAGTTTGTGTACCTCCTCCATGTTCTTCTGAAATCTTTCACTTGCTCCACTATGATCTCCTTCAGAGTACTTATACTTTCTTTCATTGTAATCATTAGATTCATTCAGATAAAAAGAACTAAATGTAGATTCAACTTTATTTACCAATGACCCACTGTTATCAAAATTACTTAACTCAAATGCATGTAGCTTACCAATAGTAGCATCTAAGGAAACTGGCATATTAGGTACAGACCTCAATTCATTGATTGCAGAGACTCAGATTGCATAGGCAGGTAAAAGGGTTCTCAACAACTTACTTGTCACATCCTCTTCTTTAATAGTTCCTCCTGCTCCTTTGATTTGATTTACAATCTCCTTTAGTCTTGTACTGTACTGGGTTATGTTCTCACCTTCATTCATCCTCATAGATTCAAGTTGTCCTCTTAAACTATCAACTTTTTCTCTTTGAACATGTTCATCTCCTCCATATACAGATATGAGCTTAGTCCACATTGCCTTTGCATCATTGCAGCCTTCTAGATCATTAAACTCAGAATCGGTCAATGCAGATGTTATTTCAATCATTGCTTGAATATGTTCTTGCTTCGCCTTTATCTCTTCCATAGTCAATGGATAGGTGCTCGGTGCAACTAAATCATTCTCCAAATAGTATATAGCATATTCTCCAACTCCTGATAGATGTAGCTTCATCCTTTTCTGCCATGTGGAGAAACTTGACTTATTTAGCTTAGGTGCATCCCTCTTATACATCTTTGGATCTTTAACTCAAGTGCCTTTAAACTTTCCTTTTGGAGTCCAAAGCTCTGATACCAATTGATAGTTTTGATACTTAATATAAGTACAGATCCAATAGCCAACAAGATGAACAATATAAACCTCATAACACCATATTTAACATGGAAACCCAAATAGGGAAAAACCACTATGGGATTTTGGACCCACTAAGAAATATACTCTTCTAGAGTATGCTCAGTTAAAAGCAAATCATGTTAAAGATTACAAACACATTGCTAGATGTGACCTGGTTAAGGGATTTCCCTTAGATCTATTAGGATCTTCACTTTGTTAGAAGTGACCTTGTCAAAGGATTTCAAACACTCAATCAGAATGTCACCTTATTAGAGGATTTACATATAAGACTGTTAAGTCCACTCGGTTAAGAGATTTCCTGTCACTTTCACAAAATAACAGTAATACAATCTATCTACAACTTCACATCTAAAATGCTAAAGTAGATTCCTATTTGTTCAATACAATCTAGACATAGAACTAATCTTGTCTATCTACTGGGAATCAATACTTTGTTATTCTAACAGGTCTTCAAGCTTCCGTGCTCGGTAATCACTATGTAGCATCCCTGTGCATACACTTTCCCACATAAATTGTTTATCAACAGTTTCCTATTTATAAACAATCTTCTAACCGCTTAATCTCCTTGATCACATTTCCCATGATCAATCATAGCCATCAGATCTTCAATCTTGTCCAAGTTCATTGTATCTTTCGATCTGAAAATGTTTTACCCTACCTTGGAACTTGCACATTCACCTTGGAACTTGTTTTAGGGTAATGCGGTTCAATCTAAGCTGTATATCTTCTTGTCGACTTTCCATTGCCTTAGATTAGTTTAACAAACTTCTTTCATGGCTTACCAATCATTGATCCGCTCTAGCTCATCAACTTCTTTCATTAAATATCACATGTAAACATTTAATGCATTCTGTTATAGCTCGATTACAACTTGGTGAATACTAAACTTCACTTGGTAGACATTCTATCTTCATTAACCGACTGCGATAACCTTAGGGTTTACCAACTAGGTTCCTTAGGGTTTACCGACTAGGTTCCTCGCTTGATAACATAGTATAGTATTAACCTTTACATTTTACAACATATGTATGATGTTAAAACAATCTAAAACATCAAGATCTCATCATTGTCTAACTCGGTAGAAGTTGCCCATTGAATAGCCTATCCCCTTATTCATCATATTCTTTCCTGTGTCTTTACTGACTTCTTTATAATCTTCATATCATATTTCTTAAGATATGGCAACATCATACTAAATTAGAAAATCAATTTCTTGACATCAATCACAAAATAATAATATCAAGATAGTAAAACATCTTTAATCAGTTATGTCCATAATCATCAACAACCTTCTCAATATCCTTATAATGTAATATTGCCAACAAATGCAACTTTGTATGAACATTGGCATGAGGAGAAAGAAGAAAAAGAAAGTATACAAGCAGATCTAGATATGGCTATGTTTTCTAGAGAGCCCCTCATGAAAAATAATTTAGATCTCACAAAGGAAATTTCTGAGGCTAATTAGAAGCTTGGAAAATTCAACAAGAGTTCTTCTATACTTCATGAGCAGATCCAATCTCAAAGGGAGAGAGGAGATACAAGTGGATTGGGACACACTACATTTGAGAAGGGTGAACCTTCTAGTACAAAGAGAAACATGCATGAAGGTAAGATATCTCCTAAAGTTTAGAAACCTACTGGTAGGAAAGCTTACAAACCTGTTTGTTTCAATTGTCATAAACTAGGACATACTACTCATGTTTGTAGAAGTAGATCTGATGTTAATACTGCTTATAGACCTAATCATAGATATGTGCCTAGAAAATCTGAGGGATATCGTTCCACATGCAACATGTATGGGAATAGATCTATTGAATGGAAGTATGGAGCTAATAATCCAACACCTCACATGAATCAAAGATCTATCGATGATTGGAGAAGGAATTTCAATGACTAGAAGAACACAAATTGGCAAAGGCCCTATGTTAATCGGTTTAGCCCCTATTAGATGGAGAAAATAATTAATGTGATTTGTTCAATCTGTAAAAACTTTGGACCCATGGCTATGAGCCATAGAAGGACATGTGGAGGAAATGTAGGACCTTGGACAACATCTGGCATGGCCTACTACCATTGTCACAAACCGGGACACATTGCTCAGTTTTGCAAAACACAGAAAAACCAACCGGTAAATCATTCAGAAGACCCGAAAGGCAAAAAAAAAGTGGATGTTGAAGAAACTAGAGCCAAGATGAATAAGATATGGAGGAAGAAGAGTGATGATAAATCATAAGAGGAAACCAATTCTTCACCTAGTGTGGAGAATTCTTTACAGGCAAACTAAGTTGTTTCTACAACTTGGGGTATGTATATTGTCAAATCTTCAAAAATAACCCTGGCTAAAGTACTGTAAGTCAAATCTACATATTTTAATGTATTTTGATGTTTATAAGTCCTTTGAATCATAAGAGATAAATAACATATATTTTTAGCAACTGGTAATATGCTTAAGAGTGTTTTAAGGCGTTTTAAGGTTTTGTCGATTAAAGCATTTAATATAGTAGATAGAAAGCAAATAAAAAGAACATTTTGAATTACATTTCTTACATTGCGAACTTGAGAGAATTTGGTGAGTGAGCAGAGAAAATAAAATCTTGTGATTGAAGCATTCACCATGTTTAGTAGATATTTGAAGTGATTTGAAGAACATTTTGTATCGGTGAACGATGTTTAAGGTTTTGTCTATTTGAAACCCTTGTGCTGAAGCAGGAAAGGTATTTATCAGAAAATCTTACTCTTTGCTTCGATATTTTTCATATTTTAGTATGGATACTCTACATCTTGTGGAGGTGACAAAGAGGCCAAGACCTGAGTTTAAACCACATCCTTTTAAGTTTAAAGATACAAACCCTATCGGTGCATTATCTAGTATACTGTATGGTGTTTTACACGTAGAAGATGTTCGATCATTTTATCATTGCAAACTTGAGGATATGGGATTACCTATTATACTTGATAAGTATAGATCTTTATGTGATAATAAGGGTATTTTAAAAGAATAGTTTAGAAGCATTGTTGACAAAGGGTTTCACCATGGGATAAATTTTATAGATGATTTTGATGATGAACTAGTCAGATTTTTTTTGATCCGGATCCATGATTAGTTAATGTGGTTAGACAAACCTCACAAAATTACAAAGGAAGAAATCCATGCAGTAACTAGTTTTTACTCAACCAATGAAGTGCCATTATTGAGGTCAGTATGGAAGAATTATGTTGAGAATATTACTGGATCAAATTTGGATGGCAGGGCCATTATGGTAAACAACATCAGTGATCCTGTTGTTAAATATGCTTTAATGGTCATCAGCTATAGAATTTTCTATAGTAGTAGAATGAACAACATACCGACAATAGCTATGCATACTGCCTACCAGATGGTGAAGAAAAATCTTGATTATGACTTTGTTGAAGCAATGAGAAGCAAGTTGATAATAAATCTTGAAGTTGTTAAGAAAGATAAGAAATTGAGATTTAAATTTGGACATTTCCAATACTTTATCCGTAGGATTGATGATGTTCAATGGATTGAAGGTACTCTTGCACTACTATAGATGAAGAATAGAATTAGAATGTTGAAGGAAAAGTTTGATAATATTTGTTGCGGTTATTTCAGGGAGTTTCAAAAGAAAATGTATGCAAGAGAATGTATACTGGCAGAAGTATTGAATCGGTATGAAGATACAATCCGCTTCATGGTTCAAACTAACACCTATATGATGGAAGAAGTTGTACCTAGGACCACATGGGTATTTCCCATGGGATATGAGGTAGACAAGGATCCACTCATTTCTTGTACTGATCATCTGCTAGAGCAACCGAGGGATACCAATCCAGAGAGATTTGGGACATACAAAGAAAAATCACCACAGGTGCATCCTAAATTGCAAAGACCGATGATTGCAAATAAAGTTAGGGAGGAGGTAGAAGCATTTGTAGAGCAAGTAGTATTTTGAAAAGAATAAATTGTAGTTGCAAGGGAAAAAACATGAAGTAGAAAATAAAAGTACCTCAAGTGTACCTACTGGTACTCGTACCGGTAAGACTAAAGTTGCAAAAGCCAAAGTAACAGAGAAGAAGAAAGAAGTAACAAAAGATAAACTGGCTAAATCAAAAAGTGGTAAACCATTAAAAAATTAGTTCCAGAGGAAAGGAAAGATAGTTGATCCACCTACTGCATCGGTACAAACCAGGAAGAGAAAGAAACAAGAAGCCTACAAATCAGGAAATAATGAAGAGGATACTGAAGTAGATGAGGATAAAAGAGCACTTAGAGAAAGTTTTAAGAAGCCTAAGACAATCAGTAAGAGAGACCACCTAAGAAACCACTAACATTAGAAAATTATTTCAATAAGATGGTTAAAATAATAAAGGATTATGCAATTTATAAGGGATTGAACACATTGTTTATTCATTTGACTGATTCATGCAAGGTGGTAGGTTGCTATTAGCCAAGATAGGGAATTTATTGATTATACACTTAAACACTTGCAATCAGAAGCAACTGAAGAGGAAATTGAACAAATAAAGGTTAATGAAAAAGCATCATTTAGATCCAAAAAGATATTAACAAGAATGTTAATAGGAGAGACCGAAGCAGTCCAAAAGGAGACTGAGATTGTAATAAAAAAGGCTTTAGGTCTCATCCCTAATGAAGAAGAGGAAAAAGATGATGAAATTGAGGAAGAAAGGTCTGAAAGACCTAAATTAGAAGAGCTTCCTAAAGGTGTGAAGATTATAGATTTTGAGCCTAATAACAAGTATATGTATGATGATCCTATTGATACCAAACCGGTAGTTATAGAGGATGATGATGACACATATGATAATGATGATAACACTGTTGATAATGTAGATGTATATGATGTTGATGTTCAAATGTCTGAACAACATGAACCATAGCAGGAACATGATGAAAGAAATACTAGAGGTAAAGCTCAACTGAGCAACTGGTGAGTACATAGCTAGTTGATTCTCTGTCACCATTGGTAAGTGGAAAAGTAAGTGAAAATGTAAGTATAAATGTAAATGCTAATGACAGTCAAAAGGATAAGGTTGATTAAAAGAATAATGAGGTAGTATTGGTGAATGAAAAAAATGTGGAAACTCAACCACCACCGGTCAAGGACACCATTGAAGAAGAGAAGATGAGAGAAGATAAGATAGAGAAGGAGAAAATAGAGAAAGAAAAGGAAGAGAAAAAGGAGACAAAAGAGATGACAACAAAAGAAAAGAAGACTACACCTAGGGCCACTCCTGAGTCCAAGAATAAAATAATTGATGATGATGATGATGACTCTATGAGCATCAAAGGACCTATTGATATGGACAATATGAGTTCCTCACAAATGATGTAGAATACAACAGTAATGCAATCACGTGCACAAAGTAAGAGAATAAAGTAACAGCAGAGAAAGGCAGAAACAATAAGGACAACAGTTGATATCTTGTCTAGTCTCCTACCAAAGACAAATACTGAAAGTTTTGTTACTCCCATTGACAAGCTTGGATATTTGGTTATCCATGTTGGAGATCAACTCAAGACCTTTGAAGATGCAACATACATATTAATTGAAAAGGACTACAAAAAGAAAAGGACACAACAACTCATGTCTGAGATAGATAAAGGTAAGGTAGCACTCACTATTAATAAAGACTTGTTGAAGAAAGGACTACAAAATATGATGCAGAGATCTTTAGTAGTAGTGTGACAAATGACACACACACTCTCACCTTTCACTCTCACAATCCCAAGCCTATGAAGGCCTCAACTCACACCAAAACCAAAACTTGAACCTTATCCCTCACAAGGGTTGGCAAACACCTTCACTATGCCCTTAGGGTCTCACAAGACCTTCCACAACCTTTTTATCATTGATGGCAACAAGGTTCTATAGGTTCAACAAGCAATAGACTTCACCTACCGGCAATAGACTTCACCTATTGACAATGAAAGATACAACAAGGCTCATTCACACTGGCATCCAATTTACACCAATTGAAGATTATACCAGAAAATTATAATTATAGTTTCAAATACCCTTTTGGAACTTCTCTTAGACTCCAAAGAACCAGGACCTCAACTTTCTCTTACACACCTAGACACCTAGTTGGGTCATAGACCTAGTTGATCAGATTAGGCCTAGGTTACAAAGGAAGTGTACAAGAATGGGACCACAAGGAAGATCCAATGCTTCAAAGGGATTTTTTAATATTTAAATGTACCAGTTCAACCATCTAACTCCTTCTAATGTCTGGTATCATGCAATCCATCAATTCTTGATTGTACTAGTCTAAATCCTTACAAAGTTTAGGCTAGAGATTGGTGGTAAAAATACCAATCCAACTCCCCTGATCTCTCCCTTTTATAATATCATAATACACCCCCCTAACTCACATCCTACCAAAGGCCGTTGAGAGCCAATGACTAGATTGCAAGTTAGGGCCTCATCTTTGCAACACCTTAGGGAAATTAAGGGTTTTCTGACCTGTAGAAGCAAATTGTCAATATCTCCTCCCAAACACCACTTAAAGGGGCTACACTAGATTCGTATGAAAGATTATTCAGTTTTCTACTATACCAAGCCAATTTTTTACAAAACCATTCCATGTTTTGTACGGAAAAGTAACAAAAATCAGGCAAAATCAATCTTGTTTCATTTCATACTCTCGACCAAACTTCTCCAAATCATTTTTTTCCTTCAACCAGCCTTTATCATCAGTTGTAAAATTACAAATAGGCTCCTCTCAACAACCAAAACCAACTTTTAAATGGTTGTGACCATTGGAAAGAGGTTACATTCCAACCAACAACCTTTCAAAAGTTTCTTTTACAATAATGACAACTTTTGCAACTTTGAATTTCTAAGCACCTAAACCTGACCAAACATGTCTAAGGACATCATTAACCTTTAAAACACCTAATAAAACATTCTAGGATCATAAACAAAAAATTTCATGATTCAAGCCCACATGGCCAAATAGACCTCTAGGCTTATATGTGCACCTGAGAGGTTATTAACCACACAAAGGAATTTTATTACATCTAAGTTGATCCTTGAGATCTAACCCATTATGGCAACACACAAAAAACACTAGACACCCCTAATGGCATGAAAATACCATGAAAAGAAGAGGTGCTCTGCACCATACTCCCCGGGCTAAAGAAACTCAAGTCCCTTGAGTGAGTATGTCTGCAATTTTGGTTCCTATTCTCTCAATGGCTTCAGAGGTCATCCATGTAGCATATTCTAAAGGTTGATTTCTCCATTTGACCAAGTATTCCAAATAATTCTTCCTCCTTGTTTTCTTGCTAACTCTTTGATCCAAAATACACTCAATTCCTGGTTTGTGTTGTGTGGGAAGTCCTTCTATCATGTCTGCAATAGAGGAATCAGATTGACCTATATCAAAAACATCATCAATAGAACCCTTATATGCATATATATCAAAAAAATTAAATATATGTGACAGTCCCACATTCGGGGGTAGATCTATTTTGTATACATTGTTCACACATCTTTTGAGGACCTTGAAAGGACCAATCTTCTTCATGAGTAGCTTGGTGTATTTCTCCTTAGGGAGTCTTGATTTATTGAGATGAATCGTCACCATATCTCCCACTTTAAATTGAACATCTCTCCTTTTGAGGTTTGTTGCATGCTTGTATTTCTTAGAGCTATGAACCAATATATCTTTGACTTGTTGGTGTATATCCTTCATGACTTCAGCAAAGTCATTTTCCTGAGGACTTCTTCTATCAGTATTTTTCACATCTCTAAGTTCAAGAATACCCCTGGGATGTGTACCATACACAATTTGGAAAGGACTTAACCCTGCACTTCTATTCATAGAGTCATTATAGGAAATAATTTCCTATGGAATAATGGTATCCCAATTAGTTCCATGCTCCTTGGCCAAGCACCTTAACAAGTTTCCAAGGGACCTATTTATTACCTCTATCTTCCCATTAGATTGAGGGTGATCAAAAAAAGAGAAATAAAAGTTAGTCCCTAACTTATGCCACAAAGTTCTCCAAAAGTGTCCTAAAAACTTAGGATCCCTGTCTGAGATAATGCTCAAGGGTAACCCATAAAGTCTGGCAATTTCCTTGAAGAATAAACCTACAATATTAGAAGCATCATTTGTAGCCTTGGATGGTAAAAAGTGTGCCATCTTGGAAAACTGGTCTACCACAACATAGACACTGTCATAACCTGATTTAGTTCTAGAAAGGCCTAAGACCAAACCCATATTGACCGAATCCCAAGGTTTGGTAGGGATTGGTAAAGGAGTATAGAGGCCTGCATTTGAACTTGTACCCTTAGCTCTTTGACACACCACACATTCTGAAACAAATTTCCTTACATCTGATTGCATTCTTGGCCAAAAATAAGACCTTCTAACCAACTCAAGTGTCTTATCAAGTCCAAAATGTCTAGATAAACTCCCACAATGCTTTTCCTTGACAATATTATCCCTCATTGAGCAATTAGAAATACAAAGCTGACTACGCTTGAATAGTTTGGGACCTAATGTTTAATGAATCCCTGATTGATATTCAGAGTTTAATGCATAATTTATTAGTTTTAGGGGTAGCTGTTTCAAATAAGGAAGGTCATAGCATACTAGCTTGTAAGAGAGAAGAAGAACACTGGAGACAAAAATCAAGAGAGCTATGGCTGAACCAGGGAGATAAGAACACAAAATTCTTTCATGCATCCACAAAACAAAGAAAAGCATCAAATGTTATATTCTCAATCAAGCATGCGGACACAGGGGTATTGATTAAAAATTTAGCAAATATTAAAGATGAAGGAGTAAATTTTTTCCACAATCTATTAGCCCCTGTACCTTCTAATTTAGATCCTTCTTGGAAGGATAAAGTTGATATTTTATTGCAGTCTATCCCTCCTTTGATCTCTGATCAATATAATAGAGTCCTAGTGGCCCCTTTCACTTTGGAGGAAGTCCATAAAGTGGTATTCTCTCTTTCCCCGGATAAAGCTCTAGGTCTAGATGGGTTCACCACCCTCTTCTTAAAAAAGTGTTGGGATGTGATTGGTTTTGACCTCTCGGCAGTCATGGAAGAATCCAGGAATAGGGGAGCAATGCTAAAAAAAATTAATGCAACAAATATTGTTCTCATCCCAAAAATACCTTTGCCTTCAACATTCACAGAGTTCAGGCCTATTTCACTTTGTAACACAATCTATAAGATCATATCTAAGGCCATTTACCTAAGACTGCATTATCTCATACCTAAGATCATCTCGCAACAACAAGGGGGTTTTGTCCCAGCTAGGGAGACTATGGAAGGAGCCTTAGTAGAATGTGAGGTTTTACACTCTATCCATGAAAACCAACAAGAAAATTTTGTTGTCAAACTTGATATGATGAAAGCATACGACTGGGTTAAGTGGGATTTTCTCTTTAAGGTATTATCTAAATTCGGCTTCTCAGAAAAATGGTGGAAATGGATCAAAACTTGTGTCTCAGGTGCACACTTTTCAATTCTAATAAATGGACATCCCTCAAGGTTTTTTTAGGGTACACAGGGAGTAAGACAAGGTGACCCTTTATCATCTTTTCTCTTCATTCTTATGGTAGATGCCTTTAGTAGATACATCAATTTTCATTCCTCAAAAGGGCTTTGGCTTGGAGCCAGTCTTCCAGGTACTTCAATAGCAGTAACTCGCTCTCTTTTTGTTGATGATACATTGTTATTTGGTAAGTCTTTTCTAAAAGAAGTCAGGCACATTAAACAAACATTGGAAATCTATTGTTTTGTTTCGGGCTAGAAAATTAATGCTACTAAGCCTAAGATTTTCATCTTCAACACACCTCCAATCTTGTCACTAAGAATATCTAAGACTTTGGGCTTCCCAATGGATCAATTGCCATCTTCTTACCTTGGCCTTCCCTTTTTTATGGGAACAAACAAATCTTCTTATTGGTTTGTTGTTATTGCTATAATCAAGGCTCAAATTTCAGCTTGGAAAGTAGGGTGGCTTTCATTATCAGGTAGAATTCTTCTTATTAAGTCAGTGTTAATAGCTATACCGAACTATTACATGTTTGTTTTCAAAGCTCCCTCATCTATCATTCAACAATTGCAGAAACTTGTTAGAGATTTTCTATGGAATAGTAATATAACAAATGAAAGGAAAATCCCCTTAGCCTCTCAAGAAAATATGTCATGTCAAAAATCCCAAGGTGGAGTAGGTCTTCATAATCTAAAGCATCGCAACAAGGCTTTTGGCAGGAAAATGGTTTGGAAAATGTACACTAATCCTGCTTCCAAATGGTGCCAGATTATGCAAGCTAAATATCTGGACAACAATCAACCATCTAGAGTATTGACAATTTTGGATCCTCCATAAGGGTCAGCTATTTGGAATTTCATGATGGATTCAAGAAATCTAATTTCTAAGTATGTTTCATGGGAAGTCAATAATGGTCTAAGTGCTAACTTCTGGACAGACTCATGGTGTGGGAATCCTCCAATTTCTTAAATGGATAATATGGAAGATATTATGAATATAGCTATAGCTCATTGGGGTACAAAATTGAGTGACTATGTGTCCGCTGTAGAAATATTTTCCGGTAAAATAATATGGAAAGACCCAACTCTTCTCCCAATATCCACCCAACAATCTTCTTCCTTGGCAACTACCTTATTGAATAGGACAACTCTCATGTCTAACAAAGAAAATGTGTTAATTTGGGCATCTTCTAAATTAGGGCAATATTCAATTAAAGAAGGTTTCAAAGCCATACAATAGGGTTGCAACAGTAAGGTCAATAGTCGAGCATACCCATTATGTTGGAATGATATTGTTCTACCAAAAGCACGTTGTTTTGCATGGTTAACATTGAACAAAAGAATCCTAACAACATATAGACTAGTAAAATTGGGCATTTCACAATCTTTTAATTGTGTACTTTGTGGCCTAGAGGAAGAATCAGTTGATCACTTATTTTTACATTGCATTTTTGCCTCCCAATGTTGGTTCTTCATCTTGAATAAACTCCAAGTTATGATGCCCTTCCCAAAATCACTTTGGGATATGTTTAACTCTTGGCCTCTTTTATTTTTTTCATCAACTTTCTTAGGCATTTGGAAATGTGCTCCTGCTCACATCATTTGGGCCATTTGGTGGGAGAAGAATAAAATAATTTTCAAAAAAGCCATCCTCTTCTCTAGATCAAGCTTTGATCAATTTGGAAAATTCGATTGCAAAAATTATAAATTCTTCTCTCACTAATTCCAAGGACATTTAGTCATTCACCCAGTGGGATAAGGTAATTGCAAAATCATGGAATGGTATTATTTTTCTAATAGGGATCCCTCTGAATTGGTCCTTAGCTCATGTTAGAGATAGGTCTTCCATAAAATGGGTACCCCCAGCACCTAATTTCTTTAAGATCAACTTCGATGGCTCTTCCCGTGGAAACCCAGGGAAGTCAAGAATTGGAGTTTGCATTCAAGATCAATTTGGCAAAATGTGTGCTTTCCAAGCTTCTCCCATCCCTTCAGGTACCAATAACTTGGCGAAGGCAAATGCCTTAGTAGCTGGACTAGTGTTAGCAAGGAAATGCGGTTTCTCCAACATACATATAGAAGGGGATTCATTAGTTATCATCAATTCAATTACCTCAAAAAGATCTAAGACTTGGCACCTATCATATGTTTTGAAGCATATCTTGGATTGAATTGACACATTTTTGGATTACATTGTCAGCCACACATTAAGAGAGGGAAACTCTATAGCTGACAAATTAGCAAATATGGGTTGCGATGTCATTTCAGTTGAGTCGGTTGCATCTCCCATCAAACTGTCTTCTTTTCTCGAATTGCTTGAATTAGTACAAAAGGAAAGTACAACACTTAAATTACAAATTACATCTTAATAAGTACTCACATGTATGCATTTAACCTAAATCTTGTGAACATGATGGCTGATAGGACACTTGCATTTATGCATTTAAATATAGTTTGCGGATGGTATGAATAAAAGATTATTGCGAGTACTCTGAGATTTTCATGATGTCATTTCACACGAGGTAAAATAGATTTTGGCCTCTCACACATCCTCTTGACTGCATTACGGTCACATGTTAATGGAAGAAATATCAAACTTGATTTTAAAGACCGATTAATTATTGCATTTCGAGATGTTAAGTTTTATTTATAAATGGAAACTTGCCTATTTTTATATACACTATTCTTAGCAGAAGTTTTTGAAGTTTTTGATTTTTGAAGTATCTTAGTGTTCAACAATATGGAGAATGGGTCTTGCGAAGGGTGTAGGAAAATGCATTGGGAGTCCATGCCATGGAATGACCGTCTTCTAGTGAAAATTACAGAACCCTCGACAACTTTTCATGGACACATCAATGATAGGGACCTCGATCAACTATTTCTTCTGCATAACCCACAACTAAGAAGAGCAGTCAAAGATTTCGTTGGTCAGGATATTTTGTCCCCTCAAGCCAAAAGAATTCTTTTTCCCTATCAATTTCTCAGTTCTTTTTTGTCCAATGCTCTTGACCTCTTGCAACCGATTCCTCTGCTTGAACTAGTGTTTTTTAAGTTGGTAAGGCAGAATGTGCTTGCAACTACCTCATTCCATGAAGCCCTGGTTAATTATAATCTATGGCAGGGGTCGGCCCTCCTAAGGGGCCTATTTCCACGACTTTTATTCAATCCATCCATGCTTACATGGTGCTTTATGACCAAATCAAGCATGCTCTCAAAAGGCAAAACTTTTGTCATGTGAAAAATGGTCTGCAGCAATTTGGCAGACAACTAGATGAGCATATTGTGCACAAAGTCAGAATCAAAGTTGGGGCTCTCATGGCAATCTTGGAACTAGAAAATATTGCTCCCAGCCTGCCAATTTCACAACCAGTGGAAAGGGGATGGGCTTTAGATAGGGTGCCAGACCTCAATGCATTGGTGCAGGAAGGGGCCTCGGGATGGACTACCTCCTCTCAGCCCGAAGTGGCAAAGGAGTGGGAAAATATTGCATCGACTCCTTCAAGAGATGCAAGACTGTGACAACACACAGAGGTCAATTTCTGGGAGGTCCTTTGTCACCCTCAAGAAGATGCAGTGTCAGTGTGATGGGAGGTAGATATTCCAGCCTTCGATGCCCCTAAAACTCAAATCTAGGGCGATGCTTCCATGGGAGGGTAAAATGATTATGGCTCTATTTTTTGCTACTTAGAATATGCTCCATTTTGATGTATAACGAAATCTATTGGCAACCGACATGGCCGAAATTTTTTTGACTGCTTCTTGTTAATACTGTTGTTGGTTTGTTCGTTTATTTCCACCAGTATAACAAAACCAGTAGTGGAGACATCTTGTTAATCAGTCGGGTAGTACTGGTAATGGAGGTTCTTTTATGAACCGGTTAATAGGACAACATAGCAGTATCAAAGTTCCTATATAACACAACCAGTAACCGGTTGTGGTAGCTCTATAGTGTTCCGGCAACCAGAATTTCACTTCCCAAGTTTTCATGATAACCAGTTGTGGGGGTAATTTTAAAAGGTTTCTTTTGGATTTATCCTGACCTGCTACTCTCAATTTTGGCCTCTATGAGGTTTGTACTATGGGCAAGTTCTATCTTTCTCTTCAAATATTTGGGGGGTTCCTTCTTATAGCCTTGATTCCTCTTTGTTCATTGTATGTGAGCAAGGATATAGGGTTTTCTTCCTGGTTGTTTCCCTATTGAGCTCTTGAATCAATTATCTACATAAATTTAATACTATATTTAATTTTATGGATTTAAAATGTGAATCACTTGTACAAATGCATGACAAATAAATACATGCCAAATGATATGGATATGTGCATTCTAGTGTATGGGATAGGCATGAACATATAACACATGTTGTGAGACAAAAATATCTCAATAAGATTAAAATTAGAAGGAAGGCCTTATTGAGGGAATGTGAAGAAGGGATAAGCACTATGTGGTAAAATAGTAGTAGTGGTAGTACTATAATGATGTGTGATAGTAGAAGAAAATTTAACATAAAATGTTTAATGGATCAATGATAAAAGTGAGAAAGAAGGTAGAGGTAATAATCATTATATATGAAGTAATCTTAGAATTAGGTGTTGAATATCTGGGCAACTAAGAGGGGGGTTGAATCAGTTGATAACTCGAAAAAATAACTTTTATTCTTTTCACCTCTAGATCCAAACTAATAGAATTAATTAACACAGATATAGTATGAAAAACAAAAACATACAACATATCACACATAGAACATCAGATATGACATGAAAAAACAAAGAATGGAAAAACTAAGGAGAATGCTAGTTCTCAATATAAACACTGGTTAAGGTGATTTTTACAAGGTTCACTACCATAATGATAACTATGGGTGGGCTCACTACCTAGAAAACAGGTTCATTGTTGAAGAAAGAGAGAAAGAAAGAAAGAATCCACCATTGAAACACAATCAACACAAGCCGAACTTCTTTCGATTCCTTAGACCAACACACTTATGAACATTACCAATAGTCAAATCTTTCCTTTCCAATCTCACATATCTTCAAAACAATGTCACACTTTTTCCATATATAACATAAACAGATCATCCTCATAATTATACTCTTTCGGGAAGCATAATCTTCCAAGTCAACTAAGACAAAGACAAGGATCTAAAATAGGTCAATACTAAACATTTCGGTGGTGGGAAGGAATGAGTAGTAGACCACACCATAACACACATCAATGATCAGATCAACACACTACAATCATTACAAATTACTTTCCCAAAAACCATGATACACATGGTACACTATAGTCTGCAACATATTTTTGAATTTTAGACCCAAACAGCATCATTCAAATCACCAAGAATAAGAATAGTACCAAGATATCAGAAACCATATCCAGTAACTTGAAATATCTGGATCAACATATCTTCTTGAGCATCAAATATTCTATGAACACATATCATGTATCACCAATTTCAAGAACACCATCTCATCCATCACATCTGCAATAATCTGCCAATTTGTCATTGATGGAAACATTCATCAACAAAAACCAAAAAAATCTTTGCATAACACTTTGCACAATACTGCAATAACTCAACAACTAAAACAACCTAAACTCTCAAGATTTATCCCCCTTTGACAACAATGACAAAGGAAGGCATAACTTTTGCTATGAAACTCAACCCTTATCCCCCTAAGAGGAAGCACCCAAGCATCAGTCTGGATTAAAATATACAATCTACTCACTCAACCAATGCACATCCAAATGCACATTAGTTCAATCTAGAAATAGGTAGTATCCCTAATCTTTATTGAAGATACACAAAAGAATCTTTACATAGTGCCTTCATGAATATCTGCAATTTTTTATTTTGTAGGTATATACTCAAGTTTTAATTCATTATCCAACACCTTTTCCCTCAAGAAGTGATACCAAATAGATATATACTTTATTCTAGAAGGTTGTACCAAATTCTTAGAAATATTTATTGCACTAGTGTTATCACACATAATAGAGGTAGGTTCATTCAATGTTATACTAATATTGTTCAAAGTCTACTTTATCAATAAAATTTGTGTGCAACATGAAGATGTATGCAATATATTTGGCTTCAGCTATAGATAAAGAGACAAAATCTTGCTTCTTACTTGACCAAGCCACTAACCGGGAGCCTAAAAAGAATGCTCCGCTACTTGTACTTTTTCTGTCATCAACACTTCTGACCTAATCTCCATCAGTCTAATCTATCAAAGTAAGATCTAAAGTTCTAGGGTACAATAAACCAAATTCTTCTACTCTTTTTAGATATCTAAAGATTCTTTTCACTTTCACAACATGAGACTCTTTTGTTGGATATTATTGTTGCTAGGATATGTTGTTGTCATTGATGTCAACATATTCTTATGTTTTCTTGTTGCAAAATGTTGTTTGGTGTTCTGGTGATTGCATTGAGTTGATATAACTAGTTTATCTATTTGGGATGTTAGAATACTTTATTCCTTATTTGTTTTAGTGATCCGAAAGTTTACTTGATCATATTATTTGATATGGTTTGGAGTTTATTCTTTTTGTGTAGTGGTTGGGAGAGTTTGGTATTTGATCTGGTGAGTTTTGGTATGATTATAACTTTAGTTTCTGATTTGGGAGAATATTTTGCATATTCATGTGTATCTCATTTTAGATGGTTAGTGATTTGGTTCTCCACAAGGTATCTTTCTTGTCTGAATTGCTGCTATTGGTTATTCATGTGAGTCAGCATGTTATTCAATGAAGATTTGAATAAGTGGCATTGGTGCAACTATTGCGGTCAGTTCTAATGTGGTTGTTGGTGTTTCCTAGTTATGTCCTATTTGTCTCGATGGTCTGCATTGGTCCTTGTGCACATTCTTCAAGATTTTGTTTATCTGGTGATATTCTTCATGTTATGTGGTATTATTGGTGGTGTAATGTGTTGTGGTTGACCTTGACAAGATTTTTGGTGGTGATGCACATTTGGATATTTGATCTACATTCATGATATGTCATACATGTCATCATATTGGTCTAGTGTTTTATTTATGTGTCATGTGACATAAATTTGTAATTGAGAGTTGAGGGTTTCACCAACCTTGTAGTCAATGTTGAAGATTTGTGTATATAGGTGGTATAGTCATGTAATTTAGGTGTTGATGGTGTGTCTACATTATTAGAAAGTGGTGTATGTGTGCATATGTGAATTTATCCTTAGGTGTGGTCTATTGAGAAGAGATTGTTGCAAGGAAGACAAATGTGCTTAACCACAACTATCATCAGGAATTAGCAGATGTTATCATTATAGTTCATTATTTCCGGATTGTAGTTCAATCATTATTGTAAGGTAGTGAACCTTTCCTGAGGGTTGGAGCCTTCTAGGTAATCTTGTTTTTAGCAGTGATCTCTAGGTAGTGTGCCTGAATGTATGTGTATTCCTCACTGTAATATCTACACATACTATTGCAAAGTATCATTTTATTGCGGGTAGGTTCTCACCATGGTTTTTCCCTTAACCAAGTTTTCTACTTCAAAATCATAGTGTTATGTATTATGGTATCATTGGCTTTATCTTTATTCTTGCTACTTCCTATTTAGATTTGAGATGTTGGCATTTGATCTGAATCGGTACATTTTTTATTTGTAAAAAGATTAGATTCTTGTGTGATGACTATGTTGTATGTTGTCATTGATGGCAACTATATTTCTACAGTCATCTGATTCTTACAGTTCAACCAGTAAGGCATAATAAGTAAGAAGAGATAGTTTTTTATCAGATCCAACAAATAGGACTTTAACCAGTAAAGACAGACAAAATTATATTCTGACAACCGATACTAGAAATTCATGAAGTATGGGATGATGTGATTTTGCAGCAACAATGAAGATTGCTAGCTGAAGTTATGTTTGTGACTGTATGTGCAGATTCAATCAGGTGAACGAGATTTGTCTGATACAGCAGATTAGTTGATGAAGACTTAACTGGTAGTGATGAGAATCACTAAGATTGGTAAACCGACATAGAATTTGATGAGTTTAGTTAGTGGATGACTTATGTAAGGCGTGAAATGCAAGTTTTCTATATTCATTGAACCTAGGGAATTGTGCCAAGGTTCTAGCTGACCTAATGATGTTTTTAAGAAGTGTGATGAGGTATGAGTTAGTGTATGAGTTTATGAGTATGAGATTGACTATTTTTTGATATTGTAGTGATCAGAGGATTTTTGAGATGAAGTATATGTGATGCGGTAATGTTTTGAAGTAGATCTTATTAGACACTAATGGTGTTATACTAATATCACTTGAACTTTTTGTCTCCCTAACAGTTGCAGCAAGAAAATCCTCTCACAAGGTCACTCCTAATAGGGTGCAGTCAAATCCTAATAGGTCTGATCATTAAATCCTCTAACCATGTGACACATTAACTTGTGTTTAAAAATCCCAGTAACATGGGTAGCTCCTAACAGGGCTGGTCCTCAGAGGCCTTATTGCATAGGTCTTAACCAAGCTTTGACACTTCTAACAGGGTGTGCCCCTAACTGGGTATTGTAGAGCTTAATTCGTCAAATCTCTATACTGCGGATAGTGGATCTTTTTAAGTACTAACTCCCATTGTGGTTTTTCCCATTTGAGTTTTTTCACATATAACCTCATGTGGTATGTGGTTTATACTTTATGTGGTGATTGCTTACTTATTCTTATTTCTTATTTGCCTATTGAGTTTAAGTTGGTAAAATTGATAATTAGATTTGTATTGGTTTTACTTATACTAATTCTCACCCCCTCTTAGTGCCTTATAAGTTCATCAATTGCTATCAGAGCCTAACTTCCTTAAGGCTTAACTTCTTGGAATGGATTCATAAGGAAGATATGGAGGAAGGAATGAGTTATAGAGAGATGGCTAGGGAACTTGCAGAAAGCAAGGAAGACCTAGAAACATTGAGAGGCAAGTATAAGGCTTCACTTGATAAAAGAAAAGAGTTAATTGAACAATTGTTGTAGATTTCTAAAAGAAACCCTTCAGATGAAGCAAACATAGATGCCCTAAGAAGAGAGTTTGAAGCCCTTACAATTCAGATGAGTCAAGAACTTGAAGCTAGAAGGGAGGTTGAGGATCAGATTAGAGATAAAGAGCATGAAATCTTTAAGATTAAGCAATAAAATGCCAATAGTTCTAATACTTAATATAAGTATAGATCCAATAGCCAACAAGATGAGAGGGGGGGGGGTGAATCATACAAACTTAATCATCCATAAAAACATTAGATTCAACCTCGGTAACATATATATCAGTCATACAACCAAAAACTGTCAAACATACAAACTCAAAAGCATATGAACAATATAAACCTCATAACACCAGATTTAATGTGGAAACCCAAATAGGGAAAAATCACTGTGGGATTTCAGACCCACTAAGAAATATACTCTTCTAGAGTATGCTTGATTAAAAGCAAATCCTATTAAAGATTACAAACACATTGCTAGATGTGACCCGGTTAAGGGATTTCCCTTAGATCTGTTAGGATCTTCACTTTGTTAGAAGTGACCTTGTCAAAGGATTTCAAACACTCAATCAGAATGTCACCTTGTTAGAGGATTTACATATAATACTATTAAGTCCAATCGGTTAAGAGATTTCTCGTCACTTTCACAAAATAACAGTAATACAATCTATCTGCAACTTCACATCTAAAATGCTAAAGCAGATTCCTATTTGATTCAATACAATCTAGACATAGAACTAATCTTCTCTATCTATTGGGCATCAATACTCTGTTATTCTAACAAGTCTTCAAGCTTCTGTGCTCTGTAATCACTATGTAGCATCCCTATGTATACACTTGCCCGCATACATTGTTTATCTACAGTTTCCTATTTATAAACAATCTTCTAACCACTTAATCTCCTTGATCACATTTCCCATGATCAATCATAGCCATCAGATCTTCAATCTTGTCCAGGTTCATTGTATCTTTCGATCTGAAAATGTTTTACCCCACCTTGGAACTTGCACATTCACCTTGGAACTTGTGTTAGGGTAATGCAATTCAATCTGAGCTGTAGATCTTCTTGTCGACTTTCCATTGCCTTAGATTCGTTTAACAAACTTCTTTCATGTCTTGGCAATCATTGATCCACTCCAGCTCATCAACTTCTTTCATTAAATATCACATGTAAACATTTAATGCATTCTGTTATAGCTTGGTTACAACTCGGTGAATACTAAACTTCACTCGGTAGACATTCTGTCTTCATTAACCGTCTACGATAACCTTAGGGTTTACCGACTAGGTTCTTTGCTTGATAACATAGTATAGTATTAACCTTTATATTTTACAACATATGTATGATGTTAAAACAAGCTAAAACATCAAGATCTCATCATTGTCTAACTCAGTAGTAGTTGCCCATTGAATAACTTATCCCCTTATTCATCATATTCTTTCATGTGTCTTTACAGACTTCTTTATAATCTTCAAATCATATTTCTTAAGTTATGGCAACATCATACTGAATTAGAAAATCAATTTCTTGACATCAATGACAAAATAATAATATCAAGATAGTAAAACATCTTAATTAGTTATGTCCATAATCATCAACAACCTTCTCAATATCCTTATAATGTAATATTGCCAACAATCTCCCCCTTTGGCATTGATGGAAAAACGAATTGATTTGAACTTTAAAAGATTTGGATTGCTATGATTCTAAAATGCTAAAATGCTCTCCCCCATACATTAGACTTCTCTTCTATTTCTAGTCTTTATTTCAACTTGTAGTCTTCTCTTAGTCTTCTTAGGTCTTCTCCCCCTTTGTAGGTCTTCTCCCCTTCAGGTCTTCTCCCCCTTTGTAGGTCTTCTCCCCTTCAGGTCTTCTCCCCCTGGGTAGGTCTTCTCCCCCTTTGACAACAATGCCAAAAAGAAAAAGAACTAAAACATAATTTCTTTCTGTAAGAAGTTATTGTCTACTATTGTGTATCAACTGAGTCTCAGTCAAAGCATTTTTCTTCAATTCTTGTTCCTTGTATCATTCTCTATATTGTCCCAGTATTAATTCCAGTACACTTTCAAAAAAAAATCTAAAGTTTATCAATCCAGCATCAACTCCCCAAAAGATATTCAATAGAGTCATCAAAGTGATGATTTCACTGAACTCGGTCAGTGAGTAAAAGATAGGGTTAGGACCCCTAACTTACTTCTGAGATATTCAAAAGTGTCCTTTGGTAGTGGCTTGGTGAAGATATCAGCTATTTTCTCCTTTGTGTTAACATATTCCAACACCACTTTCTTCTCTTGAGCTTCTTCTCTAAGATAATGATATTTGATAGATATGTGCTTTGTCTTAGAGTGCATAACATGATTCTTTGAAATATTAATGGCACTAGTATTATCATAGAATATAGTTACTGGCTCAGTAACTTTCTCATTTATAGCTTCCAATAGTTGTTTGATCCATGCAATGTTGGTACAATTTAGTGCTGCTGCAACATATTCAGCTTCGACTGTTGACTGAGAAACACATCCTTGTTTCCTTGCTAAGCCAACTCACTAGTCTTTCTCCAAAGAAGAAAGCTCCTCCACTTGTGCTTTTTTTGTCATCAATGTTGCCTACCCAATCAGCATTAGTATAAACTTTTAGATCAAAATCATTTCCTTTCTGATATACTAAGCCATAATCTTCAATGTCTTTCAAGTATCTAAAAATTCTTTTGATTGTTGTCATGTGTATTTCCTTCGGATCTGCAGAGAATCTTGCAACAATACCTATTGCATGTGTTATATCTGGCCTGCTGTGAACAACATATTGCAACTTTCCAATCATAGATCGGTAAAGTGTCGCATCAAGAGTTGTAGATTCATCATTCTTTGATAGTTTACAGTTGGTAGTCATAGGAGTACTTACTCGTTTTGAATCCTCCATTCCAAATTTCTTCAAGATTTCTTTTATGTTCTTGGATTGAGTAATGAAAATCTCATTTTTCATTTGCAATATCTGTAAGCCTATAAAATACTTTATCTCACTGATTAATGACATGTCAAATTCTTTGCTCATTTCATTTCCAAAGTTCTTGCATAAAGAGTCATTTCTACAAAATATAATATCATCAACAAATATGGCTAGGATTAGTATTCCATTTTCATCATTCTTCATGTACATGTTGCTATTCTCACTTGTCCTTATAAAACCAATCTTAATCAAATAAGAGTGCAATCTTTCATACCATGCTCTAGGTGCTTGTTTTAGACCATATAAAGCTTTGTTCAATTTACATACCTGATCTTTATCATTGTCATCAACAAATCCTTCAGGTTGTTCAATGAAAACTTCTTCTTCTAATATTCCATTCAAAAATGGAGATTTGACATCCATTTGATATACCTTGAAGTTTTTGAAAGCAACATATGCCAACAATGTTCTAACTCCTTCAAGTATAGCAATAGATGCAAAAGTCTTGCCATAATCAATTCCTTCTTCTTGGGCATAACCTTTTCAAACTAATCTCACTTTGTTCTGAATGACCTCACCTTTTTAATTTAGCTTGTTTCTGAAGATCCACTTTGCACCGATTACATTTTTGTCCTTCGGTTTTGGGACCAGTGTCCATGTGTCATTCTTCTTGATTTGATCAATCTCTTTAGTCATAGCATTTATCCAATCTTCACTATTAAATGCCTCTTTCACAATTCTCGGTTCAAATTCAGATATCAAACATGTGTTCTGTCTTAGTTTGTTCCTTGTCATCACTGGATCATCCTTATCTCCTATAATCTAACTTGATGCATGGTGTCTTCTAACATACTTGGCTAATACAGGCTCGGTAGGCTCTATATGATCTTCTTCATCACTCAGTAACTGGATATTTCCTTCATTTTCTCCAACAGTTATCATGGCAGGACTTCTCGATTGCACATAGACAAATTCATCATAGTCTTCTGGTTCTTTGGAATTCCCTTCATCAGTTCTTTCTGCAAATTCATCAATTTTCACATTTGCACTTTCTACTATTTTGTTAGATGATTTGATCAAACATTTAAATTCTTTGCTTCTAGAAGAATGTCTTAGAAATGTTCCTTCTTCACTTTTTTGATCAAACTTGCCATTTCTACCATCTTTATGAACATAGCATTTACTTCCAAAGATCTTAAAATAACTTACATTAGGTTTCTTGCCATACCAGATTTCATAAGGTGTCTTCAAAGTATCTTTCTTCAATTGAACTCAGTTCAAGGTGTAAACAGCTGTGCTTATTGCTTCTCTCCAAAATGTTTGTGGAACCTTCTTCTCAATCATCAGTGTTCTAGCACAATCCACAATAGATCTATTTCTTCTTTCAGCTATTCCATTCTACTATGGAGTTCTCAGTGTAGAGACTTGTCTTTTAATACTAGGATCATTGCAAAATAGGTTGAACTCATCAGGTGTGAACTCTCCTCCTCTATCTGATCTAAGACATTTCAGTTGTCTTCCTATTTCATTTTCAACTCTAGCCGTGTACCACTTAAACATTTGAAAAGCTTCTAATTTTTCTTTTAAAAATATTACTGACATCATCCTTGAATAGTCATCCACAAATAATATGAAATACTTATCACCATAATAACTTTGAACTTTCGTAGGACCACAAAGATCAATGTGCACAAGATCTAAAATTCCCTTAGAAGTGTAGGACTTACTTGTAGAGCTTGATCTTGTCATTTTACCCATCTGGCATCCTCGACACATAGCATTCTCATGTTTTTCAAGACTCGGTAGACCTCTTACTCTGTGCTTCTTACTTATCTTGATTAGATTATCAAAATTAACATGACAAAACCTTTTATGCCATAACTAGGTATTATCAATCTTTGCATGCAAACACTTATTGTGAGTTGAGTCAAGGTGAAATTTATTACCTTTTGTTTGTGTCCCGGTAGCAGCTAACTTTCCATTCTTGTCATCAACTTTGACAATTCCTTTCTAAAATTCTATTCGGTAACCTGTGTTGTTTAGCTATGCTACACTCAACAAATTATATTTCAAACCTTCAACCCAATAAACATCATTGCATCTGGCTTTATCAAGAAGTGTTATGGATCCTTTACCTCTTATCGGACATGGTGCATCATTACCAAATCTAACATAGCCTCCATTATAATCTTCTAACATAACAAACCTGTGTTTATCTCCTGTCATATGATGTGAGCATCCACTATCTATAATCCAAGAATCATTAGTGTTTATGTGAGATATTAGGGCTTTTTCTTCATACCTTTCTTCATCTGATCCATCCTTTATAGCCACAAAAACAACTTCTTCTGTATCAATCTCATCTAATTTATCATCTTTAGATTCCTCATCAGCAATTAAGCATGTCTTTCTATCTCTTCTTCTGAAGTCTTGGTGTCCTCTGTAATGATTATCTTTTTGTCTGCCATCTTGGTAATATCTCTTTTCAGTAAAATATTTGTCAGGACAGTTAGAAGCCATATGTCCAATCTTATCACAATTGAAACATTTCAAAGGTAGTTTTCCTTTATACTTACCTTTGCCTCTCGATAACCTTTTGGCCAATAGTGTTTCAAACTCTTCTTGCTTTTTGATTTCTTCATACAGTTTGTGTACCTCCTCCATGTTCTTCTGAAATCTTTCACTTGCTCCACTATGATCTCCTTCAGAGTACTTATACTTTCTTTCATTGTAATCATTAGATTCATTCAGATAAAAAGAACTAAATGTAGATTCAACTTTATTTACCAATGACCCACTGTTATCAAAATTACTTAACTCAAATGCATGTAGCTTACCAATAGTAGCATCTAAGGAAACTGGCATATTAGGTACAGACCTCAATTCATTGATTGCAGAGACTCAGATTGCATAGGCAGGTAAAAGGGTTCTCAACAACTTACTTGTCACATCCTCTTCTTTAATAGTTCCTCCTGCTCCTTTGATTTGATTTACAATCTCCTTTAGTCTTGTACTGTACTGGGTTATGTTCTCACCTTCATTCATCCTCATAGATTCAAGTTGTCCTCTTAAACTATCAACTTTTTCTCTTTGAACATGTTCATCTCCTCCATATACAGATATGAGCTTAGTCCACATTGCCTTTGCATCATTGCAACCTTCTAGATCATTAAACTCAGAATCGGTCAATGCAGATGTTATTTCAATCATTGCTTGAATATGTTCTTGCTTCGCCTTTATCTCTTCCATAGTCAATGGATAGGTGCTCGGTGCAACTAAATCATTCTCCAAATAGTATATAGCATATTCTCCAACTCCTGATAGATGTAGCTTCATCCTTTTCTGCCATGTGGAGAAACTTGACTTATTTAGCTTAGGTGCATCCCTCTTATACATCTTTGGATCTTTAACTCAAGTGCCTTTAAACTTTCCTTTTGGAGTCCAAAGCTCTGATACCAATTGATAGTTTTGATACTTAATATAAGTACAGATCCAATAGCCAACAAGATGAACAATATAAACCTCATAACACCATATTTAACATGGAAACCCAAATAGGGAAAAACCACTATGGGATTTTGGACCCACTAAGAAATATACTCTTCTAGAGTATGCTCAGTTAAAAGTAAATCATGTTAAAGATTACAAACACATTGCTAGATGTGACCTGGTTAAGGGATTTCCCTTAGATCTATTAGGATCTTCACTTTGTTAGAAGTGACCTTGTCAAAGGATTTCAAACACTCAATCAGAATGTCACCTTATTAGAGGATTTACATATAAGACTGTTAAGTCCACTCGGTTAAGAGATTTCCTGTCACTTTCACAAAATAACAGTAATACAATCTATCTACAACTTCACATCTAAAATGCTAAAGTAGATTCCTATTTGTTCAATACAATCTAGACATAGAACTAATCTTGTCTATCTACTGGGAATCAATACTTTGTTATTCTAACAGGTCTTCAAGCTTCCGTGCTCGGTAATCACTATGTAGCATCCCTGTGCATACACTTTCCCACATAAATTGTTTATCAACAGTTTCCTATTTATAAACAATCTTCTAACCGCTTAATCTCCTTGATCACATTTCCCATGATCAATCATAGCCATCAGATCTTCAATCTTGTCCAAGTTCATTGTATCTTTCGATCTGAAAATGTTTTACCCTACCTTGGAACTTGCACATTCACCTTGGAACTTGTTTTAGGGTAATGCGGTTCAATCTAAGCTGTATATCTTCTTGTCGACTTTCCATTGCCTTAGATTAGTTTAACAAACTTCTTTCATGGCTTACCAATCATTGATCCGCTCTAGCTCATCAACTTCTTTCATTAAATATCACATGTAAACATTTAATGCATTCTGTTATAGCTCGATTACAACTTGGTGAATACTAAACTTCACTTGGTAGACATTCTATCTTCATTAACCGACTGCGATAACCTTAGGGTTTACCAACTAGGTTCCTTAGGGTTTACCGACTAGGTTCCTCGCTTGATAACATAGTATAGTATTAACCTTTACATTTTACAACATATGTATGATGTTAAAACAATCTAAAACATCAAGATCTCATCATTGTCTAACTCGGTAGAAGTTGCCCATTGAATAGCCTATCCCCTTATTCATCATATTCTTTCCTGTGTCTTTACTGACTTCTTTATAATCTTCATATCATATTTCTTAAGATATGGCAACATCATACTAAATTAGAAAATCAATTTCTTGACATCAATCACAAAATAATAATATCAAGATAGTAAAACATCTTTAATCAGTTATGTCCATAATCATCAACAACCTTCTCAATATCCTTATAATGTAATATTGCCAACAAATGCAACTTTGTATGAACATTGGCATGAGGAGAAAGAAGAAAAAGAAAGTATACAAGCAGATCTAGATATGGCTATGTTTTCTAGAGAGCCCCTCATGAAAAATAATTTAGATCTCACAAAGGAAATTTCTGAGGCTAATTAGAAGCTTGGAAAATTCAACAAGAGTTCTTCTATACTTCATGAGCAGATCCAATCTCAAAGGGAGAGAGGAGATACAAGTGGATTGGGACACACTACATTTGAGAAGGGTGAACCTTCTAGTACAAAGAGAAACATGCATGAAGGTAAGATATCTCCTAAAGTTTAGAAACCTACTGGTAGGAAAGCTTACAAACCTGTTTGTTTCAATTGTCATAAACTAGGACATACTACTCATGTTTGTAGAAGTAGATCTGATGTTAATACTGCTTATAGACCTAATCATAGATATGTGCCTAGAAAATCTGAGGGATATCGTTCCACATGCAACATGTATGGGAATAGATCTATTGAATGGAAGTATGGAGCTAATAATCCAACACCTCACATGAATCAAAGATCTATCGATGATTGGAGAAGGAATTTCAATGACTAGAAGAACACAAATTGGCAAAGGCCCTATGTTAATCGGTTTAGCCCCTATTAGATGGAGAAAATAATCAATGTGATTTGTTCAATCTGTAAAAACTTTGGACCCATGGCTATGAGCCATAGAAGGACATGTGGAGGAAATGTAGGACCTTGGACAACATCTGGCATGGCCTACTACCATTGTCACAAACCGGGACACATTGCTCAGTTTTGCAAAACACAGAAAAACCAACCGGTAAATCATTCAGAAGACCCGAAAGGCAAAAAAAAAGTGGATGTTGAAGAAACTAGAGCCAAGATGAATAAGATATGGAGGAAGAAGAGTGATGATAAATCATAAGAGGAAACCAATTCTTCACCTAGTGTGGAGAATTCTTTACAGGCAAACTAAGTTGTTTCTACAACTTGGGGTATGTATATTGTCAAATCTTCAAAAATAACCCTGGCTAAAGTACTGTAAGTCAAATCTACATATTTTAATGTATTTTGATGTTTATAAGTCCTTTGAATCATAAGAGATAAATAACATATAGTTTTAGCAACTGGTAATATGCTTAAGAGTGTTTTAAGGCGTTTTAAGGTTTTGTCGATTAAAGCATTTAATATAGTAGATAGAAAGCAAATAAAAAGAACATTTTGAATTACATTTCTTACATTGCGAACTTGAGAGAATTTGGTGAGTGAGCAGAGAAAATAAAATCTTGTGATTGAAGCATTCACCATGTTTAGTAGATATTTGAAGTGATTTGAAGAACATTTTGTATCGGTGAACGATGTTTAAGGTTTTGTCTATTTGAAACCCTTGTGCTGAAGCAGGAAAGGTATTTATCAGAAAATCTTACTCTTTGCTTCGATATTTTTCATATTTTAGTATGGATACTCTACATCTTGTGGAGGTGACAAAGAGGCCAAGACCTGAGTTTAAACCACATCCTTTTAAGTTTAAAGATACAAACCCTATCGGTGCATTATCTAGTATACTGTATGGTGTTTTACACGTAGAAGATGTTCGATCATTTTATCATTGCAAACTTGAGGATATGGGATTACCTATTATACTTGATAAGTATAGATCTTTATGTGATAATAAGGGTATTTTAAAAGAATAGTTTAGAAGCATTGTTGACAAAGGGTTTCACCATGGGATAAATTTTATAGATGATTTTGATGATGAACTAGTCAGATTTTTTTTGATCCGGATCCATGATTAGTTAATGTGGTTAGACAAACCTCACAAAATTACAAAGGAAGAAATCCATGCAGTAACTAGTTTTTACTCAACCAATGAAGTGCCATTATTGAGGTCAGTATGGAAGAATTATGTTGAGAATATTACTGGATCAAATTTGGATGGCAGGGCCATTATGGTAAACAACATCAGTGATCCTGTTGTTAAATATGCTTTAATGGTCATCAGCTATAGAATTTTCTATAGTAGTAGAATGAACAACATACCGACAATAGCTATGCATACTGCCTACCAGATGGTGAAGAAAAATCTTGATTATGACTTTGTTGAAGCAATGAGAAGCAAGTTGATAATAAATCTTGAAGTTGTTAAGAAAGATAAGAAATTGAGATTTAAATTTGGACATTTCCAATACTTTATCTGTAGGATTGATGATGTTCAATGGATTGAAGGTACTCTTGCACTACTATAGATGAAGAATAGAATTAGAATGTTGAAGGAAAAGTTTGATAATATTTGTTGCGGTTATTTCAGGGAGTTTCAAAAGAAAATGTATGCAAGAGAATGTATACTGGCAGAAGTATTGAATCGGTATGAAGATACAATCCGCTTCATGGTTCAAACTAACACCTATATGATGGAAGAAGTTGTACCTAGGACCACATGGGTATTTCCCATGGGATATGAGGTAGACAAGGATCCACTCATTTCTTGTACTGATCATCTGCTAGAGCAACCGAGGGATACCAATCCAGAGAGATTTGGGACATACAAAGAAAAATCACCACAGGTGCATCCTAAATTGCAAAGACCGATGATTGCAAATAAAGTTAGGGAGGAGGTAGAAGCATTTGTAGAGCAAGTAGTATTTTGAAAAGAATAAATTGTAGTTGCAAGGGAAAAAACATGAAGTAGAAAATAAAAGTACCTCAAGTGTACCTACTGGTACTCGTACCGGTAAGACTAAAGTTGCAAAAGCCAAAGTAACAGAGAAGAAGAAAGAAGTAACAAAAGATAAACTGGCTAAATCAAAAAGTGGTAAACCATTAAAAAATTAGTTCCAGAGGAAAGGAAAGATAGTTGATCCACCTACTGCATCGGTACAAACCAGGAAGAGAAAGAAACAAGAAGCCTACAAATCAGGAAATAATGAAGAGGATACTGAAGTAGATGAGGATAAAAGAGCACTTAGAGAAAGTTTTAAGAAGCCTAAGACAATCAGTAAGAGAGACCACCTAAGAAACCACTAACATTAGAAAATTATTTCAATAAGATGGTTAAAATAATAAAGGATTATGCAATTTATAAGGGATTGAACACATTGTTTATTCATTTGACTGATTCATGCAAGGTGGTAGGTTGCTATTAGCCAAGATAGGGAATTTATTGATTATACACTTAAACACTTGCAATCAGAAGCAACTGAAGAGGAAATTGAACAAATAAAGGTTAATGAAAAAGCATCATTTAGATCCAAAAAGATATTAACAAGAATGTTAATAGGAGAGACCGAAGCAGTCCAAAAGGAGACTGAGATTGTAATAAAAAAGGCTTTAGGTCTCATCCCTAATGAAGAAGAGGAAAAAGATGATGAAATTGAGGAAGAAAGGTCTGAAAGACCTAAATTAGAAGAGCTTCCTAAAGGTGTGAAGATTATAGATTTTGAGCCTAATAACAAGTATATGTATGATGATCCTATTGATACCAAACCGGTAGTTATAGAGGATGATGATGACACATATGATAATGATGATAACACTGTTGATAATGTAGATGTATATGATGTTGATGTTCAAATGTCTGAACAACATGAACCATAGCAGGAACATGATGAAAGAAATACTAGAGGTAAAGCTCAACTGAGCAACTGGTGAGTACATAGCTAGTTGATTCTCTGTCACCATTGGTAAGTGGAAAAGTAAGTGAAAATGTAAGTATAAATGTAAATGCTAATGACAGTCAAAAGGATAAGGTTGATTAAAAGAATAATGAGGTAGTATTGGTGAATGAAAAAAATGTGGAAACTCAACCACCACCGGTCAAGGACACCATTGAAGAAGAGAAGATGAAAGAAGATAAGATAGAGAAGGAGAAAATAGAGAAAGAAAAGGAAGAGAAAAAGGAGACAAAAGAGATGACAACAAAAGAAAAGAAGACTACACCTAGGGCCACTCCTGAGTCCAAGAATAAAATAATTGATGATGATGATGATGACTCTATGAGCATCAAAGGACCTATTGATATGGACAATATGAGTTCCTCACAAATG
Source organism: Cryptomeria japonica (assembly GCF_030272615.1). Classification (NCBI taxonomy): domain Eukaryota; kingdom Viridiplantae; phylum Streptophyta; class Pinopsida; order Cupressales; family Cupressaceae; genus Cryptomeria; species Cryptomeria japonica. The sequence continues at coordinate 285,892,060 of NC_081408.1, read as the reverse complement.
ATGTAGAATACAACAGTAATGCAATCACGTGCACAAAGTAAGAGAATAAAGTAACAGCAGAGAAAGGCAGAAACAATAAGGACAACAGTTGATATCTTGTCTAGTCTCCTACCAAAGACAAATACTGAAAGTTTTGTTACTCCCATTGACAAGCTTGGATATTTGGTTATCCATGTTGGAGATCAACTCAAGACCTTTGAAGATGCAACATACATATTAATTGAAAAGGACTACAAAAAGAAAAGGACATAACAACTCATGTCTGAGATAGATAAAGGTAAGGTAGCACTCACTATTAATAAAGACTTGTTGAAGAAAGGACTACAAAATATGATGCAGAGATCTTTAGTAGTAGTGTGACAAATGACACACACACTCTCACCTTTCACTCTCACAATCCCAAGCCTATGAAGGCCTCAACTCACACCAAAACCAAAACTTGAACCTTATCCCTCACAAGGGTTGGCAAACACCTTCACTATGCCCTTAGGGTCTCACAAGACCTTCCACAACCTTTTTATCATTGATGGCAACAAGGTTCTATAGGTTCAACAAGCAATAGACTTCACCTACCGGCAATAGACTTCACCTATTGACAATGAAAGATACAACAAGGCTCATTCACACTGGCATCCAATTTACACCAATTGAAGATTATACCAGAAAATTATAATTATAGTTTCAAATACCCTTTTGGAACTTCTCTTAGACTCCAAAGAACCAGGACCTCAACTTTCTCTTACACACCTAGACACCTAGTTGGGTCATAGACCTAGTTGATCAGATTAGGCCTAGGTTACAAAGGAAGTGTACAAGAATGGGACCACAAGGAAGATCCAATGCTTCAAAGGGATTTTCTAATATTTAAATGTACCAGTTCAACCATCTAACTCCTTCTAATGTCTGGTATCATGCAATCCATCAATTCTTGATTGTACTAGTCTAAATCCTTACAAAGTTTAGGCTAGAGATTGGTGGTAAAAATACCAATCCAACTCCCCTGATCTCTCCCTTTTATAATATCATAATACACCCCCCTAACTCACATCCTACCAAAGGCCGTTGAGAGCCAATGACTAGATTGCAAGTTAGGGCCTCATCTTTGCAACACCGTAGGGAAATTAAGGGTTTTCTGACCTGTAGAAGCAAATTGTCAATATCTCCTCCCAAACACCACTTAAAGGGGCTACACTAGATTCGTATGAAAGATTATTCAGTTTTCTACTATACCAAGCCAATTTTTTACAAAACCATTCCATGTTTTGTACGGAAAAGTAACAAAAATCAGGTAAAATCAATCTTGTTTCATTTCATACTCTCGACCAAACTTCTCCAAATCATTTTTTTCCTTCAACCAGCCTTTATCATCAGTTGTAAAATTACAAATAGGCTCCTCTCAACAACCAAAACCAACTTTTAAATGGTTGTGACCATTGGAAAGAGGTTACATTCCAACCAACAACCTTTCAAAAGTTTCTTTTACAATAATGACAACTTTTGCAACTTTGAATTTCTAAGCACCTAAACCTGACCAAACATGTCTAAGGACATCATTAACCTTTAAAACACCTAATAAAACATTCTAGGATCATAAACAAAAAATTTCATGATTCAAGCCCACATGGCCAAATAGACCTCTAGGCTTATATGTGCACCTGAGAGGTTATTAACCACACAAAGGAATTTTATTACATCTAAGTTGATCCTTGAGATCTAACCCATTATGGCAACACACAAAAAACACTAGACACCCCTAATGGCATGAAAATACCATGAAAAGAAGAGGTGCTCTGCACCATACTCCCCGGGCTAAAGAAACTCAAGTCCCTTGAGTGAGTATGTCTGCAATTTTGGTTCCTATTCTCTCAATGGCTTCAGAGGTCATCCATGTAGCATATTCTAAAGGTTGATTTCTCCATTTGACCAAGTATTCCAAATAATTCTTCCTCCTTGTTTTCTTGCTAACTCTTTGATCCAAAATACACTCAATTCCTGGTTTGTGTTGTGTGGGAAGTCCTTCTATCATGTCTGCAATAGAGGAATCAGATTGACCTATATCAAAAACATCATCAATAGAACCCTTATATGCATATATATCAAAAAAATTAAATATATGTGACAGTCCCACATTCGGGGGTAGATCTATTTTGTATACATTGTTCACACATCTTTTGAGGACCTTGAAAGGACCAATCTTCTTCATGAGTAGCTTGGTGTATTTCTCCTTAGGGAGTCTTGATTTATTGAGATGAATCGTCACCATATCTCCCACTTTAAATTGAACATCTCTCCTTTTGAGGTTTGTTGCATGCTTGTATTTCTTAGAGCTATGAACCAATATATCTTTGACTTGTTGGTGTATATCCTTCATGACTTCAGCAAAGTCATTTGCCTGAGGACTTCTTCTATCAGTATTTTTCACATCTCTAAGTTCAAGAATACCCCTGGGATGTGTACCATACACAATTTGGAAAGGACTTAACCCTGCACTTCTATTCATAGAGTCATTATAGGAAATAATTTCCTATGGAATAATGGTATCCCAATTAGTTCCATGCTCCTTGGCCAAGCACCTTAACAAGTTTCCAAGGGACCTATTTATTACCTCTATCTTCCCATTAGATTGAGGGTGATCAGAAAAAGAGAAATAAAAGTTAGTCCCTAACTTATGCCACAAAGTTCTCCAAAAGTGTCCTAAAAACTTAGGATCCCTGTCTGAGATAATGCTCAAGGGTAACCCATAAAGTCTGGCAATTTCCTTGAAGAATAAACCTACAATATTAGAAGCATCATGTGTAGCCTTGGATGGTAAAAAGTGTGCCATCTTGGAAAACTGGTCTACCACAACATAGACACTGTCATAACCTGATTTAGTTCTAGAAAGGCCTAAGACCAAATCCATATTGACCGAATCCCAAGGTTTGGTAGGGATTGGTAAAGGAGTATAGAGGCCTGCATTTGAACTTGTACCCTTAGCTCTTTGACACACCACACATTCTGAAACAAATTTCCTTACATCTGATTGCATTCTTGGCCAAAAATAAGACCTTCTAACCAACTCAAGTGTCTTATCAAGTCCAAAATGTCTAGATAAACTCCCACAATGCTTTTCCTTGACAATATTATCCCTCATTGAGCAATTAGAAATACAAAGCTGACTACGCTTGAAAAGTAAACCTTCTTGAGGCATATACTCAGAAAAATCAGTATGATACCTTTCATTCATAGCTTGACAAACCTCATAAGACTTCTTGAAATTTGCATCTTCTTGGTACATGTCCTTCATAGTATTGATTCCCATGCTTTCTAATTGAATCTCTTGGATTACCAAGTTCCTCCTACTAAGGGCATCTACAACTTTATTGGCCACTCCCTTCTTATGCTTGATAGTGAATGTGAAATCTTGAAGGTACTCCATCCATTTCATGTGCTTGTGACTGATTTTCTCCTTCCTATTCAAAAATCTTAAAGCATGGTTGTTAGTATAAACAACAAATTATATAGGTAATAGATAGTGTCTCCATTTCCTGAGAGATTGTACCAAAGCATACATCTCTAGATCATACGTTGAATATATTTTTTTTCTTCATTTAACTTCTCACTGAAAAAGGCCACAAGCCTACCCTCCTAACTCAAGACTCCTCCTATAGATTTCTTAGATGCAATACATTCAATAGTGAATACGTTATGAAAATCAGGAAGGACTAAGATGGGCTGCTCTACAATATTTGTTTTCAAATACTCAAAACACTTGTTAGCTTCATCAATCCAAGAAAATTGACACTTTCTTCCACCCTTGATGGTATCTATCATAGGAGCACTAACCCCACTAAAATATCTTATAAACTTCCTATAAAAACTTGCTAAGCCATGGAAACATTTTACCTCACTTGCAGATCTAGGTGTGGGCCAACTAAGGATTGCCTCCACCTTTGATGGATCCATTCTCATATTACCTTTGGAAACAACAAATCCAAGAAACATCAATTCATCCTACAAGAAAACACACTTGTCCAAGTTGACCTTCAACTACTCCTCATGCAATCTTTTCAATACCAAATCCAAGTCCATTAGATGTTCATCTCTATCCACACTAAAAATCAATATATCATCCAAGTATACTACCACAAAATAATTGATAAAGGGCTTAAGAACCTCATTAATTTACCTCATAAAGGTACTAGGGGAATTGGAAAGACCAAATGACATTACCATCCATTCAAATAAGCCTCCATTGGTCTTAAATGTTGTCTTCCATTGGTATCCATCTCTAATCCTAATTTGGTGATAACCACTTTTCAAGTCTATTTTGGAGTAGTACTTGGCCCCTCCTAGACAATCCATAAAATCCTATATTCTAGACATTGGAAACCTATATCTTATTGTTATCTTGTTAATAGCCCTAGAGTTTATATGCAACCTCCATGTCCCTTCTTTCTTAGGAGCTAGCATTGTCAAGACTGCACATGGGCTTATATTGTTTCTAATGAACCCTTTCTCGGGTGACTCTTGGATCTGTCTTGCAACTTCTGAATTTTGTTCAAGGGTCAATTTATAGGTTTCCTTGTTAGGTAGGGTAGCACTTGGTATAAGGTCTATGCAATGATTGATTTCTCTTTGAGGAGGTAGAGTATCTATGGTACTATCTACAACTGTTCCCTTGTACTTATCTAGCAGATCTTGAACCTCCCTAGGCTGCTTCTTAGGTTCATCCCTAGGCTTGAAAACTATGGAAAAGCAAGGAGTATCCTTCTCCTTCAAATCCCTCAGGAATTATTTCTCATCCACTAGGATGACACTAGTTACAATGTGTTTGTCCTTACTATAATCTAGGAGAGGGGTCATGGTAAAGTTCTCTACATTTTTTGTGATGGTGTAGACATTATTTCTACCCTCATTCCTAGCATCCACATCATATTGCCAAGGCCTACCAAGTAACAAATGGAAAGCATCCATTTGTACCACATCACACAACACTTTATCCTTATACTCACCAATTGAAAAATCTAGCCAAACTTGTTCACTGATCAACACTTGTTGTCCCTTACTCAACCAAGATACCTTATAGGGATAGGGATGAGGTATTATTTGCAAGTAATCTTAGTAACCATTTCAACATAAGCTATGTTATCTATGGGTCCATAATCTACAATGACCTTACAAACTTTACCTTGTACCTTGCAAGTGGTTCTGAAAAGAGACTTCCTTTGACGTGGTTCTTTGTTGATTAGTTCTTTCAAGAGAGTCATTTTTATCATTAAGAGATCTCCTTGCTCTGGGTCTGCAAGTCTTGAAGTTGATGTGTGGTAGGAGGTCATGGTCTGACTATCTTCCTCTTGAATCAAACATTCTCTTATTTCACCCTTTTGACTACCATTTCCTTGCTTCTCTAGACACCTAAAGGATTGATGTCCCACTTGGTTACAAGAGAAACACCTACCGGTGAAAACACTAAGTCCTCTTCTACCAAATCTTCCTCTTCCATTTTCTCTTCTCCCTCTAAAACTAGCTCTATTCCTTGATTCTCCCTCATGTTCTTGACTGCTTGTTTCTCCTTGGGGTTTAGGGTATGATCCTCTACCATGGAATCTTCCCTTTCCTCTGAAATTTGTACCCCTTCCTCTATTATGGTGTTCTCCTCGTCTCTTTTTCTTCTCCTCAATCCTAAGTGTCATTTGATAACACTTATGCACTGATTCGGGATTAAATAGACTGAGTTCATCTTGAATGTTGAAATTAAGGCCATTCATGTACCTTGCTAGATTTTATGTCTCACTCTCTGGTATCTTTGGTTTGAGTGTCATTCTGTGGAACTCCTCGGTGTAAGCACTAACATCCAAATCCTTTTGCCTCAGATTTTGTAGTGTCTTATGTAGGATTATCTCATAATCCTCAGGGACAAATTGCTTCTTGATTTCTGACACCATCCTCTTCCATGAAGTGATGGGGTTCTTACCTTCCACTATTTTTTCCCTTTGTAGGATATTCCAACAACTAAGGGAAGGACCCTTCAATTTTGACTTAGCCACCTTTACTCTTTGGTTCTCTACCACCTCCTCATACTCAAAATAGTTTTCCAAAGCCTTAATCTAGTCCATGCACTCCTCTGGATTCATCTTCCCTTGAAACATAGGTAATTCTTCCTTAGTGTCTCTTCCACCTACTCTCTTAAGGGCTTCAATAAATTGCCTTTGATCTGCAAGTACAACTGGGTTCTCTCCTTGTTCTTCCCCTTCTTCTTCCTCTAATTTTGAGACAATTTCATTCCCAGCCTAATCCTTCTTCAAATTATCTAGTTATGCTTCCATACTTTTGTTCTTGGCTATTTTCTCCCTCACTATCCTAGCTAATTATATATTGGTGACTCTAGAGGGTGTCTCCTCTTCACTTTGTCCCTTTGTCCGACCTCCCATGGTTCAAACTCTTCCCAAGGTTCTTTTAGAGATTTGATAACACCTGATGTAGAGATCTTCCTTAGTAGTGTGGTGAACCCCATACACTCTCTCACCTTTCACTCTCATAATCCCAACCATATGAAGGCCTCAACTCACACCAAAGATAAAACTTGAACTTTATCCCTCATGAGGGTTGGAAAACACCTTCACTATGCCCTTAGGGTCTCACAAGACCTTCCAAAACCTTCTTATCATTGATGACAACAAGGTTCCATAGGTTCAATCGCCAATAGACTTCACCTACCAGCAATAGGCTTCACCTATGGGCAATAGACTTCACCTACCAGCAACAATAGATATAACAAGGCTCATTCAAATAGGCATCCTATTTACACTAGCATAAGATTATACCAGAAAATTATAATTGTAGTTTCAAATACCCTTTTGGAACTTCTCTCAGACTCCAAAGAACTAGATCCCAAACTTGCTCCAGCACACCTAGACACCTATTTGGGTCACAAACCTAGTTGATCAAATTAGGCCTGGGTTACAAAGGAAGTGTATGGGAATGTGATCACATGGAAGATCCAATGCTTCAGAGGTATTTTTTAATTTCCTAATGTACTAATTCAACCATCTAACTCCTTCTTCTAATATCTGGCATCATGCCATCCATCAATTCTTTTCTGTACTAGTCTAAATCCTAACAAAGTTTACGCTAGAACTTAGTGGTAAAAATACAAATCCAACTCCCTTGATCTCACCCCTTTGGAATAACATAACAAACCCCCCTATCTTTCATCCTACCAAAGGTCATTGAGAGCCAATCACTAGATTCCAAGTTAGGGCCTCATCTTTGCAACACCCTAGGCAAATTAGGGGTTTTTGGACTTGTAGAAGAAAATTGACAATATCTCCTCCCAAACACCACTTCAAGGGGTCAGACCAGATTCATATGAGATATTATTCAGTTTTCTAATGTACCAAGCCATTTTTTTACAAAATCATTCAATGTTCTGTATGGATAGTACAGAAATTAACAGAATTTAGGCAAAATCAAATTTGTTTCATTTCATACTCTCCACAAAACTTCTCCAAATTATTTGGTGCCTTCAACCAACCTTTCTCATTGGTTTTACAAGAAAAAATAGGATCCCTTAATGACCACAAGCCACTTTTAAAGGGTTGTGACCACTGGAAAGAGGTTACATTCCAACCGGCAACTTTTCAAAAGTTGCTTTGACAATAATGAGAACTTTTGTAACTTTGAATTTCTAAGCACCTAAACCTTACCAAACATATCTAAGGACATCATTAAACTTTAAAACACCTAACACAACATTCTAGGATCATAAACACAAAATTTCATGATTCAAGCCCACATGGCCTAATAGACCTCTAGGCTTATATGTGCACCTGAGAGGTTATTGACCACACAAAGGCATTTTATTACATCTAGGTTGGTCCTTGAGATCCAACACATTATGGAAGTATAAATAAACACAAAACAAAAAATAGACACCCCTAATGGAATGAAAACACCATGAAAAGAAGAGATGCCCTGCACAAAAATCAGAGGAAAGATTTTGGCTACCATTTCCAAATTTTCACTATTTTGTGCTGATTTTAGAAAGAAAATAGATGATGCTGAATAATAACTTGAATTTTTTAGTGAAGCATTTAGACCAATCAATGAATCAATAATATTTTTTGGCAGATTTGTTGTAGATTTAGAACATAAACTTGAGGTGTATGAACATGAACAGGGTAAATGAGTAAAATCTTTGAAGGAACTTCAAACTCAATTAATTCCCAAGGTTGAAATTCTATAGAGAGCATACATGAAGTCGGAGGCAATCTTTGCTATTCCTGAGATGAGTGTAGTTGATGCCATGGACAATTTTGTAGCACAAATAAATACACATGTAGAGATTATCAACACACTGTTAGAGACATGGGATAATGATCTAAAACAATTGAAGTCTCATTTTAGTGATGCTTTTTATAAACTTGCATTGTAAAGACATTATGACTCTTATATCTATATATATACTCTGATGCAAATTTTGTTGTACAATATATATATCTTTAATGTATTTTACCTATCTATTTGGCATTGTTGTCAAAGGGGGAGTAGTAGTTTAAGAGTCAAAATTTTGTGTAGTAAAGAGGGAGTAGTAGAGTAATGTCAAGTAATGTCTTTCATTTTATTTTTGTAATAGCATACAATTTTTGAGGGGGAGTATGAGTCTATGTCATGAATTCAATTTTTGTATTGCACACTTAATTGACAAAAAAATTCCTAAGTGTTGCCATCAATACCAAAGTGGGAGAATGTTGGCATTTGATCTCAACCAGCCATGAATTTTTATTTGCTTGATGCAACCAGTGCATGTTTGATTTGTAAAGAGATTAGATTCTTGCATGATGACTATGTTGTATGTTGTCATTGATGGCAACTATGTTTCTATAGTCATGTGAGTCATACAGTTCAACCGGTAAGGCATAACTAGTCAGAAGATAATTTTTTATCCGAACCGGCAAATAGGAGTTTAACCGGTAAAAGATAGACAAAATAATATTCTAACAATCGGTACCAGAAATTCATGAATAATGGGATGATGCAATTTTATAGCAGAAATGAATAATGATAGATGAAGTTATGTTCATGATGGTATGTCCAAATTCAATCAGGTGAATGAGATTTGTGTGACAGAGAAGATTAGTTGATGAAGACTTAACTGGTAGTGATAAGAATCACTAAGATCGGTAAACTGACACAAAATTTGATGAGTTTAGTCAATGGACAACTTATGTAAGGCATTTAATTTAATTTTATCTAGATTATTTAAACCTATGGAATTGTTCCAAGGTTCTACCCAACCTAACGATGTTTTTAAGACGTGTGATGAGGTATGAGTTGGTGTATGAGTTTATGATTATGAGAATGACTATTTTCTAATAGTGTAGTGATCGGAGGAGTTCTGAGATGAAGTATATGTGTTTTTGTAATGTTATAAAGTGGATCTTATCATACACTGATGGTGTTATACTGAGATCACTTGAAATTATTGTCTCCCTAACAGTTGCAACAAGAAAATCCTCTCACAAGGTCACTCCTAATAGGCTGCAGTCGGATCCTAATAGGTCTGATCATTAAATCCTCTAACTAGGTGACACATTAACTTGTGTTTTCAAATCCTAGTAATGTGGGTAGGTCCTAACAAGGCTAGTCCTTATAGGCCTTATTTCATAGCTCTTAACAGGCTTAGACACTTATAATAGGATGTGCCCCTAACCGGGTATTGTAGACCTTAACCAATCATATCTCTATATTATAGATAGTGCATCTTTGTGGGTACTAACTCCCATCATGGTTTTTCGCATTTGGGTTTTCCACATAAAACCTCTTCTGTTATTTGGTTTATACTTTATATTTTGATCAATTACTTAGTAATATTATTTCTTATATGCCTATTGAGTTTTAAGTTGGTAAAATTGATAATCAAATTTGTATTGTTTTTACTTGCACTTATTCACCCCCCCCCATCTTATTTCCTTATAAGTTCATCATGATGATGTGCTTAAATTGGGTAATCTGATGAAAAATGATTCACGCCCCCTCTCAGATTTCCTTCTTGGTTGCTACTAACAATTTGTATCAAAGACAGATCCTCTAGAAGAAGCTTGACCACTTGAGGAGATTTGGGATGGCAACTTATGTGTTTAAGAAGGAGAGTCCTATATTTTATGGAACCAATTATACATTTACGAAGGACCAGATGAAAGTTCACTTGAAATGCCTTGGAGAAGAGTATTGAAAGATTATAAATAAAGTTTATAATATTCCTTAGAATCTAGACCAATTATTGTTGGTGAGATCAAGGATGTTGGACATAAAATAAGAACTAAGGAAGCATTGTTGATTTCATTGACTGATTCAGAAATGACTAATGTGATGGGTTTGTAGAATGCACATGAGATTTGGAAGAAGCTAGAGACTTTGTATGAAGGAGATGCACAAGTTAAAGTTGCTAAGTTGCAGAGTTTGAAAGGGAAGTATGAATCATTGAAGATGGGAGAGGATGAAAATATATCAACCTTTATGGGTAAGGTGAATGATGTTGTCATGATTATTAGATGTGCTGGTGGAACCCTTGAAGAAGATGATATTGTTGCTAAGGTCCTGAGATATTTGTCTCTTGCTTACAAACATAACGTAGCTGCTATTAATGAGATCTAGAGTGTGACTATAGTGACCAAAGACATGTTGGTTGGAAAGATTACAACATTTGACTTGAGTGAATTTAGAGAATCACATAGGAAATCTAAGACTATATTTAGAGCCTTTGTATCTAGGAAGGAGAAGTATGATCCAGGAGAAAATTCATGTTGGGTATCTAGATTTGAAAGAGAGAAGAGAGAGATGGAAGAATGAGAAAGAGAATTGGATGATCTTGAAGCCCTTATTTCTCAGAGATTGCCTAAAGGACCCAGTAAGTATGATGGAAAGTTACCCTTGAAATGTTTCTCTTGTAAAATGATAGGAGATTTTGCTTCTAGGTTCCCTAAGAGAAGTCTAGATATGATAAGAATGAAAGATATGATAGATCTAATAAGCATCATAGATATGAGAAGCATGATAAGAATGATAAGAACTACAAGAGCTACCGAAAGTACACAAATTAGAAGAGATGCTACTATGTTACTGATGAAGCTGTAATAGATGAGGAATTAGGAAATGGGAATTCAGAAGATGAATTTGTATTCACTGCTATCAAGAAAGATGACCCGGTATCAATGAATCGTATAAGATACAGAGTTGAGGAAAAAGATGAATGGGTGATTGATAGAGGTTGTTCACATCATATGATAGGGGATAAAAGAAAATTTGTGAGATTTGGAGATGACAAAGCTTGTGTGATTCATGTTAGAGGTTCGATATCTTTGAATGGTAAAAATAATACTGATGATGTCTTATATGCTGAAGGCTTGAAGCATAATCTTTTGAGTGTTGGATAGATAGTTTACAAGGGATATGATTTGCAATTTAAGAATGGTAAATTTAAGATCCTAAATGCCTCTGATATAGAGATTGCATCAAGTACTAAGACTAAATATAATATTTTTCACTTGAATGCTAGTGAGAAAACTTGTTTGATTGTTTAGATTGATGAAAGTTGGTTTGGCATAGGAGAACATGTCATGTTAATTTTTATTGCATGTTAAGGTTAACTTCTACTCAAGTTGTTAGAGATTTGCCTAAGATTGTTAATCTTGCTAATCCGGTGTGTAGGGAATGTCAGATGGGAAAGCAAACAAGAACTTAATTTAAGAGTAAGTTGTTTTCATCTAATGGATTGCTAGATCTTGTTCATACTGACTTATGTGGTCCTACTAGAGTAAGAAGTATCTAGCGTGACATATATTTCATGTTGTTGATTGATGACTGTTCAAGGATGACATGGGTTACCTTCTTAAGAGAAATATTAGAAGCATTGGAGAAATTCAAGATATTGAAAGCTAGAGTGGAGAATGAGACAAGATTGAAGCTAAAGTGCTTGAGATCTGAAAAATGAGGAGAATTTATATTGAGAGAGTTTGATATATTCTATGAGAGGAATGGAATTTGAAGACAGTTATCTGCTCGTAGACCCCTCAGCAGAATGGAGTTGTTGATTGGAAAAATAGAACTATCTTAGATGCTACAAGGACTATGTTGATTGATGGAAATGTCACACAAACCTTTTGGATAGAAGCCATTAGCACTGTTGTTTACACATTCAATGGGTGCATGTTAAAGGTGATTCCAGTAAGACTCCTGATGAACTATGGTTTGGTCATTTTCCTGCAGTTAGATATTTCAAAGTTTTTGGAAGTAAATGTTATATCAAAAGAGATGAGGATGTAGAAAATTTAAATGCAAGATGTGATGAACGAATCTTCTTTAGATAGTGTACTAAGAGCAAGGCCTACTAGTTCTATAATAAGAGACTGAAGAAGATAGTTGAGAGTGCAAATGGGAAGGTAGATGAATGTATTGGACAGCAGATCAGATCATGTAGTTATGATATTGATGATGAAGATGTTGTTCCTAAGCCTGTGCATATAAAGATCTTGAAATAGATTGATCTGATGGAGACAATTAATCTAGATACTACTCCTTTCAGTGAAGAAGTGCAAGAGCCTAAAAATTTGAATAATCAGAAGACACTGAGGTATGTAAAATTGAATCATTCAGAAAATCATATTATTGGTGATAATAATAAAGGTGTAATGACTAGGAGAAGACTTGCTGCTAAAGAGATATGCTTGATTTCAAAGATTGAGCCGAAAGATGTTGCAGAAGCATGTAAGGATGAGAATTGGATAAAAACAATGGCAAAAGAGCTGAATCGGATTGAAAAAATAACACCTAGGAGATTGTTCCAAGAACTAAAGACAAGAATGTGATTGGTACGAAATAGGTGGTTCGGAGTAAATTGAATGAAGTCGGTGAAGTGGTAAAAATAAAGCAAGATTGGTGAGTAAAGGTTGTTCTTAGATGGAAGGTATTGACTATGAAAAAACCTTTTCTCCTGTAGCCAAAATTGAAGCTGTGAGATTGTTGCTTGCATATGTTGCTTATAAGAATTTAAAGGTATATCAGATGGATGTCAAGTCAACCTTTTTGAATGGTGATGTTGAGGAGGAAGGATACATTGAGCAACCAGATGGATTTTCTTTATTAGATAAAGGTGATATGGTATGGAAATTGAAGAAAGCCCTATATGGACTAAAGCAATCCCCTAGAGCTTGGTATGCAATACTAGATAAGTATTTATCGAAATTGGGATTCTATAAAGGTACTGTTCACAGTAATTTATATTTCAAAGTTGAGAAAGATAACATTTTGATTGTTGAAGTCTTTGTTGATGATATCATTTTTGGCAGTGATGATGATTTGAGTATGAAGTTTACTGATGATACACAAAAGGAATTTGAAATGTCTATGATAGATGAGATGAAATTATTTTTAGGATTGCAGATTACCTAGACTGATAAAGGTATTATCATTTCTCAATATAAGTATGTGAAGGAATTGTTGAAAAAGTTTGGGTTAGCTAATTCTAAGCTTGTTGGAACTCCTATGGTGACTGGATGCAAGTTGTCTAAGAATGATGAATCTCAGAAAGTTAATCATACTTTGAATAGATCTATGGTTTGTGGATTTTTGTACTTAACTTGGACTAGACCAGATATTATGCATGTTGTTTTTCTTTGTGCTAGATTTCAAGCCGATCCTAAAGAAACTCATGTTACTGCTATGAAGATGATTTTCATATACTTGAAGAGGACTACTGACTATGGCCTATGGTATATGAAGAATGATTATTTCTTGTTATGTGCCTACACTAATGTTGACTAGGGTAGTGATGATAATCGAAAGAGCACTACCGATAGAGCATTCTTTTTGGGAAAGATTGATTTCACGGTCTAGTAACAAACAAGATGCTATATCTTTATCTACTACTGAAGAAGAATACATTGTTGTTGCTAATAGTTGTACTCAAGTAGTTTGGATGAAGAAGATGTTGAAGGATATTAGAGTAATTTATGATGAGCCTACTATTATATATTCTGACAATTCAAGTCCTATCAATATTTCAAATAATCTAGTGTTGCATTCTAAAAATCAAAGCGTGTCAATAAAGTATCATTTCTTGATGGATAATAGTGATGAGGAAGTTAGATTAGAATATGTACCTACAGAGGATCAGATCCTTTTCCCTAAGCCTTTTCCCATACAAAAGTTAGGGGTCTCTTCCCCTCTTGCCAAGATCTAAGTGCATGCAATTGCATCAAACTAGTGGATTTCAGATCCTTATCTTTTATCCAAGTTGATGAGTTGGTGCTGCTACTCAGTTGAAGTAGTCACTGTGTGGTTCAAATTTTTAGTTGTAGGTTCATCCTAAGGGGGAGATTATCCTTCTTAGAATATGAGTTTTTGGAGAGTGAGTTGTTAGAAACAACAATGAAGGAAAACCCTGTTAAGGGAAAAACCATGATTTTGACTTGGACAACCTAGTTAAGGGAAAAACCATGATTTTGACTTGGAAAACCTAGTTAAGGGAAAAACCATGATGGGAACCTACCCACAATAAGATGATACTCTATAGTAGTATGTGTAATTATTACACTAGGGAATGCATATACATTCAGGCAAGAGCTCATTGCTCAAAAGATAATAAACCAAAAGGCTACAAATGTTGGCATTGCATGAAGATTGCATTAATTAAGTATAGTATTGTCATTGATGTCAATAGTAACTGATAATGGAGTTGTATTGAAATCGATAGTGATTTAGTAATGCAACCGGTAGTAGAGAAGTGATGGAAACTGGTATTTGTATTTGAATCAGAGCAATCAACTGGTAACCCCAACCAGTTGATATGCCAAACCCTAACCAATAGAGCTTGGTGAATTAGTTGTGTTGATATATGATTGAATGTTGATCAGAGATAGAAATTCCATGTATGCATGATGCACATGATGAGTTTCAAAGTGGTTTTGGCATGTGAAGATAACTGTTTATCTTGGGAATGAGAAAATGCATATCATGAAGTGAATAATGAGTGATGAGTTACAAGATCCAATGTGAGGTGGTCTAGGAGTGGTTGAAGTTCTCTTGAACAATGTGTAGCTGATTGATATTAAATCCAATGATCATTTTTGAACTGATATGTTTGTAATCTCTACGAGATCTTAGGTTTTGGGTTGTGTTACCAACCTATTGTATTTCTTTTTAAGGTCGATGAGTTGTTTGTAATTGTGTTGGCAATTTGGTTAAGTGTGGTAGTGTGATTGATTGTTGAGCTAGAAGGAGTATCTATAGAATGTTTTAGATATGAGCATAAAAGAATCTAACTAAGAAAGATAGTGCTATTACCAGATCTACAAAAACATTGTTTCTCTCTAACCATTACAACAGCTAAATCCCTTAATTGGGTAAGCTTTAACAAGCTTGGTGTTATCTAAATCTTCTAACTAGGTGATCCATTAGCTTGGATTTGAAATAATCTATCTAGGTTACTCCTAATAGGGTATTTCCTTTAATAGGGTATTGTAGTCAATCCCTTAACTGGGTGGTCCTTAATTGGATCTGTTCCTAACAGGACATTTTTGTAAAGCTTCTAATAAGGCTTGGCTCCTAACAGGGCAAAATTTGGAACAGTTCATAATACTTGTGGGTATTCATCCCCATCGTGGTTTTTCCCATTTGGGTTTCCACATTACAAATTATTGTGTCAACTGGTGAATGATTTTGTGGTTATATGTTTTGATATGGTTGATATGATTAACTGGTAAAGCCACTTAGATATGATTAGATGACCGAAAGTGATCGGAAATGACTTATTACTCATGTTAGTAAAGTGGTTTAATGTTTTGGTTAAATGGTATGTGAGTTTAAGATCTATTACATTGTATCATTGATGTTTTAGTCAACCAGTAAGCTTGACAGTGCAGTATCAGTTTTTGTTACAGGGTTTAAATCTGTTAGTTCAGTGAATGGTTTATGAGTTGGGATTAATTTTTGTGAAAGTTTAGTTTGTTTTCTATCTACTGATTCACCCTCCCCTCTCAGTAATTGATTGGATCCTTATTGTTTCATCATATTATCAATTGGTATCAGAGCATTTTAGGTCCTCTTGTGTTTAAGCCTAATATCTTGTGGAAAAGATCTAGGAGAATATAATGAAGAAAGAAGGTCCAAAGTTCAATAGGGAAAACTATAGAATCTAGAGTGATAGGATGAAGATCTATATCAAGAGCTTAGGAAGTCAATTTTTGGAACATGTTGTTACTAAATATAAATTGCCTAGTGGGATTTTGTTAGATGATCAAAAGATGGAGTAATGGGAGAACAATCAATTATTGGAGGCCATTATCAGTTCCTTGTCTAATTCAAAGTATTTTGATGTCCATGGATTGGAGACTGCATTTGAAGTATGGAATAAACTGGAGGATATCTATAGAGGTGATGAGCATGTTAATATTGCTAAAGAAGATAGTTTGAGAGGTAAATTTGATGATATGCCGATGGTTGAAAGTGAAAACATTTGACAGTATGGTCAAAGGATCAAGGAGATAGTTGGTGAGATCAAACATGCTGGTGGTATAGTGGAGGATACCATAGTGATTAGCAAGGTGTTGAGAACCCTTATATTGGTCTACGCTATCGGAGATGCAATCATTCAGGAACTCAAGTCTATTGATAAATCAAAGGTAACTCTTGACTCCATCATTGGTAAATTAACTATATTTGAATTAAATGGTTTTGATGAAAGTGTTCAGAGATCAGAATCTGCATTTAGAGATTCAGTTTCAAACCCATCTGTAAGGAAAAGAAGAGAAGCTAGTTATAGTCATGAGTCTAGATCCAGCAGAGAGATTGATGATGAAAACAGTCTGATTGATCTTGAAGCATTGTTGGCCAAGCAGTTACCCAAAGGTACCGGCAAGTATAGAGGTAAATTACCTTTGAAGTGTTTTGCATGTAACCAGATTGGACATATTGCTGGTAACTGTCCAAATGGAGATAATGAGAAAAAATGTGAGAGGTATAAGAAGTACAAAGGCAAAGGTAAAAGATATTGTCTCATTGCAGTGGATGGAAGAATTACAGATGAGGAATTTGATGAAGATGCAAATGAGGACATTGCCTTTGTTGCCATTAAAGAAGAGACATCATATTAGAAGGAATTAGTCTCTCGCATGGAGAGTTCTGATGATTGGATTATAGACAGTGGTTGTTCACACCGCATGACCGATGACCAAAGTAAGTTTCTTACTTTGAAGGAATTTGATGGAGGTGTTGTGAGATTTGGGAATGACACACCTAGCATGGTAAAAGGAAAGGAAACCATCTCTTTGAATTGAAAGAGAAGTGAAGATGATGTCTACTAGGTTGAAGGATTGAAACATAATCTTTTGAGTGTTTCTCAACTCAATGATAGAGGCTATCCATTGGAACTCAAGAATGGGATGTACAAAATCTATGCAAGCAAAGGTGAACTAATTGCAACTAGCAATTAAACAAGAGGTAACTTGATTTATTTAAGTTCTGAAGTCAAGAATTGTTTAATTGCAAAAGTTGAAGATAATTGGCCTTGGCATCAGAGATTTTGTCACGTAAATTTTGATCATTGAAAAAGTTAGTAAGTCCAAATCAGTAAGAGGTTTGCCTTAGTTGGACAAACCGGTGAATGCTCTTTGTAAGGAATGTCGGTTAGGAAAGATGAAACCCTCAACTTTTAAAAGCAAATCTTTCTCAACAAAACATTTTCTATACTTTGTTCATACCGACCTTTGTGCACTAATAAGGACTATGAGTATTCAAGGTAATCGGTATTTCATTATTTTTACTAATGATTTCTCAAGAATGATGTGGGTCACATTCTTGAAGGACAAAACAAAAGCATTTAGAAAGTTTAAGGCATTTAGAGCCTTAGTTGAAAAAGAAAGTGGTAGAAAGCTTAAGTGTTTAAGAATTGATCAAGGTGGTGAATTTACTTCAGAGGAATTCACTAGATGCTATGAAGACAATGGAATTAAGAGGCAAATTTCTGCACCTAGGACACCATAGTAGAATGGTATTGTAGAAAGGAACAACCGGTTAGTTGTTTAAGTTGCTAGGACTATGCTAATACAGGGAGGTGTAGCTAAGACATTCTGGAGAGAAACTGTCAGCACAACTGTCTATACAATGAACTGGATACTGGTTAAAAGAGGTAAGGATAAAACTCCTTATGAATACTGGTATGGTAGATCACCTAATGTCAGTTACTTTTGGATTTTTGGTAGCAGATGTTTTATCAAGAGAGGTGACTATGTTGGTAAGTTTGATGCTAAGAGTGATGAAGGCATATTTCTTGGTTACACCACCAAGAGAAAAGCCTACAAATGTTACAATAACTAGACAAAGAAAATAATTGAAAGTACTAATGTCCTAGTGGATAAGTTTCTTGAAGATTCAGGAGAAATCAGTAAGTAAAAGGAGGAAGATGAACCTTACATTCTAGTTTTTGAACCAGAACTAGTGAAGCCAAAAGTTGGTGAAATGAATACTCCAACTCCAGTTCAACCTGAATAGGTAGATTCTGTAGAAGATGAAGAAAGTGAAGAAGAACCTTGAAGACCATGATCATGTTATTCCAAGATATGTTAGACTCAATCATAATCCTTATCAGATTATTGGAGGTAAAGATGTTGGTGTGTTAACCAGAAGAAGAATAAGGGAGAATTCTTGTATGATCTCTGCTATTGAGCCTAGAAAAGAAAAGGAATCTTTTGGAGATGATCACTGGATCAAGGCTGTGGAAGAAGAACTTGATCAGATTGAGAAGAACAATACAAGGACATTAGTACCCAAACCAGAGAACAAGAATGTAATAAGTACTAAATGGGTATTAAAAAATAAACTAAATGAAGATGGAGAAGTGGTCATAAATAAAGCCAAACTGGTATGCAAAGGTTATGCAAAAGAAGAAGGTGAAGACTATTGTGAGACATTTGCACCAATTTCAAGATTGGAAGGTGTTAGGATTCTACTTGTATTTGCAGCATATAGAGGATTCAAGGTATATCAGATGGATGTGAAGTCAACATTTCTAAATGGAATATTGGAAGAGGAAGTCTACATTGAATAGCTAGATGGTTATGCTTTGATTGAAGCAAAGGATATGGTGTGCAAGCTACACAAGGCACTATATGGTTTGAAGCAAGTACCTAGGGTATGGTATGAAATACTACATTCTCACTTGGTGAAGATAGGTTTTCGGAGAACTAGTGAAGACAACAATATATATCTCAAGATTGAAGGAGATAAGATACTACTTAGTGAGGTATTGGTTGATGATGTTATTTTTGGAGGCAACGATGACATGTGTGATGACTTTGCTAATGAGATGAAAAGTGAATTTGAGATGTCTTTGGTAGGAGAGATAAAATTCTTTATAGGTTTTCAAATTCAATAGATGAATGAAGGTATTTTTATCACACAGTCCAAGCATGTGAAAGAAGTATTGAAGACATTTGGAATGGGAGACTATAAACCCATTGGAACACCAATGGTTACAGGTTGTAAATAGTCTAAGGAAGATGATTGTGCATCAGTTGATGAAAAGGAGTATAGATTAATGATAGGTAAACAACATTATCTTGTCCACAACAGATTGGACATTGCTCATGCAATAGGATTAGTTTCTAGATTTCAAAAAAGTCTTAAGGAGACACACATGGTAGCAACTAAAAGAATATTTAGATATTTGAAAGGCACAATTGATTATGGATTATGATATCCATATATAGATATCTTTGATTTCAAAGTCTATACAGATGCAGACTGGGCAGGAAATGTTGATGACACAAATAGTACAACCAGAGGAGTTTTCTTTCTTAGAGGAAGGCTAGTATCTTGGAGCAACAAGAAACAAAGTTGTATATCACAATCAACTACAGAAGCTGAATATGTTGCAACTTATATGAATTGTACCTAGGCAATTTGGATGAAACACATTCTAGAAGGTTTCAAGTTGAAGATTTCAGAACTAGTTAGGATTTTCTCTGATAACACTAGTCCAATAAACATTTCTAAGAACCCAATGTTGCATGATAGAACCAAGCATATTGAGCTAAACTATCATTTCTTAAAAGAGAAAGTGCAGAGTAAAGATGTGTCATTGGAGCATGTATCTACTAAGGAACAACTACCAGATATCTTTACTAAACCTTTAACTAAGGTTACTTTTGAGTATCTTAGAGGTAATCTAGGGGTTGTACCCCTACATGAATTCAATTAATTTGATGTGGAAGACATCAGTCTAGGAGCTTATTGAAGATATTGAAGAAGAATTGGTGTAGAGTGGAGCTATTCCACAGGGGGAGCAACAAGCTGCAGATCGTTGTTGCAGATCGGTGAATCCTAGAATGGTTAACCAGATCATATTGATATTCACTTTGGCATTTCTATAAAAGGGGGAGACAAACTATATGATTGATGAGGATAAGAACTATATATTATTGATAGCCAGTTACCAACTGAAGACATGGAGATACAGTTGAAGGAGAGTACATGAAAAATGTAAACCAAGATTCCTATACCTGTGTATGTGTATTACTCTCAATCATCACAATCAAAAGGGTATTGATATTTGTATTTCCATCAATGCCAAAGGGGGAGATTGTTGGCATTGCATGAAGATTGCATTAATGAAGTATAGTGTTGTCATTGATGTCAATAGTAACCAGTAATGGAGTTGTATTACAACCAGTAGTGATGCAGTAATGCAACCGGTAGTAGAAAAATGATGGAAACTGGTATTGGTATTTGAAGCAGAGTGATCAACCAGTAATCCCAAATAGTTGATATGCTAAACCCTAACTGATGGAGCTCGATGAATCAATTGTGTTCATCTATGATGGAATGGTGATTAGAGATGGAAATGCCACATATGTATGATGCACGTGATGAGTTTCAAAGTGGTTTTGGTGCATGAAGATAACCGTTTATCTTGGGAATGAGAAAATGCATAGCATGAAGTAAATAATATGTGATGCATTATAGGATCCAATGTGTGGTGATACAAGAGTAGTCAAAGTTGTCTTGAACAATATGTAGTTGATTGATATGTAAACCAATAGTCATGTTTGAACCGATATGTTTGTAATCTCTATGAGATCTTAGGTTTTGTGTTATGGTACTGACCTATTGTATTTCTTTTTAAGGTCGATTAGTTGTTTGTAATTGTGTTAGCAATTTGGTTAAATGTGGTAGTGTGATTGGTTGCTAAACTAGAAGGAGTGTCTGCAGAATTTTTTGAAGGTAGATAGGAGCATAAAAGGATCTAACTAAGAAAGATATTGCTATTACTAGATCTACAAAAACCCTATTATTCTCTAACCATTACAATAGTTAAATCCTTTAACCAGGTAAGCTTTAACAAGCTTGGTATTGTATAAATCCTCCAACCAAGTGATCCATTAGCTTGGATTTGAAATCCTCTATCAAGGTTACTCCTAACTGGGTATTGCCTTTAACAGGGTATTGTAGTCAATCCCTTAACCGTGTGGTCCTTAACCAGATTTGTTCCTAATAGGACCATTTTCTAAAGCTTCTTTCAATGCTTGACTTCTAACAAGGAAAACTTCAGAAGAGTTTAGAATACTTGTGGTTATTCATCCCCACCATGTATTTTCCAATTTGGGTTTCCACATCAAAAATCATTGTGTCAAGTGGTGAATGATTTTGTGGTTATATGTTTTGATATGGTTGATATGATTAACTAGTAAAGCCACTTAGATATGATTAGATGACCAAAAGTAATCTGAAATGAGTTATTACTAATGTTAGTAAAGTGGTTTAATATTTTGTTTAAATGGTATGTGAGTTTCAGATCTGTTACATTGTATCATTGATGTTTTCATCAACTAGTAAGCTTGACAATGCAATATCAATTTTTTTTACAATATTTAAACCGGTTAGTTCAGTGAATGGTTTATGAGTTGGGATTAAGTTTGGTGAAAGTTTTGTTTGTTTTCTATCTACTAATTCTGCCCCCCCTCTCAGTAGTTGACCGGATCCTTATTGATTCATCATATTATCAACAACCCTTAGGAAAGTCTCACTAACTTACAACAAGGCATAGACTACAATCTAGAAGAAATGAACAACAATAATAGCATCTCCAAATGCTTGATGACAATTTTGGTTAAGCATAATTGTCTTCTTTGCAACACCAATCACTCCTCAATATGCAACGCTAAAAGATGAATCCTTATTTTCACATACACCACTCTCTAATAATGCATACACAACCTTGATACCTAAATTGCATGACAATATCACCTATTTATACAATTCATCAACCTTGATAACAAGGTCTGGTAAACCCTCAACTCACAATTAAAAAATTACATCACACAATACAAAGATCAACCACTAGAAAAATATAATAATATACATAAATTGGACCTAAATGAAATCTCCAAACATGAAACACCACCACAAACCATACCAAGATCATCCGCAACACACTACACCACCAGGAAAACTGCATAACATGAAGAACATCACCGGTTCAACAAAATCACGAAGAACTTGGACAATGATCAATACAAATCATCAAAATACATAGGACACAATTAAGAAACATGAGAAAGCATGTTAGAATCATGAGTAATAGCTACACCAACACCACTTATCAAATATTCATCTATCAACGTCTGAAACTCAAGAACACTCAAATAGTAGGTGGACAACCAAATCACAAACCATTTGAAATAAAGATACACAAGGCCATCCCAAAAAATATCCCTAAATCTTAGCACAAGATCTGATCACACTAGAATATATCATAGGAAATACTGAACTCTGCAAAGCACTAATAAAAAAAACAAACTGCAAAACCAGATCATATGATATGATCAATTAGACTTCCCGAATCATGAAAACCAATACAGAAGAATGTAGTCATATTAAAGATACTCCATACACCAAACCATAATCCTAGTAACCAATCTGCAATCACAAGAGCAAGAATATGTTGACATCAATGACAATAACATATCCTAGTAGCAACAATGTCTAATAATCTCCCCCTTTGGCATTGATAGCAACATATGAATGTGAAAATTAATCAATGCAAAGAAAGAAACATCTACAATAAACTCACCCTAAGATCAAGTATATAAGGTAGTTTTCCACATGCTTCTCTC
The DNA here is from genome assembly GCF_030272615.1 of Cryptomeria japonica. Lineage (NCBI taxonomy): Eukaryota > Viridiplantae > Streptophyta > Pinopsida > Cupressales > Cupressaceae > Cryptomeria > Cryptomeria japonica. The sequence goes on along the minus strand of NC_081408.1, from coordinate 285,868,910 downwards.
CCCCTTTGACAGCAATGCCAAAGATCTTAAAACTAAAAAACAAACTCTCCCTTATAGATAAGAAAATCATGATTGTCTCTCCCTTAAACACATAACCAGACTAATCCACCACAAGAGAAGAACCAATTCATCAATCCTGATAGAAAAATAAGTCTCTGAGGTCCACTAGATTGAGGCAACTCAGTGGATATAGTTCTCATCAGGAGGGGTAGATACCCCTAACTTGTCTCTCAAATAGACAAATGTTTCTCCAAGCAAAGGCTTAGTGAAAATTTTAGCAATCTTTTCCTTTGTAGACACATATTCCATCTTTGCTTCCTCTTCACTGAATTTTTCTCTGAAGTAGTGATACTTGATTGATGCATGCTTATTTTTTTAATGTTGCACCAAATTCTTTGACATGTTAATAGTACAATAATTATCACAATATATAATAATAGGCTCATCATAAATAACTCTGATATCATTCAACATTTTCTTCATCAAAACTGCCTGAGTGCAACTACAAGTAGTAGCAATGTACTTGGCTTCAGCACTGGATAAGGAAACTAAATCTTGTTCCTGACTAGCCCATGGAACCAATTTCTTACCCAAAAAGAAACCACCACATTAGGTACTCTTCTAGTCACCAATATGACTAGCCCAATTAGCATCATTGTAAGAACATAACATGAAATCATCATTCCTTAGATACCACAAATAGTAGTCCATAGTTCCTTTCAAGTATCTGAATATTCTCTTCACAATAGTGACATGACTCTCTTTTGGATCAACTTGATATTTAGCAGCCATGCACACAACATGCATAATGTTCGGCTTAATTTGAGTAAGATATAGCAGTCCACAAACCACAGATCTGTACAAGCTCTGATTAGCTTTCAGAGATTCAACATTCTTAGATAATTTGCAACCAGACACCATAGGAGTTCCAACCGGTTTGGAGTCATCTAATCCAAACTTCTTCAACAATTCCTTTATAGATTTAGTTTGAGATATAAAAATACCTTTTCCAGTCCATGAAATCTACAAACCTAAGAAAAATTTCATGTCACCTATCATAGAGATCTCAAATTCTTTCTACATACCATAGAAAAAATTTATGCTCAAGTAATCATCACCTCCAAAGATAATATTATCAACAAAGACTTCAACAATCAGGATATTATCATTCTCAATCTTAATGTATAGATTACTATCAACGGTCCCTTTATTAAATCCCAATTTCAACAAGTACTTATCCAATCTTGCATACCAGGTTCTAGGGGTTTGTTTCAATCTATAAAGAGTTTTCTTCAATTTACATACCATGTCACCATCATCTGATAATGAAAATACATCTAGTTGCTCAATATAGACTTCTTCCTCAAGATCACTATTCAGAACAGAAGAGTTGACATCCATCTGATACACTTTTGAAATATTTATAGGCAGCATATGCAAGCAACAATCTAACAAATTCAAGTCTAGCCATCGGAGAAAAATTCTTCTTATAATCAATTCCTTCTTTGTGTGAACACCCTTTGCATACCAATCTTTCTTTATTCCTAACAACTTCACCAACTACATTCAATTTATTTTTTAATGCCCATTTAATACCAATCACATTCTTATTTTTGAGGTCTAGGAACAAGCTCCCATGTGTTATTCTTTTCAATCTGATCTAATTCTTCTTCCATAGCTCTCATCCAATTTACATCTTTGCAATCCTCAACAACATCTTTAGGTTCAAATTTATAAATCAAACACACTTTTTCAGCAACTAACCTTCTTCTAGTCATCACACCTTTATTTTTATCTCCAATAATCTGATTTTCAGAATGATTCAATATTGCATACCTCATAGTCTTTTGATTGTTCAGAGTTTTTAGGATCTTGGAACTCTGCACCGGTAACAACAACATATTGATTATTTGTCTCAACCAAATCATTCTACTTTGATTCTTCAGTCTGAATAGGATTTAGAACAATGTGCTGACCATCATCATATCTGCAAGCTCTGAGATCTTTCCCAAGGTTCTAATCCACCTTCACATTTGCACTTTCCACTATCTTTCTTAGTCTCTTATTGTAGCACTAGTAGGATTTTCTCTTTGTTGAATATCCCAAGAAAATTCCTTCATCACTTCTTACATGAAACTTTCCTATGTCACCATCTCTCTTGATATAACATTTTCTACCAAATACTCTGAAATATCTCACAGTAGGAACATGACCAAACCATAGCTCATAAGGAGTCTTACTAGCATCGCCTTTAATATAAACTTGGTTGAAAGTGTAAATAGTAGTGCTAATAGATTCTCTCCAATAGATCTTCATAACATTCCCTTCAATTAGAATAGTCCTTGCAACATCCAAAATAGTCCTATTCTTTCTTTCAACAACTCCATTCTGCTATGGGGTTATAGAAGCAGATAACTGTCTTCTAATCCTATGCTTCTCATAGAAAGAATCAAACTCACTAGAAAAGAATTCTCCACCTCTGTCAAATCCCAGACATTTGACCTTCAATCTTGATTTAGTCTCAACCTTTTCTTTGAATATCTTGAACTTGTCTAATGCTTCAAATTTCTCCTTCAAAAAAACAACCCACATCATCCTAGAATAATAATCAATTAGGAACATAAAATATATATCACCTAACACAAATTACATTTGTTGGTCCACATAGGTCAGTATGCACAAGATCTAGCAATCCATCAAATATATATTGCTTTCTCTTCAAAGAAATACTTGTTTCCTTACCCAATTGATATTCTTTACATACCGAATTAGTAGGCTTAACAATTTTAGGCAAATCTCTGACAACTTGAATAGAACTTATCTTAATCATTGAATCAAAATTAACTTGACACATTCTCCTATGCCACAACCAACTTTCATCAATCTAAGCAATCAAACAACTTTTTCACCAACATTCAAATGAAAAATATTACCTTCAGTCTTAGTTCCAGATGCAATTTCTATACCAGACACATTTAGGACCTTATATTTACCATTTTTAAATTGAAAATCATAAAATTTGTCAACCATCTGTCCAACACTCAAAATATTATACTTAAAACCTTCAAGATACAAAACATCGTTAGTATTATGCCTACCATCAAAAGAAATAGAACCTCTACCATAGATCACACATGATTTGTCATCTCCAAATCTTACTATTCCACCATCATACCTTTTCATACTCACAAATTTTCTTTTATCACCGATCATATGATGTGAACAACCACTGTCAATTACCCATTCATCTCTTTCCTCAACTTTAGTAGCTAAATATTTTTCCTCAATAGTGGAGCTAGTGGAATCAACAAGTATTGGTCCATCTTCTTTAATGGAAAGTAATACAACTTCATCTCCTTCTGATTCTTCATCTTTAACACCTTCATCAACAACATAATAGCAATTCTTCTAATTCCTATACTTCTAGTTAGACTTGTAAGGATTATCATACTTCTCATGCTTCTCATATCTATCATTTCTATCATGCTTATCAAATTTATCATGCCTATCATACTTAACCATTCTCTCTGGGCACGTAGAAGAAAAATGTCCTACCTTATTACAAGAGAAAAATTTCAAGGGAAATTTTCCATCATACTTACTGGCTCCCTAAGGTAATCTCTAGGCAATCAATGCTTCAAGCTCATCCAGTTCTCTTTCTTCGTCTTCCATCTCTCTCCTTTCTCTTTCATATCTGGATATTTTGCATTCTCCAGGGTCATACTTCTATTTTCCGTATATAGATGCTCTAAATTATATATCCGACTTTCCATGTGATTCACCAAATTCACTCAGCTCAAATGTAGAAATCTTTCCAGCCAACATGTCTCTTGTTACTATAGTCACACTCTAGATCTCATCAATAGAAGCTACCTTATGTTTATAATTACGAGGCAAGGATCTCAACACCTTAGCAACAATATTATCTTCCTGAAGGGTTCCTCTAGCACATCTGATGCCTAGGACAAGTCTATTTACCTTATCCATAAGGCTATTTATGTTCACATCTTCTCCCATCTTCAACATCTCATATTTCCCTTTTAAACTCTAAAACTTAGCAACTTTGACTTTTTTATCTTCTTCATACAGGGTTTGAAGCTTCTCCTAGATCTCATGTGAGGTTTGAAGTTCCATTACTTTTGCCATCTCAGAATCAGTCAAGGAACTTAGTAATGCTTCCTTCGCTCTAATATTAAATTTATCTTCCTTCATCTCATTAGTAGTATTTGGTTCATTTTGAGGAGAATAATAGGCATTCTTTTTAATCTTTCAGTAATCTTCTCCAAGACATCTCAAGTGCACTTCCATCGAGTTCTTCCATATAGCATAGTTTATTCCATCAAATCTTGGAATCTCGCTCTTAAAGATAACAACTCTAGTTCTAGTTGCCATTATGGATCTCCTCAAGCTATCAAGCTTCTTCCAAAGGATCTAGCTTTGATACCGATTGTTAGTAGAAATAATGAAAGAAAACTAAGAGGGGGGGTGAATTAGTTTTCACTAGATCTAGAAACTTAACCACAAAAATAGATTTGATAAACTAGAGCAATAATAAAGATAAGAAAATTGATAGAAAAACACACAACACCAATATTTTGAAGTGGAAAACCTAGTTAAGGGAAAAACCAAGATGGGAACCTACCCACAATAAGATGATACTCTATAGTAGTATGTGTAAATATTACAATGGGAAATGTGCATGCATTCAGACACACTACCTAGAGCTCACTGTTCAAAAGATAATGACCCAGAAGGCTACAACCCTTAAGGAAGTCTCACTGACTTACAACAAGATTCAGACTACAATCTAGAAGGAATAAACTGCAATAATAGCATCTCCAAATGCCTAATGACAGTTATGGTTAAGCATAATTATCTTCTCCACAACACCAAAAGATGAATTCTTGTTTGCCCATACACCACTCTTTGATAATATAGACACAACCTTGATACCTAAATTACATGACAATATCACTTATTTATACAATCCATCAACCTTGATAACAAGGTCGACTAAACCATCAACTCACAATTACAAAATTACATCACACGATACAAATATAAACCACCAGAGAAATATAATAATATAAATGACATAAGATCAACCTTAATCAAATCTCCAAACACAAAGCACCACCAAAAATTATGCCAAGATCCACCATAACAAGCTACACCACCAGGAAAACCGTATAACATGAAGAACATCACTAGCTCAGAAAAATCACCAAGAACTTTCAAAAAGATCAATCTAGATCATCAAAAAAAATAGGACACAATTAGGAAACACCAACAAGCATGTTAGAATCATTAGTAACAACTACACCAACACCACTTATCAAATTTTCCTCTATCAACATCTGAAACTCAAGAACACTCAAACAAAAACAATTGTCACAAAGAAAGATAACTTATGCAACACTAAATCATGAAGCATCTAAAATGAAGATACATAAGGCCATCCCAAATAATATCCCAAAATCTCAATACAACATCTAATAACACCAGAATATACTAAAGGAAATATTGAACTCTACAAAGCACTTATTAGAAAAACTAACTGCAAAATCGGATCATATGATATGAGCAATTGGACTTCCTGGATCACCAAAACCAATATAGAAGAATATAATGATATTAAAGATACTCCATACACCAAACCATAATCCTAATAAACCAATCTTGAATCACTAGAGTAGGAATATGTTGACATGAGTGACAACAACATATCCTAGTAGCTCAGCAATGTTCAACAAGAGCATAATTTGTATTTTGTCTTTGGCATTGATGTCAAAGGAGGAGAGAGTCATGTGAATAAATACTTTATCTTTGGAGCCTTATGTGCATGATCATCGGTGGATTTTACTCAATTTTTTTGTTCCCTTTTCATTGATTGTTTTTCACATTCATATGTTGCCACCAATTCCAAAGGGGGAGATTGTTGGATATTGTTGCTACTAGGATATGTTGTTGCCATTGATGTCAACATATTCTAATATTTTCTTGTTATAGAATGTTGTTTGGTGTTTTGGTGATTGCATTGAGTTAATATAATTGGTTTATCTATTCGAGATGATATAATACTTCGTTCCTTATTTTAGTGATCGAGAAGTTTACTTGACCATATTATTTGATCTAGTTTGTAGTTTAATCTTTTTATGTAGTGGTTGGTAAAGTGTGGTATTTGATCCAGTGAGTTGTGGTATGATTATATCTTTGGTTGTGAATTTGGGGGAATGTTTTTGATATTAATGTTTTCCTTCCTTTTAAATTTTTCATGATTTGGTTCTCTGCAAGCTATCTCTCTAGTTTGAATTAGTGTTGTTGCTTATTCCTATGAGTCGGCATGTTGATTGATGAAGATTTGAATAAGTGGTGCTGGTGCAGCTATTGCAGCTGGTTGTAATGTAGTTTTTGGTATTTCCTGACTATGTTCTATTTGTCTTGATGTTCATTATTGATCCTTGTACGTGTTCTTGGTGATTTTATTGATCAGATGATATTCTTCATATTATGTGGTATTCTTAGTGGTGTAACATATTGCGATTCACCTTGGTGATATTTTTGGTGGTGATGCATGTTTGGATATTTAATCTAGGTCCATTCTATGCCATATATGTTATCATGTTTTTTCAATGGTTTATTTATGTATCATGTGATGTAATTTTGTAATTGACAGTTGAGGGTTTGGCCGACCTTGTATTCAAGGTTGAAGATTTGTATATATAGGTGGTATAGTCTTGTAATTTGGGTGTCGATGGTGTGTCTGCATTATCAGAGAGTGGTGTATGTGTGCATAAAAGAATCCTTCTGTGTGGTGTATCAAGCATATATTATTACAGGGACAAAAAAATTTCTAAACCAAAACTATCATTAGGCATTAGCAGATGCTATCATTGTAGTTCATTCTTTTCAGATTGTAGTCTAATCATTATTGTAAGGTAGTGAACCTTCCCTGAGGGTTGGAGCCTTGTAGGTCATCTTGAGTAGTGAGATATAAGTAGTGTTCCTAAATAAATGTGCATTCTCCATTGTAATATTTACACATACTACTGCAAACTATCATTTTATTGTGGGTAGGTTTCCACTGTGGTTTTTTCCATAACTGGGTTTTCCACATCAAAATCTTGGTGTTATGTGTTGTGGTATTATTGTCTTTATCTTTATTCTTGTTGTTTCTATTTATATTTGAGATTGTGCTTAAATTAATTAATTTGATGAAAACTGATTCACCCTCCCGTCTAAGTTTTCATTCTTGGTTGTTTCTAACATCTTTTGGTTCTCACTGAAATCTAGCTACCAAACAAATTGCATACATGATATTCAGTCTAGTACCAGTCAAATACAACAGTCCTCTAATGATTTATCTATATTGACTTGCATATGCTTTAGGTGACTTATCATCCTTTGTCAACTTGCATCTGATGGTCATAGGTGTAAATACTAGTTTGGAATTCTCTAACCCTAACTTCTTCAATAATTCCTTGATGTATTTAGACTAAAAAATAAAAATTTATTTGTCACTCTAATTAACTTCTCAAATCATGGACATCTCAAATTCCTTTTGCATCTCATTAATAATTGTTTTGCACATAACTCATTTCCTCCAAAGTTTATATCATCAACATACACTAAAAAAATTAGAATTTTGCTTGAATAAGTTCTGAAATATAAATTACTTATAACCAAATGCTTATCTAGCCTTCCATACCAAGCTCTAGGCACTTGTTTCAATCCATACAAGGCCTTCTTTAATCTACAAACAATATTCGGATAATATTTGAACTTGAGTCCTTCTAGTTGTTTAATATAAACTTCTTCTTTCAACTCTCCATTCAAGAATGTTGATTCTACATCCATCTAATATAGTTTAAAATCCTGAAAGGCTGCAAAAGCCAAAAACATCCTCACTGCTTCCATCTAAGCAACTGTGGCTTATGTCTCATCAAAATCAATACCTTCAATTTGAGTATACCCTTTGCAAATGGGTCTTGCTTTATTTCTCACAGCCTTTCCATCTTCATCTAGCTTGTTCTAGAATACCCACTTAGTTCCAATTATATTCTTATCTTCCAATCTATTAACTAATTTCCATGTCTGATTTTTCTCAATCTGATCCAATTATCCTTGCATTTCCTTTATCCAATTATGATCACTACAAGATTCTTCTACTATTTTTGGTTCAGTCTCTGAAAGCAAACATAACAAAACTTGTACTTGATATGTTTTACTTCATGTGATGATTCCTTTGTTCTTGTCTCCAATAATCTAATCTACTAGGTGATTCTTCTAAAAATATCTTGGGGTCTTAGATGTTGATGCTAAAGCTTCCTAAGCTTCATTTTTTTCTTCTCCTTCTCTGGTCTACTCTTCCCTTTTACTATCATCTGGTACATCAAACTCATATCATACCAATTTGTCAAACTCTTTAGAAGTGTATTTATCAACCTTAACATTGGCACTTTCAATAATCTTGTTCAACCTTTTCTTGTAACATTGGTATCCCTTCCTCCTTGTATAATATCCTAAGAATATGCCATCATTGGCTCTACTGTCAAACTTTCCAAGATTATCCTCATCTCTCTGGATCTAGCACTTTCTTTCAAATACTTTGAAATACTTCATTATCAGAGTTGTACCATGCCATAACTCATTAGATGTCTTTCCATGTCTCTTTTAGTATAGAATTTTGTTAAGAGTGTAGACTGCAATATGAATTTCTTCTTTCCAATAGATTTTTGGGAGTTCTTCTCCTTTGATCATTATTCTAGTTGCTTCCTCAATTGTCTGGTTCATCCTTTCTACTATACCATTTTGTTGAGGTGTTCTAATGGTGAATAACTGTCTTCTAATACCATGTTTCTCATAAAAGTTGTTAAACTCAATAGAAGTAAATTCTCTTCACCTGGTAGGCCTTAAACACTTAATCTTTCTATCAACTCCATTTTCAACTTTATCCTTGAATATTTTGAATTTCGCTAATGCTTTTGACTTCTCTCTAAAAAATACAACCCATGACATTCTAGAATAATCATCAATCAATAACATGAAATACCTCTCACCTTGTATATTGCTTGTTAGATGGTCAAACCTCATGGGTTTGTATGCACTAGATCCAACCTAGTGGATGAATGCTTTTTTCCTCTGAATGTTCCTCTTGTCTACTTTCCAACTTGACTATATTTGCACATGTTATTATCTAGTTTGGTCAGCCTTGGTAAGTCTCTCGCTGCACTTGAAGAATTGATCTTTACTGAGTTGTCAAAAATTAATATGATACATCCTTCTATGCTAGAACTAGCTATCACTGATCTAAGACAACAAAAAATTCTTCATACCTCATTCCAGTAGATACATTCTTGTGCTAGTCCTTTTTCCTACTGCAATAATGATTCTAGAACCTTTCCAGATCTCACAACCATCATCCTAAAAGACAACATTGTAACCATTTTGGAAAATCTATCCAACACTTAAAAGATTATGATGCAAACCATTTAGATAGTAAATATTGTTATTATTATGTTTTCCATCAAAAGAAATTGAACCAATTCCCACAATTTGTGTTGTTTGATCATCTTTGAACCTAACATTACCACCATCATACTTATTAAGTTTCACAAACTTACTTTTGTCACTAGTCATATAATATGAACATCATCTATCAATCAACCATTTATTTCTTAGGAATATCAATCTTAGGAATATCTCTTTCTCCCAAGAATAAATAATCACCATCTTCATAATCTGATTCATCATGTGAAATGCCCACATCATCTTTAACATAATATGTTCTCTTATTGAACTTTCCTCTATTTTCCCTAGATTTTTTTCTTAAATTATTTTCTAGAAAGCTATTAGCAATATGACCAATCTTTCCACATCTAAAAAATTTAAGCAGTAATATACCTTTGTATTTGTTGGTGCCTTTCTTCAGTTTCCTTACAAAGTTCACTTCCATTTCATCTAAACTTACATCTTCTAGATCTTCTTCAGATGCTTTAAGTGTAGAATCAATCTTCACTTTGTCTTTCCCAAACTTATCTTAAATGTTGATAGTGTATCATAAAGAAACTATTTAGTAAACTTCTTGAGATCATAGTTTTCTTCAATAGTCGAGATCTTATTACTATAACTTTCTAGTAGGGACATCAAGATCTTCTTAATTATGTCTTCATCTAACAAGGTGCCACCAAGCTCTCCAATTTCATTTACCACACTACCAACCTTCTAAAAATAACTAGTTATGTCTTCTCATTCTTCGATTTTCAAATTGTCATACTACGCTTAGCAGTTAGCTTCTTTCAGAATTTCACTTTGTCATTTCCTTTATAGACATCTCTCAATTTTTCCCAAACCTCATGCAGTATTTGTTAGACACAATGCACCACTGAGAGGGGGGTGAATCAATGGTTCTCAAAGTTTTCCCTACCACTATCCTATGTATGCATACCAGTTATTAGATCTAACTAGGAATAGACTAACCGATTAGTGAGGAGACTAACTCAAATGCAAACACACACAAAGGGCATCACATAATACCAATATGTACGATGAAAACCCAAGATGGGAAAAACCTCGGTGAGCAATGTTGCGGGAGTCTACTACTCCAATCCAACTTCACAATCAAATCTCTATTACAATGTTTAGGGAACCAACCCAAGGAGCTACTGTATACACCTAAAAATGTTTTGAAGATAATTAATTAAATAAGCAATTATTTAATTAATCCCCCTTCCCAATTTAATGGAATTCACTAAGCAATTTGATTAAATTTCTCCTTTCATCTACCTATTAATAAATCTGAGGATTTATTTAATAGGTTCATAATCCCCTTTGATTAATTAATTCAAATTAATTAATTTTCCCCCACCAATTCATTTCTTCTAATCCTAAATAATTAAAACAAATCAAATTCATGAGTTGTTGAGATTAATTACCCTTTTCACATTATTTGAATTTTTAAATTCAAATTCTTCTAACTTCTACCAATCCTAAACCTAAACACTCCTAAACCTAACCCATTCTACCTACCCACATGTCCCCTTTCATCTAGCCTCTTCTAGAAGCTTTGTGACACTTGTCACTAAGTGTTCCCTTTCATCCTACAACTTCTAGAAGCCTCTTGACACTTGTCACCATACAGATGATAGATGTTCCCTTTAATCCAACCCCTTTGCCAACCTCCTCCAATTTAACCATTGATATCTTTAGATCAATCTTGACTATTGATTCTTGCCACCTCACCCCTAGCCTTGGAAAATCCTATAAGAAGACCTCATTTTGAGAAATATGGATCCCATCTCATTTTCATCTTATGCATTGTTACTATAGGCATCTAGCTTCTAGTTTATCATTCTTAGCAATGTTATCAAGCTAAAATTAGCTTTGTGACACTTATCACTAAGTGTTCCCTTTCATCCTACACCTTCTAGGAGCCTCTTGGTACTTGTCACCATAGAGATGACAAATTTTCCCTTTAATCCAACCCCTTTGCCAACCTCCTCTAATTTAACCATTGATATCTTCAGATCAATCTTGACCATTGATTCTTTCCACCTCACTCCTAGTCTTTGAAAATCCTATAAATAGACCTCATTTTGAGCAATATGGATCCCATCTCATTCTCATCTTATGCATTGTTACTATAGGCATCTATCTTCTAGTTTATCATTCTTAGCAATGTTATCCTGCTCAATTTTAGCTTAATTGCATCTTAATCTTAGTTCATTTTCTAGATCAATCATGAACTCATATAGCTTAATCATGCTATTCTTGCTAGATCATGCATTTTCATCCTTCAAATCCTCCATCTAAGTGTAGTCAAATCACTGGAATATGCATAATCAGATCTGAGAGCTTTTTTTATACTCGCATTTACTAGGAGGCAATAAGTTGATTAGCTATGGTTTTACATTTCACTATTTTAATTCACTAACCATTTCTTGTAATGATTTATTGAGTGCATTATGTTTTCAAGTATAGGGACACTTCACAGAGCATGACAACTACAACCCCTAACTTGTTAATGGGCTACAACCCAAAGGAGCTACAACCCCTGATTTGTTTATGGGCTACAACCCAAAAGAGCTACAACCCTTGATTTAGGGAAACAACCAAAGGAGCACCAACCCCTACCAGATTTACGGGCTACAACCCCTGTACCAAGCTACAACTCAATGATCATAATGAAAACATCATTTACAGAAGTAGTTATCTTGTTACAAGTGAATCTTGTAACCATTTTAAATACCTTAATCTACCGGTGAGATATCTTCTCTACTACATTGGGACACCTCTCCCGCTACTCTTCAATTACTGCTTAACTACCAGTAAACTCTACTAGTACACCTCTCCTCTTTTGCTATGTTGGATCTTCACCTTACTCTTTGCTCTTCACTAGTACTATGCTATATCGCTTCTATGTTTGCCTTCTCTACAGCTTCCTTCTCTTCTGCTTTGCCACTATGGACACTACCAGTTCTACTCTACTACCGGTTGAACTCTTCAACCCAGTTCACCCTCACACTCAGTGTCTTCTTAGATATGCTTTGTACACTTGACTGATTTTCACTAACTTCATAGCAGCACTCTCTTCTTCTATTTAGCAATAACATAACTATGTCTTGGGCCTTCATATTTATAGCCAGGTTTTCCCATCAAATCCCAATTCAAAATCTAAATGGTTAGGGTTTCCTCACCATCATCAAGGCAAATCAAATCCAATCAGATCCTACTCGATCTGATCTCCCTGACAACCAACTATTTATCTCTCCCATTGTCGCACCTTCCAATACACATTTTCCAAATATAGGAAACATGATCCTTTACCTTGACCTGCATCTATCAAACCACCATTAATGCCTCTATTGTTTCCATCTCAAGGTCATCTTACAATCTGATCCTCCTTCTTTAATCTAGGCACCAACAACTCCTTGATTCTTCTCTGTTGTTCAATCTTCCTCGAGCCACACACCTCTGACTTGATCCACAAATCATGTTATCCATATTCAATGCACACCTGTAGAGATACCTAACTCTACATGATAGTTCACCAACCTTTGCGAGATTTCCACATTGACTCCATGTGGCATCCACATCAACCAACTATTAAATTTTCTCTTCAAGTTGGTGTAGATAGGATCACCGACCGAACACTATGTTGGTTTCTCTTTCCTATTGATTTGCTAACCCTACCGGTATCTCAACTTCTACCAGTTAACTCCTCATGTCTGCACTTATTTGAACTATCGGTGGAAGACCTAAACTAGTTTTTTAAAAAATTTATTAATAGCATGCACATTCCACAAAGTGGAGTCTTTTGCATTTGCACCTTGTCCATATTACCGGTGGACATGCATACCGGTAAAACCTCCTGATGACACCATGTCATCAACCTTCACTAGACTCTATCTTCGATCCAACCACTTACCTTTGTCTAGATCTACTCAGCCTTGCCCTTTCCCTAATCAACTTAGACCATATCTCAATCGATTTGTGAAAGTGACAAGCACATCATACTTCCGCTGCACCACTTTTCTTTCTTCATCATTAGACTAAATATCAACTCATCTGGTTTGTAAAGATGACAAACTCATTAGTCATTCACCTATTCAGGCAACTCAAAATGCCATCTTTGTATGTCCAGTGCATAACCTTGTTCTCATGCACTTGAGGCATTTCTTCTATTTCACTGGTGGATTCGGTGAGAACCTTGAAGCACTTGCATTTACCTCTTATTTCTTATCTCAACAAACTGTGATGCACACAATGCATAATAGGAGATAAGTTTTACTTATCGGTGGAGTGACACCTTGACATCTGCATCCTGTAATGTACTCATGTGGCTTCCCTATTTGTGCTACAAACCATCAAATAAGAACATGTGATCTGGTGTGGGCACACTTACTATCAGTTATCTCTTCCTCTGATGACTACATCTTCATCTAGTGGGAGTCCTATTACTCTGCAACCTCATAGCATATTGGTGACCTGTTCAATCTTCTCTTTTGGTGTGAATGTGATTCAGGTATTATTATGCCTCTTCATCATAAACAACATCCAAGCATCCTGCTCATTATGAACACATCACTGACCAATTGACATACTCTCCTTGCCGAGGATACACTATGTCGATAACCTATCCATCTCATCCACACAAGTCAGGCACTAACTTGTGTACCGGTAACACTAGTGATCACTTTTCCTTATCTTACTGGTGTGCTGCAATATAGGTGATATCAAAGATATCATATCATGTACTCCTCCATAGAAGTGTTGCATATACATCTCTTCTACCGATAGTCATCCCATAGTGATTGAAATCAATGACAACATAATGCCAACAATGACTCCCTTTGGTATTGATGTCAAGTCATGTAGTATCTGGCATACTACATAGTCTTTCTCTCCCTTACTATGATCCATGAATTCTTACTCATGTAGTATGCAGTATACTATAGAATCTTTCTCCCCCTTTGACAAAAATGACAAAGAGCACTGTCAGGGTATCATTCCTCCTCTTATTTACCAGTCATTGACATAAATTTTTCTCCCCCTTTATCTTCATTAGATGCAACTCCACCTTTGATACGACTTGATATAATATCACCAATTGTTATGTCTTCTCAAGTCATAGTACTCTAGATGGGGAACTTAACCATCAATTGACACCAATTGAGCATGCAAGTCCGATGCTATTTGATAGAGCACTCAATTTACAAATAGACTGATATCAATTGTTGATATGTTAGTGAATACTACTCACCTGTAGGTCACCCTACAACACCTCTAGTTCAATCCCAATTTTCTTTAGAATCAAATGTGATTGTACCATGAATACAACCAACTAGAAGACAAGTAGATACCCATAACCATCATGGGTATACTTACTACAATTTTCATCACCTGTAGTTTGGGCAGTCAGTAGCCTTACAAGTTCAAGTATCCTATCTTTGCATCATGAGCACTTGATCTTCCCTTGATTCATACATCTCAAGTTGTTATCTCTAGTTAGGTACAATATTAGGAATTCCATTTACTCCATATACTTATTTAGCTATGTATATGTGATCATCTGATGATCCTTCAACTCCATTGTATCCACCACAACTTATGGTATGATCCTAGATCTTCACAATGCCAGACAATGTTATCATCATGCCAAGAATCAAACTAGTTAGTGCAAAGATATGCAAGCCTGCATGATCAACAACCATGGCCAACATATGTCTTTTAGGTCTTCATCAATGCCACCTGAGACATAACTTCACATCCCATGATACTAGGGCTATTGCAATGATATCCAACTTCATTGTCTCACATAACCTTCAAGTACCTGTTAGCATTCATGTTGGTAACATCCTGCACATATCGATCTCTTGTCTATATCGGGACACTTTCCTTTTTACTTTCATTTTCCGGTTCCAATTTCCTTTGCTACCATTCATTTCATCTGTAGTAGTAAACCATCTTCCATGTGTAGTTAGGAAGCACACTTTTTCTATTCCTAGACCTTATTTTACACTCTTCTGCCCTATGGCCATAATCTTTACATCCAAAACAATAACTAGAGAGAAGAGGATTATTACTTAAAAATTTATTTTTCCAAACATGAGGTGTTCTTACTGGTTTGGCATCTGCATTTCTTCTTCTCCGAGAATGGATCCAGGGTTGTCCATTCTCTGCAGATCTTCCATTTGATCTCTTCTTCTACCATGCTTGTCTTGACTTGGTGGCAGCAACATTTATTTGTCTTCTACGAGTAGGAGGTATTCTCATATTCATGCTATTGGTGACACTGTCTTCCCTCATTTTTCATTTTCCTTTTAGATCTAGATTGTTTCTCCATGCAGCATCATTCTTCATCATCAACTTGAGCTCATCTTGACATTTCTCAAGTTCTTTCCCAAGGAACTTTATTTCCACTATTACTTACTGATGCTCTTTATCCTTTGTTTCTCTCACAACCCTTAGATCTTTGTACCTGCAACATTCTTAAACAGCTTGTATTCATTTTTTAGATTCTCCATTTCACTTTCCTTGGAGTCCAAAACTGATTTCAAATCATCAGTCAATTTTTTTGTCTCTTCTAGTTGAGTGGTCAATAAACCAACCTTTTGGTTTGACACTTCAAGGTAGGTTCTCCACTGGCTGCAATCCTCATGAACTGATATTTTGTAGTTTTTAAAATTATTTCTAACATCTTGAAGCTCTTCTAGAGAACTTACCAGTTCACATTCATGATGTACTTCTGCATCTTCTTCTTCTTCATCATTTAAGGTGTCACTGTCAAATAAATCATACTGGTGGGATCTATCTGGATTATCCCCTCTTGATGTGTGATCCTCACTGACTGTGTCATGGGCCATGCAAAGATGTGTCTCCTCATCATCATTGTTGTTGCAGCAATTTGAGCTACCTCTTTCATCTGCACAGGTATCTACTAAAAATTTCTTCTCACTCTCACAAGTTGATTCAGTGGTGCAAGGTTCATTTCAGTATATTCCATAGAATCTTTGTTGATTTGCACTTATCCACCTATGAGAGAACATCACTGGTGAGCCCACTGAATATAGCCTTCATGGCTTCTTCATTGAATATACATCTTCTTTCTTCTTCAGTGTCGGTCGGAGGACAAACATTCCTAGGGAGACCATTAATAACCGCCATCCTTACATCATAACCTAGGGAGGACAGGTAGACTTCCATTCTACAACTCCAAATAGAATAGTTTGATCCATCAAACACTAGAGCAGGGATTGACACTAAACAAACCATTGTGTCCTTAAGTGAGAATCTACCCAAGCTCAAGAAAGCTCATCTAACTTGGAACCTATGCTTTGATACCAATTGTTAGACACAATGCACCACTAAGAGGGGGGTGAATCAGTGGTTCTCAAACTTTTCCCTTGCACTATCCTATGTGTGCATACCCATTATTAGATCTAACTAGAAATAGACTTATCAGTTAGTGAGGAGACTAACTCAAATGCAAACAGACAAAAAGGACATCACATAATACTAGTATGTAAGAGGAAAAACCAAGATGGGAAAAACCTCGATGAGCAATGTTGTTGGAGTCTACTTGCTCCAATCCAGCCTCACAATCAAATCTCTCTTACAATGTTTAGGGCACCAACTCAAGGAGCTACAACCCCTGACTTCTTTATGGGATACAACCCAAAGAAGCTACAACCCAAAGGAGCTACAACCCCTACACCAAGATACAACTTAGTGATCACAATGAAAACATCATTTACAAAATTAGTTATCTTATTACAAGTGAATCTTGTAACCATTCCAAATACCTTACTCTACCAATGAGATATATTCTCTGCTACACCAAGACACCTCTCCTGCTTCTCTTCAATTGTTGCTTAACTTCCAGTAAACTCTACTGGATCTCCACCTTACTCTCTTCTCTTCACCGATACTATGCTCTGCCAGTTCTATGTCTTCCTTCTCTACAACTTCCTTCTCTTTTGCTCTGCCGATATGGACACTACCGGTTCTACTCTGCTACCAATTGAACTCTTCAACCTGGTTCACCCTCACACTCAGTCTCTTCACAGATATGCCTAGTGCACTTGACTTATCTACACTAACTTCATAGAAGCACTCTCTTCTTCTATTCAACAACAACATAACTATGTCTTTGGCCTTCATATTTATAGCCAGGTTTTCCTACCAAATCCCAATTCAAAATCTAGGTGGTTAGGGTTTCCTCAAAATCCTTGAGGAAAACCAAATCCAATCATATCTTGCTCGATCTAATCTCCCTAATAGCCAATTTTTCATCTCTCCATTGTTGCGACCTTCCAATACACATTTTCCAAATAAAGGAAACACAATCCTTTGCCTCGACCTACATCTGTCAATTCACCATTAATGCCTCTATTGTTTCCTTCTCAAGGTCATCTTACAATTTGTTCTTCTTGCTTCTATCTAGGCACCAACAACTCCATGATTCTTCTCTGTTGTCCATTCTTCCTCAAGCCGCATACATCTAACCCGATCCACAAATCATGGGATCCATATTCAATGTACACCTATACAAATACCTAACTCTACATGACACTTCACCAACCTCTGTGAGCTTTCCACCTTGACTCCATGTGGCATCCACATCAATCAACTATTAACTTGGCTCTTCAAGTCGGTCCAGATAGGATCACTGACTGAACACTCTATCTGTTTCTCTTTCATATCAATTTGCTAACCCTGTCTGTATCTCACCTTCTATTAGTTAACTCCTCATATCTGCACTTAGCTGAATTGTTGGTGGAACACCTAAACTGATTTTGAGACAAGTCTATCAATAGCCTATACATTCCACAAAGTGGGACTCTTCTGCATCTGTACCTTGTCCATATTACTAGTGGACATGCATATCGGTAAACCTCTTGATGATACCATTTCATCAACCTTCACCAGACTCCATCTTTAATCTAGCCACTTACCTCTATCTAGACATACTCAACCTCACCCTCTCCCTTATCAGCTTGGACCATATCTCAATCTATTTTTCAAAGTGACAAACACATCATACTTCAGTTGGACCACTTTGCCTTCTTCATCATTGGACTGAATATTAACTCATCTGGTTTGTCAAGATGATAAACTCATTTGTCCTTCACCTATTTAGGAAACTCAACATCCTGTCTTTGTCTATCCAGTGTGTAACCCTATTCTCATGCACTTGAGGCATTCCTTTTGTTTCACTAGTGGATTCGGCAAGAACCTTTAAGCACTTGCATTTACCTCTTCTTTCTTATCTCATCAAACTATGATGCACACAATGCGTAATAGGAGATAAGTTTATTTTACCAATGGAGTGACACCTTGACATCTACATCCTGCAATGTACTCATGTGGCTTCCCTATTTGTGCAACAAACCATCAAACAGAGACATGTGATCCGATGTGGGCATAGTTACTGTTAGTCATCTCTTCCCTTCATGACTGCATCTTCATCTAGTGGGAGTCCTATTGTTTTACAACCTCACAACATACTGGTGACCTATTCAATCTTCTATTCCAGTGTGGATGTGATTCAGGTAACATTCTGCCTCTTCATCACAAACAACATTCAAGCATCTTGCACATTGTCAACACATCACTTGCCAGTTGACATACTCTCCTTTCCAAGGATACACTGTGTCCATAACCTATCCATCTCATCCACACAAGTTAGGCACTAACTTGTGTATCGGTAACACCTGTGATCACTTTTCCTTATCTTACTGGTGTGTTTCAACACAAGGTGATATCAATGATATCACATCCTGTACTCCTCCATAGCAGTGTTGCATATACATCTCTTCTACCAGTAGTCATCCCATACCGATTGACATCAATGACAACACAATGCCAATAGTATTCAATGAAATAACCTTTGTCAATTCAATTTTAGATAAAGAACTAAAGATTGAATACCTTTCCTTTTCATTCTCTTCATAAGATTGAATCTCATGAGCAGTTGTAAGACAATTTGCCAATTGAACATTATTAGTTTTCACTTCTTTCCAAGTGTTATATCCCAAAGAGATCAAGTAGCCTTTCATCTTAACTTTCCAAAAATTGTAGTTGAATCCCTCAAAGATAGGAATATTCAACCTATGTGCCATCTGATTAGCATCTACCTCAAGTGGTTAAAATCTTCTCTAATTAACCAAAGATTTGATACCAATTGTTGAATATTTAGGTACTTTTATCTTTTTCACCTCTAGATCCAAACTAATAGAATTAATTAACACAGATATAGCATGAAAAATAGAAGCCTACAACAGATCACACAAATAACACCATATATGATGTGGAAAACCCAATAAGGGAAAAACCACAAAGAATGTTAGTTGTCAATATAAACATTGCTTAAGGTGACATTGGTTAAGGTGATTTTACAAAGGGTGGCTCACCACCCAGAAAAAGGTTTACTACCAAAGAAATAGAGAAAGAATCCTCCACTAAAACATAATCAACACAAGCCGGACTGCTTCCAGTTCCTAAAAACCAACACACTTGCTAGAATTACTAATAGTCATATCTTTCCTTTCCAATCTCGCATATCTTTAAAATAATGTCATACTTTTTCCATGTTTAACAAAAATGGATAGTCTTCATATTTGTACTATCTTCTTAGAAGTATAATCTTCTATGTTGGACAAGAAAAAGATAGAGATCTAAAATAGGTCAACACTAAACATTCTAGTGGTTGGATGGAATGAGTATTAGACCACAATGCAACACATGTCAATGATCAGATCAACACGTTACAATTATTTAAAAATTATGTCCCAAAAACTATGATACACATGCTACACCATAGTCTGTAGCACATTTTCAAATTATAGACCCAAACACCATCATTCAAAGAAACAAGAATAAGAATAGGACCAATAAACCAAACACCATATCCAATAAATTGAAATATCGATATCAACACATCCTCAAAAGTGCCAAAGATTCTGCTAACAAATATTCTAGATCACCAATTTCAAGAACAATAGAGACATCAATTCCAATTAATATGTTGACATCAATGACAACCACTTAACAACACCATCTCATCCATCAATTTTCAACATTCGATGCTTTAATTATCTCTAATCCATATGATTTGTTAATAAGAACATTATGAATCATATCAATTGACTACTTGTGTAAAATTACTATTAGTGTCCAAAATAGAAATGTTGTTAGAAAAATCTTCATTGGCCACATTGATATCATAGTCATAATTTTGGTTTTCCTTTAAGTTGTTATCAAGACAAGTATCAAAGTATATTTCATTTTTATTAGATTATGTATATTTGTTAGGATTTAGACAAGTACCCCTTCTCAATGGAAGAATAAAATCACAAGTAGTTTGTGCCATAACCAAAAGATAGAAAGATAAATCAAAATAATTCACTTCTAAGTTAAATAAAATTACTACTCATCAATTAGATCTAAAACTAATATCCTAATGGGGCAGCCAAGAACAATAGACTAAGTAAATGACATATCAAAATAAATCTAAAAAATTTAACAAAAAAAGATGTAATGATGAAATGACAATAAATGCAAAAATTAAAAATGAGT
The DNA here is from genome assembly GCF_030272615.1 of Cryptomeria japonica. Taxonomy (NCBI): domain Eukaryota; kingdom Viridiplantae; phylum Streptophyta; class Pinopsida; order Cupressales; family Cupressaceae; genus Cryptomeria; species Cryptomeria japonica. The sequence goes on along the minus strand of NC_081408.1, from coordinate 285,847,832 downwards.
TTTAGATATTGAGGTAAGATTCTAAAATAAGAAAAGTATATATTTAACATCCATAATATTTTTGAAAATATACTCTATTGGAAAACTATGTCATGAAGCGTAGATGGATTCTTGGAAATTTAAAAAAGATAGAGGCTTTCCTAGAGAATTATATATCTTAATTAAATAAGATGCACATAGATAAACACAAATTAACCTACATGAATTAAGATTCATGAGAGTGATATTTAAGAGCAATTTTATGTTATAAAATTAAATGTAACAAACAAAAGATGTACTTATCTTTAGGTGTGATGATTGATGCATTTGATGTAACTTTAGAAATTAAGTTCTTTTGGACTAGAAATATGACCTTTTTACTATGTAATGTTTGTGTGTCCAATGAGGTTGATTCTATACCTATAATATTATTTTCATTCCTATAAATATATCCTTTAATATAGAGATATGATCTTGTACCTTTACAATTGTGTGTTTGGTCATGTCATAATGACTTGCGAAATGAGTAAGAGTCAAATAACTAGAATGTGCATATCCAAGTTATTATAAAAATGAATTGAAGGAAGAATGGAATAAATAGATGGTGTTAGGAATCCCATAGATACTGAGAGGGGGGCTGAATCAGTATCTAACCGGTAATAAGTATTTCATAATTTAAAACATGCAGAACATATTATAACACTATACCGGCATGCAAGAAATAATGCAATAAACATAATCAAGAACATCCACATGAAAAGCACACCATAACACAAGGATTTAACAAGGAAACCTGGTGTGGGAAAAAACTTGGTGGGATTTGTGACCCACAATATTCACTCACTGGCCAATAAGAGAATATTACTTACAATGGGGGCCTGCACATGCAGGAAGGCCAACTACCTAGAGCTCACTGCTCAATGGGAAGTCTCACTGACTTACAATGTGGATTATACAAATCCAATATCTTGTACTACTTTATAATAGCATCTATAATTCCTGATCTAGTACAAGTTGCTACTCTGCTTCTTACATAAACCCTTTAGCCTATATTTCACATAATAGGTCTGCCTTACTAATTCGCATACATCACTTTCTTCACTTACATCCTTACATACAAAATGTCTAAAATGATCTCTTTTATATATAAGAGTCATTTTACAATATGCCAAGTCAGCTTACAAAAGTTTTTACAATAATAAACAAAATATAATATAACAAAATCTTGTCGGCCTCTGTGCTGGTAACTTCCTTTCTTTGTGTCGGTGTCGATGTCCTGAGTGTCAGTGTAGAGTGTGATCTGCTGATGCCGTTGCACTAACTTGCCGGTGTAATGCCTTGCTAGTATAATGCCTTGCCAGTGCCATAGGATTGCAAGGTTGCCATCAATGACAAAACCTTCAATCACCTACAATGTCTCATTGGAGTGTGCATATGCCAACAATCTCCCCCTTTGGCATTGATGGCAACACTCATGAGAAATTTCAAAAGTGTATCCAAAAATGTGTAGTCAAAAATGTTACCAAAAATGTTTGTGCTCCCCCTGAGCATATGATTCCTATGATGTTGAATTTTCTCATCCCACTACTCCCCCTTTGGCATCAATGACAAAGGTTGTCAAGATGTCAGTAGAGTTTGTAGTTTCAACCTTGTAACTGGGTATTTACAATTTGAAATAGATCCACCAAAATCAAGTTTATACTCTCCATAAACTTTTTACTATCTCTTATTGTTGTCTCTGTTCTCTTAGTTGTACCGGTGAGATGCTGCAAATGCTTTTCTGGTGTTTTCTATCCCTATATTAGTGCCTCAGATACTTCCTTCCACAGTGATGCTAGATAGTCCAATCTTGGACTCAATTTTAATCTTAGATGTTTTTCCTTATTCACCATTCTCTCTTTTTCTATTTCCAATTTAAGTAATTCTTCTTCAAAATTTGTTATCTTCTCCTCAAAAATTGATAGTGTATTAGATGAGTTAACAAAATTATCTGCAAGTTTATTGATTTCATCCTGTACCTTTCTCATATTCTTATCTATATCTATAGTCAAAAAGTTTGTCATACAGGTGTCTTTGTATAGAGTCTTGTACTCTTTTAATAATTTACATAATTCTGGTAGAAGTGTGTCAAAATCTTTGTTACACTTCTTTATTTGCTCATCAAAGAAATTTTTCTTTTCATTTTCTACTTTATCCTTCAATGTCTCTTCCTTTATTTTCTCAATGTTTTCTGTGATATATTTACACAAGGTATCAAGTTGTCCTAAAGAATCTTTATTGTCTATATTACAATTAGGAGCAATTACCTTCAAAATTGGTATGGTGTCATCTATTGCCTTATAAGCTTGTGAGTTGCAGTCTGTTATCTTTTTAATTGAGTCCAATAGTACTTCAGTCACATTAGTTGATTTGTAGCCTGATGATGAACCTACATTCTGAGTACCGCTAATGGAAGTAATCAAGCCTGTATTGACCTTTGGTAGGTCTATTTATGTCTGCATTTCCTTAAGCAATGGTTTTTCTACTTCTCCAGTTGTCAGTGGCACTATTTCCTTATGAACCTATTCCTGTTTCTGTTTCTGTTCCTGTTCAGGAGCCTTTTGCTCTGTTTGTTTCTCTGTTTGTTGCATTGTCTTAGTTTGAGTTAGAGTCTCTACCTTTTGTTCTTTGTCATCAGCCGATTTCTCCTATGTGTTATCAGTTTGCTCAGCTACCGGAGGCTCACTAGCCATGTCAGTCTTATCAGCTGTATCTTTGTCTACCACAATGTTGATCTTTTGAGTATCGACATCCACAGTATATAAGACTTCAGGATTAGGATTACCATCCTCTACATCCATACTTTCAGCTGCCGGTTGATCTTTTGTAACTATTGTTTTTACTGGTGGAGTAATCAAAGGAGGTGGAGGTAAGTTGTCTTTAACCTTGATACTAGGTGGTCCACCAACTTTACCTTTACCCTTGTCTCTTTCTTTTTGATATACCTTTATAGGTTTGTGACTCATGTATTCTTCTTGTTTTTCTTTTTCCACTAGGAAAATGTCCAATACATTTTCTGTCTCCTCAGTCACCTCATTAACTCTTCCAACCATTAAAGCAATGTGTCAGTGTGTAGTAGAAAATACTGATTGGTTGGCTTGAGCAATTAAGTCATCAATTTCTTTGGGTGAATTCACCAGATATACAGCAAGTAGCTTTTCAATCTTTATTTTCTTGTCTAGTTCTATTACTGCTTGTCTTCTTGCTTCCAGTCTTTTAAATAGTTCATCTAGAACTTCATTTACTACTTCCATCAAAAATTTCTTATACATATCCATATGCAATATAACAATGTTTTCTACTTGTTCTTTTTCATCGGCTGTCAGAGTGTCATATATTTTCTCTATATTCTTCAATTTTCCTTCCTCTGTAATTTCATTTAACAGTATATCAAGAGGGGCCAAGTCCTTGTTTGTCCTCTTCTTCTTCTTTGGTGTAGCCTTTCTTACCGGAGATCTCACTGCTTGTTGTTTTTGTCTTGTCCTCCTAGGTGAGGGTGTGGTTTCCGGTGAGGGATCTCTTTTCCTTACAACTCTTTTGAAAGTTGCAGGCATGTCACTGTCTGAAGAAGTACCTACTGGTGATAGGTGAGTTTTAGGTTGTGGAGCTACTAACTCATCCTTTGTTATACTGGTTTGCTTTAACACATCTTCTTTAATAGCCTTTGCCTGTCTGGAACCTTTTCTTACAACTGCCTCAACCTTTTTCACTCTTTTCTTAGATTGTATTTGGCTTTCAATAGTTTCTGCACTACCAAATACTTCTTCCTTAGGTTCTTTAGGGGCCTCCAGAAGTGCTTTAGCATATGTTTCAATTATATGATCATATATTTCATAACCCATCTCTGTTACCCAAATTGTCCTAGGGATGACTGCTTCCATCCAGATCTCATCCTTCTTGATTACAAAGCATATTTCATCCTTATATTTGTCAACAATCTTTTGTGATAGTAGGATTCTTTTCTTCATTTTGGCCTTTAGTGCTTGAAAGAAATCATGGATATTGTTTTCCTTATCTTCTCCCATATTATTGAATAGTTCTATTAACTGTTTACCTACTGGTATATCATATCCAAGTTCTTTGTAGCCTATACCGGGAACCTGTTTGGTTATATGTAGCATTAGGCATACTAGCAGATTTCCAAACCTGAAAGTTCCTTTCTTGTCCTTCTTAATCTTGCCTAAGTTGTCAATTAGTTCATCCTTCAACCACTCACATATATCAATCTTTACATTATCTGTGACCATATCATAAGCACTCTTGATGCATAAACTTGAAGCTGAATTAAGTCTATTTGCATGAGTAGCTTTATACCCTAATATCATGCTGATAAATCTCACATTAATGTTTGTTACATCATTTACTCTTAAGGACCTTTTGTCGGATGTTGCACCAGTTAGGTTTGTAACGAGGTCATTGGATACCTTCTTAGTTTTGTCTGGCCTTTACCAGTGGTCAGTAATCTTGTGACATCTTTCACAACTTCCTTGGTGATTTTGTGAATTGAATCTAACTAGAAAAATTCACCATGTACCCTGCTTAAGACTATCCTAATCACATCCTTGGGGAATTCAGGAATGCTAAGGATCTTTGTAAATCCTAGGGTTTCAATGATCTTATGTTCATCTTTTACATTGCCAGATTCATCACATATGATAGTTTTAAACATGGTTTTAATCTCTTCATCTCCTAGTTCCTCAATATTATAGTGAATGTAAATTCTAGGGTCTTCAGCATAAACAACTTCTTTAGGAATTTGAGAAAAAGCACCTAAGGTATCATCTTTCTTTGCTACCTTAGGAACTAATTGAAATATGGGCTTAGGTCTTTTTATAACTTAAAAAATAGTAGGGTTTGCTATATACTCAATTGCAGAGGTGGATGCCATGATAAAATACCTTTTACTACCTTTAGGATGGATGATTGCTTGAAGTGTTCTTGCCTCTTGCTCGAAATGCCTTAGCTCAGAATCTTCATGCTCTTCATAGGTTTGAAATCTCGGTAAAATGGAATGGAGCCAAAACCTCAATTTTATAGTGTCTTTTTGCCATCTACCACATTAAATGCATGTCGGTTAAGTGTTCACTTAACATTGTTTGCCGGTAACAAGTAATTTCCAACTTCTTATCTCTAACCGAGGGAATAATAGCACATGTGTCATTAGATTTCCAAACCCTCAAGGAAACTTTCTTCAATTAGATTAAGAACTTCCTACTGGTGGAGCACTGCTCTATCCTGCCGGTGGAGCATCACTCTGTCCTATTGGTGAAGCATTGATTGGTTCTACTGGTGGAGGAGTATTCCCAATATTAAGATCAGCTTTTCTAATCCATTGTTTTGAGAATTCATGCTTAACCTCTTCAACTTTTTCTTTACCTTTCAAGCTAGAACTTTTGTTGTCTACTAGTGATCCTTTACTTCTACAGAATTTTGCAATATGCCCAATCTTGTTACATGCATAACAAGTTACATTATTCTTTTGAAGAGCTTTCCCATAACCTATGTCAGTTTGTGTTCTGCATTGATTAGATAAATGTCCAAATCTTCCACAAACATAACATCTCACATTCATTCTACAATTTCCAGAGTTGTAAACAACTTTGTTACATTTAGAACATTGACCGGTGGGTGTGTTGATATTTTGATAATTTCTAGATCTACATTCATTTCCTCTATGACCATACTTATTACAGTTAAAGCATTTTCCATTGAATTTATAAGCATTAGGTTGTTTTACCGGTTTGTTGTGATCTTGAGTATTTGTAGTACCAAAGCTTTCACCAACTTCAAAGCCAATTCCAGAAGTGTCACCTTTAGGTTTTTATTCTTCAGTAAGGTACCAAGTTCCTCTGAGCTTTTCTTGAATTTTTTTTTATGTTTATTTGTAGTTTCTAGTTGTCTTTCTAAGACCTCTTTCTGTCTCATCAGTTCATTGAAGTCATTCTGAGTGTGCATCAGATCTATCTTCAACATGTCATTTTCATAGCTAAGTCTTGTGTTCTCATTTGCTGCATCACTTAGTCTTCTGGTCAATTCTTCTTCATTCTTTTTCCTATCCTCAATCTCTTTACAAAATCTCATAGTCATATCTTGCATCTCATTCTTTGTTGTCATGTTCTCTTCTTTCAGCTTGCTTATCTAATCATTAAGTGATTCCTTTTCATCATTCTCATTTTGCAATTTTTCACAAAGTTCTCTTCTCTTATTTCTTGCAATAGTAAGATTCTCTTGAAGTACCTGAATGATATCTTCAGCTACCCTTAAATCATCTTCTAGTTTGATATTTTTCAATTTCTCTTCATCATAGTTTGAAAGAGCCCCTTCAAGTTGCTTCATTAGATTTTCCATCTTTACCAGTGTCAAGATCTTCCTCAAGCTGTTAGGCTTTTGAAAATAGAGGACCAAGCTCTGATACCAATTGTTAGGAATCCCACAGATACTGAGAGGGGGGGTGAATCAGTATCTAATGGGAAATAAGCATTTCTTAATTTAAAACATGCAGAACATATTATAACAGTGTACCAGTATGCAAGAAATAATGCAATAAATAGAATCAAGAACATCCACATGAAAAGCACACCATAACACAAGGATTTAATGAAGAAACCTGATGTAGGAAAAACCTTGGTGGGATTTGTGACCCACAATATTCACTCACTGGGCAATAAGAGAATATTACTTATAATAGGGGCTTGCACATGCAGGAAGGCCAACTACCTAGAGCTCACTACTCAATGGGAAGTCTCACTGACTTACAATGTGGATTATACAAATCCAATATCTTGTTCTGCTTTACAATAGCATCTATAATGCCTGATCCAGTACCGGTTGCTGCTCTGCTTCTTACATAAACCCTTTAGCCTATATTTCGCATAATAGGTCTACCTTACTAATTCACATACATCACTTTCTTCACTTACTTCCTTACATATAAAATGTCTACAATGATCTCTTTTATATATAAGAGTCATTTTACAATATGCCAAGTCGGCTTACAAAAGTTTTTACAATAAACAAAATATAATATAACAAAAATCCTGTCGGCCTCTGTGTCAGTAACTTCCTTTCTTTGTGCCAATGTTGGTGTCCTAAGTAGCGGTGTAGAGTGGGATCTACTAATGCCAGTGCACTAACTTGCCGGTGTAATGCCTTGTCGTGCCATAGGATTGCAAGGTTGCCATCAATGACAAAACCTTCAATCACCTAAAATGTCTCATTGGAGTGTGCATATGCTAACAGATGGAACACGAAGTGAGATAGCTCCAAGAGAATAAGTTATGTAATGGATAGTGAGGCAAGTGATGCACTATAATGTGTTGCATGGAGTTGTAGTGTCAACTATTAACATATGTGTAGTGATAAACTTGTAAATATTAGGACAATAATATGAAATTTATTGAAGGTGACAAGTTTTGTTTTAGAAATAAAGAGAAGGCATGAGAAACATGCATAACTCTAAACCATAATTTATAAAAAAATATACATAAGATGAAACTCTAAGATGGCTATTATATGTTGATTAAACAAACATACATAACACTAAATCCTAAATTAAAAAAAAAAACTCATAAAAATAGAATGTAAAACACAAGAAAACTATAAAATGCCAACAAGGTGGAAAATTGCATATTTCAGAGGGTGGGAATTTGTTGCCAAGAGGTGGAAAATCATTACAAAGTATAGGGCCTCGTTCTTGTTCTACTTTCACACTACTACAATGAGATGGAAAAAATGAAATTTTAGCCAATAAAAAAATGCTTTTAGGTAACAGGGCCTTGTTTCTAAATAATGGGGCCCTATTATATTTAAAAAATGGGGGCCCATTATAGTTTGTAACCCATTCACAACAGGGCACCATTATGCTTCAGGGCCCCATTATGTTTTTAGGCTGAAGCCCCCAAAGCGTAATAGGGCCCTGTTCCTAGCACTGCATTTTCTAATGCATGGAATTCCACCTAAGTGTGACTCAAATTTGTGCACTTACTATAATGTCCCCATATTTGACCAAGAAAGGAAAAATTAATGTACATTTTTGTGATCAAGGATTGAAGCCTTGATAAGAAAAGTTTGGGTAGTTAAGAGTAGAAAATAATAAATGTACATAGTACAAATACTAGGAGTATATGTATGGAGACATGGACAACATCACCTTATTCAAATAAATTATTAGGATAAAAGGAAAATAAAGAATTTATAGATGAGCCACCATCAATGAATAAATACTTGCAAGCATCCAAGGCATTCAAACTTTATCTTCCATCAAATATTATGTGAAGAATAATGACCTCGACCACCTCACACATGTTTAAGTCTCATGTCAAGGATCAAACTTGACTAGAGAATGCTGATATTCACAAATTGGTAAAAAAAATAGGCTATGAAAGAGTAATTCTACAAAGACATGTTGGTTAGATCGACAAATTGAGACAAGTATATTGTTAGGATAACCAATGGACAATTGAGAGGGGGGGATGAATTAGTTGTCAATAGATTATGAAACTTTAAGCACACAAAACCTTCTCCCAGAATACATAAACCAAATATTGGAGTAAAGGATATGATAATTAAGCACAAACATAAATCATAGAACAATTACCATCCATCCTCAACACATAACACTAAGATTTGTACATGGAAAACCCAGTAAAGGGAAAAACCACGATGGGAAGACAATCCAGAGTCAGATAATACGTCTCTAGTAAGTATGTGATTACAATCAGAGGGGCTTGCACATGTAGGAAGGAAAACAACCTAGAGAGCACTACTCATCACAAGGGAGCCTCACTGACTACAAAAGAAATCTAGACTACAATCCGGAAAGATGAGTGAACTGCAAGAATAGCATCTCCTATGCTTGAGTATAGTTCTGGTTAAGCTCAATACCGGAGACCTAAAACCTCTTACACAAACTCAATTTGATCACCTATGATTGAAAAAAACTTCTGCATATGATTAGGACTTTATTCACATGTAGATAATCCCATAACCATAATCCCATGATATACAAAGATATCTTACATCATATATATACAAACTCTGGACCTAAACAATTAGGTTGGCCACCAAAAATATAACATAATTAATCTGTTACATAATCTCATAATCTAATGATAAACCAAGTCATCCTAAGATCGAACAATCATAAACCAATCGATAAATCCAACTGGTAACGCATCGGGAGCATCTACCAACATGTTATGTAAACCGGTCCATAACCTAGCCAAATAGAACTAGATGTAACATAGGTCTACATAATCCAAATGCAACACTACCAATCAATTGAAATATGAATAAGATAACCATCAACATCCTGAAAACCATCTAGAAGCCACACCAACACCTCTTATCAGATCCATCAAAAGATATTCAATAAAGATCTGTTGGTAAAACCCTTACTGGTAACCAAAAGGATTACTAGAAAGATAACTTTGGGATCATCAATTCTCGAACCAAGTGAATAGGATATGCATCAGGAGCATGTGAATAAACAAACTAAACTAATTCCACAAACTAGAGCATACCCAAGATGATCTCCAGATCAATATCATAAACCAACCACTCTATCTGAATTCGATAGACAACCAAAATAGCTAGTGTTGACATCAATGACAAACATCAATGCAACACATAATCAATTCCTCCAAAATGCCAAAAATCTCCCCCTTTGGCATTGATGGCAACACTATATATGAAAAACATACAATTGCCAAGAAATGCCAAACAAGTCTCTCCCAAAGGAAAAAAACCAATAATCTCCCAAAATAATATAGAAATGAAGTTTTGAACCAATAGACCAAACTCCCCATATGAAAGATATCTTTGTTAAGTTCTGATCTCTCCTCTTGGACTGATATTCCTGTTGAGCTCTTTATTTCACATGTATATCTCTCACCCTTTGACATCAATGTTAGAAATCTGACATAAACATAAAAGAAAAATCAAAAGAACCTCTGAACCATACAACTGACTACTCCCCCTAAGAAGTAGCAACAACACATCAATATAGAATGAATAATAGCTCTGAGAATGCATACCAGACTGATGTTGATCCACATCACTCAAGTTTCTACTGGAGGGGCAGAAACCCCCAATCTATCTTTGAAGTACTCAAATAATTCCTTAGGCAAAGGTTTAGTGAAGATATCTACAATATGCTCTTTAGTGTTCACATAAACCAATCTAATTTCATTTGCTTCCACCTTCTCCTTCAAAAAATTATACTTGATTGAAATGTACATTGTCTTAGAATGAAATACCAGAATCTTTGATATGTCAATAGCAGTAGAGTTATCACAATGAATAACTATTAGTTCATTGCAATCGACTCTTACATCCTTCAACATTTGTTTCATCCATAGAACTTGTGTACAATTAGTAGCAACAAAAACATACTTAGCTCCGAGAGTAGATAAAGATGTACATGACTATTTCTTGTTGATCCATGAAACAAGTTTCTTTCCAAGAAAGAAAGCTCCACCGGATGTGCTCTTTCGATCATCAACATCCTCAGCCCAATAAACATTTGTATATGCACATAGTGTTAAGTCATCATCTTTAGGATACCACAAACCATACTAAGTTGTTCCTTGCAAATATCTAAAAATCCTTTTCTAGGATCTCTCTGATATCTTGATACAATGCAAACTACATTCATTATATCTAGTCTAGTTTGAGTAAAATATAACAAACCTCCAATAATAGATTTGTACCTTGTAGGTTTATCGAAGCTGTTATATCTTTCTTTGTTAATTTCTCACTTGTAACCATAGGAGTACCAAGCAGTTTAGAATTTTCCATATCAAATTTCTTCAACAACTCTCTAGCATACTTAGTTTGACAAATGAAAATACCTTTGTCAATATGAGTAATCTGTAAACCTAAGAAAAATCTCATCTCCCCAATCATAGACATTTCAAATTCATTCTTCATATTATTAGAGAATTCCATACATAACTTACCCTCACCTCCAAAAATGATATCATCAACAAAGACCTCAATAATCAGTATATCATCATCAATGATCTTATAATACAAGTTACTATTAGCATTACCTTTAGTGAAACCAAACTTCAAAAGATATTTGTCCAATCTAGCATACCAAACTCTAGGGGTTTGCTTCAATATATATAAAGATTTCCTTAGCCTACAAACCATATTTTTGTCATCTGAAAGTAAAAATCCATTAGGTTACTCATTATAGACTTCCTCTTAAAGATCTCCATTTAGAAATGCACACTTAACATCCTTCTGATAAACCTTGTATTTCTTATGTGCAACATAAGTAAGAAATAATCTCACAACTTCAATCCTAGCTACCAAAGAAAAAGTCTCATCATAATCAATTCCTTCCTTCTGAGAATATCCTTTACATACCAATCTATCCTTCTTCCTCACAACTTGTCCATATTCATTAAATTTATTCCTAAAAACCCATTTAGTTCCAATAACATTCTTCTTTTTAGGCCGAGGAACTAAAATCCATGTGTTGTTCTTTTTTATCTTATCTAATTCCTCTTACATAGCTTTCATCCAAATTTCATCTTTACATGCTTCAATAATTGATGTCGGTTCAACTTGAGAAATAAAACATACCTGTTTAGCTGCCAACCTTCTTCTTGTCATTACTCCTTTTATCTTGTCTCTAATGATCAGATCTTCTAAATGATTTACCTTACATACCTAGGAGTCTTGTAACTTTTTGTTTTCTTGCTCTGATCTTCAGTTACTATTGAATTTTCTTATACTGAGTGGGTAACTAGTTCAACATTTTATTTTGACACAGGTGCTACCAGTTCAGTTATGATCATTTCTACTTCTGATTCTCTCTCATAAATTTTGATTTGACCTTTGTATAGCTCATATATCTTGCCATTAACTTTTTCCATAATTTTGTGCAATCTTTTGTTATAACATCTATATGCTTTTCTTTCATTAGAATAACCAAGAAATATTCCTTCATCACATCTAGGATCAAACTTTCCAATGGAATCATCTATTTTGATATAGAATTTACTACCAAAGATTCTGAAATACTTAACTATAGGTGTATGACCAAACCATATCTCATAAGGTGTTTTACTGGTGTCTGGGGTGTAGACAACTATCTCCTTATACCATTCTTCTAACAATAACTGTTAAATTCATCGGATGTGAGTTCACCACCTTGATCAGATCTTAAGCATTTAGTCTTCAACCTTGTCTCTATCTAAACTTTAGCATTAAAAATTTTAAACTTTTCAAAGGCCTCATATTTCTCCCTTAGAAAAGTAACCTACATCATTCTAGAATAGTCATTAATGTTTAGCATGAAATATCTATCACCCTAAAAACTTTTTATTCTAGCAGGACCACATGAATCAGTATGAATGAGATCAATAATATCATTAGATTTGTCCTATATACTCTTAAAAGAAGTTTTGACTTTCTTTCCCATTTGACATTCCTTACATACCGGATTATAGGGCTTCATAATCTTAGGTATATCTCTAACTACCTTAGTTGCACTAATATTTACAATGCAATCAAAATTTACATGACACGACCTCTTATACCATAGCCAACTCTCATCAATATGTGCAATCAAACACGTTTTCTCACTAGAGTTAAACTAAAAGATGTTACCTTTCATATTTGTACCAGTTGCAATCTCCAATCTAGATCTATTGATGATTTTGTATTTTCTATCCTTGAACTATAATTCAAATCCCTTATCTACCAACTATCGTACACTCAAAAGCTTAGGCCATAAACCTTCAACATAATAAACATTATCAGTGTTATTCTTACCATCCAATGATATTGTTCCTCTTCCTTTGATCATGCATTCTTTGTCATCTCCAAATCTAACTAGACTACCATCAAGTTCTTGCAAAGATAGAGACTTCCTTTTATCTCCAAACATAGGATGTGAACAACCACTGTCTATCACCCATTCATCCTTATCTTCAACTTTCATAGCAAGGGCCTTTTCCTCATTTTGAATAACCCATTTCAGACCATCTTCCTTGATAACTAAGAATACCCATTCTTTTTCATTTCTGGATCCACTAGCCAATTCTTGCATCGGTTTATCAGCAGAGTCATCAATCACACCTTCCTCATCCACATCGTAGAATTATTTATCTTTGTTTCTCTTGTACTTATGCTTATTTTGATAATCATGGTTAGGTCTAAAAGATCTTCTAGATTTCTCCTCAAATTTTGAATTCCTCTCAGGACATCTAGATGCAAAATGACCTATCTTATTACATGCAAAACATTTAAAAGGTGATTTTCCTTCATACTTACTTCCTGTAGGGCGTCAAGTTGCTCAAACTCTTCATCTTCTTTCTTCATATCCTCCAATTCCTTTGAATATAGAACTTTCCAATCACTTTTTTTGGTTGATGATGTAGATGCATGAAAAGAAGATTCAGCCTTTGTAGCTCCAGGCGGACCAAATCCTTCAAGCTCAAAGGAAGATAACTTTCCAACCAAAGTATCCCTATAAATAGAAGTGTTAGACATTGTTCTCAACTCATTAATTATATTATCATTCATCTTGTAAGCCAGTGGAAAATCTCTCAATACTTTAGAAACAATCTCATCTTCACTCAGAGATCCACCACAACATCGAATTCCCATGAAAATTTCATTAACTATTTCCATAAAAGAAGTAATTCTTTGATCTTCCTCCATTTTCAAGTTCTCATACCTCACCCGGTAACCATCAAGTATAGCAATTTTAATAGTAGGGTCATGTTCATTTAGAGTCTCCAACTTATCCCATATAACTTTAGCAAATGATTTGTCTAATAGTCAAATAACTTGCAGAGAAGAAAGGGCACTCAAAAGGGCTTCTCTATCTCTACAATAAGTTTCAATGTTATTATCTAAATCTTCCAGAGTAGGATTCACAGATGGCAGATCGTAAGGAGTATATCCTTTCTTAGTGATCTGCCAAATCTCCTTGTTAAGACATCTTAGATGAGTCTCCATCTGAAGCTTCCATACCCTATAGTTTATTCCTTCAAGCCTAGGGTTGTCCTTCAGGTAAGCAATAAAAGTTGAATGATTACTAGCCATAAGATCTTCCTCAAGTGGTTAAGCTTCTGTATAGAGGACCAAGCTCTGATATCAATTGTTAGGATAACCGATGGAAAACTGAGAGGAGGGGGGTGAATGAGTTGTCAACAGATTATGAAACTTTAAGCACACAAAACCTTCTACATGAATGCATAAACCAAATATCGAAGTAGAAGATATGATAATTAATCACAAACATAAATCACAAAACAATTACCATCAATCCTCACACATAACACTAAGATTTGTATGTGGAAAACCTGGTAAAGGGAAAAACCATGGTGGGAAATCTACCCACAGTCAGATAATACTTCTACAGTAAGTATGTGATTACAATAAGAGGGGCTTGCACATGTAGGAAGGGCAACAACCTAGAGTGCACTGCTCATCACAAGAGAGCCTCACTGACTACAAAATAAATCCAAACTACAATCTAGAAAGATGAATGAACTACAAGAATAACATCTCCTATGTCTAACTATAGTTTGGGTTAAGCTCAATACTGGCAGCCTAAAACCTCTGACACAAACACAATTCGATCACCTATTATCTACCAAAATCTTTTCATATGATTACAACTTTATTTGCATGCAGATAATCCCATAACTATAATCCCATGATCTACAAAGAGATCTTACATTAGATATATACCAACCCGAGACCTAAATAATTAGGTCAGCCATCTAAAAGATAACACAATAAATTGGTTACATAATCCTACAATCCAATGATAAAACAAGTTGGCCTAAGACCAAACAATCATAATCCAATCGATAAATCCAACAAGAAACACATTAGGAGCATCTACCAACACGTTACATAAACCATTCCATAACCTAATAGAATAGAACCATACCTATAATAGGTCACCATAAGCCAAATGCAACACCACCTATCAACTGGAACATGAACAAGACAACCATCAGCATCCCGTAAACCATCTAGATGCCACACCAACACCACTTATCAAATCCATCAAAATATCTTCAATAAAGTTATGCCAATAAAACCCTTACCAGTAACCAAAAGGCTTACTAGAACAAAAGATAACTTCTGGATCATTAAGTCCCAAACAAATTGAATATGATATGCATTAGGAACACGTGAATAACCAAACCAAATAAAGTCCATAAACTGGAGCATACCGGAGATAATCTCCAGATCAATATCATAAACCAACCACTCTACTATAATTTGGTAGACAACCAAAATACCTAGTGTTTACATTAATCACAAACATCAATGCAACACATGATCAATTCCTCCAAAATGCTAACACATACAGGGAGGGAGTATAGAATCAAGAGAAGGAAATTGATTAAGCCTATGAAGGCATCAATTGATGATAAGGAAAAATGGTTATATCAATGGTGAGAAAGGCTACTAATGGTTGGATATTCTTACAAGTAGATTGACTATACAAGCACTGATTAATAAGGAAGATCAATAGGATTAGCCAACAATGATTAAGAAAGAAAAGGGTTTCTAAGGAAGAAACTTGTCTAATCTATTTAACCCTTAATCATATCGCCAATAATAATTAGACATATATAATTGATGATTAGAGAGAACATAAGAGTAATTATTGCTATAGGTAGGGGATATAATGTTATCGATGGGGTTATAAAAATTTTACAAAGTAAGGTAACAATAGTAATGATTTAGATAAGGGACAAAAAATTGTAGTGTTAACAATTAGATAAACCATAAGATACAATTTGTTTATGTATACTATTAGTTATGGAGGGATCGGTCAAGAAGAAACATGACTCCTAGAACTCACGGAATGCCAAATTTTTAGTTTTGGAGGTATAAGAGAGAGCTCTAACACATCAAAGAAAACATCAATCTAGTTTATACCTTTTTCCTATATCCAGTTTGGATTTTCTCTTTGAGAGTAGTTTTCTATTAAGACACCCAGCAAATTACATAAGGAGTAAAGGACTATATTAGGAGAGGCACCAAGATAGTGCATAGATAAATTTATATATCTCGAATAGTAGTCTTATTTTGTTGCCAGCACATCTCTTCGCATTAGGAGTAGAAACTTAAGATCTGCATACATTATTGTTTACATCAAACCTAGTAACAAGGATCATTACAAAATCCAATCAAGATATTAGACAAAGAATTGAGGTCCAGCTAGAGAGTAGAATATCAATAGTAGCATTATTTACATAATCAAATCAAAGACAACACTATTCTTAGTCTACTGAATTCATTAATATTGGTGAAAGTTAATTTTATTGGCCTATCATTCACTTAGCATATACATCATTACATCTATTAGAGAGAGAAAGTCATATTCATATATTTATCTTCATACTATTAATTGTATCAAATCATAATCAAAATCAAATATTTTAATCTATAGTAAGGTCAAAGAATTGAGTAATTGTTCCATATTTACTAAGTATCTTAAAAGGGGACATTACAAGTGGTATCAAAGCTAATGAATTTTAGATCAGCATAATTGAGTATCATTCAAGGATTGGTAAAAAATTAATAGTAAAATGAATCCATCAGAGAAAGATAGTAACACTCAAGAAAGACTCTCAATTATTGAGCAAGCTAACACAAGCATACAATAATGGCAATAAGGGAGACAATAGAAATCAATTCATGCAAACTCTAACTAAATATATGCCTATAATAGTCTCAATATCAATAATGCCATTGTTTCTATCTAAAGAAGAACAAAAAGAAAAAAATGAACTAATTTGAGGGATCTACATGAGCAATTTCAACAAGACTAATTAAATGGAGGTCTTCATCATGAAATGTCTCTAGAAGACTACATAGATCTAAGGGTGAAGTACACACCTAAAGAACATAGAATCCATTACCTTGCCATAATAACACAACTTGAAAAGAGTGACTAGAAGATTTCAGCAAGGATTTCACTACTAAATTTATTAAAATCCTTGGAAGTGGTTATACCAAAGGGTTAAGGCTTAAAACGTTTAACAACTATGAATCATTATCAAGCATCACTAGGTGTAGTTGATTCCTCATGTGACTCCTCTATCACAAACAAATTGAAACTTGGATTCATGAAAACCACAAAGTTAAACTTACTCCAACTTAAAGATCCTAGGTGGAGGATAACCTATCCAATGATTTTAGAAGGTAAACTAGAATTCATAATTGTCTTTTACATCCTAATGAGTACATAGAATCCAAGTCAATAGCTAGGAATGAAATAACTAATTCTCCTAGTACAAGTAAATAAGAAGTTACTACTTCTACCCAATCTGATCACAAGGATATGGCAACGGACCCTTCAAAAGATAAGAGTGCAAAAGAGGAAATGATGAAATTAAGGAATCAATCAACATAGATGAGATCTTGGGCTCAAAAATTTACCCAAATAAATTAGAGAAAGAAAAGTTGGAGGAAGTTAAGTTTGGTCATGAGAACAAGGATAAACTTCAACTTATCAATAATCTATTATTTGAAGTTGAAATGGACAAAACTTATAACAACCCACTTTTTGAATGGAATGGTGAAACTCTTTTGGATGGATATAAAGTTAGTGATGAACACAAAATTTAGTATACTGGTGAATCCTTACTAAATGAAGTATGGCGACAAGCTTGAAATAAAGAAAACCCTAGCAATATTCACTCTACAATCAAACTAGAAGAGATTGTAGTTTAGAATATTGTATATACTTTTAAACAAAGAATAAGCATTGAATATTTTAGGAGAAGTTAACTTTCTCATATGAATCCTACACAAAATAATTATTTCCTCATAATGAAGATATTAATTATCCAATGGTTATTGGACCACTATACACCTTATAGAGGCTAATTATAAGAAATTCTACAAGAAACATTTTGATACCCACCTCTACCATAAAGAATGATCACTGATATCAATAATCTAATAAACTCATATACAATCCCTCCTACAAATTTATAGTGGATACAATAACTTGAGAAATTTAGAATTATCTTCTTGACACCTTGAGAGACTACTAAGAGAATTTGATTCTATGATTGAGCAAGGTATTTTCTCCTTTTACCAAGAATGATATCTAACCCAGTTTGGAATTAAACAAGAGGCATTTCTTGAAATTTAAGAAAGGTGAAATACAAATTAGAAACCTGATTATTGTGATCATATTAGCCTAGCAGTTTTATGGTGATTCATTCTTAAGATTAATTTGGAAACCAAGAATCAAGATAACCCGCGAAGGGTATTGTAAAAGTGCATCTAAAGAGCATGGGAATGTTCTACCTCTTCACAAAACTATTCAACAAGGAAATTATTTGAAAGTTTAGGATGCACGAATCATGATTTTGAAGAATTATTGTGAGAAAGCATCTCCAAGAACGGGGGGGTGTAATGTCCCCATATTTGACCTAGAAAGTAACAAGAAATGTATACTTATGTGATCAAGGTAAAAATATTGGTAAGAAAATTTTGAGTAGTTAAGAATAGAATAAAATAAGGTTACATAGTACAAATATTAGGTGTATATGTATGGGGGGCATGGAGGACATCACTCGATTCTAATAAATTATTATGACGAAAAGAAACTAAAGAATTGATAGATGAGTCACCATCAAGGAAAAAAGACATACAAGCATCGAAGTAATTCAAAGTTGATCTTCCATTAAATATGATGTCAAGCATAATGATCTTAACCACCTTGCATATGTTTCAATGTCATGTTAAGGATTAGCCCTAACTAGAGAATTTTGATATCCACACATTGGTGAAAACAAAGATGTCTATGAAAGAGTAATGGTTTTAAGACATTGGGAAGATCAATCAACTAAGACTAGTATATGGAGAAGGATGATAACATCGGGAAAAGTAAATTATTGAAGGCTATGAAGGCATCAATTGATGACAAGGAACAATAGTCATATCAATGCTGAGAAAGGCTGATAATGGATGAAGATTATTACAAGGAGATTGACTATACAAGCATCCTTTAATGATGAAGATCAATAGGATTTGTTAGTGATGATTAAGAAAGCAAAGAGTTGTTAAGACAATGAATTTTATAATCACCAACTATTAATCATATTGACAATAATAATCAAGCATGCCTAATAGATGATTAGACAACAAATATAATATTACCATTGGGGTTATGGAAAAGGCATGAATAATGGTAACAATAATAATAATTTAGACAAGGGACAACAAATTCTATTATGAGTGATTGCATAAACCATAAGATGTTATTTGTTGAAGCAAACTAATGGTTATTAAATGATCGATCAAAAAGAGATGACTAATAAAACTCTATCAATGATAACCTTTTGGTTTTGCGGATATAAGAGAAAGTTCAAACATATCCAGGAAATCACTGATTTAGTTTACATATTTTTTCTATATCCAGTTTGGATTTTCTCTTTGAGAGAGGTTTTCCATTAAGGCACTATATAGGTTGGATAATGCGTAAAGAAATATATCAACAAGGGCATCCAAAATTTTCATGCATCAATTGATATATCTAGAACAATAGTTTTATTTCACTACAAGTACATCTCTTCACATTAGGAGAAATAACTTTAGATTTACATACATTATTGTTTACATAAGACCTAGCAACAAGGATCATTTCAAAAACCTATAAGCATATTAGGCAAAGTATTGGCATATAGTTGTAGAGTGGAATATCAACAATAGCATGAATCACATAATCATATCAGATATAGAATTGTTTTCAATCTATAAGTTTCATTAATATTGGTGAAAGGGAAATTTATTGGCCTATCATTCACTTAGCATATACATCATTACATCTATTAGAGAGAGAAAGTGACATTGATAAGTATCATTATTTATATATTTATCTTCACACAATTAATTGTATCAAATTATAATCAAATAAAATATTGTATTATCTATAGCAAGTTAAAGTAATTGATTAATTGTCCCATAATTACTAAGTATAATAAAAGGGGACATTACAAAAAATTATAGTCGATGGTAAGTTGGAATAGTACAAGGCTCGGTTAGTGGCAAAATGTTACTCATAGGTTAGGGGAGTGGATTTTCGTGAGACTTTTTCTCCCATGAATAAACTTACCTCAATTAGATTCTTGTTATTTATTACTATTGCTTTTGGTTTAGAAGTAGGGAAAATTAATGTTAAAACAACTTTCTTACATGGGGGTCTTGATGAGGAAATGTTTATGAAACAACCTAATAATTTTTGTGTGAAGGGACAAGAACACTTGGTTCGTAGGTTAAAGAGATCTTTGAAACAATATAAAACTATTACCAAGAATGTGGTTTTAGAAATTTGATGCTTTTGCATTGAATTGTGACTTTGTTAGAAGTGAAAAAGATCATTATATTTATTTTAAATTAATTAATGATTCATTAATAATCATTTTTCTTTATGTTGTTGATATGTTTTATATTATGTTAGCAGGGAGAAGGCCCTAAACCTATAGAACAACCAAAATATAGAATAACAACAAAACCTTGGCCCCAAATAGCCAAACCAAAAGAGACATAATCAAATTCCAGAAGTAGTCAAATATAACCATGTTCTTGTAGCTAAAGCTACTAATTCAAACCAGCCACCATCTACCTACCATAATACCAGTAAACCAAATATCAAAAAAATTAAACATTGTAACCATATTCACCATCAGAATAAAGTCCAGATGAAAAGGCACACATGCCTAGCACCTATTCAACAATAAGAAACACTAACCTCCTATACCTGGAAAAATACTTAACAAAAAAACAAGGGGAATGCTTAATCATTGTTAATCAGGTACCAATTATGGTTTATCTTATCAACCTGGATGGCCCAGGTGTCCTGCTGCATGTCCTCCCTATCTTCTGCATCCATCTCTTTCTTTCCTTGTTTGCTCAATTTCTTAGTTTTCTTCTTTATTTTTCCTTGTCTAGACAACACTCCCATAATCGCTTTTTTCATCACACCATCATTGATTTCCTAGAGGGAACTAAAATAATTGCATGGATTATCAAATTTTTGTTTATCAATTTCTTTTTTTTCTTCTTAGATAAGAATTTGTTCCTCGAGCTCATTTATCTCTTGCTCCACATTATTATTATTTTGTTTACCCAAAGACATTTCTTGAGAACAGGGAACCATCTCATCATCTTCCAAGTTGTGGAAGGGTTGTGGGATATGGTCAAAATCTTCAAAATATTCCTCCATATCACTCTCTTCATCCCTTTCTTCCTTAAATTTTTCCTCTTGGTCCTCTACTTCAGCTTGAAAATATTCATCCTCCAAATTTTCAGTAGAGATATCCTCGGTATCTTTAAAATTAAGGGGTTCCTCAAGGTTTTCCCTCATTTATTTAGCTTATGTCTTGCTCTTCTTTTCTTTAGCATGGAGTCTAACTTATCTTCTCTCTCCCAATCTGCCATCGTTCATTTCTTTCTCCCAAATTTTCTCCTCCTCATCTTCAGAGTTATGTACATCCTAGTCAAATATGATTATTTTCCTCACCAAATCATTAGTAATCTTTTTGGCTTTAACTGAGCTATTCCTAAGGGTTTCCATTTTTCCTCTTATCTGAGTTGATATTCAGCAAAGCTACCTCCAGGGGTTTAATTTATTGCAACATTTGGGTAATTTTACCCTTGGAATTACCCAAGGAAGTAGAACATGGAGAGCAGAGGGGATTGGATTCAATTAACTCAATCTTAGTAGAGGACCACTATTTTTTCATTTTTTGCTCAACATTACTGGGAAGGGATAGCAAATAGCTACAGTTTAGGGAGTGGTCAAAGGAAAACTTATACATAATATAGATTAAGCCTTGGTGAATCGGGGGGTTAGCTCCATTAGTAATGAAGGATTCAAGAGATGAAAATAGAAAGTATGGCATATTAACCTTTTCTACATGCCTAATGTGATTTAGGATTGGGAAGTGATACCAATGGAAAGTAGTGTAGCATTCCTCTATAGTAAAATATTTTATGACAAAAAAACTTACAATTGTGTATGGTTTAGGAATATGTTATTTATTAGAAATGATAAGAGAGTGATTAGGAATCTAGAGTCAATTGTCTGGTACTTTTGATATGAAAGATTTAGGGGCTGAAAAATATATCTTGGGTATGAAAATCAAGATGGAATTGGCTAACAAAAAATTATGGTTAAGTCAACAAAAGTATATTAACATTATTTTGTAGCATTTTTCCATGCATGATTGTAAACTAGTTAATATTCCCTTTCCAATTGGCACTAAACTATATCTAGAACAATGTCCTAAAATAGATGATGAACCTGAAGATATGTGTAAAGTTTCATATCCTAGTGTTGTAGGAAGCCTTATGTATTGTATGGTCTATACAAGATTAGATATTGCCTAGGGAATGTAAGTTCTTCGTACATTTATGGGAAATCTTGGTAAAGAATATTGGACTTATGTGAAAAGGGTTTTCAAATAGTTATCTGGGACTTCTAATCATTGAATTTGTTATCATGGATCTAATGGTATGAGAAGGGTAATAGATTTGCAGGCTTTGTTGATTTAGAGTTTGCTAATGGTCTAGATTGTAGAAGATGAACATGTGGCTATGTGTTAAATTTGTTTGGAGAAGCAGTTAGTTGGATGAGCAAAAGAGAACCTATAGTTGCATTGTCCATTATAGAAGAAAAGTAGATGGCTACAACACATGCTTGCAATGAGGTAGTGTGGTTATAGAGATTGTGTTCAAGTATTGACATTTGGTGTAAACATGAAAAAAATTAGATGTGATAGTCAAAGTGCCATTTGTTTGGCTAAAAATTCAATGTATCATGTGCAAATCGAGTACATAGATATTCATTATCACTTTGTTTGGGAAATGGTTGAGGGTGGTAAAGTAATGAACGATAGAAAGTAAACATTTTGGTGAATGTTGTAAATTCTCTTACTAAACCAGTAAGCACAAAAAAAAGTTGGTACAAAGAGGTCATGTTATTCAATTTTATTTTATGCTTTTTGTAAGGTGTTTGACAAATGGTACAATGTTGAAAAAATGTCAACCTTGCTATTACTATTTTGATTATAATTATTACTTGCAATTTTATAATTATCTTTTAGTTATCATATAAGTTGCTCAATGCAAATGCAATTGTGACAACCTAGAAGATATTTTTTAATTATCGAATAGTAAAAGCATAAAAAAGGGAAAAGATAAATTAAAGTGCAATAAATTAAGATCTTTTAAAAGAAAGATAAAATCACAAAGTTGAAAGAGGAAGTTTTCTATTTTTTGTGATGTGTGACTAGATGGTTTTAGAAACCATTTGTGATTTATGGTTTTTCTCATGGCTATCTATTTAGTGCTTGGGTTGAATGAAAAACATATGAAATTCACAAGCAAGGAGACAAAGAAGTTGTATTGATGTAACTCATTTGAAGAATTAATATAAGTCTTGGATCTCTTTGGGTTTCGAGTTTATTCCTGAAAGGGTTTCTCTACGTAATTCTTAAGTTATGATTTGTATTATTTTGTTATCCATTTGCATCTTTGGTTTATTGCTATCTTTTATTTAGATGCATAAAAAGTTCAACATAAAGTTTTGTCCTATTTTCAATAATCATAAATAGGAAGGATTGAAAATAATCATAAATAGGAAGGATTTTTTTTTCTTTTGTTTCTTTGTCTTGATGTCTCCTTCTATCAAGCCCATACCCTTTGTCTTTTCATAAATTACTCTAATTTTAAGGTATATAAATAATTTTGTAAATATGGATGTAAAATCACTCTATATCGTCCAAAATGTTCAGAAAACAAGCATGCAGACATACAATTGTGGTTTCTAAAAGTGACACTTAACCTTAAAACAAATGATTAAATGTATATGAAAAAAGAGGAAAAATGATATCAACAAAATCAAATCCCTTACTGAACCCTCTTATCTCTGACATGAAGAAAAAAATTGATTATTCATTCATTTCAAGGAAGGCAATAAACTCTGTTTCTATTACTAAACTATACTGTTTATACACAACAATTTTATTGCACCTTGTATAAAACAACAAGAGCTGCAAGGCAATGAAGTTCCTGCCAGAGAATAAGATTTGCTAAAACTGCTCACAGATTTGTCTTGTAACAAAGAAGCACGTTAGTAAGCTCAGATTGCATTTGTTGTGTTGGAATAGGATATGGACAAGGAATATAGGAATATCATCAAATGATGCGTGACGGAATGGAGTGATTGCAAGCTACACACAATTTGTTGACTGGGTAGTAAGTGATGTTTGGATGAATTGTGTTGGATGAATTGTGTTGTGAGCAATTGTGTGCAGTTGATGGCCCTAGTGGAATGACAGTCTATGTGCCACAATAGAGGACTCCTAAAGTGTGGGGAGTGCCATTAGTGTAATGGCTTCCCACACTGTCATTTACAATCAGTGTGCTCCTCATGGGGTCTATGGAAAGCCAAACATTTGTTAAGTTTGGGTTTTGTACAACTGCCATACTTATTTATATCTTGTTAGGCCTCGGGCATTCAGAAATCTAGGCTCTGATTCTTCTATCAGAAACATAGTTAATGACATGCTACAAAATAGCCAGTTTAGACACAACGATCTTACATTTGGAAGTTCAAAAACATATAATTATATCGATTATTAAGGTAGTGAAACACTACAATCGCAGTAAATTATGCATACGTACATATATCATTAGAACACGTGTTCATTGGACTTTATATTTTTCTCTCTTTTGGAAATAATACATTGAAGTTTACAAAGTCTATATTATTCATGTCTATATTATTCATATCTGAAGTCATTATATATTTCCAATCAAGTCCATAAGAAACATAAGCGTTATTGTCGCATTAAACTGTAAAGATAGGGGAAATCTTAAAAGGGATATTACATTACATTCGAAAGTAAGGACTTTCCTCTACGAATCTGATTACACTCAGCCAAATGCAATTAGCAAATATGAAATCAATCTCCATACTTTTCCCATAGCACGCTTCTAGTCTTTGGTAGAAATGGAGCTTTGGAACAAGACTTGGATATTCATTACAATATAATCAAAACAAGTTTCTCCATAAAATGTCTCATCATCGAGGATGTGAGTCATTGCAAATAGGTTTAGGATCCAAGCCCCAACAACTCTTGATGGCTGTCAAAAACAAGGCATGGAATAAGAATATCAACTAGCTAATTTTTCAACCTCTAATTAAACTTTTGTAATTTCTAACAAAAACATAGTTTTTCTATACTGCCATTAATGTTTATGCCTTTTTCCAAGGCTGTAATGTCTGTGTGCTTCCACAATCAATGCAGTTAAAGGAATTACATGTCTTTAACCATTTTGAAAAAATCCAATTCGCAAGTTTGAACTCAGTCTCCACAAACCCTACGCTGAATGTGTCTAATTCCTGGCAGAATTAGAGCTTTGGAAGAGGGCATGAACATGCATCACGGCATAATCAAAGCAACTTTTTTGTTTGATCCTGGTGAACATAGTTGCAAAATGTAAAAGCATATACAGTACACAAACTATTTAACAAAGTTGATAAAAGAATTATTACTGCATCATGCACAAAAATTACTTATGGAAGATGGAGAAGCATATTTATTTATTAAATATAAACTTACTAAAAATATGTTAGCATCAAGGATTTTGTTTACTGCATACAGTATGAGAATGTAAACCTCTACAGCAACAACCGTACATGTTACCCCTTGATGACTGCAGAAACAAAGTATGGAAACAAAACTAGAAAATAGCTTCCTTTTGTCCTGACTATAAGATTTAACGCTATATAGCACATGATAGATAAAGACTGAAAGTATACCCAAAGTAATGTTCCAAAAAAATCCAGCAACATCAGAAGAAATAGCAGCCAATCTCATCTGTATAAAGCCTTATACAAAAGGCAGAAAATATTATCACATGAGAGCCTTTAAGATTTAACATACGATATAACATGAATTAGCAAATGAAATCAAGAAAGTTGAGACTATTTTAAAGAGCAATTGTTACTTATCTGACATATTGAGAGCATCAATATCAAGCTCATCTCCAAAAAAATGTTATGGACAAATAGCAAGTACAATATCACAAAGCTAGTTAACAAATGGATGTCAAACAAAATACCCAGAGAATTAGATACTTATAGATATAGCTAATGGAACAGCAGATCGAGGAGCAACTAGGAGAAGAGTGTAAACAATAATAACACGGGGATGGGAAAACAAAAATTTGCTTGGTGAAAAAAAAAAGCCCTCCAGATGTGGATGCCAGTGATGGAGGACACCATGGAACACAATTACATGGTTACCAACATAACTCTGGACAGTGAAAAAGGATTTGAATCAGACTTAAAATAAAATAATTACTACCGGAATTGGCTTCATAGCTGGTGTCATACAACGCAGAAGCTAAAGTTTTGTATTTTTATCCCCATGAGTCCTTTTCTGCATATTAAGCTTTAAAGAAAATACACTGCATGTTATCAGAAACATCGCACGGTGAACAACCCTAGAAGAATGAAAGTTAAAAACAAGTACGAGTTTGTTTAGATCCTCTCTACGCTATCGAATACAATAAAAGCGCCCAAAGGAGAAATACCAGCAGCGCAAGCAACGTTTGACCATACCTACTCCATATTCCAAAATTCTCTTTTTTGTTGCGTCCACATATACATTTGCAAAAGACTGTAACTAATTTGATCCTCAGGCTAGCAGCCGGGGCCTCACAGTTAGCAAAACCTTCCACCGTTCGGAAAAAGTGGCATGCCATGCCGGTTGCATTCTCTATTTTCTTCAGCTCTATGCCTCGTCCTATTTGAAGTATCCACTACCTAACCTGCAAAGAGCTTTCAAAGTTACACAGAATATTACAGAACACACCGAACCTAAAAAGATCCTCAGTCAGTTACATATGTCACATTGAAAACGGCATGTGTGCAATGTATTTGCTTCCACATAATGTTTACGTGTAGGATGTTACTGCATCTTCCTGACAATCTGCCCTGCACCCTGCATTTTCCTGAAAATCTGCTGTGCACTTTGGTAATGGTGCGTTCTCTACGGGAATATTTCTGCGAGCCCTCTGCAAGACCAATCGAAAGGAACCAAAATAATACGATATAGCAAAATTTCTACTAAAAAATGAGCAACTTCTTTCTAAGAAATAACTGAAAATAAAGCCATACTAAAGTTTCTCGCAAATCGATTGGCTGAAGCATGAGATACTATGCATGACAGTAAAAAATTAAATTAATACAAACTTTATTTAAAACTACCCGTCTGATCATGAGATACTATGCATGACAGTGAAAAACAATTTGCATGGCAGCAACATGGCGATTTGCATGTGGTGAGACTCGGACTTGTGCATCAGTTAACAATAATTGATAAATTAGATTTGCGAAATTTAAAAATTCCACACACTTAATAGTTTATAGCAATCCTTGTACAGCACGATGCTGTCATTACAAGCTCCAGCAAAACTGTGGGTTAAACATGATAATTATCATTGATTTCCAGGATTTCCATGTACTTAGCACGAAGATGGTTCTTCATCTCTTCATCTTCCCAGCTAATTTCATTCCACCATTCCTTATCTCCTCTGATCTGTTCCAGAGACTTGAGATTATCAAGTCCCCATGGCAGTACTTTAACCTTCATGCAATGGAATATAGCCAAAATCTGCAACATGGGGAGAGCCCCCTCTTCGACAGAACTAAACAGACTCTCCAGAGATGGTAACATCCACAGTTTGAGCTTGCGCAGCCTTGTAAAGCAGTCTTTCCTCCCAAATTCTTTTCCCAACTCCTTGAGCAGAAGGCATTCCTCAATCTCTATTTCCTTCAGATTGGATAACCCGCCCAAACCTAATCCGGAAATAGTGAGCAGTAATTGAGAAGATTTGAGCTTTAAGTAGTTGAGGCTTTGTAATTCTGAGAATAAATTATGAGTTTCATCAATATGGCAGTCATACAGGTGGAGCCTCTCCAAGTTGTGCATGGCCCGCATGTCAGTGGGTAGATTTGTTTGACGAACTTGGGGCATCCAAAGTAGCCAAAGTTCTTGAAGCTCCACTAGATTCCCTACTGTTCTCTCCTTAATTGGGGATTTTAGGGTTAGACGCAGACGCTTGAGACGATGAAGTTTGCATACATGTTGCAGAGAAGCTTTCTTTAATTCTTCAGCTGTTTCGAATTCCAATGAAAATGCAAACAACGTCTTCCACATGTCAAGCTCTTCCAAACCAGCAAGCTGTGATATGTCGGGTGAAACAAACTCCAAATCATAACAGTGGGCTAACTTGAGAATTTGGAGACATTTCATCTCCTTTATCATGGATGGAATACTGATTAGAGGGGAGAAAGAAAGATCTAAAAACTGCACCCTACCCAGCTCAAATGCTTGATCAAGGAGTACCCTAATCTGGGTATTGGAAAGCTGGAGATACAGGAGATCGTTCAAACGTTGGATGGACTTTGGCAAGAATTTGATGGGCCTGTTGCTGAGATCAAGCACCATTAACATATACAGGTACTCCAGAAAGCCCTCCGGAATCTCTTCAATCGTATTCCAGCTCAACAACAGAGTCACCAGCTTCGTGCAATCAAAATTTTCAGGTACAGATCTGATACGGTTATGCATCAGTGATATCCTCACAGATATTGCCCTTGCAAAGGATGGAAACCAAGTTAAATTCTGACCTGCACGGAACAAGCTATTCTGGTCGATCTCAGCGATGTGTATCGCCATATCTCTGAGCAAATCATGGATTTTCACTTTCCAAATATCGAGCCCGTTTTCCTCTTTCATCTCAATGTCGATCATACATCGGTCCGCAAGGATCTTGAGAAAAACGTAGCGCCCTTCAAATTTGTTTTTCACTAGGCCCTCTGCCAACCACAATTGTATCAATTGATCAGCGTCGATTTCCTCGTCTTCTGTATAAGTTGCCAAGTACAGGAAACAAAGCCTGAGCTTATCTGTTTCCAGAGCATCGTAGCTGTGCTTCAGCGGCGCGAATAATTCCCTCAGAATTTCTTCATCAATGCGATGAAACTGGGGATCAATCGCCTTAAGCTCCTTCAGAATGCATTCCCATTCCGACCTGGCACTTCTGTGAAGCTGCGGCATTGTCCGAGCAAGCGTTTTGATTGTGAGGGGATGCCCTTTACACTCTTTTGCAATGCTTCTGGCCAAGCTCTCTATCTCGCTATCTGTACTCTGATCCTCACCAGCTACGAAGGCTCCTCTGCAGAAAAGCTCCCAACCTTCTTCCTCCGACATATGCTTCATTGCGATCATCTTGTCTGCTCTCATGTTCCTGCACACCTCTTTATCCCTAGAAGTCACTACAACTTTTATAGTATCCTCAGAAAGAGAAATTCCCAAATGTGAAACATCTATGCTTGTCCGTACATCGTCCAAAATGAGCAGCAGTCGCCTGTCCTTGAAAACCGAATGCAACACCCCTGCAGCTACGTCAATGCTCCAATTGGAACGCCAAGGCAACTCAATTCTCTCAAAAATACGCCTCTGGAGCGCAGAGATATCGGATTCTCTGGACACTGTAACCCAAATCACAAGCTTAAAGAAATTGAGTACCTTTTCATTGTTGTTGATTTGTTTGAGCAGGGACGTCTTTCCCAAGCCGGGCATTCCATGCACACCAACGATACGAACAGAGTCATCTTCCAGTACCCACGTCTCCAGTTCCGACAGCTTTTCCTGAACAAATGCGCCTACCAGCTCGTTCCGCATGGGCTGCAGCAGCGTCTCCGGAGGCTCTCCAAGGTCTCCATTCTTAGGAAAATTTGAATCTTTCATCTTCAGAAGCCCATCTATTTCCGCTAGAGCACTACTAATCTTTTGACTGGATCTTTTGACAAGCAAACAGTGAGGGCAGCAACAACACAAGCGACGGTGCTTGTTTTCTTCGTAATGGAGAAACACCTCTTCAGCAGATTTAACGATTCGCTCTTGTGTGTTTATCAAGTGCCTCACTACTGCCAAAGGCTGTAGACCTTTTCAACTTAACCCACTGTTAATTTGATCGACTATGCCCTTCACACGATCTATCTCATTGCGGAGGCGCTCGGCATCGTTGGACACGCTAGTTAGGGGCTTAATCTCTTTCGCAATTGCCTGCAAGCGACTGCTTATAATCTCTTTCACTCTTCCACTAATGGAATCCATTTACCCAGAGCAAACAGACTCTTAATGGAAAAGGAAATAATGAGAACTGATCGAAGCACTGTTTTATAAGTGTAGATTATAACCAAGAATGTTATCCTGTGCCTGTCTGAAGATCAACCATGGATCTTTCTTTCTTGAAAGTATTTTCCACAGAACCTGACATTCCCTACTTTCTTGCTTTATGGCATGTCTACTATGGACGATTTCCCCTTCTTTTCTTCTGCTGTACCGCAACATTCTATGGTCGGCCCACATTTCGGTTTAAGTAATCTCTCTTTTCTAGAATGCGCATAGAGATAATAGAAGCATATTTGCAATATAATTTTTTATAATTTCAGTCTTGCATTAATCATCATTGCACTTTTTTAAAGATGAATTTTACTAGTCGGGTAGTTTTAGAATAGCCAAGAAAGAGGTTATTTTATGTGAAATGATTTCTTTGATCTTATTTTGGGTTTCATTTTTTTGGAACGGATTATAAAAAGTAAGTTATTATTCACATAGCGTATTGGTAAACAACAATTTTATTATTGTAGTTGCATGTGTTTGATAAAAAAAAAAGTTATTGTTTATATTTGTTAGCTTAGAAAATGTTTATTGTTTATAAACTCGAAGGTTTTAAAGATGAGAAAGTAGAGTAGCGGAGGAAGAGGTGTTAGGGTTTCAATAGATGGGAAAGGAGAAAGCAACAATGGTGACCTAAATGAGGGTGGATTTTACTTGTGTTGTGTTTCCTTGGGCAAGGCATTGGTGTTTTTGGTCTTCTCTGAGAGGAAGGCTCTCTTGTGGCACCCCTATTTGTGGGTTCTATGTCTATGACATTTTTCTCTTCTGGTTGGTCAAGTTTGAGATAACTTCCCTTTAGATATGCCTCTTTTTGGAGATGGGGTCTTGTGATTGTGCTCTAGTGCCTTTTGCTCTTTAGTTATTAGAAGATTCTCATGGGCTTTTCATTCAACACGGAAGTGACTATGCATGCTTTGTCTATTGGGGGCTATTTCTCCTTCTAGCTAGTGGGTTGGTTTTTCAGGCTTTATTTGGGGAGACCTCATAATATGATTGATAGAGGTTGTTGGAGGTCTTCTTCAAGATGCCCTATTGGGGTTGTGAAATGGCATTTCTATTTCAAGCTCCTGATAGGGTGTACATTAGTCAATATGGGCCCTTGCTTAAGTGCATGTGGGTTGTGGGTGTGGCTT
Organism: Cryptomeria japonica; assembly: GCF_030272615.1. Lineage (NCBI taxonomy): Eukaryota > Viridiplantae > Streptophyta > Pinopsida > Cupressales > Cupressaceae > Cryptomeria > Cryptomeria japonica. The sequence continues at coordinate 285,816,412 of NC_081408.1, read as the reverse complement.
CCATTGTATTTTTTGTCAAGGTTTTTCTTCTCACTTCTACAACCATTGTTTGTTGGTTTTTACGATGCAAGGTCCCTAGTCTCTCAATTGTTTATCAATGGGTGTCAACGGTCATTGTTAGAGTTTCTCATTTCGTGGAGGCTCTTGAGGTGGTTACCCATTGTGGGCTTTGTTTCTTTACCTGGCATTTGTTGATTGCTCATAGATTTGAGGCCTTGTTTCTTATTGTTTCTCGCTCAGTTTTTGGACTCCTCTCTCTATGCTTCCTATATTCTATTTGAGTGGATTGTGGATTGTTTTTGCCACAATTTATACTGTGGAGGTGTCTGACAACCCTTTTTCTAGAGTGTGGTGGACCCTTCAAAACAGTGCCCCCATTCTCCTATATGCCTCCAATGTTGGTTATCTTTGGTCGAAGATGGTGAGCATTTGGGATCCCATTTATAGAGGGGCTTCTTAGGTGAGTTTTTCGTGTTTTTGTTTTGAGGGATTTGGGATGGACTCTTCTCAACCTTTTGTGGGATCTAATGTGGGTGTTAGTTTAGGTTCTTGGGGTTTTGGGGTCTTTGCACTTCTTAGGGAATGATGGTCTTCCTTTTGAAGTGTGTTTGGTATTGCTAGTTGTGGGAGGGTAGTGGATGCATGTTGAGGGTTGGTTACTCTATGAGCATTTAACAAGAAAGGGTCCTGCTCCCTTCTTACTTGCTCCTTTGGTGGTGTCGAATCTCCTTTGGGTGATGTTATTTTCTTCTTGGGCTTGTGCTTCATCCCCTGTCCTCATATGGCTCATGTGCTAGGTTAGTTAAGTGCTCCATTTGTGGGCACTTATAACACCTTGTGGGTTTCTTCCTTGTCGGTGAAAGTATTGGCTGAAGGTGGTCTTGCGAAAATCCTTTCAAGATGTATTGGTTTTTTTCTGCTCCATGGACTATTTTAGTTCTAGTGCAAGGAATATTTGTACAAGGATGGTTCGAGGTGCTTTCTTGAACTCCTTTATTTTGATGAGGTGATTTTGTGTTGTAGGGAACTTTTTTCCTGCTAGTTTGGAGTTTTGGTCAAAAATATTTGGTCAAGAAAAGGTTTGCCTTTTTTGGTTTTTGTATCTTGGTGGTGTTATTGTTGGTGAGTTCCCCTTTTGTACACTGACATGGTGGTTATGTAATGGCTCTAGCCTATCCTTGTTTTATCTACTCAAAACTTGGAAAATATTGTACCAACAAATATTTTTTGTTTAAATAGTTAATAGCAACATTTGTTTACTAAATGCCAAATGAATGATTAATTAAAAGTTAAATATGATAAATATTTATCTTATTTTTGTTAGAAAAAAATTACTTTTGATCAATAAATTTAGTATTGTTTAGAATAGTCATTTAGAAATATCATAAAGACCTTTAAACATTGGGAGGTCCATCATAGCATGCCAAGATTATAGTTCCTATTGGGTGAATAATTATTGATTCACTAGGTATTTGATCATTAGAGTAGAGACATATTACCCTAGGGATATATACTAAATCAGACAATGATTTCAGGATTAAATAAATTTAGGTAATTGCAAATGATAATGATGATATTACTAGGATTTGGCTACCATGTATTTGATGTATATAAGGCCACCCCTGGGTTCCCTAGGTGTCTCGATATATATTGTTATTCACTTGATAATTTGTAAACTATTGTTTATTTTATGATGATTGGACATTGGTTGCAATAATAGATAATGTACTCATGATGACACATATAGAATAATTTTAATAGTTTGTTGATCTTATTTGAATGAAGGTTATTAAATATTTAAATTACTACGGTATTAACATAAATTGATCAATCAAATGCTTTGATCATCTATGATGAGATTATTCTTGTTTTGAGTAATACCTGTCATGTTTTTACTTATTGAACGAAGTTAAACAACTACTATATTTAAAAATTATATTAATGCAAATCATATAATTATTAAATATTATGCTAAGTTTCATTAAGTTGCTGGATGAAATTGATCAAATCATGTGCTTGATTGTCTACGCTTTTAATGTATATTTCTCTGAATGTTATTTGTACATGGATATATCATTGCATAAAATAAAGTGTGTAGGTTTATTTCATGGCCAATGGAATGAAGGTCTTTGGGTAACCCTATTGTGATTTTGTTTTAATTGTTATTCTATACACCAAAAATTGGCTTGAGAAAAAATAATTAAATACATTTTATTTAATTAATACCAAATTCCTCTATCTATACATGTATTCTTTAATTTATTTGCATGATTCATTCTTCTTATCCTAAAAACATTTCGAACTCATCCATCAACTCATCTTATCATGCCACATGAAATTGCCACATCAATAAAATTAAATATTCTCAAATATTTAATTGCTCAATTATCTTCAACAAACTAAAGAGACACATGGCATTGCAACTAATTGGGAAGACACTTTGCCTTCCTTTTTTCTCTCCACCCTCCAAATAGCCCTTGTTTCCCCTTAAGGAAACATGATTCACTTTTCTCTCTATCTTCTCCATCTCAAATCCTTCATCTTCTCAAATCAAATCCTAACGATCCATCTTTGCCACCTAGGACATGAGCCTTGGAATATCTATAAATAAACCTTAATTTTCCCAAATCAAGGTCCAGAAGCTAGAAGATCATTTGTACAAATTAGGAACATTAATCATTTCTAGCATTTTAGCATTCTTTGAGCATTTACCAGAGCATAACATAGTTTGTATCATTTTAGCATAGATCAACGAAGCATTTCATCATAATGTAGATTAAATTACATCTCATCTAGATTAATCCCATACAATTGTAGGAAGAATTTCTTGTATTTGCATCTAATCTCATTCTCTAAGTTGTCATTTTGAAAGCCACAAGTTTATAAATCTGAGAGATAATATGGCTTGATAAATCCTTGGAGATAGAGGACAATGGGAGATTTACAAGAAGGCTGAGTTTGAATTCCTTTCTCTTAATTTGCTTTCAATTTAGTCACATTGATGTGTTTAGTGTTTAATTTAATTAACACATAATTGTGGTACACATTTTTTAGCACCTGTTGAAGGGCCCTACTCTGTTATTAACATTTTTATCATATGATTTTTAAAAATACATATCTGGAGTTTCATTTCAACTTAAAGTCTAGCACATTCAACTTAAACTTTGGTGCATTTAACCTTTGTTATAGTGCATTCAATCTTTGTTATAATGCATTTGATTCATTATGTTCCACATTTAATAGTTATTTTAGCACATTTAATAGTTATTTTAGTGCATTTGATTCATTATGTTGTGCATTTAATAGTTATTTTAGTTCATTTGATTTAGTCTGTTGCACATTTAACAATTTATCTAGCACATTTAATTTTTGTTTTAGCTCAATTGACATAGAAACCAAAGTTTCTCTAATCAATGCCTTTGTCTGATTTGTAGGTGAATTTCTCAAAATTGAAGACTAGACAAAGAAGAATTCAAACTATTGACAGTGTGTTGTAGGACTTAGAATGTAGATCTTTTCAAAATAGTTGTTTATTTCTTTTATCTACATGCTTAAAATAGGCACATGGCTTAAGTAAAGGGCTAATCAAATATTGTCTACCATGCTTGTAAAGTGATAGGCATATACTTTCCCCTTAATTGGGTGACAAAAAAGCCAAACTCACTCTTTCAATTTATCATATTAGGATAACACCTATAAGGCAGGGTGAGAGGGGAATGACATAAGTGGGAATAACTAAAGTCGAGTCATTACAGCCCACTATAATCAAATGTAATTGTGCTAAAAATCATAGCCAGCTGTAGTGTTCATTTATAGCCCTCCCCCAGTATCCTCACAATGCATAAATCCTTTTTTCTAAATGTTGGGAGGCCTCTTGAGGGAGTTTATCATTGACACACAAAACAAAAACCCTTACTATGAGCCATAAGTGTAGAATCTAGCCGAGTCAATAACACATTTTTTTAATATTATAATGCAAGGGTGGGGAAGAATCTACCCCCAAGAGCTCACCGTAAGCCTCCCAAGAAAATGATCTAATTGAGCAGAAATTCTCTTTGCATCAACTTCTGGTAAAAGGCAAAAAAATGGGTGCACCCTAGGGTGTGACATGGTTGTTTGAGCTGACAAAGATTCCAACTTGCGGGCTATGATATTATAATTACCCTTGAGAATAGGAGAGCATGATTGATGTGTCTTCAATTGTTCAAAACCTATGCAAATCATTGGGATTTGAAAATATTCTAGAACATATAGTTGATGTTTAGATTAAGACCATTGATTGTTCATGTTTTCTTACTGTCTTTTTTTTTCAGAAATCAAAAAATCATCCTATTGAGAAATTAAAATTCAAAAAGATCAAAAAACGCATGTAAATTTTTTTTAAAAATCTAGAAACCTCCCCAAAACAAAGTAGAATTCCACATTTGACCATTCTTCTTGAGCTTTTGATCATTCTTCTTGTATATTTGATCATTCTTCTTGTGCATTTGACCATTTCTCTATCACATTTGACCTCTGTTATATCACATTTGATTACTGTTAGTACGCCTTTGATAAATCGTTCTGTGCATACTCATTCTATCAATGCATTTAGTCAGGCACATTGGAAATAGAGGGAGCTTCCAAACATTTTGCAAAAAATAAAAAATTTGTTTTAGATACCCTTTTCAGTTTTCTACTGGTTCACATTAACACAAAATCATTGTTGAGTAAAAATAGACCAAATTTTAACAAGTGACATGATTACACATTTCAAAACATGGAAATCAAATACTCTTTTTATCCTTTCAAATCACTCAAATTAATTAAGTTTCAAAATCAGGATCTATCATCCTAAATCAGGACTCTTCATTAACATCTAAACATAAAAAGTCTCATCAATAGGAGAATACCATAATTTCCTATTTTGACACTATAAACTTGACACAAACAAGTATATGAAATAAAAAATAATTCAAAATATTCATAATTAAATCACTTGTATGCCTATATTGACTAGAGCTCAGAAGAAAAATCTCAAAGAGATTGAAAAAGAAACACAACAAACCATGAAATGTAGGGAAGAGAACCGTTTTCTCAAATATTCAAGTCCCATAAACATGGATGTGCATGAGAGAACTGGCGAATTGAGCCAAGAAGTGCAACAAGATCATAATTTGATAAAGAGAAATACTTCCTCATGTTGGCACATCAAGGTGTTAAAATACATATTGATTTCAATTTAATCAAATTTAAAGATGATCAAAGGAAAAGGGACACTAATAATAATTCATTAGATACCTTAACTCAAAAAATTCAATCTCTCCAACAACAAATGTGTTTAATGAAAAGAGGAACCACAAAGACATACTCCTTGGAGGACATATGCTCACACCCTTTTTATAGGAGCTTACAAATGATTCCATTTCCTCCTAATTTTGAAATCTCTAAATATGAGAAATACATGGTGAAAATAGATCCACAAGACCATGTTAGAGAGTTTTGTGTAGAAAGCATGGAGGTATCACACAATGACACTTACTTGACAAGGTTATTCTCGAAGAGCTTAGGAGGACAAGCCATGTAATGGTTCTCAAAAATTACTCTTGGTATCAAATGTGGATAATTTTTTCACTCACTATTAATTCAACATTAAACATTAAGTGACCATGATTCATCTATGCAACGCAAGACATAAAGGTGGAGAGCCTTTCCTCACTTTCTTACAAAGATGGACACACTTATCTGCCAAATATTCTCGACCCACACCCAAACAAGAGAAGATGGACATTTTTATCAATAACCTAAACAATGAGATAAGTTATGCACTTCAATTGCAATGTCCACCTAACTTCAAAAAACTCATTGAAAAGGGAATCAAGATTGAAGAATCCTTGGTGAAGAAACAGAAAATAAATATTTACAAAGAAGGGGAAATCTATTCTAATAATGCTAACAACAATAACAACAATGATAAATTAAAGTTTTGGACAAGGAACAAAAACATTATTAAATGCAATGTGAAACCAAAAAAACCCATCCTAAATCTATCAAGTACCACACCCAAAAATAATAAAGAGAACAATAGGCCAAAACTACCCCCTAATCCACCTCAAAGGAAATTCAAACCTTTGGGGGAGACACTTGAATCAGCTTTCAAAGAACTCATTGCAAATAATCTCATAACACTACCTAATACATGATATTTTTAACCAAGAGTCAAACCATCATGGTGGAATGATGCACATTATTGTTATTACCATAGAAGCAAGGGGCATAGAAAAAATGGATTTTAAATATTAAGACATTTGGTACAAGATTTGATAGATAAAGGTGACATAACTATTGAGGGACATAAGACAAATGATGAACATGGAGTCTTTTAAAATCCTAGTAGAATCTTCTTCCATAAACAAAGGGAGTGGGGTAAACTATGTCTATGACAATGTGATGAACCACCTTTCAGCATCTGACTCACAAGTTAATGTTATCAAAATCAAAGAGTAACTAGAAAATGCACCTGTAAATGCGACTAAAGGAGGTCAAGCTAAAGTCATGTTGAATGGAACCACTATTGGCAATTGATACTCATTTGTTGGCTTCTAATGGTTGATTATTGGTTTAGGGTTGTCATTGATGGCAACTTTTTATGAGATTCCCATCCAGTAATCATGAATCTTGATTTCCAAAAGTGGATGTCAAGCAGTAGCCAGTGAACCAGTATTTCAGGATGAGCAAAGCATTTTTGGTCCAGAAGCTTTCTAGTGATTGCAAAGCTATGAATCATGTATGGATTGATTGAGCTAACATAGAAACATCATTTTATTTTTGTTTTGGTGATCCGCATTTATCTTTGGTGATCTGGTCAAGCCGATATATGACGACACATTACATTAGTAGGCTATCTTGATAAATGATCTATTTTGTGATTATGGATATATGTGACTGATATAGATGATCTTTTTGATGTATTATATGATTTTATGTGAGCAATTGATGATTGAGAATCCATTTTGGCACAGTTTCACGTGCGCATTCTTGATCTAGTAGCTAACTAAGATAGTGAACATGTCTAAACAAAGCAGAACAATAGAGGTGATTCGGTCAGTGTATTTGGCACTTAACCAGAACTCATCCAAGAATTGTAGATGCTATTTTCAAGTTCATTTTCTACAATTCACCATTTTAATTAATCAATAAGGCAATGAGCCTTCCAGGGTTGTATCCCTTATTGTATTTGAGCAGTGAGCCCTAGGCAGTGTGCCTGAATGCTTGTGCATTGCCCATATTGTAATATCATTTTGCTACTGGCCATAGTGGGATAATATTATGGGTTCAAATCCCACCATGGTTTTTCCCATTTGGGTTTTGACATAAAAATATAGTGTTATGATTTTGTGGTTGATAGTTTTATGCTCTTGCATTTCAATTTCATGTATATGCTTCTGATGGTTTAAACTTAAGTATAAAAAATTTACTAATTGGTAGATCACTGATTTCCCCCCCTCTTAGTGATCCGTGATTCCAACAATTGGTATCAAAGCCTAGTTCCTCAGAGGAAGCTTAACTGCTTCAGGAAGGTTTGAGAGATTGAGAAAGTAGATTTCGATTTTCCAAGACAGCTCAATGTGGCACTCGAGGATCTTGATGCAACAAGAAATGAGATTAGTTCCTTGAAAAGAAACTTAAATGTTGATGATGATTTCATTAACAACTTGAAGGATCAAGTAAACACTTCAAGAGACAAGAGGAAAGAATTGATGGATAAGCTAAAGGAGAAAGAAGATCAAATCATGGAAAATTTGGGTAAAAGTGATGAAGTTGACAAGCTTGAGAGAGAGAATGTTGCTTTGAAGAATGAGATGCAATCCATTCTGATGAGGTTAACTAAGGAGATTGAGGACCATAAGAAAAATGAATATAATTTGGGACAATTATTGAAGGAAAGAGATGATGAATTATTTAGGCTTACCTATGAGAATGATTGGTTGAAGCTTGAGTTGACATAGTCAAGGAATAATGGTCAAGAAATTGAAAGACAAATTGCTGCCTTAAGAGATGAAATTTCTATAGCCAATGATTACAAAAACAAATTCAAAGCTAGCTTAGCAAGGCTCGATGAGATGCTAGAAAGTCAGAGACATGGAAAGGACATACAGAGACTTGGGACTTGGATTTGAGAAAGGTGAATCCTTTGAATCTAGACAACGCAATGCAAATCCTAATCAGAAGAAGAGAAAGAATCCTTTGGTAAGACAACCTAGTGCCCATAAATTCAATGGTAGATGCTTTAATTGCAATAAATTTGGTCATATGATTAACCAATGTAGAAGTAGGATGAATAATGAAATGAACAACATGGATAATGTTCCTACCTTTATCGGTCAATGTTTCATTTGCAATAATTTTTGTCACAAGTAAAATATGTGTTGAGTAGTAATTAATAACTTCCAAAAACAGAGCTGCTATGCTTGTGGGATGTTTGGAAATATCTCTAACCAGTGCAGGATGAGACCAAATCAGATGAACTGTAGACCTATGCAGAATGTTGTTTATCGTGCATGCAATAAAACCAGTCACATTGCAAAGTACTGTAGAAGAAAGAACAATGATTAGGTAGACAAAAACAAATTGAATGGGAAGGGCAAGGTAAGGTAGAAGAGATCAGAGATAAACATGAGGAGATGTGGGTCAGAAAAGATGAATCTAAAATAGACAATTGATCTACAATCGAATCCAGTGCAGGATCTTCATCTGATAACTAGGGCTTTATACCTTAGGGGGAATTATTCATCTAGATTCTAAGAACCCCCTCTTCAATGTCTACTATATATTCTGAAAGGTTGCAGAAGGCTTAAATCATATATACAGATGTTTTCTGGAAGTTTCAGAGAAGATTTGATGCTTCGGTAAGTGAATCTATTAAAACCAAGGTAATCGGTTGCAACATTTATTGCAATGAGGAATTAGGTTTTTGAAGGTTAAAAGTGCATTTTAAAGCTTCATTCATCACAATGCGATCACGAGAATAGTGAAAAGTAGAAGAGCAAAGCAATTTGGCAATCTCAATAGTGATTTCAATGATCCTGAAGAGAATTCGAGCACCCAGTTGTAAATTAAGGTATTTATCTATTTTAGACTATTAGTTTCTGCAAACCCTAAGTTTGAAATGGCTTCAGACTAGAATTTATACCCCATTGGTTGTCGAGATTTAGGATAGATCCAAACTTGTTTTCAAGAAACACCCTTTCAAGTCTATTGAAGATGATCTAGAAGGTGCACTTTCTTCGATACCCTATGATGCCCTTCACAATGAGGATATTAGGGTATACATCCATTGTGATCTTGAGGAGCTTGGCAATGCTGACATGTTGAACCTATACAACAAACTTTTTGTGATTAGTTTGGGAAACATCAAACCATAATATAAAAATTTTTAGGACCAGGGTTTTTCCTAGTTCATCCATTTTTGATTGTTCAATGAAGCACAATGGATCCAGTATATTCTTAGTTGAGTCCATTATGAGTTCATATGGCTTGATAGGCCTTGCAAGATCACTAAAAAGGAAATTCAAGTTTTGACATGCCTCAGTAAAACTGGTGAAGTACCTAGCCTGAAAAAAGTATCAAATAACACAGTGATAGCCACTACTCGTTGCAAGTTCGACAACAAAGAAATGACTATCAATGATATTCTAGAACATGATGTGAAGTTTGCTTCAATGGTGGTCGGATACAAAGTTACCAGTCAAGTAGACACAACTTTGTCACCGCAATTGCCATATATACAATATATTAGATGCTCAAGAATGACAAGAGGTATGATCTATGTATAGTCATTCTGAATGAGCTAATGAGTAATTTGAAGAAAATTAAGAAAGACAAGAAGAACACTTTTAAATATGGAACTCTTCTTTTTTTTTTGGCCTTATATTTCTTGAACGAGATACCTGGTGTAAATGGAAAGGTCCAATGGGCCTATGATTGACTGGTGGCAATGAAAATCAAAGAGGGATTGTGTAGAATAAGAGATGCAACAATGAGAATACCTTCTTCTAAGGTTATTTCCAAACTTTCTAAACCATAATGAATAAGAGAGAAAGAATCCCTAAGAAGATTGTGGAGAAGTATGAGTAAAATATTTGTTTCATGGTTGATAGAGATCAATGTCAAATGGAAATTGTGGAGCCTAGGACAGTGTGGATCATGCCCATGGGGTATGAAGTTGACTCTACCATGCTTGAGGCATATTCTCAACACCTATTGATCTAACTAGTGGATCCAAACGAAGAAAGATTTGGAACATTCAAGAAGAAAGACCTTGAATTACATAGGCAGTTAACTATACCTACTAGAAAAAGAAATGGTGCAAAGATGGTTGAGGAAGTTGTAGTGTACATGGGATTCACCAGGGAGGAGGTGAAGTAGGTAAGAGAAAACCAAAAATCCTAAGGCTGACCCAATTCCCTCCAAGGCTAAACCAAAAGAGACCAAGTTTGGCCCTGCTTTGGTTGCACCATCTTGAGGACAAAGTCCATCCAGAAAGGGAGTGTTGAAGAAAACTGAGAAGTCTAAGATGAGTTATGTTTCTATGTCTCTGGTGGCCTCTGAGAAAAAACCTGAGGAAGTAGAAAAGGCTAAGAAGAAAGGTGAATTTGTAAGAGTGGTGAGGAAGCCATAGTCTGGTGGATCCCAACAAAGTAAGATAGGAAAATTTAAACTTGCCCCTACCAGACAACCCAAAAGAGGAAGACATATCAAAACTCAACTTGATATAGATCCTAAATTCAGTGATAAGCAAGGTAAATCTACATTTGTTCCTCCATTGTCACCACACCAATTATTTGATGAGGTAATTGTGGATGGTAATTTGAAGAATATTGGAATATGTTATAAAAAATTGAATGAGGTAGATTGAAGAAAAGTAGGAGCTGTTGTTTTATACTTGCACAATTTTAGTAAAACATTGATTGAGATGGAGAAGAGAATTCCTAAGGACCTATACAACATTATTTATGCAAGGAGACTGGTTGCTAGCACAACAGATAAGGAAATGAAAGAAAGAGAGTTGATAAATGTTTGAACCTATATCACTTGAGATGAATTCAAAGGGCTCATTAAGGAAGCTAATAAGAAAGAATTTAGAAGAAAAAATAGGGCAAACAGGTTGATGATAGGAAAGGTGGAAGAGGTAAGAAAGGAAACTAAAGATATATGGAGAAAAATAATGGTGAATGATCCTTTGGACAAATATACATTTAAGTCTTCTCACCTGGAAGAAAAAGAAGGTATTTTCAGTGATTAGAAGGATGAAACTCAGACTAAGGGACATCCAGAAGATCAAGGAAACACAAATCTAGATTCTAAGACCGATGATAATCCTTCGGTGATAGAGAGTTCAGTAGAACCTAAGATATAAAAGGATGATACTACATCAAGTGGCAACACCGGTGCACAAGATAAATGGGATGGAGAAGAGGTAAAGGTTGTTTTGGTTGACAAGGGCAAATGAGTTGTTGTTCTAGAAATTGATACTCCTACAACCACAAGGATGCCACCTCAAATTTCCATTAATCTAGATGGTCCTCTTAACCTTGGAAACATGTCTCCTGCTAAGAAGCTAATGCTTGTTGCAACTATTCAATCTCAGGCCAGTTAGGATATGGTAAAATCTGAGTCAAAAGACAAAAAGCTCATTTTGATGTTTGTTGATGTTTTGCAAAAGGTGACTTTGGGTGTACACTTAGATTATAATGCTAGCCCCTTCATTAAATTGTTACAATTGATTAATAGTGTAAATTCTATTTTTGATTCTTTAGAAAAGTCTACTACTAAGAGAGTTTTGGATAGATTTAAGGATGTAAGAATGCAAACATCCTGGAAGATGATTGAAAATGATAGAGTGAGTTTGAATAAAGGTCTACAAGTTATTTCAAATGTATTGGCAATCCTTTGATCCCAATATAGCTCCAACCAACAGTGTTGAAGGACATATATTGGCTCTAAATGATCAGATCTCAAGCCTCAATGCGGACAAGGGCATAATTTTGAGGAGAGTTGGTGAACTCTGGAACTTAATTTCCCCCTAGTTGGACACCATGTTAAGTAATAAGGTAGCCTGTATGAAGGCAATAACTCAACCTATTTCTTCTGATACCAAGAAAGTAGAGATTCATGCAACTATATTTAGTGCATTCATTATAGTTTTTGATAGCTTGAAGAGTGGGTGGGACACTCACCTAGGATTTTTGGAGACCATGTTTGCTAACATCTTCAAGTATTTTTAAAGTCTCTAATAGGTATCTTTGTATATAAATTTTGGACAAAACCACATCTTTGGCATTTCTATTAAAGTGGGAGAGAAAAGGTGAAAAATGTACAATATAGAAGATTGTAATTATAGGTTTTAGACTTCTTTGTCTAAGGGGGAGCCTTAGAATTTCTTTTGATTTGATGTACAGTTCTCAACACTCCACCATTTTTCATGAGTGTTGCCATCAATGCCAAAGGGGGAGATTGTTGGCAATTGAAACTCATCTGATGGCTTCTGATGGTTGATTATTGGTTCAAGGTTTTCATTGATGGTAACTCTTCATGAGATTCCCATCTAGTAATCATGGATCTTGATTATCGAAAGTGGATGTCAACCGGTAGTCCATTAACCGATATTTTAAAAGTGATCATAGCAGTTTTGGTTTGAAATATTTTTGGTGATTGCGGAGCTATGAATCATGTATGGGTTGATTGAGCCAACATTGAAACATCATTTTATTGTTGATTTGGTGATCTGCATTTATCTTTGGTGATCCTGCCAAGCTGACATATGACTACACATTACATTAGGAAGCCAACTTGATAAATGATCTATTTTATTATTGTGGATATATATGACCGGTGTAGATGGTCTTTTTTATGTATGATATAATTTTATGCAAGAAAGTGATGATCAAGAATCTATTTTGGTACAATTTCACGTGCCCATTCTTGATCTAGTAGCTGACTGAGATAGTGAATAGGGCAGAATACTAGAGGTGATTTAGTTAGTGTATTTGGCACTTAACCGGAACTCATCCAAGCATTATAGATGTTATTTTGGAGTTCATTTGTTGTAATTCATCACTGTAATTAATCGGTAAGGCAGTGAGCCTTTTGGGGTTGTAGCCCTTATTATATTTGAGCAGTGAGATCTAGGCAACTTGAAAGCTTGTGCATACCCCATATTGTAATATTGTTTTACTACTAGCCATAGTGGAATAATATTGTGGGTTCAAATCCCACCATGGCTTTTCCCATTTGGGTTTCCACATAAAAATCCGATGCTATGATTTTTTGGTTGATTGTTTTATGTTCCTACATTTCAGTTTCATGTATACGCTTCTGATGGTTCAAAATTAACTTTGTAAATTTTCTTACTAGTAGATCATTGATTCTCCCCCCTCTCAATGATCCCTAATTCCAACAGCCACATCCAAAACAAGTCCTCCTTCAAATTAATTAGAAAAAAGTGGATAAATTACAAAGGATGCCAGCACAAATATCCATATTGGAGCTTCTCAAAATATCACCTACACACAAAGACATTCTAGAGAAGGCTCTACTGACTACCTTAGTACATACCAATTTGGATACGAGTCAATTCCAATCCATGGTGAGACATTTAACGACACCTTACTATCTATCATTTTTGGAGAAAGATGATGTATTCCTGAACCATCCATACAATGCTTCCTTTCATATATCGAAGTCCCGAACTATAAACACCAAGTCAAACATGATATAATAGATGGAGGAGATAGTTTAAATATATGTACGTCAATTATTATATGTGCATTAGTATTTTCAAAAAATACAATAGATCCAAAAAGAAAGATCACTATTAAGGTTTGTGATGATGAATAAATATCCTCTGAAGGACTAGTGGTATTACCAACTAGAGTAGGACTGATTCAAAAAGATACAATATGCCAAATTTTTGGTATAGACTTATCCTACAACATAATCTTGGGTAGACTTTGAATCATACAATGTAAGTAGTACAAACAACACAACACCAATGTTTGAAGTCTCCTTATAATGGATGAGAAATTACAATTTCAGCAAACTCCAATCCCTTTCAATATTGCAACAACCTCAAACCAGTCCAAGATGTCATTGTACTGCATAATAGGGAGGCTCTTGCTTCTAGTTCCTCATGTAATGAAATTCTATCTTCTTCTTTATCAAAATTTTTTGATAAAAGGATTCAATTGAAAGACAAATGAATGAGAGATTATTCTTTTGAACATTCATTATGTCTCTCAGATTTTCCCATTTCTCCAAGGTCATATGGAAAACCATCAACATGCAAAGAATAATATTCACATCCAATCAAGGTTTTTGATGGTGCATTTGTAAAAGTGAGTACTCTAGTTGATGAAACTAATGATAAAGACATCCTACAATGGTTGTATAAAGATTAAAATGAATCTAAATAAGAGGCCTTAAATATTAGGTTACTAACAGATCAATATGGTAATGGATTCAAGATAATGCAAAATATTGGATATGATGACCAAGGTCCTATCGACAAATGAAAAGAAGGCATTGTCAACCCAATACAACCTACTCCCTCTAATCAAAGAGATAAGACATGATTGGGATACAAAGAAGAGATAAAAGAACATGCCACTCACAATATCTATGATCAATCCTCATATTACAAGCTTGTTCTGAAATAGACTCAAATGAATGGGAATGGGATTCACCTTCTGAAGAATCATGTGAAGAAAAATCCATTTATGTGGTACAAGCATATGCGCTTATACTCTATGAGGGACAAAGCTCAAGGTCTTGACCATTTGAATTTAGATCACAACATATTGATGATGACTCTAGTGAGGAATAATCGATATCGATCAAGATAGACAATCTTAAGGAGAGTAACATCATACACCTTGACTTTGATATTGAACACCTTGACAACATTTCCATTATGACCATTACAGTCTTTTGCCTTGACCAGATGGGCATTTCCTTAGCCTCAGTATATCTAGAACTCATTGATTGGGGACAAAAGGAACCTCTTGACATAGCCACCTTTCCAGATGTTGATGCTATTGTTCACTATCTTTGTTCTGTTAATCCCAAAACAAGTTCCACCCACGAATTCAATAGAAAATATTACAATCAAGGGAGTGCCAAGAGTCTTAGTTACAAAATGAATGAAAGAAATAATACATCTATAAGTGACAACCATACAATGGTAGTATTAGATCATGAAAAAGTAAAAAGAAAGGGTGTATGCAATGGTGAAAACCTCTTGTAGGCACCAAATCATGAGAGACTTGACACTCTTCCTTAACATTATTAGGAAAGATCTTCCATACTGATTGAGACCACATAGGCAATGAAAATTGGTACTCGAGAAACAACAAACATCATACACCTAGGTACATCATCGACAAAGCAAGAAAGACCAGATTTTACCAAGTTTTTAAACTAAAGACAAATCATTTTTGCTTGGTCCTATGTTGATATGCTAGGATTGGATCTTGATTTGATAATGCATCACTTATCCATAGCTCCTAAAACAAAATTAGTAAAGTAGAAACTAAGAAAAATGCACCCACATATATCTCTACCAGTGAAAGAAAAATTGAAGGAACTATTAGATGTGGGGTTCATCTGACCAATTGACTATGCAAAGTGGAACTCAAATATTATACCTGTGTCTAAACCATATAAGAGCATTATAGTAACTACAAATTTCAGGGATCTCAGCAAGGCTTGTCCAAATGATGACTTTCCTTTGCCCAACATAGACATCATTGCAAATTTACCAGTAGGTCAATCTATTCTATCACTCATGGATGGTTTTTCAGGATATGATTACATCAATATAGTGCTAGAAGATCATTATAAAAGAAGTTTCACATGCCCTTGGGGTACATATTATTGGATTGTCATGCCTTTTGGACTAAAGAATTTAGGGGCAACTTATCAACATGCAATGAATACAATTTTTTATGAAATTATGCACATATTCATGGAGGATTATGTAGACAATCTAATAGAAAAACCACTCACTTGTGAGGGACATCTAGAGATCTTGGATAAGATATTTCAACATTTAGAAAATTTCAAGGTGCAACTTAATCTAAAATAGTATCTGTTTAGAGTCACATTTGGAAAACTCTTGTGATACATAGTCTAAGCTAAGGGCATAGAGCTATATCCAATAGAGGTTCAACCAATGAAGGAAGTGTCAGCTCCGAGGAACATCAGTAAGCTAATATCTTTACAAGGAAGACTATAATCTATCAAAACACTCATCTCACAATTGGTCGACATATGTCATCCTTTTACTCATTTGTTACATAAGAATGTTCCTTTCAAGTAGGATAAAAATTGTGAAGAACCCTTTAGTCAACTAAAACAATTTTTGATGAATCCACCTATATTGATGTCACCAATGGAAGGAAAGTCACTTTTACTCTACATATCATCTATTGAGTTATGATTAGGAGCTCTTTTAGCATAAGAATATTCTTCAAGAAAAGGAAGGGCTATTTATTACATTATCAGGACATTAATTGGCAATGAACTTAAATATATATTCATTGAAAGAACATGCTTAGTAGTGGTGTTTTCTTCTCAGAAACTATGGCACTATATGTTGACACATGTAGTCAAGCTAATAGCCAAGTTTGATCCACTAGAATATCTTCTCATCTAAGTCACATTAATAAGTAGACAAGCAAAGTGGGTAATGATATTGAGTGAATTCAACATTGAATATCTGGATATAAGAGAAATCAAGGGTCAAGTAATTATAGATCAATTAGTTGAAGCACCATTACAAGATGATTATCCTATGCACATTGAATTCCCCAGTGTACATGTTCTCACAATTGCAAGACACCCCTAGAAAATATACTTTGATGGGTCTTACACTCAACATGAATTAGGTGTTGGAATCTTATTTATCACTCCTCAAGGACACATGATTCCAAAATCATTTAGGTTTATGTTTCCTTGTAAAAATAATGTGGCCAAATATGAATCATTAGTCACCAATATTAAGGTAGTAGTGGAGTGAAAAATCACAAAATTGCAGGTCAATGGAGGCTCTCAACTGGTCATCAACCAAGTAACTGATGAATATCAAATAAAAGATGACAAGATGATGTCATAGAAGAGAATGGTATATGAATTCAAGAAATAATTTATTGAGATTAAGTTTGATCAAATCCCAAGGATAGACAACAAAGTTGCAGATTCCATGGCGACCATTGCTTTGCTTCTACAAATTCCTAAAAATCGAAATCATTATGAATTATTTGTGAAATAAATATTTACTCTTGCATATAATAGTCCCGATTCCCAAAATATTTGCCATCTAGTTGGTCCCAATTCGTCAACCTATGGTAGGATCTATACATATCTAAAAGTGAATACCCTTCCACCCAATCTATCCCAAAACCAAAAATAAAATTTTATCCATCAAGTATCCTGATACACCCTAATAGTTGATACACTTTATTGACAGGGTCTTGATCCTACTCTCCTTAGATGTCTTGAATGTGAAAAATTCAAAATGGCCTAACAAGAAGTTCATGAGGGTATTTGTGGTACTCATTCAAGTAGTCCTACTCTAGCTAAGAAACTCTTATAATTAGGATACTATTGGCTAAGAATGGAGAAAGATTCTTTTCAATTTTCTAGAAAGGGCAAGAAGTGTCATGTTCATGGGAACCTCATACACACACTTACACAAGAGCTACAACTTCTGACATCTACATGGACTTTTTATCAATGAGGGGTTGACCTCGTGGGTAAGATTCACCATTCTTCCTTTAATGGCCACAAGTTTATTATCACAACCACTAAGTATTTTACAAAATGTATTAAAGCTATCCCACTAACCACTATCACCCCAAAACAAATTTCTTCTTTAATCTTGAATTATATTTACTATCATTATGGCACTCCTATCTCCACTATCACAGATAATGGTAGACCCTTTAAGAACCAAGATGTTCAAGAACTTTGTGACTAATTCCATATCTTGGACCAATTATCTATACCCTACTATCCTCAAGAGAATGGAAAAGAATAAGCCTCAAGCAAGACTATTTTTAAAATCCTAAAGAAAATTGTCAACAATGCTAGTTGTGATTGGCACAAACAACCAAACCATTCCTTGTGGGCATACCATACTAGCATTCATTCCTCTACTAAAGAAACACCATACTCCCTTGTGTACGATTTAGAATCCATCTTACCCATTGAGGTTGAGCTACCTTCACTTCGAGTAACATTGAAAGGACTCCTCCTAAATGAAGAATATTTGGTATCCAGAATGCAAGAGTTGGAATTGCTAGGTGAACACAACCAACATGCTTTTGATCACCTAAAATATTATAAACAAAGGATGTCAAGAAGATATAACCACAAAGTAAGGCCAAGTATGTTTTAGGTTAGTTATTTTCTATGAAAAAAGAATTTGACAGTCAACAACGCCATGAAAAGAAAGGAAAATTTGAGCCTAATTGGCTAGGTCCTTTTTTCATCATCTCTCCATTATGATCTAGGGCATATCATTTGTCTACACCCGAAGGGGATTTGTTTGAAGAAACTATCAATAGAATACACCTCAATAATTTCTATACTTAAGTTATCCAATGCATGGATATAATGAAAAATAGAACAAAAAAATATAAAAATTGAAAAATTAGAAAAAATTGAAAAATTAGAAAAAATTCAAAAAAAATAAAAAATAAAAAAAATCATAAAAGATGAAGGTGAAATTAAAGCAAGTGGTGAAAACCTAGAAAAAGATTCTATTTGTGATAGATAGACTCTTGCATCTATTGGTACATACGTCATGTATCTACATTTTGTCATCATTATACATATCCATAATAAAACCTTGTGTAAATATTCAAGCATTGCAAAAAAATGTCACCATGGCTTGGTGATCATTGTATATATCCATAATTCAAGGTTTATTTTTGGACTAGGGACAAAATATTGAACCTTTTTGGGGTGATCAAATTTGAGTTTAAACCTACAGAAAATGAAACAACAAGACCAATGTCGCAAAACAAAGATCATGAAAACCAATGATGAACATTAAAAAAACCTTGAACGCATATGTAAAAGAAAGACAAAAGAATAAAATTAAAAATTAACTAGCAAGATGATTTTATCTGACAAATGCCATGAATAAGCATGGATGTTCATCTATGGTATCTTGATTTTTGTTGTTATCATGTTTCCTAAGAAACTCAAGGATGTCATCAACTAGAGGAGCAAGAATGGGGCATGATAGTTTCTTTGTTTTATATTTGTGAGTTAATCTTTAGACATATGTGAATGGATCCAAGGACATAACCAACAAAGAGGTCATTGAGTAACTTTCCACTTCACATATAATAAGGATTGACTCTTGGTTGTTTAACACAAGCAATACCCAGGTCATCTCGATTACATATACCTAGATGCTTGTAAAACATCCAAAATCAAAATCCATGTAAGAAGAACTGAGGTCATCATGGTTCAATTAGACCTTGATGTTTGTACTATATTCCAATATTTTTAAAGATCAATGATGATAAAAATAATAGTGGGATAACTGAAAGGATGGGCATGCATTATCAGGTTTATATTCCTTAGATTAAAATACTTTTGCATAACCTATCATTAAATAGATTTTCCATGGCTCAATATCCTAAGATGTTTATTCTTTAAGTCCATATCTTTCTTATTTATGATTGAGTACACTTAGCATGAACAAAAAAAAATCATCATATTATTACATTTAGTTGCATGTTAATTAATTATGTTCATAATCATTCATTTAATTAGTACACAATAAATTTCATTTTAGTTGCATTGATACATTAACTTCACCACATCATCACAATCATATGTACATAGGATCATTGCATCATTGCATAAGCATAAGCATCATATGAAATCATCTCATCAAACATTAATATAATTCATACATCCATATCAATGCTTAATCATAACCATGTATAAATTTCATCACATTTCATATTCATATGTAACTAAGCGTTATCATCATCACATGCTCCATATAATCATCATATAAACATATTAAAAGAAAACCATCTGCATAAATCTAGATCAAAAAGGCATATCACATCATCAGATAAACATTTAAGCATATAGAATAGAAACCACATGCAAGAATCCATCATGTAAATAAAGTATAAATCATGTAAGATATAGTACGCATCCAACCATCTGATACATATCATATCATAAAGAAATAATCTATATCCAAGTGTACAATAATGTCAAATATATAAGAGAGATACATCTCAAGACAAAATGAATCATCAAGTGTCTAGAAGGGAATGTATAAATCAAAGAAAACAAAAGCCAATGCATCTAAGTTGTGCTCCCTCCAGACACTGTTGGCCTAGCTGAACCTCCTACTGTAATAACCATGTTCTCTATGCATGGTCATTTCCATCTAGATCTACTAACTGAAACCTTTGTGTAGATAATGACATGCTAAACAACAAGAATGGTTTTTGGAAGTTTGATGATATTGTTGGAATAATTCTACAAATATGTTCTTTAGAGATATTTGAGAGATGTTTTATCATTGTTGTCGACATATTTCTTTGTCTGTTGTAGTGATGCAGTGAAGTTCAGTGAGTTAGATTTTTCAGCATGTTCAAGATCACAGTTTGTGGATTAAGGGGTTTGTACATGATTGCCTATAGTTGATTCAATTCAAATTTTAGAGGTTTGCATGAATATTTGATTGAGTTATGGGTATCAATGTTATGTTGATTTTTCTTTTGTTAAGATTTGACAGTGTTTAGTAATATTTTGATCTACATTGCTCCACATTGTAATATCTTATTTTGCAGATTTGGAGGTATGTTTGGGACATTTGTGTGTATACCCTATTCAAGTGGTTCATGGTTTGGAGATCCACAAGTTATTTTTTAAGGTTGAAAGTCATTGCAATTAGTGTTCCTGAGGTTCGATATGAAAATGTTGATGATTGTAATAATTTGTGTTGGTGTGGATGTTTCTGTGGTAATTTATGATGCTTTTGGATGTTTCTAGATCGTGTGCCTTTTATTTTGGTGGTCTCCATTGATAATTAAGATCATAATTAGGGTTTTCCTTCGATATATTATTATTCTTCATGTTCTTGGTTGAGCAGATGCTTGTAGCAAGTCGCAGATATTTGAGGCATAATTTTTGGAGGTGTAGCATATTCAAGGTAATTGATCTAGGTCCATGCTTTGTCTTAGCCAACATTGGTTTGGTATATATGTGATAATCTGTATTTTATCAATAACAAAATTATTGTAATTTTTTTATGTGTGTTGAACCGACCTTGTTGATTTTTCCAAGGTTGATTTCATGCATAAATAAATGTAATAATCTTCTATGAGGTATGGAAGAGTGGATGTGTGTGAGATAATAATGCATTAATCTTTCGAAAGTAAAAAAGAATTTTGAAGAATAAAGTCAAAGTTGTCGTATGCTTAACCGAAACTGCAACCAGATAGTAATGATGCTATTTCTCGGTTCATGCTCTCTAGATGTGATCCAAATTCATTTGTAAGGTAGTGAGCCTTCCCTAGGTTGTAGCCCTTCTTATTTTTGAGTAGTAAGATCTAGGAAATATTCCTCAATGCATGTTCATTCCCTAATGTTATACTTCTAATAGAGTATACCTATTTTGTGGGTTCATTCCCGTCATGTCTTTTTCCCTAATACGGTTTCCACATCAAAAATATTGGTGTTATGTGTGTTTATAATGTGTTGTTGATTTATACTTTCATGCTTAACTAGATCAGATCTAAGATTAATTTTAAGTTGTGTAGGTTTTTGGTGACAACTTATTAATGCCCCCTCTCAGTTGTCTTCCTTATTTCACCAATGATATCATTATATATATTTTGGTAATACTCGACCTCATTGGTTGAGCATTGGATCTCTCGAATAGTCTTCCTTGTGATGGTCCCAATAGTGGTCATCTCTAATCTATCAACAAGGGCCTTAGAACGTCCATATCACTCAATCATTGAATCTCTCTCAGTCTATAGCTGAGATACTTGTTCTTATAACTTCCCCAGATATATCTACAACCACTGAACTATGCTCTACAATCCAGCTATATGTTCCTATTGGTGATGAGGTGACACTATAATCTGAACTACATAAAACTGAGATGACTATGGATCCTGTGCAACCTGTATAGTCACATCCTGCAATAGAACTAATGCCAGAGGCATATCTGACTTCCTCCTCCAAACCAAGGGATACTCCTCAGCCTCCTCCACATCCTCCTCACCACTACCAACACCTACATCTCCCATCCCCCTGCCTACCTCCACTCTCCCTACATATCCTCTCCCCATGATGACCTCACCACCTTGACCACCTCCATCTCTCGATCTTCATCTCCACATCCTTCATAAAGGATTACCCTCATCATCAAACTCCTCTAATGGAGGTATAGGCTTTCTAAGACTTGTCTATCTAGGAAATAAATGCTCTACCAAATAATAAAAATATTGTGGTGTCATGACCCCATCTAAGATATCAAGTCTCATATACCAAGCTTAATAAGGAAGTAAATTAAACTCTGCTCTAGCTTCTTCAGAAGACAAGGAAGACCCCCAATTTTATGTGTCCTTATGTGTTCAAGCATATATGGAAGAACCTTGAGGTATACCCTTAGTCTGCCTGTACTACCTCCACATAGGAGTCAAAATGAATATTTCAATAATGTAGGGTGTTCGACCAATCAAATACTAGGACTAAAAAGGAGATGGTACCTCTGTAGCATCCTCCTACTAGACCTCAAAATCAAGATAAGGTCTTTATGTCACCCTATCTAGATCATCCAAAGCTCATCTTCACTACTCTAGTGCCCCTAGAATTGTCTAGGAAGCCACACCATTGTATGCATCAATGTAAGCATGTTCGGATGCCTGTTACTGAACTGCAACTAGATGTGTCATCGCTATATGCTCCTAGGCCCATATTTGTAATAAGATAAGTCCTACTAATAGAATGGATTCCCTATCATACACCACATGATGAAAATCATGATAAAGGTATGCCAACAGGAGGACCTACCATGCGTAATGGGTACCCTATGTCACCATGTTCTCCAGAATTGGGCCCCACCCCACTACCAATCCATGTGATATCATGTATGATGAATAATGATCAAAAACTAATATGCTAACTAGTACTGACGGGGGGGGGGGGGTCAATCAGCACAGACAAAAACTTTCTCCACACTTTATCATATTAAAACAATGTTGATCAATTGTCTTCACCACTGAACTTAAAAATGGGTATACCAATTAAACACAGATACTTCAAACAACATCTGACAAATCTTAAATCTTGATGACTACTTTCTGATATAATCAAGTATGAGTTGTATAAACAATACCATAATCACTTAGC
This sequence comes from Cryptomeria japonica, assembly GCF_030272615.1. Classification (NCBI taxonomy): domain Eukaryota; kingdom Viridiplantae; phylum Streptophyta; class Pinopsida; order Cupressales; family Cupressaceae; genus Cryptomeria; species Cryptomeria japonica. The sequence continues at coordinate 285,792,970 of NC_081408.1, read as the reverse complement.
ACTACATAAATATTTATCTTTAATCAAAGACTATTCAATCATCACAAGAAAACTCACAACCCATAACACACAAATATTTCACGTGGAAACCCAAATGGGAAAAACCATGGTGGGGATGAATACCCACAAGCTTGTTTGAACTCTTTTGAAGTGCACTCTGTTAGAAGCCTAGTTTGGTTAAAGACTTTGCTATAGGTTTTGTTAGGAACTGATCCTTTTATAGATCACCTGGTTAAGGGATGGCTATAAACCCTGTTAAAAGTTACCTCGCTAGAGGATTTAAAGAACTCAATGAACTTGAGTGACCTGGCTAGAGGATTTGCAACAAGCCTGTTAAAGCTACTCAGTAAAGGGATTTTCCTTCTGTTGAAATGGTTAGAAGTCAACAGGTAAAGCTATCATCTGATAACAACAATACTTGCTAAGGCAGATCCTTTTCATCTCCTTTCCTCTACAATCACACTCTATAGATTCCACACTCTGGTTTGGCAAGTATCTCAACATGCAGACATAAACACATCATTTGCCAACCCAAACAATGACAAACATCATCAACCTTATAGACAACAATTAGGTCGGTAGCATAAACCCTAAACCCTAAACATTTTAGGTTTATAATTACAAGTGGTCTAATCCTGACTGTTAGATCCATTACATAAAATGAAGTGATCTAAATCAGATCTCAAGTCATTCTACATCGTCCAATCTTTACCGCATCTAGAAATCAGTAACCCATCGTGCGCTCTTCATACACCGCTCAGAACAACGCGTATTCCTGAGGTAGATATTCAATGCATTTGATCTTCACACACAAGATCCTCAAGGAAATCCTGCTCATGCACATATCTGACATGGAACCCTAGAGCGGAACAGAGACTACCAACCAGTAGTCACACTTAGTGAACCCTAACACCAGTCCACTCCATCCCGGTTGACCATAACCGCTTCCAAGCTTCATAACAGTTCATACCAGTTCACCTATTGACATTAATGACAACATACATTGTCACAGCTTCATCATATGCCAACAATCTCCCCCTTTGGCATTGATGGCAATACTCAGTGAATCATTGCCCAGTAACATTTAGTTTAGTTTCAAACAATCACTACCACCACCATTTGGACTGGTCAATGTGTACATGCTTAATATCTTCTCCCCAAACAATATATCTTCTTCATCAGATATCTTCTACCACTTTAACAGCAATGCCAAAGTGGAGGCAAAAGATTCCAAGCTCCACTATGCTGCTCCCGTTGTGGAGTAGCATCCTTCAACACATCAATCCTATAAGATCTGACACAGTAGTACCAGACTGATGTGGAGCACACCAATTTAGTTTACTTCATGAAGGGGTAGAACCCCTAATTCACCTCTCTAATAGGTAAATGTAGTCTTCGGTAAGGGTTTAGTGAATATGTCTTGTAACTGCTCCTTACTGGAAATATGTTCTAATACAACCTCTTTATTCTGAACCTTTTCTCTCAAGAAATGATACTTGATTTCAATGTGCTTTGTCCTAGCATGCAATACCGGATTTTTCAAATTATTGATTGCACTAGTATTATCATAGAAAATACTCACTGGTTCAGATATAGGCACTTTGAAGCCATTCAATACATGCTTCATCCAGATTACCTGAGTGTTGTTCATAGAAGATGCCACATACTCTACTTCAGTTGTAGACTGGGAAATACAACTCTGCTTCTTGCTTGTCCATGAGACTACTCTTCCACCAAGGAAGAACGCTCCACCGGTTGTACTCTTTTGGTCATCCATATTACCTACCCAATCTACATCTGTAAACACTTTGAGACCAAAGTCGCCATTGTATGGATACCACAATCCATAATCAATTGTCCCTTTAAGGTATATAAGAATCATCTTTACTGCTACCAAATGGGATTCTCTTGGACTCTTCTGAAAATGGTCTATTATGCCCACTGCATTAGTAATATCTGGTCTATTATGCACCACATAGTGCAGCTTACCGATCATTGATTGGTACTCCTCATCCACCAATGCTATATCATCCTCCTTTGTTAGTTTATAGCCGGTCAACATCGGTGTTCCAATTGGTTTGCTCTCCTCCATGCCAAAGGTCTTCAATACCTCTTTGATATACTTGTACTGGGTAGTGAAGATACCCTCCTTCATCTGCTGAATTTGTAGACCAATGAAGAACTTTATCTCTCCAATCAGAGACATCTCAAACTCTTTCTTCATTTCATCTACGAATGCATGGCTCATTTCATCATCTCCTTCAAAGATTATGTCATCTACAAATACTTTACAAATCAGAATCTGATCACCTCCAAATTTCACATAGATGTTGCTATCCTCGCTTGTCATCTGAAATCCTATCTTCATAAGATGAGAGTGTAACCGTTCATACCATGCCCTTGGTGCTTGTGTCAATCCATATAGGGCCTTGTGTAATATACACACCATGTTACTATCTTCTGACAAATAAAATCCATTTGATTGCTCGATATACACTTCTTCTTCTAGGATTCCATTCAAGAAAGTAGACTTCACATCCATCTAGTATACCTTAAATCCCTTGAATGTTGCAAATGCAAGTAGCATTCAGACACCTTTCAGTCCATCCACTAGGGCAAAGGTTTCTACATAGTCTTCTACCTCTTTCTGAGCATATCCCTTGCATACTAGTCTTGCCTTGTTCATTACCACTGTGCGTGCTTCATTCAACTTATTCTTGAAGACCCATTTCATACCTATTATATTCTTGTGTTCTGGTTTGGGTACCAAGGACCATGTTGCATTCTTTTTTATCTAGTTCAGCTCCTCTTCCATTGCCTTTATCCAGTCTTCATCGGTAAGTGCCTCTCTAGTGGTCTTAGGCTCAAATTCTGAAATCATGCAAGAGTTTTTTTTCACCTTTCTCCTTGTGAGTATCCCTGCATCTTTATCTCTTATGATCTACTTCAGATCATGATGTAGTTTCACATACCTATGAATGACCCTAGCTGGTTCTTCTTCCTTTTCCTCTTCTTCTTCACCTATTGTAGCTTCTACCAGTATAGGAACACTGAGGTCTTGCTGGTGTTTGCAACTATTTTCCTTCTTAACCGGTTCCCAAAAGGCTATACCTGGTTCATCTTCTGCTTGCTTGCTGCAGGTTTCCTCAGGCTCCTCAAGGGATTCATCAAAACAATTTTTTGAGTCCTGTTGTTGTAGCATTTAAGAGCTTTTCTTTTAGTGGAACATCCCAGAAATATTCCTTCATCACATTTAGCATCAAATTTACTCAAATGCTCACCTCTTCTGATATAGCATTTACTGCCAAACACTTTGAAATAACCCACACTAGGAGTTCTCCCATTTCAGTAATCATTGGGGGTTTTGTCTTTACCTCTCTTGATGAATACCTGGTTCATGGTATAGACTGCAGTGCTCACCGCTTCTCTCCAAAAAGTGTGAGCAACCTTTCCTTGGATCATCATAGTTCTGGCCGCTTCAACTACAGTCCTGTTCTACCTTTCTACTATGCCATTCTGTTGTGATTTCCTTGGGACAGACAACTGCCTCTTCATATCATTCTCTTCACAATACTTGTTAAATTCATCAAAAGTGAATTCACCTCCCTGATTAGTTCTTAGGCATTTTATTCTTCTTCCACTCTCCTCTTACACCAATGCTCTGAAGGCTTTGAACTTTCCAAACGCCTCAGACTTGTCTTTCAAGAATGTGACCCACATCATTCTTGAGCAGTCATCAGTAAGAATCATGAAATACTGACCTCCCTGAATACTTCTAGTCTTCATTGGACCACAGAGATCGGTGTGCACAAGATAGAGTAAGTTCTTTGTTGAAAAAGACTCACCTTTCAATGTTGAGGAAGGCATCTTCCCAAGTTGACATTCTCTACATAAAGCATTCTCTGGTTTGTTCAGCAAGGGTAATCCTCTTACTAGCCTTTACAATATTATCAAAATTCATATGACAAAGTCTCCTATTCCATATCCAACTCTCATCAAACTTCGCCATAAGGCACTGACTAATCCTGGCATTTAGTTGAAATAGGTTTTCTCTAGTCTTCTTACTGATGGCAATAAGTTCACCACTCTTTCCAATTATTTTGCAAACTCCACCTTTGAACTCTAGAATGAGTCCTTTGTTGTTCAGCTAAGCAACACTCAAAATATTGTGCTTAAGACCTTCCACCCAGTAGACATCATCCGCATTGCTCTTTCCATTCAGTGATATGCATTATTTTCCTTTCACCATACAAGGTGCATCATTGCCAAATCGGACAACACTTCCATCATATTCTTCCAGAGATAGAAACTTTCTCCAATCACCAGTCATGTGGCGAGAACACCCTCTATCAATGATCCACTCATTAGAGTTGTCACTGTGAGAGACAAGAGCTTTCTGATCAGACACCTCTTCCTTTACAGATACAGACACTATGTCCTCATTCTCCTCATCCTCAGATTCTTCATCGGTAACACCTTCATCTACTGCAACAAGACAATTTCTCCTACCTACTTTATACTTTCTAAACCTTTCTGTTTTATCCTTATTGTCATTGTTAGGACAGTTAACAACTATATGTCCAATCTTATTGTAGGAAAAACATTTTAGAGGAAGCTTACCTCTATATTTTCCGGTGCCTTTTGGAAGTCTCTTGGCAAGAAGAGCTTCAAATTCCATCAGAATCTCCTCATCATCCATTTCTCTGCTTGGCCTAGATTTATAATTGGTGCTGACCTCTTTTCCTTTTCTTGTTGGTGCAGAGGAAACAGACACTCTAAAGACTGACTCTATTTTCTGAACACTACCATCATAGCTATTCAATTCATATGCAGTCAACTTTGCAATGATAGAGTCTAGAGATACCTTTGTCTTGTCGATGGACCTTAACTCCTGAATAGTGGCAACCCTAATTGCATAGACTGATAACAATGATCTCAAAACTTTACTGACAATGGTGGCATCATCAATTGTTCCACCAATGCACTTGATATCTCCAACCACAGTCTTGATCCTTATGCCATATTGCTGAATGGTCTCACCTTCAACCATCCTAATGTCTTCAAATTTTTCTTTGAGGCTTTCTTCCTTAGCCTACTTGACATGCTCATCACCACCATAAATGGTTTCCAGTGTGTCCCATACATCTATAGGAGTATCCTTATCTTGTACATCAATGAACTCAATATCAGACATGTCAGTAATAAGGGCTTCCATGACTTGCCCATTTTCTTGAATCTCTCTTTTCTGATCATTGGTTAGAGTGCCAGAAGGGATTACATAGGTATTCTCAACATTGCTCCAGTGTTGAGCACCCAAACTCCTAATATAAATCTTCATTCTATCCTTCCATATTTTGAAGTTATCCCTATTGAACTTAGGACCTTCCCTCTTCATCATTAAAGTAGGATCTTTTGCCTCAAATGGTTAAGCTTATATCACTGAGGACCTAGAGTTGCTCTGATACCAATTGATGAATAATGATAAAGAAATAATACCCTAACTAGTACGGAGAGCGGGGGGGTGAATCAGTACAGACAAAAACTTTCTCAACACTTTATCAAATTAAAACAATGCTGACCGGTTGTCTTCACCACTGAACTTAACCATGGGTATACCGGTTAAACACAAATACTTCAGACAGCATCTGACAGATCTTAAATCTTGATGACTACTTCCTGATATAATTAAGCATGAGTTGTATCAACAATACCATAATCACTTATCATTGCATGCATATTTAACTTTAATCAAAGACTACTCAATCATCACAAGAAAACTCACAACCCATAACACACATATTTTTCATGTGGAAACCCAAATGGGAAAAACCACAATGGTGATGAATACCCACAAGCTTGTTTGAACTCTTTTGAAGTCTGCTCTGTAGCCTAGTCCGGTTAAAGACTTTACAGTAAGGTTCTATTAGGAACTGATCCTTTTAGAGATCACCTAGTTAAGGGATAGCTATAAACCCTATTAAAGGTTGAAACCCTATTAAAGGTTACCTCGCTAGAGGATTTAAAGAACTTAATGAGCTTGAGTTACCTGGTTAGACGATTTGCAACAAGCTTGTTAAAGATACCCGGTCAAGGGATTTTCCTTCTGTTCAAATGGTTAGAAGTCAACAAGTAAAGCTTTCATCTGATAACAACACTACTTGCTAAGGCAGATCCTTTTCACCTCCTCTCCTCTGCAACCACACTCTACAGATTCTACACTCTCGTTTCACAAGTATCTCAATATGCGGACACCAACACATCATATCCCAACCCAAACAATAATAAACATCATTGACCTTATAGACAACAATTAGGTCAGTAGCATAAACACTAAACCCTAAAAATTTTAGGATTACAATTACAAGCAGTTTAATCCTGACCGTTAGATCCATTGCATATAATGAAGCGATCTAAAGCAGATCTCAATTCATTCTGCATCATCCAATCTTCACTACATTTGGAAATCAGTAACTCATCATGCGCTCTTCATATACCACTTAGAACAATGCGCATTCTTGATGTAGACATTCAATGCATTCGATCTTCATGCACAAGATCCTGAAGGAAATCCTTCACATGCACATAACTGACATGGCACCACGATATGATCCTTATATCTTAATTAACTAATCATAGAATGTCATCAATTGCACCACATAAGCCAAACTAGAAACCCTAGAGCTGAATAGAGACTACCAACTGGTAGTCACACTTAGTGAACCCCAACACCATTCCACTCCATCTCAGTTGACCATGACCATTTCCAATCTTCATACCAGTTCATACTTGTTCATCTATTGACATCAATGACAACATACATTGTCATTGCTTCATCATATGCCAACAATGTACTCCCGAACAATGTCAGGCCCCTTAATATCCTCATCTCCAAAGATCCTCTACAAAGAATCTATTTACCCTATCTCATGATAATCATACTAAACCAATTCTGAAGTCAAGGAGATGTAATGAATCCTATATACATCCTCATTTGTGACAGTCATCTCTCTAGTAGGCAAGTGGAAATTGTTGTGGTTACTATACCACCTCTTAGCCAAAGCTGTCAACAAGCCTTTGTTTGTTCTATACTCAGGCATAAATAAAATGTGTGATATCCAACAAGATGCAATAACAACTATATTTGCATTAATGAGATCTCTTGTCATCATAAAAGTATTTAGGTATTGCTTCCGAGACATCAACACATCTAAATCATCCTGTAAAGTGATATCAACAAAATGTCAGTTATTTATCCAATCAATTAATCACTTCACCCAACTATCCTATCATCTCACTAAAGATTTTGACCAATCTTTTTGAGTGTCTATCAATGATGCTCATCAATCAGAAGGTCATACAATTGATCAACCGTTACTATCATCAATCTTTGAGTTTATATCATTGGCACTCATCAATCATGAGGTCAATTAGTTGATCAATCCTATTAATCATCAATTTTTGGATTTATATCATTGATTCTCATCAATCAGGAGGTCAATTAAGCTCAAAAAATCATTCAATTGGGCTAAATTCTTAAAGCAATCAAAACATTGACTAATTTTTTCACAAAAATAAGAAAATAACTCTCTATTTAAAATGTACCAAAATAGTGATTAAAATAACTAAATCAATAATTAAATGCATTAAAAAAATTCATTAAATACGCTAGAAACATGATGAAAAGTGCCACAACCTATCAAATGCGCTAAAAACCCTAACCTATAAAATGCACCAAAATAGTCCTCAAAGGCGGAAAAACACTTATCATATGTGCCATGAAAAAAATTAAAGGCACCAAAATATCTATCAAATGTGCAACAATATTTTAAATGCACTAAAAGCCACTAAAAACCACACTAAAAACTAGTAAAAATCCAAAAAATATAATAATCTAAAGCGTTTCAAATCCACTCACCGAAGGTCCATATTTCGTTGGCCTGTTGAATTGATGAACCCACTCAAATTGATGTTACTGGTAAGGTGGCACCGTCCTTCTTCAAGATTCTTCTCTCTTAAATGCTCAACTAAACTTTGAATGTGCAAATGAGGTGGATAACTAAACCTAGTGCCTTATATAGCTCATGTGGAAGTGAGAAGGGTGTGCCACAATGGTGGATGTGTGGGGAATCCTAGGTTAATGGTGTAATTTCATTAATTTTAAAATAACCAAATCATTTTATCTAGAAATCAATTTCAAAATTTTAAAAAATATTTTTTAAAAATTGAATTTTTTTTCAAAAATCATAAAAATTAAAAATGTTTCTCAATTGATCTCCCAAGGGGGCATCCATCTGTAGCCAAAAATTGAATTTTCATCTGAGGCAACACAATCAAAATTTCCTTTGAAACAACAAGTCAAAAACACATTGTCGCAAAGACGGGCAAAATGAATACACCAAAAATTTGGCTTGAGAAAAATTAATTAAATACAAGATATTTTATTAATATCTAATTCCTATATCTATAAATAAATTCTCTAATTTATTTATATGATTCATGGAATTCATTCTTCTTATCCTAAAAACGTTTATGCCTCATCCATCAACTCATCTTATCATGCCACATCAACATGTGTCTTATAAAATTAAATATTCTCAAATATCTTCAACAAACTAAAGAGACACATGGTATTTCAACTAATTGGGAGGACACTTGGCATTCCATTTTTCTCTCCACTATCCACATATCCCTTGTTTCCCCTTAAGGAAACATGATCCACTTTTCTCTCCAACTACTCCATCTCCAACCCTTGATCTTCTCAAATCAAATCCTAACCATCCATCTTTGCCACCTAGGTCATGAGCCTTAAAAAATGTATAAATAAATATTCATTTGCACAAATAAAGGTCTAGAAGATAGAATATCGTTTGCACAAATTAGGAACATTAAGCATTTCTATCATTTTAGCAATGTTTGACCATTTAGCATAGCATAGTGTACTTTGTATCATTTTGGCATAGAACAATGAAGAATTTAATCATAATGTAGATTATATTGCATCTCATCTAGATTAATCTCATACAATTTTAGGAATAATTTCTTGCATTTGCATTGAATCTCGATTCTCCTGGTTGTCATTTTGAAATCCACAAGTGCATATATCTGAGAGATAATATGTCTTAGTAAATCGTTGGAGATAGAGAACAATGGGCCATTCACGAGAACAATGAGTTTGAATTCCTTTATGTTAATTTTATTTCAATTTAGTCTCATTGATGTGTTTAGTGTTTAATTTGATTGGCTCGTAATTGTAGTACATAGTTATAATTTATGTTGTGAAAATAACATATTCTATTAAGGCATCCTAACTTGATGGTGGCTTGCGATAAATCCAACAATTGAGAGGTGAGCTTCTTGTTGGCTTGGAAGAAGTTTGTGTTCTTATGTGATTCCAAAAAAAATGAAACATTATATGTCCTCAGAGAGATCTCATCTACCCCTTGTTTGAATGTATTTTGTTATTAAAGAAAAGTGTATATATGCCTTAATAAAAATGTACCTTTACAAGATTACTTTACAACCATCTATGACTTATCCATCAATAAATATATATGAATGCAATTGTCCAATGAAAAAAATTAATGTATGTATTTATGTACATATGATAAAATAAAAATTACATATGTAGAAGAATTTATTTGCATAACATTGTTAACCGAGTTTTCTTGTTTATAAACTTATATGTATTCAAATATATTTATGCATAAAATACAATATATATTAAGGCTTTGACAATTTCTATGATCTAGTCCCGCATCTCCTTGAATTGTGTTTATAGTGAAACTTTCATACTATTGTTTATAAATCTATTTGCTAGAAAATAAGTAAGAAAAGGGAGAGACTTACTTGTATTAAAGCTAATAATAATACTGAAAAAAGAAAAGAGAAACTATTGGAACCCTAGTCTACTAGGGTTTTTTCTTAATGTATAGATATTATACCTGAGTATTCTACAATGACTAATTGAGAAAGATATTTTGGCTTGTTAAAATTAAAAAATGAGATATAATATCCATTGAAGAGAGGAAACTTTAGTTTGTAGATAGCATATGTTGTCTTCCTCTCTAAAGCTTAGATATGCATGCAACATTTGTGCTTAAATGAAGAAAACGGCCTATAAGTCCTATATAATAGAAAGAATAAAATGAAATATATGTATAATCAACTAGGGAATTGGATAAAATAAACTAAAAAAAAAAATATATAGTTGAATGGTAATGCGATGGACCTATTTGGTATATTGGCTTGCTTATGTGTGGATCCCCATAGTGCACCCCAACTTTATGGCCATGGCCTTATGGAGCAATGACATCGCAAAGAGAATAGGTTCTCCTTTCTAAGGTGTGACTTATGAGTTTGACCATAACCATTAACCCTTTGTTCCCCCACCATAACATATATCTTTGGTAGCATGATACTATTATAGGCTACAATGTATCGGTTCCCATAGGTCATTGTTTTCCATTGCATAAAACTATCTTATCTAGGAATGAGGAGAATTTGAAACATTAGAACTACCCCCATTTGTCGTAACAAAGAAGAGGAAAAAATAAAAGTTATAGAAGAGTGAAGTTGTGAATGAAAGAGAAAGGGGGAGGAGGAGGCATTAAGGTTTTGGGCAAAATGCCTTGACTTCAAGCTTGAGCAATTAGCTGTCTCTTTCCACCTTGATCAAAATAATAAAAGCCTATATATTTTTAATGGCTCTTTTGATATTAGCAATCTATTGTTAGAGTTTGTAACCTCTGAAACCAAGACCATGATTGTAAGCACTTCCACAAGAAGAGAGAAATAATGTTCAAAAGAAAATGAATTGTATTGAGAAGTTTTACAAATGTACAATGAGCTTCCTTATATAGGCAAGTGAGATGGAGTAGGTGCAACTACCCTCAAGACAATATTAAATTCATAATGCTGACTCATATCTATGTAGAAGGACACCTAAGGTAACTAACATGAACAATATCGAATGATTGTTTCATGTGACAAATAAAGCTATCATAAGTAAACTTAAATAGAGTAAAAAGAATAAATCTAATTTACTCTAACACCCTTGCTTAAGTGCAACTTAGGGAGCGAAATTATTTATATGATGTAAGACTAATTTTGAATGTGCAATATATGGGTCTTGATAACAAGGCTATGTTAAGTACCCATACACAACTAATCATTAAATTAATCACTTAAAAATAGAGAAAAATTGAAAAGATCATGGAACAAAACTCCTCTCCAAAAAGAACATATGCAAGATATATAAAGTAATAGATTATGTGATGTATGAGGGTCTCACATCAATACCCCAAGAACTACATCCATCACAAGAATCCAATCAATATTTCCTTCATAAGAGGCAAAGTGAAAGACTATATAACCTCCTTAATGAATAAATCCCTGCGAGAATGATAAGTGGTTGAATGGTAAATACGATCCAATGCTTGCAAACTACTTTTCGCCCTTAAGGAAGAAACAAAACCATATATAAACGCAGTTATATGAACAATTTCTCAACGAGTGGCGACGAGATGGTGGCGGTTGCATGCAACACAAGCACATCAACAGTATAATCGCACCACTTGATGTGGTAGGCCCTCACAAAATGAATATCAATGAAATGTCTCTATCAGAGGAAGAAATGAAGTTAACCAGCAATAGGAAATTGAGGCTCGAACCAAAAAAGGATTGGACAAAAGCCATGACCCCAATATGTAATGCCTCGACCAATGTAATATTAGCGACGAGAAAAATGGAGCAGCAAAGGCCGAACTTAGCAGTCAAAAAACACGAACCAATATAATCGATGGTTAAAATCACAGCCAGTAACTGGTAAACAAATGTAATCACAGCCAATGAGAGAGCATTTGATGTTGGAGATAAAGGTGGTCGGTTTAAGGCAGGGCTGAAGCTGGCAAAATATCGACCTCCTCGGTCAAATATATCGATGCCCCAATGATATCGCATCAATACTTTGGTGGTGGGAAAATATATATTGTTGCTTATGATGGAATCAAAGAAAAAAGGTGGAATATCACTCCAATCCAAATTGTACCACAACCACAAAATTGCAATATGTATATTGCTGCCAAAGTTCAAATATTGAAAACTGCAAACTTGGCAGGAAAAATTAAATGATAAATCGCTCCTCCAATTATTGTAGGTATGTATGTCACTGCAGCTGACAAATAGAAACAAGAAAACTGGAGTTAAATAAAATGAATGTCCCAGACACTAAAATGGCACAACTGGAAATAAGATAGTCGGTGCCAAGAATACAGATAGGAAAGAAGAAATAAAAATTTCAATATCGCAACAGGTGTAATCGCAAAATGGAGCTGACTTCTGAAAAATTCTGAGAATTTTCAATGTTGAAATGGTCCTAGGTCACATAGATTGGGTGGCTCCAAAAGAAGTGCCAGAAATATGAGATGAGAGCTAAAAAAAAATTTGGTGAAGGGTTTCAATTGGAAAGACATGTAAGATGAAGAGCTCTGATATCATGTTGGAGTTTGCAGCCTTTATAAGTTAAGATCACGACTACAAGCACTTCTACAAGAAGAGAGAAATAGTGTTCATTAGAAAAAGAATTGTATCGAGAAGTTTTTCAAATGTACAATGAGTTTGCTTATATAGTGAACTGAGATGGAATAGGTAAAACTACTCTCAATATAATATTAAATGCATAATGCCAACTCATGTCTATCTAAAAGGACACCTAAGATAACTAACATGAACAATATTAAATGATTGTTTCATGTGACAAATAAAGCTATCCTAAGTAAAGTTAATTAAAGTAAATAGGATAAATCTAATTTACTCCAACATTTCTAAGATGATATCTTAGGATGTTTATTCTTAAGTGAAACAATTCTAGACAATGCATAACCATTACAAATTATGCGACTTAAGATAAGAATTATTTTTTCACCTCCATAGCTATTTTGTTCTTATATATATTGCTGATATTGCTGATTATTCCTTGAATTTGCAAATATAGAACATCACATTAGGCAGAGCTTTCACTTCATAAGGATAACATAAAGTTGCACTCTTTAATCGATTGACATCACAAATGAGGAAACTAAGTTGCTTAGATATGAAATTCTAAAATAAAATTTATATATATATGACTTAAAATTATCTTTTTTTTTGCGTTGGAGATAGATTTAGAAATTCGAAGGTTGACACATTGTCCTCCTGAAATTTTGGCCAAAATGCATCACACAATGTTCAACGATTGACATAGATTCAACAAAATAGGTTTAAATTTTTAAGGTTTAGATATAATACGGCCTTGGTATTGGATATGTAATTTTTATGAAAATAATGATACTTGAGTGAGGAGAAAAGTGTTTTGAAATTTAACATGGGGTAGGACTCATATAGAAGTAAAATGATAAAAGATAAAGGGCACAAATTAAAATGAGGGCCCATATAAGAGTGTGAAGAGATTTAAAATAAGAAAGGGCTCATATTCTTGAGTTAAATATTAATTTAGTGCTAGAAAAGATCTTATAATGCATATAGGAGTGGGAAACACTAATATGAGTGCTATGAGAGTGTGAAACTAAGCCCTATAAATAAAGTACTACAATTTACAACACTAAACCTTCAACATCTATTTAAGTTTTTATTTTATGAATGCACTATCATCCTATGTAGGGAAGGTGTGGAGCACTAATAGGTGATTGTAGCACAAGTACAAGAATATGTCTAACATTTCAAGAATGCCTCCACCTTCACAACTGCATACATTGTTCTTTTCAAAAAAAATGAGGAGATCATATACAATAGAGAAACAATATCTTATTATATGTCTAAGAATACATGGATAGCATAGTTTTCTTGGTAGAGAGACTTTAAAATAGTGGAGGCCCTAGATTCCAAAATCTCATGGATTATTAAACTACCATATGAAGTTTCAATGTCAAAATCTAATCTTATGCAGAAAATGTACTAAGCCTCTCGAAGGACCCTCAAGAAAAATGACACCCAACAACTCAATAATTCATGAAGTCAGTGAAAAAGAGAAAACTACCAAGCATGTGGAGGAAACAAAAAAAGGTACCATGCCAAGTTGGAATTTGGTACAATGGAACTAAAATTATAGTTGGAGAATAGCCCTAAGAGATCTCAAATAATTCAAGTAGAGCCTACACAAGGTGAAAGTAGAAAACCAAGGAAGAGGCCATCCCCCACTACCCTTGAGCCACAAAGGAAACTAGTTGAAAGAGAAGCCTTCAATGCACTATTAAAAATGAGTGTAGAGAAGAAAAAAAAACAAAAGAAGAAAAAATTAAACAAAAATGTTATCCCTACAAGTAATTAACATGGAAGAAGAAATAAAAGATGATCTGGAAGACATGTTTGGCCAAGTACCACAGAGACAAATTTATGAAGATAAGCTATACAGTGGGTTATTTAACAAAAGGTGGTAAAGGATGCTCTCACAATTTACCTAAAGCTAACTACAACTAATAAAGTTTTGACAAAAATAAAATAACTAGATTTATAATGGCCTCCAATAAAACATCAAAGAATCTGGTACATATATTTTTTGATGGCTTTATTAAAGCATTAGAAGCATGGTGAGAAGGAACAGTAAAAGATAAGGAGCAACTCAAAACATAAGAAATTAGTGAAGTAGCCCAAAAACTTACTCCCATTAACTAAAAGATGTGTGGAGATAGAAACCAAATAACTTAAGACCTAACAAAGGTTGGATATGTTGATGTGATATAATCCATAGGCCATAAACACAATCAGGGAATATATATGGGAAGCCTCTATAAAGGCTTATACAAATTTATGTAAAGAAGAAGGAAAATATAAAACTATATCGTCTAAATAGTGTTCTCAATATCAAAGGTCCTCAAACACACCGTTATCTTCTAAAAAATATTCTATATATACGATGCTAAGGATATTTTGGCCAAAAAAAACAACTACAATTAGTAGACCCATCATGGCTCTTTCAATTGTCTTTATTCAAGTCATGACTGGATTTCAGTAATATCTCACTTGTACATTATTTTTAGTTAGGAGATATCCTACAATAGAGAATGTAGGAGAAGTGTAGGAATCAAGGAACATTGATAGGGGGGGATGAATTAGTGTTTTGCAATTTTTAACATTCTTAATCTGATTTTGTAACCACTTAAAGCAATTGAACAAAAGGAAGATGCAAACACATAAACCCAAAACCCACAATACCATAACACCTAGATTTGTACATGGAAAACCTAGTTGAAGGAAAAACCACAGTGGGATTGAGAACCACAATATTAATATACTATGTTATAAGTATAGAAATATTACATAAGCGGAATTCACATGCATTTAGGAACACTCCGTAAAGCTCACTACTCAAATTACAATAAGGGCTACAACCTCGGAAAGCTCACTACCTTAGAAAATGATTAGAAAAGATAATTGAAATGTCTAAAATGATAAACAACATCTACAAATACCAAAATATAGTTCCAGTTAAGCACAGAACATAAAAACTTATGCTGGTCTACTTTGATATTCTGCATTATACTGGAGTACAAATCCTTCAATCGTGCATCTTAAACTGCATGCAATTGCTCATACAAATTTTCCACATAACCACCAATATAAAAAGTGATCATATTAGTCACTCTTATATATCTCCAACATCAAATTAGATCTTTTACATGTCGGCCCAAAAACACATGACATGCAAATGAAATGTGTACAACAAGTCAGCCCAATCCAACCTCAAAAAAATCATGCAGACCACAGAATGTTGTCCACATGCTTCCCACATGTTGGCTTAACATCCTTGAACACACAAATAATCATCAAAATTACTCCACATGATCTGCACAATGATTATCCACATGTAACTACTAATGAAAACTATTCTATCTGAAAACCTATATACCGAACATTGCAAATTAGTCAATAATTATCACCGGAGGCTAGAAACCTAGAACACTGATAACTTTAAGAAACCCCCCCCTCAAAAAAATGTATAAAATCTTAGCGAATATTTAGTTTTTTCAAAAAATAATAATAATATTTATTGGAAAATCTTTTCTTTTTATAAAAAAAATAAATAATTTTACTGCCGAATTTGTTTATATCAATTTTTTTTGGTAGAAAATATTGGTGCATCTTGGAAACTAATCATTGTATGCATTAATTACTATTACATTTCCTTTCATTTATAAATAATCTTTTATAAAAAAGTAAAGGCATGATGGTTGAAATCATTAATGAGTTTAAGGGTTAGACTATGCTTTATTTGGTTTCTACCATTAACATTAAATAATCTAATAGCCCTCTTTCTATTTTGTCAGATAACATTTACAAACAATTTGTAATACTCATGGGGCCAAAAATTGCTTTTAGACCATTGGTTTCATTGAAGTCAACAATTCAAAAGCAATTTCAGACCCCACGCGCATTACTGTTGGCATTTTTTATGTTTATGTTGTGACTGTCATTGATCGACACAGACTTGCATTGAGATCCTCTTTATATGTATGAGTAAGAGCACAATCGGTATTTTTTCCAACCGGTATGGTGTATTATAGTCTTTAGACTATTGATGTTTTGCAGAATGTGTTTCCCGATCTGAAGCAGCATGTTGACTCCAAGTGGTTCGAGGGATTAAAGCAGCATAACACATTTTTACTAGTCTTCATGTTTGTCAAACCGGCAACCGACATTTTGTATGAACCGGTAATACTCTGTGATGAGTTACCAACCAGCATTTTGTGATGAGTTACCATCCACCGATTGTTTGACGGTGCTTTTTGTGTTGTGGTACCAAGTATGTCCAGGTTCATTGAACCTAGGAAATTGAAATGTAAACCTATTGGACTATCATGAAATCAGATTCCTTTATAAGGACATCAGGTCTAGGGTTTTACGTTGTTGATGTGGATATAGTGAAAGTTTATGTTGTTGCTAGGGTTTAAAGTGATTGAGGTGTTTGAGAGAATATGAATGTGTAGAAGACTGAAGTAATGTTGGAGTGCATGAGGAACGACCTACCAAGGATCTAACCAAGCAGTCTGTGCAACTAGCTAGATCAAACACTTGTTGATTACTCACATCTTTGACAAGTCTGTATCCCTTAATCAGGTAGGCCCAAAAGCCTTTTGTAAATCCTCTAACAAGGTGGTTCACATCTGTGGATCTAAAATCCTCTAGCAAGGTTGTCTTTAATCGGACTTATCTCCTAACAGAGATTGAGATTCCTAACAGGATCTGTTCTGGTAAAGAACATTGTAAGACCTTAATCCGTCTGACCTTTACTGGTCTGGTTCCTATTATGCAAATAGTTACTTGTGATTTCCATCTCACCGTGGTTTTTCCTATTTGGGTTTCCATGTCAAAATCTCTTGTGTTATGGTGTTTGTGCTTCTGTGGGTGAATGCATTATTAACTATTTGGTTTGTATATTTGTTAACTGGTTTGTCTACTAAATTGTTTTACCGGTTTACTATCAGTCTTGCAAAGTGTTTAAGTGCAAAGACTTTTGGCATACTAATTCACCCCCCCTCTTAGTATTGAAGAATTGGTATTAGAGCCTACCTTTCTATAAGTTTAACCATTTGGAAAGAGATATGGGGGAATACACTTTGAGGGAACTTACCCACTGGCTCACTCAATCTGAGAAAGCCTATGATGATCATATGGTCAGATACAAGGCATCTCAAGCAAAAACAAGAGAACATGTAGAAAAGCTGATGGAGCTATTTGAAAATAGATCTTTAGCTGAAGCAGACATGGAAGCCCTAATTGCTGAAGTAAATAAGTTAAATGAATCAAAATCCTACCCAAGAAAGGAGTTGGAAGGACTGACTATTCGGATGTGTCAAGAGCTTGAGAACTGGAGGAAAGCTGAAGATCTAGTGAAAGAAAGAGATCATGAGATCTCCAAGCTGAAACAAGAGATGAGTGCCCTAAATGCTCAACTCCATGCAAGGAGAACTGAACACTACCATCTCTGAGAATGAAAACCTATTGGAAACAAGTGCTGCTATTTTCAAAGAACTCTCTAAGTCAAAGGAAAAACTTGCTAAGTTCAACAAGAGTACTGTCAAGCTAGAGTAAAAGCTTGAATCTGCCAAACCGGTCAAGAATACCAATGGACTTGGCTATTCCGGTCATGAGGAAGGTTTATACCTCTGGTACAAATGTTGGAACATCAAAGAAACAACCAACATCAAAGGATAAAGGTAAGCAAAAGTTTAAACCTATTTTCTTTAACTGTCTTAAAGAAGGACATATTGCAAATGTGTGTAGGAGTAAGGCTTACAACAATTTTCCTTATTTCCTAAATGATAAGCCTAGATCCTATAGATTTGATGGTAACTGTTATGCATGCAACAAGTATGGGCATAGAGCATCTGAATGCAGGTCTGTTATGAATAACACTGGAAGATATCCTCATAGGAACCAAGGAGTTGGTCCTGAATCTTTTGTGAACCGGAATCACAACTGGTTTAATGCCTTCAATCATCAGCTAAGAAGTGGTGGTTATCAAGAAGCAACTAGATGGAGAGAAAATTGTATGATCTTTCATGGTCATGGTCACACTACTGTAAAATGCAGAAGGAAGAATGGAAACATGAACAATGGACCTTGGAGAGCACCTGGATTGGTCTGCTATCACTGCAACAAACCGGGTCACATTGCTAGATTCTATAGATCAAGAAAGATCATATCTGATGATATACCTATCACTCCTAAAGGAAACATTGATTTTGACACTGTTCAAGTGGACATGAACAAAATCTGGAAGGAGAAACCAGTGGTGCTACAAGAGGAACTAGTTTCTGCACCTAGTGTGGAAATCATGGAACCAACAAACTAAGCTTCAGAAAAGCTTAGGGGGAGAAAACGGCAAAATGTTTCGAACCCCCGGTTTACACTAGTAAAAGACCTTAGCCAGTATATTATATCTGTCATTTGGCAGAAGATCAGAAATAGTAAAAAGGCAAATTAGGGTTTACGCCCTAATGGAGGAGCATTAATGATGGTAGGTGAGGAATATGTTTAAAAGCATTTTTCAAATCATTTCTCACTATCAGTTTTTGAGCGAAGAAAAGTGTTTCACAAAGCAGAGCGATGAAAAGGCGATTTGAGCAAAGATTTTGAGAAATTGAAACCGCAAAAGACATTCAAATTCAAACTGGAAACGGTCAAGTAGAGAACACAAAGTGGTGATTCAGCAACTGATAGAGTGTGAAGTGAAGGAGAATCGGCAAGCCCTAATTTTACGTGTTTCAAAAAGTATTTCTTGAGTTCTTAAGATTTCTATCATGGCTTCCGCATCTCATACCAGTTCTAGTGCATCTGTTGAGTCTACAAGTTTTATTCAACGAAAGTCCAAGTATAATGCCCTATCACAAGTTTCGGCTGGTGTGATAGTAGAAGAGGGAATTTCTAACTACATAGATTGCAAGATTGAAGACCTAGGGTCTCTAGCTATCCACACCCAGTTAGACTTATCTTGTGGAAAAGATAAGAAGAACAAATCGGAGTTTAATATTTTGGAGAAGAAAAAGCTCCACAATGCTGTTTACTTCCTGGAGGATTTCATAGAGGATCACATAAGGATCATTCTGAGCAAAGTCCATGGTTATAAGATGTACCTGCAGAGAACACTTGATATCATGCCGCAGGAAATTCATGCAGTCATCGGATTCTACAACATAGGGGAAGTGCCAGCCCTAAGGATGGTAAGAAAAAATGAAATGTCCAAGCTCACCAGTTCAATGATGGAGCCAATGGGATATGAGGTGATGTATGATATGCTGGAAGGGTATACCTCTACCCTTATTGCCTCACCACTTGATCCTAAGGAAAAGAGAATCGACACCTACCTAGAGAGGATATCAACGATTGACGAACCACCAGCAATGAAAGAAAAAGAACCGGCAGTAAAGAAGGCAAAGGCCATGCCTACAACATCAGCACCGGTTACTACTGCAACTCCAAAAGTGACAAGTGGTCACCAGCCAAGAAGAAACCGGAAGCAGCACTGGCTAAAGTGTTCGAGAGAAAGAGGAAGACAAGGAATACCTCTCTAGACTTAGAAGAAACTTTGTCTAAGGAAAAGCCAAAGAAAACATGTCAAGCAAACAGGTAGAAAAATAATGAACCAACATCATCTTCACTGGTAAATATAGATATATCTTCCTACAAACCTTTGACACATTGTCAAAGAACAATAAAGAATATTAGGAGAAAAGTGCTAAATGACTTAATTGAGTGTTTTGATGACTTTAATGATGATGAAAAGGAAGCGGTTGAAAAGGAAATAATTCAGTATTTATGCGTTAATGACCTGTCACCCTCAGAGGTTAAGTCTCAAACACCATATTCTTTATATATGTCATTATAGAATAGATGGGGCATTGCCATAGAAAAGGAACAGGAAATTAGGGAGAATGTTTTTGCACAGTACTTTCCCGACCTGTCAAATTCTGAATTGTTTGATGTTATTGACCAAAATAAAGGACTCTTCTTCACTAGAAGAAGAAGACTCTGGCTGTTAGAAGGTAGAGTTGATGATGTCGAAAAAGACACTCATTTGTATATGAGAACCATTTTCCAGACTCACAAAGTGCGTCTAGACAACCAGCAAGCTGAAAAAGAACCAGTTATATCCAAACTGGATGAAGTATTTGATGATGAAGGAAATCCGGTTGTTGAACCGATCAACACCATTGATGTTGATGCTCTGGACATTGAGGATGTTACTCAGGAAACACCATCTGAGGCAACAGGATAGAAGCAAGAAGATGAAAAGAAAAAGAAGGAAGAAGAAGATAAGGAATAGGAGAAGAAGAAGGAAGCAGAGAAGAAGAAGAAGGAAGAGGAAGAAAAAGAAGAGGAAAAGAGGAGAGAAGTAGAGAAAAGGAAGAAGGAAGAGGAGTATAAGAAAGTGGAGAAGAGGAGAGAAGTGGAGAAGAAGAAAGCGGAAGAGGACAAGGCAGGAGAAGTGGAGAAGAGCACCCAGATGGAGACTCCGAAGGCAACCGGGAGTCAAGCCAAACAAGTTGATCTCTCTAGTCCTATCGGTCTCCAATCTGCAAGTGAAACAGAGCTAATGCAGAGCTCAAGGTAGCTCAAGAGCACCTTGAAATCATTCGACGAAAGAAGGAGTAGGATGTAATTCAAGTGGTTGTGGATACGCTTACCGGTTTGATACCCGGTACAAATCTTCCCAACACTGATTCATCACTAGCTAAACTCAATCTCCTATGCACAGTAGTAAATGATTAGGTGCAGAGCCTTGAAGAGGCAGCAGAGGCTAATGTCAAGAAGGAGCATCAAAAAGCTCTTAATATAGCTCTGGTGAAGAAGTTGAATGAGCTCTAGACTGAACTGAAGAAAGAACAAAAGGATATAAGGGACGCTCTAGATGAGGGGAATCTGCTACTCAACAAGATCTACCAACCCCATTTGTTCTATGATGATGTGCTAGCTCAAAAGAAAAAACTTGAAATGGACTTGCAGTCCTACTTGAGCACATTCAAGCCGCCTTATGATTCCTTTACAACTTATGGGCAAACCGTTCACCGGTTTCACATCCAGTCACCAAAAATGGAGCAAGAGATCAGCACTCGGTCTAGAGATTTGCAAGAGCTACAACTGGTTTTACTCCCATGATTGCAAATTCTTCAGAAGTGCTATCTGAACCAGGATGCCTTAACAGTTACACAGGAGATGAGCATAATTGATGCCATGGAAGAACAGGTCTCCCAGATGTAGACAGAGAAAGAAGTAGCCACCTCCCTACTTGAGTCCTAGTCTTTGTTGATGAAACAATTCTTGCAGGACTTTAAATCTATTTTTGACAAGTATCATTCCTTGTTGTCATAAACTTTTATTATTTTTAATATCAAATGAAAATAGGGTTGTTCAGCTGTACTTTGTCACTGTTGGCAAAGGGGGAGAAGAATTCTATTTGGAGAAGTATTTGGTAATCAAAATTTTGATTATATGCTCTGAATATCTCAATGTTTATGCTCTATATGCAAAAGTGTTATACATTGTATTATTAAAGGGATAGTGTATATGCTTAGGGGGAGCAATTTTGCTAATGGCATGATTTTGTTGTAAAACACTTAGATATCAAAATTTTATTTTCCTAAGTGTTGCCATTAATGACAAAGGGGGAGATTGTTGGCATTTTTGATGTTTATGTTGTGATTGTCATTGATGGACACACACTTGCATTGAGATCCTCTCTATATGTATGAGTTAGAGCACAACCGATATTTGTTCCGACTGGTATGGTGTTTTATAGTCTTTAGACTATTGATGTTTTGCAGAATGTGTTTCCCGGTTTGAAGTGACATGTTGACTCCAAGCGGTTCAAGGGATTAAAGCAGCATAACACATTTTTACCAGTCTTCATTTTTGTCAAACCAGCAACCGGCATTTTGTATGAACTAGTAATACTCTATGATGAGTTACCAACCGGCATTTTTTGATGAGTTACCATCCACCGATTGTTTGACGGTGCCGACACATTAACGGTGCTTTTTGTGTCCTGGTACCAAGTATGTCTAGGTTCATTGAACCTAGGAAATTGAAATGTAATCCTATTGGACCGACAAGAAATCAGATTCCTTTATAAGGACATCATGTCTAGGGTTTTAGGTTGTTGATGTGGATATAGAGAGAGTTTATGTTGTTCCTAGGGTTTAAGGTGATTGAGGTGTTGGAGAGAATATGAATGCGTAGAAGATTGAAGTAATGCTGGAGTGCATTAGGAACGAGCTACCAAGGATCTAACCAAGAAGTCTGTGCAACTAGCTAGATCAAACACTTGTTGATTACTCACATCTTTGACAAGTCTGTAGCCCTTAACCGGGTAGGCCCAAAAGCCTTTTGTAAATCCTCTAACAAGGTGGTTCACATCTGTGGATCTAAAATGCCAAGGTTGTCTTTAATCAGACTTATCTCCTAACAGAGACTGAGATTCCTAACAGGATCTGTTCTAGTAAAGAACATTGTAAGACCTTAACCAGTCCAGTTCCTATTCTGCAGATAGTTACTTGTGAGTTCTAGTTCACCGTGGTTTTTCCCATTTGGGTTTCCATGTAAAAATCTCTTGTGTTATGGTGTTTGTTCTTCTGTGGGTGAATGTATTATTAGCTATTTGGTTTGCATATTTGTTAACCGGTTTGTCTACTAAATTGTTTTACCTGTTTACTATCAGTCTTGCAAAGTGTTTAAGTGCACAGATTTTTGGCATACTAATTCACCCCCCCTCTTAGTGTTCATCAATTTTAACTTGTAGGTACATTTTACCTCATGGAATACAATGAAGGTCATTAGATTATATTTTAAATCAATGGTGGAAAAAAAAGATTGTTGATATAACCCTAAAGTAACTAATAACTATGATATATTATTGGTGAATTAATTTAGATTTCTACAATAAATTATTAAATATTGGCGAATCTGATCCAATCATGTATCAAATATTGTGGTGAATCTTTAAGTTAAAAAAATTAATAAAATAAATTATGTGGTGATTTAAATAACATTAAATTTAGTTTTTTGTAAAAATGTGGCGATTTGAGTCACCTTAAAAGTTGAAACTATTAGCCAAATTTGATTCCCAAATTTGAAAAAATAGCCAATTGGCAAATATTAGCCACTAAAGTTTTCACTGACTTGGAATAAGGTAGATTACACATCCACAAATCTACAACACCAAATACTCAATACAACTGAACCGTCAATGAAATTATTGTACATTACCGAATGTCCTATTCTATTTCACCAGACCTCACCTTACCTTAATCTCTATTCTAGTATGAATGAATCATGAACTATGGCTTGAGTATCTAGATCTAGTTTCCATCAGTGACAACATATAAACAACAAATACAATGTTTCTTGCTAACAATCTCCCTATTTGGCATTGATGGCATCACTTACTGAAAATGACTAAGTGTCGAATGAAAGACAAAATAATGTACACTTCAACAAGAATATATCAACCCAACTGCAAGAATCAAAAAATCCCCCTAAGATCAACAAGATAAAAAACTTTCACTCTATACTACATTTTTGAAATCGATGGAAAAAGTAGGGTTTCAGAAACCAAAAAAATTCAAACCAAAAATGCTTATTTACATATGTACATAATATTTCGTCACAAAAAATTGAAGATCTCTGCATAATAGTTCTTTAGTGTATCCAGATGGCTATCCTAGCCCTTCTTCAGACTCCCCAACATGGATATAAGTCCACGAAACAAGTAATGTTGAGCCTCTGCTATTTTTAAATATATCGGATCACTATTGGCTAGAGTATCTTGAGTATCCTTCAAGGCACAAAGAATAATATCCAACTTGGGAGTAATGCAACTCCAAAGCTCTCCAACTCTTCGAGTTATTCTATCCTTGTCATGACTCAAGTTTCTAATTTTCTCAAGCAATTATATCACTTCATCTTCATGACTCCTCAAAGAAACTGACAGAGGGTCAACTGACTGAGATTGTGTGCGAGATCATCCACATGCTCCTTAGACTTCTTCTCAAAGTCCTTAGTGAACTTTTTCAAAGATACGTATAATTTCTACAAGTTTCCACCTTCGGATAGTGCTTCTTGCATACACCTTACTCAACCATCTAATGTGACTCTTTCATTTGCTATCATATTTTTTGAATTCTGAAGCCTCTTTGTATCGAATTCATTTTGGATCTTCTCCTTTTCAGATTTTTCAAAAGATTCAAAATGTGTATCTACAGAGTTAATCAGACTTTTTAACTGGCTGGATAGGGTGTCAGATGAATCCTCTTGAAATGAAGGCTTTATTTATTTTTAAACTTTTGATGCTAGGGTAAGCAACATATTGTCCTTAGTATGTGACTTTAAGAGATTTTCACTGGCTTTTGCTTGAGAAAATGATGCAAGTTGAAGATTTTTGAAGGGAGAGAGAGATGAGAGGTTAATAGACCTTACAAAAATTCCAAATTATCAATTATTCGCTTTCCCTTAACTGGCTTTGCAATGTGTGTTGCATCAGTCTCAAGTTCAACCTTAACCTCCACCTTCTCCTCTTCTACATTCATTTGAGTATCTTCTTCCTTCTCAAGAACGAGAGGGTTATCTACATCAATGGGAGGATTATCAACCCTATCCTTACCCTCATATTCTTTTCCTACACGCTCATCACCCTTGTCAACTGCATCCTCAACTCTAATTTCTTCACGAACATTAACCTATAATTGCTCAATTGTCTTAACTTAAGGGACAAATTAGTATCATCCATTGTCTTCTTGGCTTTCAGATTGTCTTGTGATGTCATTTTCTAAGATTCCGAATGAGATTCATCTTGTCCTTTTTCTTGATTAACTTCATATTGATTCTCAAGTAATATTTTTATCAATATTTTCTCTTTGTTTTGCAACCTCATCAATTTTC